>NC_140582.1:372108269-372737499 GCF_964204655.1 Triturus cristatus | reverse complement strand
GGTACGGCCCGTACACACGCCTGTATGTTCACTATCACTATGGGTGTCCTCGCGTATGCGTACTCGTAGTGGTACGGCCCGTACACACGCCTGTACGTTCACTATCACTATGGGTGTCCTCGCGTATGCGTACTCGTAGTGGTACGGCCCGTACACACGCCTGTACGTTCACTATCACTATGGGTGTCCTCGCGTATGCGTACTCGTAGTGGTATGGCCCGTACACACGCCTGTACGTTCACTATCACTATGGGTGTCCTCGCGTATGCGTACTCGTAGTGGTACGGCCCGTACACACGCCTGTACGTTCACTATCACTATGGGTGTTCTCGCGTATGCATACTCGTAGTGATAGTGAGCGTACAGGCGTGTGTACGGTCCGTACCACTATGGGTGTTCTTGCGTATGCGTACTCATAGTGGTACGGCCCGTACACACGCCTGTACGCTCACTATCACTACGAGTACGCATACGCGAGAACACCCATAGTGATAGTGAACGTACAGGCGTGTGTACGGGCCGTACCACTATGAGTACGCATATGCGAGGACACCCATAGTGATAGTGAACGTACAGGCGTGTGTACGGGCCGTACCACTATGAGTACGCATACGCGAGGACACCCATAGTGATACGGACCGTACACACGCCTGTACGGGCCGTTGCTATGCATTTGGGGTGCCCTAGGGCCCCGGAACGCACCGTACCTGTGTGTGAAGCTCAAAATTACATAGGGGACACATGAGGGACAAGTATTAAGGCCTACATGAGTGCTGGTTGTCATGGAGACCAAGTTTAAAGTTTGAATTTGTTCTGGAAGGTGCACAGCAGAAGTCAGTTGGAATGAATCTACTTTGTTGCAATGTGTTTGTGGGGTTGACATCATGCTGAAGAAAAAACACAATAAGAACCCACTGACTGTGCTAGGTTTGAAGGGATTGGAGGAAACATAGGATGCAAATGTTAGTGACCAATCACTCTGTACTCCTGTGCATGAAACAGGCCAGCAAGGCAGATATAAGGCAGCCAGGTCCCATGAGGGAGCACTTGCCTGCACATCTCTGTATTCCACGACCCAGATGCTACTACTGATTCCCTGGAACCATGTCAAGGTCTGTGGAGAGGTCACAGCCCTTCACCCTAGAGGAGAACATGGCTTTGCTGGATGTGATCCTCCCACAGTACCCCATGCTGTATGGGCGATCAGGGTATCAGGTGAGTGCAGAGTCCACTAGCACAGACTGTGTCCCTTTTTTGTGAGTGTGACTTCTGCCATTGTGTCCAGGTGTCTCACACATGCTATGTACTGTAGGGAGGGTCCCAGGGGGGGGAATGCCTGATGTCTCCCAGCCAGAGCATGCAGTGGTGCATGTCTGCCGTCCTCACTTGCATTGTGTTTACTGTGACAATCACTGCATGGTGCATGCCACATTCTGCCTGTCTTATCCTCCTGGGAATGTTGCCTCTACAGTCCTCATGTGATTATGTGGTCAGCCCAGTGTGACAGGTGACTGTACCCACAGATGTGTGTTAGTTCTGTGTACCTGTGCTGAGAGTGTCCACATGATGTGTTCGTACCCTGGACATCGGTGTGTGTGTAAGTCCCCTGTCATGTGGGTGGGTGCATATGTGGAGTGAAGCACCCCAGCTGCATAAGGGATGGATATACCCTGGCCATGTGATGTGAGCAGGGAGCAGTGCTGTGTGTCTGACGTGCAGAGCCAGCCCCACACCTGTGAGCCCCCCCCAGTCTAGTGGCACATGTGCAGAGTGAGGTTTGTCGCTGCATTTGGCAATGGCAGGTGAATGTCCTGTGCCTGTGTGTGTCTGTGTACTCTGCTGCGGTAGCGTCAGTGGCCTCTGGCATGTGACTGCTTAGAGGTGCTGCACATTATCCTGGTGTAGCTTGTGATGCACAGTGTGAGCCTGGATCATTGATTGTGTAGTTGCCCTCATTCCACCTGTGTCCTTTCAATGGCACGTACTGCTTTTGCCCTTCCCCAGAGGATCATGTCCCTATGACAAAGGTGCAATGCGTTGGATGCATACTATGCCTTGTTGTAAACAGCAAATGTGTTCTAATATGTGTCTCTGTGACATGTGCCAGGTGTATTGATGTAGTGTCACTTGTTCATCCTCACAGGTAGGCGCCTCTGCCAAGGAGCAGATATGGCTGACCGCCGTCAGCGCCGTGAGGAGTGCGGATGGTCGGAAGCGGCGCCTGTCCCAGGTGAGGAAACGCTGGCAGGATATCCGGTGCTGGACGCGGAGGATCGCACGGGTCCTGCTGGGGGACTCACCTGAGAGCCATAAGAACCGCGGGCGCCGCCGACTGAGCCACATCCACAAGCGTGTGCTGCCGGTGGTCTTTCCAGACTTGGAGAGGCGCTTACAGGAGATGCAGCAGCAGGAAGGGGGTAGGTACATGTGTGCTTGTTGTGTTTCACCAGCATTTGTAAGTGCACAGTTGCATGGATACACTGCCAGGGTTTAAAGGTGCTGTGCAGATCCAGTTACCCACTGTATAGCTGTGCTCTCCTGCCTCCCTTCCCCTCCTTGCAATGTGTTCCCTGGTCTGTGTGTAGTCACTCCTTCACAAGGTTATCTAGGCTGGCACTTTCTCCACGTGAACTATGCCTGTAGCATCATGTGTGTGGGTGGTGTGTAACAGGTTTTGGGACCTTGCCTGTGCCCTGTCCAGTTCAGTACATGTGGGTTCCATGTCAGTTGGCACTGACATGGGAGTTAGTCTCACAAGTGTCATGCCTTACAGTGCGCATGTCCTATTTTGTGGCCTGTGACATGATGTGCATGAGTGTGCGATACGCATAGTGCAGGGATGGTGGCGTGTGTTGCAGTCATTCCCATTCAGGACCATGGAGCTGTGTTGCCACTACTGTCCCCTGGGTCATATTTTCCTAGGTGTCATGTGTGTCATCACAAAACGTGGACACTCTCAGTGTCTACAGCATAGGTTGTGCTCTGTGCCATTGTCCCCTGGCACCATGTATATTGACGTGAAATGTAGTACAAGTGTCCACTGTACAGCCTGACCTGATTTTCCTTGTTCATAGTCACAGTGGCCAGTGCCTGTGTGTCTTGTTACAATCATCTGATGCTGGCCATTTGTATATGATTATTTGGACAGGCGCACCTCGGGTATTTGGCGTCCAATCTTGCATTTATGCATCCCCTGTGTATTTCACCCAGACTAAGAGATGTAAGTGCCACCTGTGTCTCAACAAATTGTCTCATGTAGGGGGTGGTTGGTGCGGGGCAAGCCTACATGTCAAAACCTGAAATCTCCTTGCTAGTTCTGGCCAGTGTGTGATGTTTGGCTGGACATACACTCAAGGTGCAGTGAGCCAGTCATGGTGGGCATGTTTTCAGTATTACCTATGCAGCATGTGCCTCAAGCTCATGGATTTGGTCCCTCCTCATCCCTACTGTCGGCAACGCTGTGTGGTGCAGATGCAGTGCTGGATTGTCCCCAGGGCCTGGCTCCTATGTCAAACTCCATTTCATGTCATATGCTATTGTGTCATGCTCTCCATGGATTTTCATTGGCATGGTGGGTCAACCAACTGTGTGTTGCATGCCCTACATCTGTACCTTGTTTTGTAGATGTTACTGATCTTTCTTTGCAGGCTATGCACTGTAACCTATGTAGATTGGCCTCATGTGACATATGTATACAGGTGTATGATTAATTGATGTCTCTTCACCTTGCCCACAGCATCGTCGGGGGACACGGAGGGAGACATGAGCACAGACGGAGCGGAGGGACTGAGCACCAGTGCCAGCGTTGACATCGTGGCTGGCACATTGAGTGGTACAGAGGCGGAGGAGAGTGAGGCCGAGGACCTGTCCACTGGCACCACCGAATATGAAGCCGACGGGTCCGAGGATGATCTCTCCGAGTGGGCGGAGGCTGCACCACCAGCTGACAGCGGCACAACATCGCACCCTGCCCCCTCCATTGCCATCAGCCGCCTCCCACTTGCTCGTGTCCCTTCCCAACGTGCCCGGTCACCACATGTCTCCTTCCTGCCAGGCACCGCACCCCCTGCCCCTGTCTCCACTGCTGCCGCCAATGCCGAGTCTGTGGACATCCAGCGGCAGTTGCAGATTGGTCAGGCTGCGATCCTTAATGTCCTCCATGGCCACAGCCAGGTCCTCAACAACATGGAGGGATACTTGGAGGGCATTCACTCATTGCAGGCTGACCAACGCAGCTTGCTGAGGTCGATAGACTCGACACTGACTGCAGCAGTGGGTCTCCTGCAGTGCTACGTCCCACCCCCTACCCCTGACCCATCCACACTTCCCACTCCCATGCCTGTCCCACGTACACCCAGACGTCAGCATGCACCCACCACGACGGACACAGGCACCACACCAGCAGGGAAGGTCACCCGCACACCTCCTGGCACACACACACAGGGTGAAGTAGGCACACCCACTGGGTTGGGGGGCAAACGTAAGACACGCAGCCAGAGTGGGTGTCCGCATTCCACCAAATCCACTCCCTCCAAATCCCCTCCCCTCAGCTCTCCTGGCCACATATCACACAAAGACTCCTTCATGGCCGCTCTGTCCCTGAGCCCCACAGTGACACCACCCCGCAAGCGGTCAAGGGAGTCCCCGATCAGGGTGGTTGAGTCCCCCCCCTGTCTACACCCTCCCCCAGTGGCGCTGTACCCATCCCTCTGACCCCCCCCCCTCCTTGGGGCCTGTGGTTCCTTCGGGTGCAGGGGATTCCCTGGATGACCTTGCTAAGGTGTGCAGCGAGATCCCGGCCTCCGCCTTTGGCCCTGCCCCACCCCCTGTGGTGGAGTCCTCCATCCCTGCACCCACGACACCTACCCTTCGCCCTCCTGTCCCTGCGGTGCCTGGTTCTTCCCCCCCACATGATGCCCTCACCCCTGTGGAAGACGACGGAATCTAACTGTGCAGGCAAGCTAGGGGACACGCATCCCACTGTGTCCCCCATCCAGCTGTGACTTCTGGACTGCCCTATGGGCTTTGTAAATATTGAACTTCCTACAAACAAGATTTTTTGGTTCATGCTGAATAAAGCAATTTATTTTTTTCCCCTTGGAACACTACTGCTTTGCTGGTATTGCTGTTGGTGGGGCTGCTACATGGTTTTGGGTGGCGTTCATGTGTTGGGTGTGTGGGAAATGTAGTAGTGTGCTGGTCATAGGGGGGACCCTGGGATCTGTGTGCCATCACACGGTGTTAACTAGGTTTCTCTGTTCATGTAAGCAGTTGCTGCATGGTGAAATTGTCCAAAGGTGTATTCCTTCCTCTGTGTACCCTGACATCTTCCCTGCAGGGTGTTCCCAATATTTAGCGCTGAGCTGTGTGTACATTAGCTGGGTGTGTGACGGACTCCTTCAACTTTGCACATGCATGCTGAGCGATGTCTCCACCTGCATCATTCGTGGCATCCTTGGTAGTCATTGTACTTGTATATGTGGACTATTGACATGACTTCATGTGGACATGTTTTCTTTTCTGCGCTATGCATGCGTATACTCCCAGCCTCACACACATGTGGTACATGTACTGCAGGGTCTTTGTGCACCTGACTGAAATTTGTGGGCATGGTATCTGTGGCTACTCCACCCTTTGCGTTCCATGGGCACTGCTGTGAGTGTTAGGCACACACCCCTCTTGTGACTGGGCACTGCTGGGAGTGATAGGCACCCACCCCTCCTATGTCTGGGCACTGTGGGAGGACTCTGCACCCACCCCTCCTGCGTCTGGGCACTGCTGGGAGGACTCTGCACACACCACTCCTGTGTCTGGGCACTGCTGGGAGGACTCTGCACACACCCCTCTTATGACTGGGCACTGCTGGGAGGACTCTGCACCCACCCCTCCTGCGTCTGGGCACTGCTGGGAGGACTCTGCACACACCCCTCCTGTGTCTGGGCACTGCTGGGAGGACTCTGCACACACCCCTCTTATGACTGGGCACTGCTGGGAGGACTCTGCACACACCCCTCCTGCGTCTGGGCACTGCTGGGAGTGATAGGCACACACCCCTCCTGTGTCTGGGCACTGCTGGGAGGACTCTGCACCCACCCCTCCTGTGTCTGGGCACTGCTGGAAGGACTCTGCACCCACCCCTCCTGTGTCTGGGCATTTCTGGGAGGACTCTGCACACACCCCTCCTGTGTCTGGGCACTGCTGGGAGGACTCTGCACACACCCCTCTTATGACTGGGCACTGCTGGGAGGACTCTGCATCCACCCCTCCTGCGTCTGGGCACTGCTGGGAGGACTCTGCAACCACCCCTCCTGTGTCTGGGCACTGCTGGGTGGACTGCACCCACCCCTCCTGTCTCTGGGCACTGCTGGGAGGACTCTGCACCCACCCCTCCTGTGTCTGGGCACTGCTGGGAGGACTCTGCACACACCCCTCCTGTGTCTGGGCACTGCTAGGAGGACTCTGCACCCACCTCTCCTGTGTCTGGGCAATGCTGGGAGGACTCTGCACACACCCCTCCTGTGTCTGGGCACTGCTGTGAGTGTTAGGCACACACCCCTCCTGTGTCTGGGCACTCCTGGGAGGACTCTGCACACACCCCTCCTATTTAACAATATGTACGCTTAGAACATACACGTGTTTGGGTTCGCTCCATGGGGGTACAGGTCGTACTTACACTGTTGGGGTGGGAGTACGCTCCATACGTACGCGGGTGGGGTACGGGTCGTACTTACACTGTTGGGGAGGGAGTACGCTCCATACGTACGTGGGTGGGGTACGGGTCGTACTTACACTGTTGGGGTTGGGGTACGCTCCATGCATACGAGGTGGGGGTACGTGTCGTACATACACGGTTGGGGTGGGGGTACGCTCCATGCATACGCGGGTGTGGGTACGGGTCGTACTTACACTGTTGGGGTGGGGGGTACGCTCCATACATACGCGGGTGAGGGTACGGGTCGTACTTACACTGTTGGGGTGGGGGTACGCTCCATACGTCTGCAGGTGAGGGTACGGGTCGTACTTACACTGTTGTGGTGGGAGTACGCTCCATAGGTATGCGGGTGAGGGTACGGGTTGTACATACACGGTTGGGGTGGGGGTACGTGTCGCACATACACGGTTGGGGTGGGGATACGCTCCATGCATACGCTGGTGAGGGTACGGGTCGTACTTACACTGTTGGGGTGGGGGGTACGGTCCATACGTACATGGGTGGGGTACGGTTCGTACTTACACTGTTGGGGTGGGGGGTACGCTCCATACGTCCGCGGGTGAGGGTACGGGTCATACTTACACTGTTGGGATGGGAGTACACTCCATACGTACGTGGGTGGGGTACGGGTCGTACTTACACTGTTAGGGTGGGGGTACGGTACGTACATACATGGTTGGGGTGGGGGTACGCTCCATGCATACGGGGGGTGGGGGTACGGGTCGTACATACACGGTCGGGATAGCGGTACGGTACGTACATACCGCGGCTGGGGTGGGGGTACGCTCCATGCATACGCGGGTGGGGGTACGGGTCGTACTTACACTGTTGGGGTGGGGGTACGCTCAATACGTATGCGGGTGAGGGTACGGGTCGTACATACACGGTTGGGGTGGGGGGTACGCTCCATGCATACGCGGGTCGGGGTACGGTCCGTACATATCCGTACCCACGCTGTGGAATGCTTGTGCGGGCCGTACCCAGGCCTTTGCCACGTGGGTACAGCCATCCCGCCATTGTTGGGGTGACGTAGGTGTGGGCGTGGTACGACTCGTACCCACGCTCTTAAGGGATACAGGTACGGGACGTACCTGTATTGTTGTGTTGCCAGTTTGCGTCGTCAGGCACTTCCGTTGTGGCAGACGCTGGCTTTGCTGGACACGCCCCCACCCCCTTGTAGTGACCAGGGCCTGGGGGTCAGGTATGTCCAGGGCATGTGTGCTGTGTGACTTTGGTGGGGATTTTGTGGCCTGCCCCTGGTCCTGCCCCCCCCCCTTTCCCCCCTCCCTTTGTTGTTCTGACCTTCTGCGGCGTCTGCGTCTGAACCTGTAGAGGAGGTCGACTGCTATGAGGGCCGGGATGACACATAGGTTCGGGTCCATGTCTGTCCATCGCGTACAGGTACTCCTTGTTCGCGTCGTACTGATTTCCCGGCAGTTTTTGGCAGCCGGAAAATATTCTCCCTGCGGGATGACGTCGGTGCGATTCGTAATTCCTGGTCCGTGAATGGCAGGCTGCGAGCGTCCCGACGTCACGTTGGCGCTTTCCCGGATCGCATTTGTATGTTTATTTCCGTCGGTTGGGGTTTTGTACGAATCGCACGGAAATGGAGTTTCCGTGCGAATCGTAATTCCATGTTTGTATATTGTTACGACTGGGTACGCGTCGAACGGAGAATATGCTCCGTCCGACGGTTCGTACCCGGTATTTACCGGATCGTAATTGGCACCTAGGTCTCCAGTGAACTTGTTCTAGCATGGTGAGCCCAATACATTTCATGTGTGTTAAAAAGAGATGCAATATGTACAAGTGATTTTCAAACATATGCAAATTATGTCTGTTGGGAAAAGCTGTGCATCTAACAGTTGCAACCTAATTGAATAGTACATGTTCTATGAAACTGTGAAAATAACTATTTTTGGTCTCCAATTGCAAATGAAGAAGTCAGTTGTTAGACGTCTGCCAAAGCAACTAGTATTTAATAGTATGGTGCTGGTGCACATAAATCATAGCGCTCAGGTGGCTATGACCAGAGTGGACAAATTACATCGCTCTGCAAATGTTTTTTTATAGTTCGCATGAGCTGAGGCTGCGCAAAATGGTTCAGTGACTTAATATCGAGAGGCAAAATATCGACTACACAAAAAATCAACGCCAAAATATAGAAGGACAGAATATCGACTCCCTATGTACAAACAGGTAAGTACTAAAATATTGATTCCAAAATATAGAATGCTAAAATATAGTTAGCTAAAATATCGAATTTTTTAAATGTATTAAAAATAATATAAAAGTAATTAAATATTAAAAACAATTAAATAAAACATACATAATATAATATAAAAAAGCTTAAAATGTAAACATAATAAAAGTAATGTAAAAAAAGTAGAGATTTTGTTGGATAGTGAGAGCGTAAAAATTACTAATCCCACTCCAGTGAGTGCAACAGTAGGGAAAACATTGGATAGCGTAGGGGTAAAAACTTACTATTCCCACTCCAGTGAGTGCAACAGTAGGGAAAGCGTTGGATAGTGTAGGGGTAAAAATTACTATTCCCACTCCAGAGAGTGCAACAGTAGGGAAAGCGTTGGATAGCGGGAATGGAAAAATTACTATTCCCACTCCAGTGAGTGCAACAGTAGGGAAAACGTTGGATAGCGCAGGGGTAAAAATTACTATTCCCACTCCAGTGAGTGCAACAGTAGGGAAAACGTTGGTTAGCGTAGGGGTAAAAATTGCTATTCCCACTCCAAAGAGTGCAACAGTAAGGAAAGCATTGGATAGCGGGAGAGTTAAAATTACTATTCCCACTCCAGAGAGTGCAACAGTAGGGAAATCGTTGGATAGCGGGAAGGGAAAAATTACTATTCCCACTCCAGTGACTCCAACAGTAGGGAAAGCATTGGATAGCGTAGGGGTAAATATTACTATTTCCACTCCAGTGAGTGCAACAGTACAGAAAGCATTGGATAGCAGGAACAGAAAAATTACTACTCCCACTCCAATGAGTGCAACAGTAGGGAAAGCGTTGGATAGCGTAGGGGTAAAAATTACTATTCCCACTCCAGTGAGCGCAACAGTAGGGAAAACGTTGGATAGCGTAGGGGTCAAAATGACTATTCCCACTCCAAAGAGTACAAGAGTAGGGAAAGCGTTGGATAGCGGGAGGATACAATTTACCATTCCCACTCCAGAGAGTGCAACAGTAGGGAAAGCGTTGGATAGCAAGAAGGGAAAAATTACTATTCCCACTCCAGTGAGTGCAACAGTAGGGAAAGCGTTGGATAGCGTAGGGGTACAAATTCCTATTCCCACTCCAGTGAATGCAAAAGTAGGGAAAACGCTGGATAGTGTAGGGGTAAAAATTACTATTCCCACTCCAAAGAGTGTAATAGTAGGGAAAGCGTTGGATAGCAGGAGGGTAAAAATTACTATTCCCACTCCAGTGAGTAAAACAGTAGGGAAAGAGTAGGATAGCGGGAGGGTAAAAAATACTATTCCCACTCCTGAGAGTGCAAAAGTAGGGAAAGTAATGATTTAATTTTAAAATTATCAATACCAATAAAAAGTTAATTAAAAATAATTACCAATTAATAACAATTAATTACCATTGAAAACAATTAATTAGCAATTCATAAAAATTAATAACCAATTAATGCAAATTAATTACCAATTAATAATTAATTATCAATTATCAATACACATAAATAAAAAAAATATTATTTACTTTATTACAATTAATTGACTTCCCACCCAATTCCCCTATAAACCCACAACTCACTTCCAATAATAAAAAATACAATTAACATTATTATCAATTAATCAATTAATAAAAATAATTTTGCAATTAATAAAAATTAATTAGCAATTCATACAAATTATTTACCCATTAATACAAATTAATTACCAATTAATAATTAATTATCAATTACTTATCAATACATATAAATAAAAAAATAATTATTTACCTTATTACAATTAAATTACTTCCCACCCAATTCCCCTAAAAACCCACAACCCACTCCTAATAATAAAAAATACAATTAACATAATTATCAATTAATTCATTATTATACATTAATTACCAATTAATAAAAAATAATTACCAATTAATAATTAAATATCAGTCAATTAATTATCAAAACATATAAATATAATTAATATTTAATTAACCATAATTAAATTACTTCCCACCCTATTCCCCTATAAACCCACAACCCGCTACGGAATTAAATTATGCAAAAATGTAATTACATAACATTCATTAGTTTAAATAAATTAAACGTACATTACAAAAATAATACATAATTTTAACACATATACTACCATACATAACACTAAAAAGAAAATCGATATTTTAAAACTCGATATTATGGAATTCTATATTTTTAAATTCTATATTATGGAAACCGATATTTCGTACCCCAATTTCGATATTCTGACCTATCTATATTTTGATAATTCGATATTCTGTCCACTCTATATTTTGAATTCGATATTCTGGGCAGTCGATATTTCTGAATCGATATTTAGGGTGTTCAGCGCGCAAAATATTTACGGAGGGAACAGTCAATAACTTGGTAACAAGGTTCACGTTTTGTTTAGATTCTCAACAAGTAACTTGCAATGAGACAAAGAAGACCAAACATTCCCAGATACATTGCTAGTTCCTTAATACATTGGCAGACAATCAAAAAACAAGCATAAACCTTTACAAGTTGACATTGCTTGTTCCTTCCCGTACAACTACAGACAATTGAACAATCAAGTAGAAACATTGCTAGATTAGCTTCAGACGGGCAAAAGTCAGGTATGTCAACACCAGGGTGCCGATTACGATCCGGTAAAAAAATTCCCTGTACGACTCGTATCCGGTCTTTTTACTGTACGAATCGTACAAGTGCCGTACAAACTGCCAATTATGATTCGCATGGGAAAAAGTCCATACGAATCGCATTGGGAATTATTCCCCACACGTCCTCGGGTCGGAAAATGTGTCAGACACGTCCACGGACGATTTACCGTACAAATGTGAAAAGTGAAGTCCGACCGCGGAATTACGATCCATCCCGTGCGTCCGATTTTACAACCGTATGGAAAAAACACCGTCCGCACCGAACTCCCATAGCAACCATGGAGACATGTGCCCGCATATGCGCCCAACACTCCCCCCAGCCCTCCTATGTACGAGTCGAATCCCCCCTCTCCCGGCCCCCGTAAGTACGCGCCGACCCCCCCAGCCCCCGTATGTACGCGCCGACCCCCCCCAGCCCCTGTATGTACGCGCTGACCCCCCCCTCCCAGCCCCCGTATGTACGGGCCGACACCCCCCAGCCCCCGTATGTACGCGCCGACCACCCCAGCCCCCGTATGTATGCCCCGACCCCCCCAGCCCCCGTATGCTACGCGCTGGGGGTACGCACCGTACATACACAGGTGGGGGTACGACTCGAACGTACATGGGTGTACATACACGGGGGCTACGACACGTACACGGGTGTACATACATGGGGGGTACAACACGTACACGGGTGTACATACACGGGGGTACGACTCGAACGTACGGGGGCGGGGGGGGCGACGCATACGTACGGGGGCCGGGAGGGGGGTCGGCTCGTACATACGGGGGCTGGGGGGGTCGGCGCATACATACGGGGGCTGGGGGGGTCGGCGCGTACATACGGGGCCTGGGGGGGTCGGCGTGTACGTACGGGGGCCGGGAGGGGGTGGTCGCCGCGTACATACAGGGGCTGGGGGAGGGGTCGGCACGTACGTACGGGGGCCGGGAGGGGGGGTCGGCATGTACTTACGGGGGCTGGGGGGGTACGGCGCGTACCGGGCCACCTACTCTGGTCGTTTCGCGCCGTACTTCGCTTTTCCGGCACTTTTTGGGTGCCGTGAAAATATTGCCGTCCGGACTGCTGTCGGTTCGAATCGTACTTCCTGGGTCGTGAAACGCTGCCTGAAAGCATCCCGACGTCACGTCGCAGCATTCCCGGATCACATTCGTATGTATATTTTCGTCGGTCGGTGTTTTTTACGATTCGTACGGAAATGGTGTTTCCGTGCGAATCGTACTTCCATGTTTGTAAAGTTTTACAACCGGGTACGAGTCGGACGGAGAAAACGCTCCGACCGACGGTTCGTACCCGGTTTTTACAGGATCGTAATCGGCACCCAGGTGTGTAAAGACCCGAGCAAAAACAAGTCTGTTTGTGCTGACTTGAAAACACGTCATCAAGGCACCAAAGTTCATGATCAGAAACATTCAGGTAATTACAAATGGAAGAACTGGTGTTCATAATAACAAATTGTTGGACTTGGCCCTTTTTGGCAGGTTAACCCCTGAAGTTTTTGCCTTAATCTCTGACATGGTGGT
Organism: Triturus cristatus; assembly: GCF_964204655.1. Lineage (NCBI taxonomy): Eukaryota > Metazoa > Chordata > Amphibia > Caudata > Salamandridae > Triturus > Triturus cristatus. Next base: position 372,724,408 of record NC_140582.1, on the reverse strand, counting down.
AGTGGTTTTAGGCCTCTGGGCACTTTAGCACTGTGGCCCAGTGTAAAGTGTGTGCCCTCTCCAAGTGCGTGTGGTGAGATTGGCCTGCCCTCCCATAAGAATGCATGAGGGATATGTGTGTCCATGGTAAATCCTGATGTGAGTGGAGTGCAGGGTCGAGTTTAGTATGTGTGAACTCATGAGAATAAATGCCGCGCAATGGTGTGCGCAGATTTGTGGTGACTGGTGGAGCAGCCATGGTGAGTCTGCCCGGTGGTGAATGGAGAGATCTGAATGTAGATGGGAGGGAGGAGTTGCACCTGGGACCTGAATAGGGCTGGGCCTTCCCTCCACAATGCTGGCTCCACCTCCTTTGGTGCGTCTGATGTCCCTGACCTCTCCTGTGAATAGAGAGGGGAGCTGCGCAAAACAAAGTGCTCCTGAACCAGTCGTATCTGGTTCTCCCCTTGCCCTACATTTGTAGAACAAAGGAAAGTGCTGTATAAACGAAGGGGCTGTGACCCCATGAAAATCTTCTTGTTCTTGGACTCGAATCTGCCAGGGGCGTGCTGCTGCTGGGGCCCAGGATGCCCCTGGATGCCTGGAGGACTTCTTCTTGGGACCCTTCTGACTTGCTTGGATTCCAGGACCTTAAAGAGACTTTGTGCTTATATCCCTAGCGCCTGGGAGCGCTTTATCTTAATTGGCCCATTTTATTTTGAGGGGGAGTCTCTGTGCATTGCCCTTGCAGCGCTGGGCTGCGATCAACTTCGAGGGAATCCCACTCTAGGGATTCCCCCGTATTTCTGGCTTCCAGCAGGTGCCCACCCCGCCTTGATGCTAACTCGAGCGGGAGCCTACCCCGCTTTATGATTATGATTTTAGGTGGGTGCCCACCCCGCTTTTTGTGCTGGCCGTAGCGGATGCCCACCCCGCTTTAGATCGCTAATCACGAGGGAGCCTACCCCTCATTATGCCTGAAACTGCTGCCGCTGCCCAGCCGTGGCCGCCCGGAAGTCAGGCAAGTCGGCCTGTGACCTGGGCAGGGCCGCGGCAGGACCGGAAGCTGTGCGGCATCGCTGCGGGGCTCCGGTGAGCCGATGGAAGCCCCGGGGTGTACAGCACCCGGAGCAGGAGAGAGGAGCCCCGGGTCCCAGGAGGGGGCCCGGGTGAAGAAGAAGCCGCCCGGAGCAAGGAAGATGGCGCCTGCCTGTGCGGGGCTCCCATAGCTGAGGGAGAGCACCGCAGGCGCCACAAGTGGAGATTCATGGCAAAGGGGGCTCGAGGCACATTGCCGGTGCCTGCCCCCACCGCGTGTGAAAAGCTGGGCTGCCGGGTGAAGACGAGCAGAGTACCGTCCAGAAGAGAAGTCCCCCTGCGTAGGAGCCTGGTAAGTGAGGGCTGGGCAGGGGGCATGGCAGCGTCATTTCATGAGCAGCCCCTGCCCTCAGGGCCCACGCCTCCCTAACTGTCCAGTCACTAGGAGCAGTGCCATTATCTGGAGTGACCCCGAATGGCAGTGGGCCTCCCCAACTCTTGGCGGCATTAATTGTTTAAAGAGCCCGTGTGTGGCTCTACCATGGCCATAATTAGTTACCCAGGCCCAGAGGGGCCCATGCCTTATATGTCAGAGGGCATTCACTCATCGCAGGCTGACCAACGCAGCTTGCTGAGGTCGATAGACTCGACACTGACTGCAGCAGTGGGTCTCCTGCAGCGCTACGTCCCACCCCCCACCCCTGACCCATCCAAACTTCCCACTCCCATGCCTGTCCCACGTACACCCAGACGTCAGCATGCACCCACCACGACGGACACAGGCACCACACCAGCAGGGAAGGTCACCCGCACACCTCCTGGCACGCACACACAGGGTGAAGTAGGCACACCCACTGGGTCGGGGGGCAAACGTAAGACACGCAGCCAGAGTGGGAGTCCGCATTCCACCAAATCCACTCCCTCCAAATCCCCTCCCCTCAGCTCTCCTGGCCACATATCACACAAAGACTCCTTCATGGCCGCTCTGTCCCTGAGCCCCACAGTGACACCACCCCGCAAGCGGTCAAGGGAGTCCCCGATCAGGGTGGTTGAGTCCCCCCCTGTCTACACCCTCCCCCAGTGGCGCTGCGACCCATCCCTCTGCCCCCCCCCCTCCTTGGGGCCTGTGGTTCCTTCGGGTGCAGGGGATTCCCTGGAGGACCTTGCTAAGGTGTGCAGCGAGATCCTGGCCTCCGCCTTTGGCCCTGCCCCACCCCCTGTGGTGGAGTCCTCCATCCCTGCACCCACGACGCCTACCCTTCGCCCTCCTGTCCCTGCGGTGCCTGGTTCTTCCCCCCCACATGATGCCCTCACCCCTGTGGAAGACGACGGAATCTAACTGTGCAGGCAAGCTAGGGGACATGCATCCCACTGTGTCCCCCATCCAGCTGTGACTTCTGGACTGCCCTATGGGCTTTGTAAATATTGAACTTCCTACAAACAAGATTTTTTGGTTCATGCTGAATAAAGCAATTTATTTTTTCCCCTTGGAACACTACTGCTTTGCTGGTATTGCTGTTGGTGGGGCTGCTACATGGTTTTGGGTGGTGTTCATGTGTTGGGTGTGTGGGAAATGTAGTAGTGTGCTGGTCATAGGGGGGACCCTGGGATCTGTGTGCCATCACACGGTGTTAGCTAGGTTTCTCTGTTCATGTAAGCAGTTGCTGCATGGTGAAATTGTCCAAAGGTGTATTCCTTCCTCTGTGTACCCTGACATCTTCCCTGCAGGGTGTTCCCAATATTTAGCGCTGAGCTGTGTGTACATTAGCTGGGTGTGTGACGGACTCGTTCAACTTTGCACATGCATGCTGAGCGATGTCTCCACCTGCATCATTCGTGGCATCCTTGGTAGTCATTGTACTTGTGTATGTGGACTATTGACATGACTTCATGTGGACATGTTTTCTTTTCTGCGCTATGCATGCGCATACTCCCAGCCTCGCACACATGTGGTACATGTACTGCAGGGTCTTTGTGCACCTGACTGAAATTTGTGGGCATTGTATCTGTGGCTACTCCACCCTTTGCGTTCCATGGGCACTGCTGTGAGTGTTAGGCACACACCCCTCTTGTAACTGGGAACTGCTGGGAGTGATAGGCACCCACCCCTCCTATGTCTGGGCACTGCTGGGAGGACTCTGCACCCACCCCTCCTGCGTCTGGGCACTGCTGGGAGGACTCTGCACACACCCCTCCTATGTCTGGGCACTGCTGGGAGGACTCTGCACCCACCCCTCCTGTCTCTGGGCACTGCTGGGAGGACTCTGCACACACCCCTCTTATGACTGGGCACTGCTGGGAGGACTCGGCACCCACCCCTCCTGCGTCTGGGCACTGCTGGGAGGACTCTGCACCCACCCCTCCTGTGTCTGGGCACTGCTGGGAGGACTCTGCACACACCCCTCCTGCGTCTGGGCACTGCTGGGAGGACTCTGCACACACCCCTCTTATGACTGGGCACTGCTGGGAGGACTCTGCACACACCCCTCCTGCGTTTGGGCACTGCTGGGAGTGATAGGCACACACCCCTCCTGTGTCTGGGCACTGCTGGGAGGACTCTGCACCCACCCCTCCTGTGTCTGGGCACTGCTGGGAGGACTCTGCACCCACCCCTCCTGTGTCTGGGCATTGCTGGGAGGACTCTGCACACACCCCTCCTGTGTCTGGGCACTGCTGGGAGGACTCTGCACACACCCCTCTTATGACTGGGCACTGCTGGGAGGACTCTGCACCCACCCCTCCTGCGTCTGGGCACTGCTGGGAGGACTCTTCACCCACCCCTCCTGTGTCTGGGCACTGCTGGGAGGACTCTGCACCCACCCCTCCTGTCTCTGGGCACTGCTGGGAGGACTCTGCACTCACCCCTCCTGTGTCTGGGCACTGCTGGGAGCACTCTGCACACACCCCTCCTGTGTCTGGGCACTGCTGGGAGGACTCTGCACCCACCCCTCCTGTGTCTTGGCACTGCTGGGAGGACTCTGCACACACCCCTCCTGTGTCTGGGCACTGCTGTGAGTGTTAGGCACACACCCCTCCTGTGTCTGGGCACTGCTGGGAGGACTCTGCACACACCCCTCCTATTTAACAATATGTACGCTTAGAACATACACGTGTGTGGGTTCGCTCCATGGGGGTACAGGTCGTACTTACACTGTTGGGGTGGGAGTACGCTCCATACGTACGCGGGTGGGGTACGGGTCGTACTTACACTGTTGGGGTGGGAGTACGCTCCATACGTACGCGGGTGGGGTATGGGTCGTACTTACACTGTTGGGGTTGGGGTACGCTCCATGCATACGAGGTGGGGGTACGTGTCGTACATACACGGTTGGGGTGGGGGTACGCTCCATGCATATGCGGGTGGGGGTACGGGTCGTACTTACACTGTTGGGGTGGGGGTACGCTCCATACCTCTGCGGGTGAGGGTACGGGTCACACTTACACTGTTGTGGTGAGAGTACGCTCCATACGTACGCGGGTGAGGGTACGGGTCGTACATACACGGTTGGGGTGGGGGTACGTGTTGCACATACACGGTTGGGGTGGGGGTACGCTCCATGCATACGCTGGTGAGGGTACGGGTCGTACTTACACTGTTGGGGTGGGGGGTACGGTCCATACGTACGCAGGTGGGGTACGGTTCGTACTTACACTGTTGGGGTGGGGGGTACGCTCCATACGTCCGCGGGTGAGGGTATGGGTCGTACTTACACTGTTGGGGTGGAAGTACGCTCCATACGTACGCGGGTGGGGTACGGGTCGTACTTACACTGTTGGGGTGGGGGTACGGTACGTACATACACGGTTGGGGTGGGGGTACGCTCCATGCATATGGGGGTGGGGGTACGGGTTGTACATACACGGTTGGGGTGGGGGTACGGTACGTACATACACGGTTGGGGTGGGGGTACGCTCCATGCATACGCGGGTGGGGGTACGGGTCGTACTTACACTGTTGGGGTGGGGGGTACGCTCCATACGTACGCGGGTGAGGGTACGGGTCGTACATACACGGTTGGGGTGGGGGGTACGCTCCATGCATACGCGGGTGGGGGTACGGTCCGTACATATCCGTACCCACGCTGTGGAATGCTTGTGCGGGCCGTACCCAGGCCTTTGCCACGTGGGTACAGCCGTCCCGCTTTTGTTGGGGTGATGTAGGTGTGGGCGTGGTACGACTCGTACCCACGCTCTTAAGGGATACAGGTACGGGACGTACCTGTATTGTTGTGTTGCCGGTTTGCGTTGTCAGGCACTTCCGTTGTGGCGGACGCTGGCTTTGCTGGACACGCCCCCACCCCCTCGTAGTGACCAGGGCCTGGGGGTCAGGTATGTCCAGGGCATGTGTGCTGTGTGACTTTGGTGGGGGTTTTGTGGCCTGCCCCTGGTCCTGCCCCCCCTTTCCCCCCTCCCTTTGTTGTTCTGACCTTCTGCGGCATCTGCGTCCGAACCTGTAGAGGAGGTCGACTGCTATGAGGGCCGGGATGACACGTAGGTTCGGGTCCATGTCTGTCCGTCGCGTACAGGTACTCCTTGTTCGCGTCGTACTGATTTCCCGGCAGTTTTTGGCAGCCGGAAAATATTCTCCGTGTGGGATGACGTCGGTGCGATTCGTAATTCCTGGTTCGTGAATGGCAGGCTGCGAGCATCCCGACGTCACGTCGGCGCTTTCCCGGATCGCATTTGTATGTTTATTTTCGTCGGTTGGGGTTTTGTACGAATCGTACGGAAATGGAGTTTCCGTGCGAATCGTAATTCCATGTTTGTATATTGTTACGACTGGGTACGCGTCGGACGGAGAAATGCTTCGTCCGACGGTTCGTACCCGGTTTTTACCGGATCGTAATTGGCACCTAGGTCTCCAGTGAACTTGTTCTAGCATGGTGAGCCCAATACATTTCATGCGTGTTAAAAAGAGATGCAATATGTACAAGTGATTTTCAAACATATGCAAATTATGTCTGTTGGGAAAAGCTGTGCATCTAACAGTTGCAACCTAATTGAATAGTACATGTTCTATGAAACGGTGAAAATAACTATTTTTAGTCTCCAATTCCAAATGAAGAAGTCAGTTGTTAGACGTCTGCCAAAGCAACTAGTATTTAATAGTATGGTGCTGGTGCACATAAATCATAGCGCTCAGGTGGCTATGACCAGAGTGGACAAATTACATCGCTCTGCAAGTGTTTTTTTATAGTTCGCATGAGCTGAGGCTGCGCAAAATGGTTCAGTGACTTAATATCGAGAGGCAAAATATCGACTACACAAAAAATCAACGCCAAAATATAGAAGGACAGAATATCGACTCCCTATCTACAAACAGGTAAGTACTAAAATATTGATTCCAAAATATAGAATGCTAAAATATAGTTAGCTAAAATATCGAATTTTTTAAATGTATTAAAAATAATATAAAAGTAATTAAATATTAAAAACAATTAAATAAAACATACATAATATAATATAAAAAAGCTTAAAATGTAAACATAATAAAAGTAATGTAAAAAAAGTAGAGATTTTGTTGGATAGTGAGAGCGTAAAAATTACTAATCCCACTCCAGTGAGTGCAACAGTAGGGAAAACATTGAATAGCGTAGGGGTAAAAATTACTATTCCCACTCCAGTGAGTGCAACAGTAGGGAAAGCGTTGGATAGTGTAGGGGTAAAAATTACTATTCCCACTCCAGAAAGTGCAACAGAAGGGAAAGCGTTGGATAGCGGGAGGGTAAAAATTACTATTCCCACTCCAGAGAGTGCAACAGTAGGGAAAGCGTTGGATAGCGGGAATGGAAAAATTACTATTCCCACTCCAGTGAGTGCAACAGTAGGGAAAACGTTGGATAGCGCAGGGGTAAAAATTACTATTCCCACTCCAGTGAGTGCAACAGTAGGGAAAACGTTGGTTAGCGTAGGGGTAAAAATTGCTATTCCCACTCCAAAGAGTGCAACAGTAAGGAAAGCATTGGATAGAGGGAGAGTTAAAATTACTATTCCCACTCCAGAGAGTGCAGCAGTAGGGAAATCGTTGGATAGCGGGAAGGGAAAAATTACTATTCCCACTCCAGCGACTCCAACAGTAGGGAAAGCATTGGATAGCGAAGGGGTAAATATTACTATTTCCACTCCAGTGAGTGCAACAGTACAGAAGCATTGGATAGCAGGAACAGAAAAATTACTATTCCCACTCCAATGAGTGCAACAGTAGGGAAAGCGTTGGATAGCGTAGGGGTAAAAATTACTATTCCCACTCCAGTGAGCGCAACAGTAGGGAAAACGTTGGATAGCGTAGGGGTAAAAATGACTATTCCCACTCCAAAGAGTGCAAGAGTAGGGAAAGCGTTGGATAGCGGGAGGATACAATTTACTATTCCCACTCCAGAGAGTGCAACAGTAGGGAAAGCGTTGGATAGCAAGAAGGGAAAAATTACTATTCCCACTCCAGTGAGTGCAACAGTAGGGAAAGCGTTGGATAGCGTAGGGGTACAAATTCCTATTCCCACTCCAGTGAATGCAACAGTAGGGAAAACGCTGGATAGTGTAGGGGTAAAAATTACTATTCCCACTCCAAAGAGTGTAATAGTAGGGAAAGCGTTGGATAGCAGGAGGGTAAAAATTACTATTCCCACTCCAGTGAGTAAAACAGTAGGGAAAGAGTAGGATAGCGGAAGGGTAAAAAATACTATTCCCACTCCTGAGAGTGCAAAAGTAGGGAAAGTAATGATTTAATTTTAAAATTATCAATACCAATAAAAAGTTAATTAAAAATAATTACCAATTAATAACAATTAATTACCATTGAAAAAATTAATTAGCAATTCATAAAAATTAATAACCCATTAATACAAATGAATTACCAATTAATAATTAATTATCAATTATCAATACACATAAATAAAAAAATATTATTTACTTTAATACAATTAATTGACTTCCCACCTTATTCCCCTATAAACCCACAACCCACTTCCAATAATAAAAAATACAATTAACATTATTATCAATTAATCAATTAATAAAAATAATTTTGCAATTAATAAAAATTAATTAGCAATTCATACAAATTATTTACCCATTAATACAAATTAATTACCAATTAATAATTAATTATCAATTACTTATCAATACATATAAATAAAAAAATAATTATTTACTTTATTACAATTAAATTACTTCCCACCCGATTCCCCTACAAACCCACAACCCACTCCTAATAATAAAAAATACAATTAACATAATTATCAATTAATTCATTATTATAAATTAATTACCAATTAATAAAAAATAATTACCAATTAATAATTAATTATCAATCAATTAATTATCAAAACATATAAATATAATTAATATTTAATTAACCATAATTAAATTACTTCCCACCCTATTCCCCTATAAACCCACAACCCGCTCTGGAATTAAATTATGCAAAAATGTAATTACATAACATTCATTAGTTTAAATAAATTAAACATACATTACAAAAATAATACATAATTTTAACACATATACTACCATACATAACACTAAAAAAAAATCGATATTATAGATATCTATATTTTTAAATTCGATATTATGGTAATCTATATTTTAAAACTCGATATTATGGAATTCTATATTTTTAAATTCTATATTATGGAAACCGATATTTCGTACCCCAATTTCGATATTCTGACCTATCTATTTTTTGATAATTCGATATTCTGTCCACTCTATATTTTGAATTCGATATTCTGGGCAGTTGATATTTCTGAATCGATATTTAGGGTGTTCAGCGCGCAAAATATTTACAGAGGGAACAATCAATAACTTGGTAACAAGGTTCACGTTTTGTTTAGATTCTCAACAAGTAACTTGCAATGAGACAAAGAAGACCAAACATTCCCAGATACATTGCTAGTTCCTTAATACATTGGCAGACAATCAAAAAACAAGCATAAACCTTTACAAGTTGACATTGCTTGTTCCTTCCCGTACAACTACAGACAATTGAACAATCAAGTAGAAACATTGCTAGATTAGCTTCAGACGGGCAAAAGTCAGGTATGTCAACACCAGGGTGCCGATTACGATCCGGTAAAAAAATTTCCCGTACGACTCGTATCCGGTCTTTTTACTGTACGAATCGTACAAGTGCCGTACAAACTGCCAATTACGATTTGCATGGGAAAAAGTCCATACGAATCGCATTGGGAATTATTCCCCACACGTCCTCGGGTCGGAAAATGTGTCCGACACGTCCACGGACGATTTACCGTACAAATGTGAAAAGTGAAGTCCGACCGCGGAATTACGATCCATCCCGTGCGTCCGATGTTACAACCGTATGGAAAAAACACCGTCCGCACCGAACTCCCATAGCAACCATGGAGACATGTGCCCGCATACGCGCCCAACACTCCCCCCAGCACTCCTATGTACGAGTCGAATCCCCCCCCTCCCGGCCCCCGTACGTACGCGCCAACCCCCCCCAGCCCCCGTATGTACGCGCTGACCCCCCCCAGCCCCCGTATGTACGCGCCGACCCCCCCTCCCAGCTCCCGTATGTACGTGCTGACACCCCCCCAGCCCCCGTATGTACGCGCCGACCCCCCCAGCCCCCGTATGCTACGCGCTGGGGGTACGCACCATACATACACAGGTGGGGGTACGACTCGAACGTACACGGGTGTACATACACGGGGGGCTACGACACGTACACGGGTGTACATACATGGGTGGGTACAACACGTACACGGGTGTACATACACGGGGATACGACACGTACACGGGTGTACATACACGGGGGGTACGACTCGAACGTACGGTGGCGGGGGGGTCAGCGCGTACGTACGGGGGCCGGGAGGGGGGGTTGGCTCGTACATACGGGTGCTAGGGGGGGTCGGCGCGTACATACGGGGCTGGGGGGGTCGGCGTGTACGTACGGGGGCCGGGAGGGGGGGTCGGCGCATACATACGGGGGCTGGGGTAGGGGTCGGCACGTACGTACGGGGGCCGGGAGGGGGGGTCGGGGCGTACTTACGGGGGCTAGGGGGGTACGGCGCGTACCGGGCCACCTACTCTGGTCGTTTCACGCCGTACTTCACTTCCTGGGTCGTGAAACGCTGCCTGAAAGCGTCCTGACGTCACGTCGCAGCATTCCCGGATCACATTCGTATGTATATTTTCGTCGGTCGGTGTTTTTTACGATTCGTACGGAAATGGTGTTTCCGTGCGAATCGTACTTCCATGTTTGTAAAGTTTTACAACCGGGTACGAGTCGGACGGAGAAAACGCTCCGACCGACGGTTCGTACCCGGTTTTTACAGGATCGTAATCGGCACCCAGGTGTGTAAATACCCGAGCAAAAACAAGTCTGTTTGTGCTGACTTGAAAACACGTCATCAAGGCACCAAAGTTCATGATCAGAAACATTCAGGTAATTACAAATGGAAGAACTGGTGTTCATAATAACAAATTGTTGGACTTGGCCCTTTTTGGCAGGTTCACCCCTGAAGTTTTTGCCTTAATCTCTGACATGGTGGTAGTGGTTTTAGGCCTCTGGGCACTTTAGCACTGTGGCCCAGTGTAAAGTGTGTGCGCTCTCTGAGTGCGTGTGGTGAGATTGGCCTGCCCTCCCATAAGAATGCATGAGGGATATGTGTGTCCATGGTAAATCCTGATGTGAGTGGAGTGCAGGGTCGAGTTTAGTATGTGTGAACTCATGAGAATAAATGCTGCGCAATGGTGTGCGCAGATTTGTGGTGACTGGTGGAGCAGCCATGGTGAGTCTGCCCGGTGGTGAATGGAGAGATCTGAATGTAGATGGGAGGGAGGAGTTGCACCTGGGACCTGAATAGGGCTGGGCCTTCCCTCCACAATGCTGGCTCCACCTCCTGTGGTGCGTCTGATGTCCCTGACCTCTCCTGTGAATAGAGAGGGGAGCTGCGCAAAACAAAGTGCTCCTGAACCAGTCGTATCTGGTTCTCCCCTTGCTCTACATTTGTAGAACAAAGGAAAGTGCTATATAAACGAAGGGGCTGTGACCCCAAGAAAATCTTCTTGTTCTTGGACTCGAATCTGCCAGGGGCGTGGTGCTGCTGGGGCCCAGGGGAAGGCTTGCCTCCCTGGGCTCTGCCCTGCCCCTGGATGCCTAGAGGACTTCTTCTTGGGACCCTTCTGACTTGCTTGGATTCCAGGACCTTAAAGAGACTTTGTGCTTTTATCCCTAGCGCCTGGGAGCGCTTTATCTTAATTGGCCCATTTTATTTTGAGGGGGAGTCTCTGTGCATTGCCCTTGCAGCGCTGGGCTGCGACCAACTTCGAGGGAATCCCACTGTAGGGATTCCCCCGTATTTCTGGCTTCCAGCAGGTGCCCACCCCGCCTTGATGCTAACTCGAGCGGGAGCCTACCCCGCTTTATGTTTATGATTTTAGGCGGGTGCCCACCCCGCTTTTTGTGCTGGCCGTAGCGGGTGCCCACCCCGCTTTAGATCGCTAATCACGAGGGAGCCTACCCCTCATTATGCCTGAAACTGCTGCCGCTGCCCAGCCGTGGCCGCCCGGAAGTCAGGCAAGTCGGCCTGTGACCTGGGCAGGGCCGCGGCAGGACCGGAAGCTGTGCGGCCTCGCTGCGGGCCTCCGGTGAGCCGATGGAAGCCCCGGGGTGTACAGCACGAGGGAGAACGGGAGCCCACCCCGCCTCCCGGAGCAGGAGAGAGGAGCCCCGGGTCCCAGGAGGGGGCCCGGGTGAAGAAGAAGCCGCCCGGAGCAAGGAAGATGGCGCCTGCCTGTGCGGGGCTCCCATAGCTGAGGGAGAGAACCGCAGGTGCCACGAGTGGAGATTCATGGCAAAGGGGGCTCGAGGCACATTGCCGGTGCCTGCCCCCACCGCGTGTGAAAAGCTGGGCTGCCGGGTGAAGACGAGCAGAGTACTGTCCAGAAGAGAAGTCCCCCTGCGTAGGAGCCTGGTAAGTGAGGGCTGGACAGGGGGCATGGCAGCGTCATTTCATGAGCAGCCCCTGCCTGATAGGGCGAATTGGCTGAACGGGCCCTGAGGGGCCCGCGCCTCCCTAACTGTCCAGGCACTAGGAGCAGTGCCATTATCCAGAGCGACCCCGAATGGCAGTGGGCCTCCCCAACTCTTGGCGGCATTAATTGTTTAAAGAGCCCGTGTGTGGCTCTACCCTGGCCATAATTATTTACCCAGGCCCAGAGGGGCCCATGCCTTATATGTTAGAGGGCATCATTATTCCTAGAGTCCCGTGTGGCTCCAACGTTTGGCTAATTGTTTTCAGAGCCCCGTGTGGCTCCAACAAAGAGGGCACATTTGTTTGAAGGGCCATTGAGAGCCCATGCCGCATTTTTACTTGTCCAGCTGCCCAGCAAGTAGTGGGAAGCTGCACCGTTTAGGCCTTGCTTTATTTCAGGGTAATGCTGAATTCAGGAGTGAGACGCACTCCTTCGCCCCCATCTTTTCCTACACAGCTGCGCAGCACTTAGTGCCAGCTGCTACGTTTAGGCCTGCGCAAAGTGCGCACCCTTGACTGTTGCTGCATTGGCAGCAGCCCTGACTTTTGGACAGAGGGCAGTTGAGCCCCCTTTGGGATGGCCAGTTGGCCAGGGGGATTGTTAGGTTTATAAGGTGCCAGGCCCTACTGTGATTTTGGGTGCTAGGAAATGTGATTCATGTAGAATGATTTACGCACCCTGTGTTGATACCTCTAAATGTGTTTTATGATTATGAGGTTGGTTGTCATATTATGGTTTATGCTAGTGAGATTTATTTCCTAATGTAGTTATACTTAGGAGGTCAGGGTCTAATGCGTTTAGACTTGTGAGATGATGGCCTCATGTGTTTATAAAGGTGAGGTTGGCGCAGAATGTAATTCACGCCTGATGTGATACTGAGCATAATGTAGTTTATGTTACAGGCTGATGCTAAGTACAGTGGTTACCAGTAGTTACTGGTTATGTCCTATGATTATGATATGTTCTGCGTTTACTAAGTTCACTTTGTGATGGTTCTGACAGGGGTCCATAATCCCTTGTAGCTATGACCCAGTGCCAGGTGGCACCCTGTATAATATGTGCTTACTATTGTAATGTGTTATGATAATACAAAGGCTATTTTTGATCTAACCTTGTGTGGAGTTCCTTTTGTAGTGTGCCTGGGATGTTGTTGCTGTGTGCGTGCGCAAATGCTTTACACATTGCCTCCGGGATAAGCCTAACTGCGCGTGCCAAGCTTCCAAGGGGGTGAGCAGGGGTTATCTTTGGCGTGTAACTTCCTTTCCCTGACTAGAGTGGTGGTTTCTGCCTGGCGTTGGCGCAAGCCTTAGCCAACCAGAAATACCATTTCTAACACAAATAAAAATGCTTTTTTCACAAAACTGTCTCTTAAGGCTGTACTCTTCACTGTGTATTTTCCACCAAAAGTGTCTTTCGAGTAAATTGGTGAGTGTGTGTTGTTTAAACCAGTGTTACTTCCATCAATTGACAATTTGTGTAGTGATTGAGGAACAGAGAAGGCTTGGAGGTCTAATTGTACTTTATTATTTCCATAAGGTAACCCAGAGGTCCTTCAACCTTATCGCCTCAACTCTGTGAGTTGCGACTCTCCCAAATCACCAGGTGCTGAAGTAGCTGAATCATGATGCCTTGAACACTGAGTACAATGCTTTTGATCACGCCGTACAATGTAGTTCTAGCTTCATCCATGGGGCGACAGGGCTATCTGCAAACCCATAACAATGTTATTTTGCATATACATCACAAGGATGCTTTTTATTATATATAAATAATCCTTTCTTGGGGTTAGCCAGAGGAGACACTGCTGCCTACACTGTGAGGTCCCTGCATGCTGCTGCTTCACCAAGCAGCTGCCTAACATCTCCATGAGGGCTGTCCAGTTTGTGAATAAGATGGGGGGTCCTACGTTATGTCCCACCAGCTAATGGGGGTTGGATCGTCCCATGGGGATTCCTGGCTATGCACTCATACACACACCCTAGATGTATGTAGGGCTTAGGATTGCATAACAGGAGTACCTCTGATTACTATATTGTTGTATATGCCTGCATATTGAAGACCTGCTAGTGGTGTCAAAAACCAAAGAAGATTCTTAAACTGGTACTATTACACTTTCGATCATCTTGCAAAAAATGGACATAAAGGTGCCGATCACGATCCGGTAAAAAATGTCCCCGTACGACTCACATCGGGTCTTTTCACCGTACGAATCGTACAAGTGCCGTACGAACTGGCAATCACGATTCGCATGGTAAAAAGTCCATACGAACCGCACTGGGAATCATTCCCCACACGTCCTCGGGTCGGAAAATGTGTCCGACACGTCCTCGGACGATATACCTTACAAACGTAAAAATCCAAGTCCGACCGAGGAATCACGATCCATCCCGTGCGTCCGAGCCTACAACCGTATGGAAAAAACACCGTCCGCACCGAACACCGATAGCAACCATGGAGACATGTGCCCGCATACGTGCCCAACACTCCCCCCAGCCCCCGTACGTCCGACACGTACCCCCGTATATGTATACCCCCACCCGTCTAGGTACACCCCAGTACGTTCCAGTCGTACCCCCACCCCAGCACGTGTCGTACCACCGTCCATGTACACCCCAGTACGTTCGAGCCCCACCCCCACCCCAGTATGTGTCATACCCCCCGTGTACCTACACCCCAGTACGTTCCAGTCGTACCCCCACCCCAGTACGTGTCGTACCACCGTGAACCTACACCCCAGTACGTTCCAGTCGTACCCCCACCCCAGTACGTGTCGTACCACCGTGAACCTACACCCCAGTACGTTCCAGTCGTACCCCCACCCCAGCACGTGTCGTACCACCGTCCATGTACACCCCAGTACGTTCGAGCCCCACCCCCACCCCAGTACGTGTCATACCCCCCGTGTACCTACATCCCAGTACGTTCCAGTCGTACCCCCACCCCAGTACGTGTCGTACCAACGTCAATGTACACCCCCCCACCCCTGTGCGTGTCGTACCACCGTCTATGTACACCCCAGTACGTTCGAGCCCCACCCCCACCCCAGTACGTGTCATACCCCCCGTGTACCTACACCCCAGTACGTTCCAGTCGTACCCCCACCCCAGTACGTGTCGTACCACCGTCAATGTACACCCCCCCCTGTACGTGTCGTACCACCGTCAATGTACACCCCCCCCCTGTACGTGTCGTACCACCGTCAATGTACACCCCCCCCTGTACGTGTCGTACCACCGTCAATGTACACCCCCCCACCCCTGTACGTGTCGTACCACCGTCCATGTACACCCCAGTACGTTCGAGCCCCACCCCCACCCCAGTACATGTCATACCCCCCGTGTACCTACACCCCAGTATGATCCAGTCGTACCCCCACCCCAGTACATGTCGTACCACCGTCAATGTACACCCCCCCTGTACGTGTCGTACCACTATCAATGTACACCCCCCCTGTACGTGTCGTACCACCGTCAATGTACACCCCCCCTGTACGTGTCGTACCACCGTCAATGTACACCCCCCCACCCCTGTACGTGTCGTACCACCATCCATGTACACCCCAGTACGTTCGAGCCCCACCCCCCCCACCCCAGTACGTGTCATACCCCCCGTGTACCTACACCCCAGTACGTTCCAGTCGTACCCCCACCCCAGTACGTGTCGTACCACCGTCAATGTACACCCCCCCCTGTACGTGTCGTACCACCGTCAATGTACACCCCCCCTGTACGTGTCGTACCACCGTCAATGTACACCCCCTCCCTGTACGTGTCGTACCACCGTCAATGTACACCCCCCCACCCCTGTACGTGTCGTACCACCGTCCATGTACACCCCAGTACGTTCGAGCCCCACCCCCACCCCAGTACGTGTCATACCCCCCGTGTACCTACACCCCAGTACGTTCCAGTCGTACCCCCACCCCAGTACGTGTCGTACCACCGTCAATGTACACCCCCCCCTGTACGTGTCGTACCACCGTCAATGTACACCCCCCCCCTGTACGTGTCGTACCACCGTCAATGTACACCCCCCCACCCCTGTACGTGTCGTACCACCGTCCATGTACACCCCAGTACGTTCGAGCCCCACCCCAGTACGTGTCATACCCCCCGTGTACCTACACCCCAGTACGTTCCAGTCGTACCCCCACCCCAGTACGTGTCGTACCAACGTCAATGTACACCCCCCCACCCCTGTACGTGTCGTACCACCGTCTATGTACACCCCAGTACGTTCGAGCCCCACCCCCACCCCAGTACGTGTCATACCCCCCGTGTACCTACACCCCAGTACGTTCCAGTCGTACCCCCACCCCAGTACGTGTCGTACCAACATCAATGTACACCCCCCCACCCCTGTACGTGTCGTACCACCGTCTATGTACACCCCAGTACGTTCGAGCCCCACCCCCACCCCAGTACGTGTCATACCCCCGTGTACCTACACCCCAGTACGTTCCAGTCGTACCTCCACCCCAGTACGTGTCATACCCCCGTGAACCTACATCCCAGTACGTTCCAGTCGTACCCCCACCCCAGTACATGTCGTACCACCGTGAACCTACACCCCAGTAGTTCCTGGCGCACCCCCAACACAACCTCCTAAGTACGGAGCGCACCCCATGCCTCAACATCACGACCGCATGTACGAGTCGTACAAAGCCACACACCAGGACATAATCGTACAACCAAATGGCCCATGTACACACCGTACACACGCTCAAAACGCACGTACACAACCAGGACAAAATAAAACAACACAAGAATACACCATTCGAAAGGCACACAGCCACTAAACATGGCCAACAACCACTAAAATAACACAATCACTGACCTGCAACTGCCAAAAACAAACAGAGGCCCAATACACCACCACTCCTTATAACACACCCACCCAAAATTCAAAAACTGCCACACCCACCCATGGACCAATAAAAAGGGCCCACACACACAAACAATGAGCCTTTGCAACAGACTCACTGCTGCCAGACACCACAGAACCAGACTACAAGCTACACCACACCTTACACTTGCACACCTTCACACGACCACCCTCACAAACACCCTCTCATCACATTCACACACACACACAACCATCCACACCCCCCCCAACATCCACACACCCCCCACACCCACACCATCCCCACCCACACCCCTCACCATGCCCACTACCAAGAATCCAAAGTTCAGTCACCGAGAGTTGGAGGTCCTTGTTGATCAAATCCTCAGAGTCGAGCCACAGATCTTTGGAACATTGGTCAGAAGCACCAGCCAGGCAGCCAAAACAGCCATGTGGCAGACCATCGTCGATGCTGTGAATGCTGTTGCGGACACCAGGAGGACCAAGCAGGATTGCCAGAACAGGTGGTACGATCTGCGGAGGAGGGTCAGAGCCAAGAGGCAGGAGGAACACGACCAGGCCAACGCCACCGGAGGAGGGCCCTCCCGCAGAGCCGTACAGTACCATCCCTGGGAGGAGAGGGTGATGGCCATACTGCCGGTGGAGGCAGTTGAAGGAGTAGAAGGACTCCGAGACCCGGGTGAGTACACAAACAACGCACCTCACATGGGGGGAACTGCAACCACAACCAAAATTACTAACAGGGACGCAACCACCACAAGCCATCGCATGACTCAACCACACTCCATGAGCAGGCACATGCCACTGCTGCCACCATGCCCCATGCACCCAGCTGGACAATGTCAAGTCACAGGCCACAGAAGACAACAACACATGACACGGTAACCCGGATGGCGGGAGGCTGGGCACAAAAAATCACATAGTGCGACTCCAAAGCAGACAACAATGCCCTCTGCCCATATGGCCTAGGTCACAGCCAGACACACACTGTGTCCCAACACAGGAATGACTTGCCAGCAAATGGCGGACGCCTTGCATCAACACATGGGGGTGAAGGCACTGTTTTGCACATGACAGCAGCTAATGAACAGCCAACATTGTGAAAGAGTGGCAGCACACACCACCACAGCAGCAGCGCACAGACACACAGCAGACAAAATGGGTGCCTGGAGATCAGAAACAAACTCACATCAACAGGCCAAGGGCCACTCAAAGATCTGCTAACAGTGTGTGCCCAGGAAGCTGGGCCAAGGTGACAGAGGGTGACACACGGAGGGAGGGAGAGGGGGACACAGAGGGAGGGAGAGGGGGACAGAGAGGGAGGGAGAGGGGGACAGAGAGGGAGGGAGAGGGGGACAGAGAAGGAGGGAGACACAGGAAGACGGACAGAGGGAGGAGGCTGACACACAGAGGGAGGGAGAGGGGGACAGAGAGGGAGGGAGAGGGGGACAGAGAGGGAGGGAGAGGGGGACAGAGAGGGAGGGAGAGGGGGACAAAGAAGGAGGGAGACACAGGGAGAGCAAATCAGTCCTTTGGTGTGTGGGAATGTCTGCTCGTCAGCAGGTGGACTGCGTGCATGTAGACAAGGGTGGCCAGTGCCAGAACCCCCCCTCTTCATCATGGCAAAACGCAGGGCCATGTCACAACCTGTACACGAGCACAAGGACAGCCACCTGCATCATATAAGTGTGTGGATCCACTCCATGTGCACATGTACAGTGCTACAAGGAAGGCGCAAATGCATGGCTCGCCACACCTGCACACTCCACTGCTGACTGCAGTCACACTTGACGCAGCAAGTAAGACTGTGCCACACATAGTTAAAGGGGCCAAATTGGTGCCCAAGGGACACACCCATGCACAAGTGCACTGTGAGTGGAATGCAAGACAGATCCTAATTCCAAGAGGAAATGTGCCAACTTTGAAACGGATGAAACATGGATGTTGCATGGACCAAAATTAACATTTTCTCTCTCACACACAGGTCAACGTCGTGCTGCACCCCCCAACACTGGGGGGGAACACTCACAGGACCCGGATCTGCAGGAGACCGATCCCACCGGCAGCGACCACTCTCACCACTCTGCGGACGACCCCGACCGACCTGGCCCCTCTGGTGTCCAACCACCTGCAGCACCTGCGTCAGGTACAACCGTGCCAACCACCACCCCCACTCCTGCCACATCCCAGGAGACACCCAGGATCCCTGCCCCAACACCACAATGCAGCCAGGCTCGCCAGGAGGGACACGGTGTCCCGGGCACCCAGGAGGAGGCAGGCGACAACGCCAATGCCACCCCTCAGGGGTCCCGGAGACCCGATGTGCCCACAAGTGCAGGCCAGATGCAAGTGGGCAGGGGTGGTGGGAGTGGAGGACGGCGGAGGCGCGAGCATGGCCCAGGTTGTGTCCGTCCTCGAGGGGATCAAGGTCCAGCAGGCCCAGCAACATGCGGAGCTAATAGCCTGTCTACAGGTACACCAACGGAGGATGGAGGACAGACAGGCTGAGCAAGTGACGGCGTTCCAGGGGATTCACGCTACACTCCGTCGGATGGCCGACACCATGGCCGACCCTCCCTGTGCCAGAAGGCGGAGAACATCACCACCCACAGGGAGGGATCAGGAGGAGGAGGAGGAAACATCCGACGGAGCATCCCAGACGTCGTCACGGCCTGCTGCTGAGGTTCCCCGCAGGAAGCCGGGTCGTCCACGGAAAGGACCGTGAGGGTGGCTGCTACATCACCATCTCCCAGGACACCTGGCCTGGCACCTGGCCCACTGGAGCAACAGCATCACAGCATCAAGAGACATTCTCTGCCACATGGCCCTGCTGGTCACTGGCTGACCAATGTTGACAAAGACTGTGGCATGGACTCTGAGGATTTCCAATGGCAAGGACACCAACTCCCCTACTGAACTTTGGATTCCCTAATCCCGGAAAGCCCCTCACTTTGTCGTCCCCCCCCCCCAATAATAAATCACACTATTAAGAGTAGATGCCTGCTGGTAGCATTATTACCTAACATGTGTCTTGTACAGTCTAAACATGCCCGAGTCATCTGTTCACTTCAACCATCCACACCCTGGGGCCTGAGTCTGGCACAGGACACATGGGTCACAGTTTATTAGGCAAGACAGACATGGAGCACCATACACACCCGTGATGGGCAGAACCAGCTGAGGGGGTGGCCGAACAACCGTGCTGACAGACACATTGAGTACAGCAACAGTCATGCGCAGAGGTCAGGGATCCTGGCCAGTGTCCTGGGGGGCACCCAGGTATGTGTAGACAGGTGGCAGAACCATGTCCTGCAAGCTTGAGTCCGGTGGATGCAGAGAATGGGGTCATGGACAACGTTGGATGCATGGGGATGGCACATGTCACAATACCCACACAGTCATGGACATCATGCCCAATACACAGTCTCAGCACACACACACAGCTTGCATCTTGCCACACGACACATTGACACATAGCCACAATCAGGCAATACCATGCCAGACATGCAGGATGCACCGTGCCAACACACCAGCATTGACTGAGAAGAGGCACCTTGGAGGCATAGGGACACCTTTATTAGTCATGTTTTTGGGATTGCAGAGGCAACTTGAAGTACACATGAACACATCATATGGAGTAACATGTGGGTCCAACACTGGCACCCCCCTTCTGCAGCACAAATGCGTGATAGCCATGGAACTGGCACACAAGTGTCGGCTAACAGCTAAAACCCACAGCTGCACACGGAGAGCCTGACATACACCATAGATCCGCTGATGTGGAAGTCCCACGCCATGCCAAGACAATGTCAACTGTATGTGTCCGAGGGCAGTGTCACACACATTGATGCCATCATCACAATCCACTATCCCATCACTGATGACTGACAACCAGGCAGCCCATCTATTCAGGTGTACCCAGCTGCATGTTGTGTCCCATGGGGATGCCACATGACTGCAGAGGAACCAAACCCCGATCGGGGAAGTGTGCACACATCGTGAACAACAGCCACACCCAATACACCCCAGATGCATCCCTTACCCCATGGAGACTTCCAAACGTGTCCGTGCCTGTAACGCTGAGTCAGCCCACGATGTCATGTCCATGAGGAATAGCAGTGCCACAACAATGCAACCAGCAAACGGCATGCGCAGGTACCTGGGGAAGAGAGACACACAAGAAGTCAGCCACAAAAAGCACAGCCACTTGCATGTGCATTTACTCGACACATGTATGGATGACAACATGCTAGGTCACAATTATGACTGGGGAAATACTACCATCACTGCCACCATCACTCCAGTGACACACCCACACACACCTCTGACCCACGTGCCATACATGCAGGTGGAGACACACATCACAACGCATGCCACACGGGGACCAATGCGTGCACACTCAGACCCTGGTACTCACCACTAAGCAAAGAAGTCGCGTATGAGCCGAGTCCGGATGTCCTCTTGCGGCTCCACATCCTCCACATCACTAGCCCCATTGCCAAGCCCTTCGTCCTCCACGGGTGGATGGTCCTCGTCATGTTGATTCAGGATGAGTGGCACAGCTCTTTCAACTGCCATGTTGTGCAGCATGCAGCAGACCATGAAGATCTTGCAGACCTTCGCCGGGGCATAAGGGAGTGCACCGCCGGTCTTGTGGAGGCACCGGAATCGGCTCTTCAGCATGCCAAACGTCCTCTCTATCACTCGCCTTGTCCGGCCATGGGCGGTGTTATAGCGGAGCTGGGCCGGCGTGATGGGGTTGCGGAGAGGTGTCAGCAGCCAAGGCATGTTGGGATAGCCAGCGTCCCCTACATGGGAAGCACATGGACATCGTTAGAACTGGTGAGGCGGTCGTGCTGGTCGGCTATACAGAATACAGGACAGACAGACTGTACCCACCAACAACACATGCCCGTTCGTTGCGCAGCTGCATCATCATATCAGGCATCCCGCTACGCCTCATGATGTAGGCATCGTGTGCTGACCCTGGGAAACGAGCACAGACATGTGAAATCACCATATTGGACAGACACACCACAAGGGCATTGATGGAGTGGTAGTGCTTCCGATTGCGGTACGCCACCTCCCGTGCGTGTGGTGGTACCAAACCTACATGTGTCCCATCTATGGACCCAATGACATGGGGCATCCCTCCCAGGGCATAGAATCCACGCTTGACCTCAGTCATCTGTTCAGGGGTTGGGAACTTGATGAAGTCATCCAGGTGAATCAACATGGCCTCCAAGAAATCATGCAGCACACCGCTGAACATGCTCTGGGACATGCCACCAACATGAGCTATGGTATTTTGGAAGGTACCCGTGGCAAGAAAATGTAGGGCAGCCATTACCTTCAGCTGGGGTGTCAGTGCCGTAGGATACCTGTGCTGCGGTTGCAGGTGTGGTGCCAGTCTCGCCGTCAGCTCCAGAATCAACGGTTGGGTGAAGCGGTAGAGCCGGATCCTGTCATTCTCCTGCATGGTAGCCAAGTCTGGAATTCTTCGGGCAAGAGGCGGCGCTCTGCAGTAATTTGGAAGTGACAAGGAAGAGTGAGTGCACTACGAGAACAACTCATGTCTACTGAGCACATGTAAATCTGGCAATACACACATGCTACATAGGGAGTCAGGTATGTGCTACATGCCCAGGACACGTATGGATGCAAGGTGACACTCCTTCCAAGACCCAGCTACACACGGTGATTGAGAACCTCCCCATGCCACGCCATGGAAATAGCTGTGT
This sequence comes from Triturus cristatus, assembly GCF_964204655.1. NCBI lineage: Eukaryota > Metazoa > Chordata > Amphibia > Caudata > Salamandridae > Triturus > Triturus cristatus. The sequence goes on along the minus strand of NC_140582.1, from coordinate 372,701,783 downwards.
CCCAGTGCAAGTGCACAGCCCGACGCAAGACAGGAGTGACATACACCCACACATCAGCAGAAGTGGGATGCCGATTGCAGAGACTGGTAGCGGAACACTGGAGCCACAGGTCACATGACATTACACTAGTCCAGCCCACACACCTTGCCATGAAGGTGCACATGTCATGACTCACCACACATTCCTTGTGAGGATGCTGACATGGCCTTGTCACGCTACTCCGTGTCCCATGCATACATGTGCACCTCACATCCGATAACACATGTGGCATGGTGTGCGGAACAGTGTGCAATGACAATCTACACACAGCCACATGTTGGTTGCTGCAACGGCTGCAGCTTTTGAGGGTGCTACAACATCAACCTGATGTAAATCCCGGACACATATATGACATAGTCACATTGTGCACTGTGGGTAGTGACAACTCATGTGTCATGACCCCTGTACCGGGCATCATGGGACACTTCCGTGTGTTGGTGTCCGTGCCATGCCAGTGACGCTCACCCCAAGTGCGCAGTCCCACATGCACACATGTCAAAGGAGTCAAGGGCATGCCTGGCACACATTGCACCATCACACAGTACACCTGTAAACATCTCATCATACATCTGGTGCCTTCTCCACTCAGGAGGCATGTTCCACATCACAGCCTGTGACACCTGTGCCCCACACATGTAGTAATGCACAGACGATGCCTTGATGTCCATTCCTGGACAAGTATGTCCATCCATGGACAAGTATGTCCATCCATGGACAAGTATGTCCATCCATGGACAAGTATGTCCGCCCTATTCCTACCTGTGTGTCGCCTATCACCACAGTGATGTGTAAAAACCGCCGTACTGCTGCTGAGAGGGCCTGTGCATGTTCCCAAATCACTGTGGGAGTGCTGCCGTATGTGTACCCATCGTGATGGCGAGCGTACAGGCATTTGTACGGTCCGTAGCACTACGAGTACTCATACGCGTGCAGACCCATAGTGATAGGGCCGTACACACGCATGTACGCTCACTATCACTATGGGTCTGCACGCGTATGCGTACCCGTAGTGGTACGGACCGTACACTCGCATGTACGCTCACTATCACTATGGGTCTGCACGCGTATGCGTACCCGTAGTGGTACGGACCGTACACTCGCATGTACGCTCACTATCACTATGGGTCTGCACGCGTATGCGTACCCGTAGTGGTACGGACCGTACACTCGCATGTACGCTCACTATCACTATGGGTCTGCACGCGTATGCGTACCCGTAGTGGTACGGACCGTACACTCGCATGTATGCTCACTATCACTATGGGTCTGCACGCGTATGCGTACCCGTAGTGGTACGGACCGTACACACGCATCTACGCTCACTATCACTATGGGTCGGCACGCGTATGCGTACCCGTAGTGGTACGGACCGTACACACGCATCTACGCTCACTATCACTATGGGTCGGCACGCGTATGCGTACTCGTAGTGATAGTGAGCGTAGATGCGAGTGTACGGTCCGTACCACTACGGGTACGCATACTGTTATGCCCTGCATAGTATTTTCATATCTTGCTGTTTACCAGTTCACCTGCTGATCAGCCACAGTGCGTGTTTGGAGTAGAATGTTGAGAATGCTGTGATGCATAGAACGTTGGGAGTCTGACTGGGAGAGATATGACAGTTGCAGATGGGCTGAGCAGCAGGCAGGCTGGTAAACTGCAAGATATGAAAATACTATGCAGGGCATAACATATCCCCCTTCTTTTAAAATGAAAAACAAAAGTGACATTTGTACTATGGGAATACAACAATGCTAAATGAGCAAACCATACCCTTGGTAGTATCTAACCCCACCAGGAGCAGCCTGCCTGCTGCTCAGCCCATCTGCAACTGTCATATCTCTCCCAGTCAGACTCCCAACGTTCTATGCATCACAGCATTCTCAACATTCTACTCCAAACACGCACTGTGGCTGATCAGCAGGTGAACTGGTAAACTGCAAGATATGAAAATACTATGCAGGGCATAACATATACGCGTGCAGACCCATAGTGATAGTGAGCGTACATGCGAGTGTACGGTCCGTACCACTACGGGTACGCATACGCGTGCAGACCCATAGTGATAGTGAACGTAGGCATGCATGTACGGGCCGTTGCCATGCATTTGTGGTGCCCTAGGGCCCCGAAACGCACCGTACCTGTGTGATGCTCCAAATTACATAGGGGACAAGTATTAAGGCCTACATGCATGCTGGTTGTCATGGTGACCAAGTTCAAATTTCGAAATTGTTCTGGAAGGTGCACAGCAGAAGTCAGTTGGAATTCTTCTACTTTGTTGCAATGTGTTTGTGGGGCTGACATCATGCAGGAGAATGAAACCGATAGAGAACCCACAGACTGCTAGGTTTGAAGGGATTGGTGGAAACATAGGATGCAAATGTGAGTGACCAATCACTCTGTACTCCTGTGCATGAGACTGGGCAGAAGGGCACATATAAGGCAGCCAGGTCCCATGAGGGAGCACTTGCCTGCACATCTTTGCATTCGTCGACCCAGCTGCTGCTACTGATTCCCTGGAACCATGTCAAGGGCTGTGGAGAGGACACAGCCATTCACCCTGGAGGAGAACATGGCTCTGCTGGATGTGATCCTCCCACAGTACTCCATGCTGTATGGGCGACCAGGGTATCAGGTGAGTGCATAGGCCACTGCCACAGACTGTCCCTATGTTGTGACTGTGACTTCTGCCATTGCGTCCAGGTGTAACACACATGCCATGTACTGTCGGGGGGTCCCAGGGGGGGGTGCCTGATGTCTCCCAGCAGTGCCCTGAGACAGGAGGGGTGGGGGCCTATCACTCACAGCAGTGCCCTGAGACAGGAGGGGTGTGTGCAGAGTCCTCCCAGCAGTGCCCTGAGACAGGAGGGGTGTGTGCAGAGTCCTCCCAGCAGTGCCCTGAGACAGGAGGGGTGTGTGCAGAGTCCTCCCAGCAGTGCCCTGAGACAGGAGGGGTGTGTGCAGAGTCCTCCCAGCAGTGCCCTGAGACAGGAGGGGTGTGTGCAGAGTCCTCCCAGCAGTGCCCTGAGACAGGAGGGGTGTGTGCAGAGTCCTCCCAGCAGTGGCCTGAGACAGGAGGTGTGGGGGCCTATCACTCACAGCAGTGCCCTGAGACAGGAGGGGTGGGGGCCTATCACTCACAGCAGTGCCCTGAGACAGGAGGGGTGGGTGTGATGCACAGTGTGAGCCTTGATCATTGATTGTGGCATTGCCATCATTCCACCTGTGTACCCACTGTGGCACGTACTGCTTTTGCCCTCACCAGGGGATGATGTGCCTATGACAAAGGTGCAATGCGTTGGCTGCATGACATGCCTTGTTGTAACCAGCTAATTTGTACCCATATGTCTCTCTGTGACATGTGGCTGGTGTATTGATGTGGTGTCACTTGTTCCTCCTCACAGGTAGGCGCCACTGCCAAGGAGCAGATCTGGCTGACCGCCGTCAGTGCCGTGAGGGGTGTGGATGCTCGGAGGCGGAGCCTGCCCCAGGTGAGGAAACGCTGGCAGGATATCCGGTGCTGGACGCGGAGGATTGCACGGCTCCTGCTGGGGGACTCACCTGAGAGCCACAAGAACCGCGGCCGCCGCCGTCTGAGCCACCTCCACAGGCGTGTGCTGCCGGTGGTCTTTCCAGACCTGGAGAGGCGCTTACAGGCGATGCAGCAGCCGGAAGGGGGTAGGTACATTTGTGTTTGTTGTGTGTCACCGGCATTTGTAAGGGCACAGTAGCATGAATTCACTGGCAGGGTTTAAAGGTGCTGTGCAGATCCTGTTTGCCCCAGTATAGCGCTGTGCCCCTGCCACCCTTCCCCTCCTTGCAATGTGTTCCCTGGTCTGTGTGTAGTCACTCCTTCACAAGGTAATGTAGGCTGGCGCTTTGTCCACGAGAACAATGACTGTAGCATCATGTGTGGGGGTGGTGTGTAACAGGTTGTGGGACCTTGCCTGTGCACTGTCAAGTTCACTGCATGTGGGTTCCATGTCAGTTGCCACTGATGCTGACTCCAGACATGGGAGTTGGTCTCTCATGTGTCATGCCTTACAGCGCGCATGTCCTATGTAGTGGCCTGTGACATGATGTGCATGAGTGTGCGATACACATAGTGCAGGGATGGTGACGTGTGTTGCAGTCATTACCATTCAGTAGCATGTAGTTGCGTACCCACTACTGTCCCCTGGGGCACCTTTTCCTCAGTGGTGTATGTGTCATCATAAACGTGGCCAATCTCAGTGTCTACAGCGTAGGTTGTGCTCTGTGCCATTGTCCCCTGTCACCATGTATATAGACGTGCTATTTTGTACAGGTGTCCACTGTGCAGCCTGACCTGATTGTCCTTCTTCATACTCACAGTTGCCAGTGCCTGTGTGTCTTTTTCTACTCATCTGAGGATGGGCACTGGTACCTCATTATTTGTACAGGCGCACCTTGGCTGTTTGGCGTCCAATCTTGCTTTTTGCCTGCCCCTGTGTGTATCACCCAGACTATGAGATGTTGGTGCCACCTGTGTCTCAACAATTTGCCTCGTGTAGGGTCTTGTTGGGGCGGGCAATGCCTATGTGTTAACTCCTGATTTCCACTTGCTGGGTCTGGGCAGTGTGTGATGTTTGTCTGGACACACACGCAAGGTGCAGTGACCGAGTCATGTTGTGCATGTTTTCAGCATTACCTATGCAGCATGTGTCTCAAGTTCATGGATATGCTCCCTGGTCATCGGTATTATTGCCAACGCTGTGTGGTGCAGATGCAGTGCTGGATTGTCCCCAGGGCCTGGGTGCTATGTCAGACTCCGTTTCCTGTGTTTAGCTATTGTCTCATGCTCTCCATGGTATTTCAGTGGCATGGTGGCTCAACCAACTGTGTGTTTCATGCCCTACATCGGTACCCTGTTCAGTAGATGTTAGGGATCTTCCTTTTCAGGCCATGCAATGTTACCTATGTAGATTGGACTCATGTGACAGATGTGTACAGGTGTCTGATTAATTTCTGTCTCTCCACCCTGCCCACAGCATCGTCGGGGGACACAGAGGGAGACATGGACACAGACCAGGCGGAGGGACCGAGCACCAGTGCCAGCCGTGACATCGGGTCTGGCACATCGAGTGGGACAGAGGCGGAGGAGAGTGTGGCCGAGGACCTGTCGACTGGCACATCAGACTACGAAGCTGACAGGTCCGAGGAGGATGTCTCCGAGTGGGCGGAGGCTGCACCAGCAGCTGACAGCGGAACAACACCTCGCACCGCCCCCTCAGTTTCCACCAGCCGCCTCCCACTTGCTCGTGTCCCTTCCCAGCGTGCCCGGTCACAGCATGTCTCCTTCCTGCCAGGCACCGCACCCCCTGCCCCTGTCTCCACTGCTGCCGCCAATGCAGAGTCTGTGGACATCCAGCGGCAACTGCAGGTTGGTCAGGCTGCGATCCTTAATGTCCTCCATGCCCACGGCAAAACCCTCACCAACATCGAGGCTTTCTTGGAGGGCATTCATTCATCGCAGGCTGACCAACGCAACTTGCTGAGGTCCATAGACTCCACACTGACTGCAGCAGTGGGTCTCCTGCAGCGCGACCTCCCCCCACCTACCCCTGCCCCATCCACACTTCCCACTCCCAAGCCTGTCCCACGTACACCCAGACGTCGGCATGCACCCACATCAACGGACACGGGCACCACACCAGCAGGGAAGGTCCACCGCACTCCTCCTGACACGCACACACAGGGTGAGGTAGGCACACCCACTGGGTCGGGGGGCAAACGTGTGACACGCAGCCATAGTGGGAGTCCGCATTCCACCCAGTCCACTCCCTCCAAATGCTCTCCTGGCCACATCTCCCCCAAGGACTCCTTCATGGCCGCTCTGTCCCTGAGCCCCACAGTTACACCACCACGCAAGCGGTCAAGGAGGTCCCCGGTCAGGGTGGTTGAGTCTCCCCCCCTGTCTCCACCCTCCCCCGGTGGCGCTGCGACCCATCCCTCTGACCCCCCCCCTCCTTGGGGCCTGAGGTCCCTTCGGGTGCAGGGGACTCCCTGGAGGACCTTGCAAAGGTGTGTAGTGCCATCCTGGCCTCCGCCTTTGGCACTGACCCACCCCCTGTGGTGGAGTCCTCCATCCCTGCACCCACAACCCCCGCCCCTTTGCCCTGATGTCCCTGCGGTGCCTGTTGCTTCCCCCCCCCTGATGCCTTCACCAGTGTGGAAGACGATGCCATTTGACTGTGCAGGCAAGGTAGGGGACACGCATCCCACTGTGTCCCCCATCCAGCTGAGAATCATTGACTGCCCTATGGGCTTTGTGAAGATTGTACTGCCTGCGATCCACGGACATTGTGCTCATGCTGAATAAAGCTTAATTTTGTTTTCATTATCACACTACTGCTATGCTGGTATTGGTGTTGGTGGGGCTGCGACATGGTTTTGGGTGGTGTGTATGGGTTTGGGTGTGTGGGATATGTAGTGGTGTACTGCTCATTGGTGGGACCCTGGGATCTGTGTGCCATCACGAGGTGTTGGCTAACTTTCTTTGTTCATGTGAGCAGCTACTGCATGGTGCACTTGTCCCAGGGTGTATTCCTTCCTCTGTGTACCCAGCTTTCTTCCCTGCAGGGTGTTCCCAATGTTTAGCGCAGAGCTGTGTCTACATGAGCTGTGTGTGTGACGGAGCCCTTCTACTTTGGCCATGCATGCAGGGCCATGTGTCCACCTGCAACAATCGTGGCATCCTTGGTGATCACTGTACTTGTGTGTGGAGTCTGTTGACATGAGTTCATGGGGACATGTTCCCTTGTAGCCAGTATGCATGTGGATAATTCTGGCCTCACACACATGTGTTACACCCCTCCTGTCTCAGGGCACTGCTGGGAGGACTCCACACCCACCCCTCCTGTCTCAGGGCACTGCTGTGAGTGAGAGGCCCCCACCCCTCCTGTCTCAGGGCACTGCTGGGAGGACTCCACACCCACCCCTCCTGTCTCAGGGCACTGCTGTGAGTGATAGGCCCCCACCCCTCCTGTCTCAGGGCACTGCTGGGAGGACTCCACACCCACCCCTCCTGTCTCAGGGCACTGCTGTGAGTGATAGGCCCCCACCCCTCCTGTCTCAGGGCACTGCTGGGAGGACTCTGCACCCACCCCTCCTGTCTCAGGGCACTGCTGGGAGGACTCCACACCCACCCCTCCTGTCTCAGGGCACTGCTGTGAGTGATAGGCCCCCACCCCTCCTGTCTCAGGGCACTGCTGTGAGTGATAGGCCCCCACCCCTCCTGTCTCAGGGCACTGCTGGGAGGACTCTGCACCCACCCCTCCTGTCTCAGGGCACTGCTGGGAGGACTCCACACCCACCCCTCCTGTCTCAGGGCACTGCTGTGAGTGATAGGCCCCCACCCCTCCTGTCTCAGGGCACTGCTGGGAGGACTCTGCACCCACCCCTCCTGTCTCAGGGCACTGCTGGGAGGACTCCACACCCACCCCTCCTGTCTCAGGGCACTGCTGTGAGTGATAGGCCCCCACCCCTCCTGTCTCAGGGCACTGCTGGGAGGACTCTGCACCCACCCCTCCTGTCTCAGGGCACTGCTGGGAGGACTCCACACCCACCCCTCCTGTCTCAGGGCACTGCTGTGAGTGATAGGCCCCCACCCCTCCTGTCTCAGGGCACTGCTGGGAGGACTCCACACCCACCCCTCCTGTCTCAGGGCACTGCTGTGAGTGATAGGCCCCCACCCCTCCTGTCTCAGGGCACTGCTGGGAGGACTCTGCACCCACCCCTCCTGTCTCAGGGCACTGCTGGGAGGACTCCACACCCACCCCTCCTGTCTCAGGGCACTGCTGTGAGTGATAGGCCCCCACCCCTCCTGTCTCAGGGCACTGCTGGGAGGACTCTGCACCCACCCCTCCTGTCTCAGGGCACTGCTGGGAGGACTCCACACCCACCCCTCCTGTCTCAGGGCACTGCTGGGTGGACTCTGCACACACACCTCCGATTTCAGGATATGTACGCTTGGAACATACACGGTGGGGGTACGCTCAATGCATTCGAGGTGAGGGTACGAGTCTACTTACACTGGTGTGGTGGGGGTACGCTCCATGCATACGCGGGTGAGGGTACGGGTCGAACTTACACTGTTGGGCCGGGGGTACGCTCCATTCATACGCGGGTGGGGGTACGGGTCGTACTTACACTGTTGGGCTGGGGGGTACGCTCCTTGCATACGCGGGTGGGGGTACGGGTCGTACTTACACTGTTGGGCTGGGGGGTACGCTCCTTGCATACGCGGGTGGGGGTACGGGTCGTACTTACACTGTTGGGCTGGGGGGTACGCTCCTTGCATACGCGGGTGGGGGTACGGGTCATACTTACACTGTTGGGCTGGGGGGTACGCTCCATGCATACGCGGGTGGGGGTACGGGTCGTACTTACACTGTTGGCATGGGGGTACGCTCCATGCATACGCGGGTGGGGGTACGGGTCGTACTTACACTGTTGGCATGGGGGGTACGCTCCATGCATACGCGGGTGGGGGTACGGGTCGTACTTACACTGTTGGGGTGGGGGGTACGCTCCATGCATACGCGGGTGGGGGTTCGGGTCGTACTTACACTGTTGGGCTGGGGGGTACGCTCCATGCATACGCGGGTGGGGGTACGGGTCGTACTTACACTGTTGGGGTGGGGGGTACGCTCCATGCATACGCGGGTGGGGGTTCGGGTCGTACTTACACTGTTGGGGTGGGGGGTACGCTCCTTGCATACGCGGGTGAGGGTTCGAGTCGTACTTACACTGTTGGGGTGGGGGGTACGCTCCATGCATACGCGGGTGGGGGTACGGGTCGTACTTACACTTTTGGCATGGGGGTGCACTCCATGCATACGCGGGTGGGGGTACGGGTCATACTTTCACTGTTGGGGTGGGGGGTACGCTCCTTGCATACGCGGGTGAGGGTTCGAGTCGTACTTACACTGTTGGCATGGGGGGTGCGCTCCATGCATACGCGGGTGGGGGTACGGGTCGTACTTTCACTGATGGGGTGGGGGGTATGCTCCTTGCATACGGGGTGGGGGTAGGGTCCGTACATATCCGTCCCCACGCTATGTGATGTTTGTGCGGCCCGTACCCAGGCCTTTGCCACGTGGGTGCGATCCGTCCTGCCATTGTTGGGGTGACGTGTGTGGGCGTGGTCAGACTCGTACCCACGCTCTTCAGGCGTGGGTACGGGACGTACCTGTCTGGTTGTGTTGCCGGTTCGCGTGGTGACGGACTTCCGTTGTGGCGGTCGCTGGCTTATCAGGACACGCCCCCACCCCCTCGTGGTGACCAGGGCATGGGAGTCAGGTATGTCCAGGCCATGTGTGGTGTGTGACTTATGTGGTTGTTTTGTGGCCTGCCCTGGTCGTGCCACCCCCACCCCACCCCACTTTCCCCCCTCCCTTAGTTATTCTGACCTTCTGCGGCATCTGCGTCGTAACCTGTAGAGGAGGTGGACTGCTATGAGGGCAGGGATGACTCGTAGGTTCGGGTCCATGTCTGTCCGTCGCGTACTGGTACTCCTTGCTCGCGTTGTCCTGTCGCGTACGGGTCCTCCTTGATCGCGTCGTCCTGTCGCGTACGGGTCCTCCTTGGTGGCGTCGTCCTGTGTGTCCGTCACGTACTGGTCCTCCTTGTTCGCGTCGTCGTCTGTCCGTCGCGTACTGGTGGTCCTTGTTCGCGTCGTCCTGATTTCCCGGCAGTTTTTGGCTGCCGCAAAATATTCACCGTGCGGGGTGACGTCGGTGCGAATCGTGATTCCTGGGTCGTGAATGGCTGGCTGCGAGCGTCCCGACGTCAGGTCGGCGCATTCCCGGATCGCATTGGTAGGTGTTTTTTTGTTCGGTCGGGCTTTTTTACGATTCGTACGGTAATGGTGTACCCGTGCGAATCGTAATTCCTTGTTTGTAAAAATTGACGACCGGGTACGCGTCGGGCGGAGATTGTGCTCCGTCTGACGGTTCGTACCCGGTTTTTACCGGATCGTGATCGGCACCAAAGTGTCTCCGACTAAGTGTTGCCAAACTGAAGTCCTGTTACACTGAAAAAGGAGCAAGGAAAGTGTTGCAAGAAAAATCTCTTCAATTCTAAACATGAGTCTGCCAACTACACAGAAAGAAGTCTGTATGTTCTTAGGAATGGTGGGCTACTGTCAACAATGGATTTCAAATTTTTCCTTAACAGCAAAACTCTTCAGAGGTTGGCACACAATAATGTGTCTGATCCAGTGCCTTGGGATGCCAATTACATGAGTGCCTTCACTAAGCTATGAGAATGTCTTCATAGGACACCAGCTTTGGGAATACCTGATTGTAACAAATGCTTAATCTTATTCTTCAGTGAAAGGAAGGCTGCACTCTTTTAGTGTTGACACAAATGCATTGAACTAGTCGCAGACCGATTGCCAACTTTTGACAACTCTTGACCCTGTTGCTGCAGCGTTGTCTGGATATTTGGAACTGTTTGCATCTACACGTGTGAGCCCTGAACAGTGTGAAAGAACAGTGATGGGACATCCACTTACTGTGTTGATACCGCAACACAGTCAAAGTGCTGTTAACACGTATTCGTGCACAGTACCTCAACAACTGTTGACATACGAAGTACGAACACATACTGAACCATGGAGAAACCACAGACCTAACTCTTCTCAACCTCTCAGCGGACTTCTATACAGTCTCCTACCACACACTTGTCACAAGAGTGCACGACATAGGCACCCAAGGTCTGGCCCTCAACTGGGTAAGCTCCTTCCTTACAGGAAGAAGACAGTGAGTCAAGCTGCGGATCTGATCTGTGGAGTCGATCAGGGTTCTTTGCCCAGCCCAGCCCAGCCCTGTTCAACATCTACATGCGACCGCTTGCCAACATCACCAGATCCCAAAGCACCACCATCATATCCTACTCTGATCATGACACCCAACTCATCTTTTCTCTGACTGGCAAATCCACCACCACCAGAACCAACTTCTCACACTGCATGAACAATGTAGCAGACTAGATGAGATCTAACTGCCTTAAACTAACCTGCAGCAAGATGGAAGTACTTATCTTCAGAAGTAAGAACTTTCCATGGGGCTCCACCTGGTGGCCAGCAGAGCTTGGACCGCCACCCACACAAACCGACCATGCCGGAAACCTGGGTATCATCCTGGTCAAGAAGCTCAACATGACAACACAGGTCAGCACTGTCAGCTCCGCCTGCTTCCATAATCTGAGCATGCTCCCCAAAATGTTCAAAAGGCTACCCCTGAGCACCAGAGGCACCATCTCACAAGACCTCATCACAAGCAGATTAGACTACAGCAACACACTCTATGCCGTGATTTCCAACAATCTCCAACACCAAATTCAAACCATCCAGAACTCCTCAGCGAGACTCATTCTCGCCCTCCCTTGATGCACCCATATCTCACCGCACCTCAGAGAGCTCCACTGGCTCCCCATCCATAAACACTGCCCATTCAAGTCCCTCACACATGCCTACAAGGCACTGCAGAATCCAACATACCTGAACAACTGCTTTTACTTTCACCAACCCATCAAACACCTGTGCACAGCTGCACCCCCACTTGCACACACACCTGTATCCACAAAAGCAGAATGGGAGGACGATCATTTTCCAACATTGCACCCAAGACCTCAATACATCAGGAAATCCTCCTCACTTCTTGAATTCCACAAGAAGCTGATGCTCTGGTTCTTCAAATAACTTGGTGGGGAAAACACTCTACACCCTAGTTCAAATCCTACAAACCTGGTCAAGTGCCTGGATACCCTCACAGGTGATTTGCTGCACCAAACAAATCCTAAAAACATAATATAACGTTTCATAATGTAATGTACCGTACCGGAACGTACCGGAACATAACGTAATATAACATAACATAACACAACATAACATAACCTAACAATGCTTTGGAGAGGTCCAGGAGGATGAGGGACTCATGTCTCCTCTGTACAGAGTCATGCAGATGTCTTCCATGGCAGCTGTGAGAACAGTTTTCATGGTGTGTTATTGTCTGAAACCAGACTGAGTGGTGTTGAGAAGTTAGTGGTCATTGAGGTATTTGGCAAGGTGCTTGTTGATGATTTTGGAATGGTAGCAGGGAAGACGGTCTTTAGTGTGTTAGAAATGGGATTTCTGGTTGGCTAAGGCTTGCGCCAAAGCCAGGCAGGAACCACCACTCTAGTCAGGGCAAGGGAGTTACACGCTGAAGATAACCCCTGCTCACCGCCTTGGTAGCTTGACACGAGCAGTCAAGCTTATCTCAGAGGCAATGTGTAAAGCGTTTGCGCAACACACACACACAGCAACACACTAGACACACCACAAAAGAAACTCCATACAAGGTTATATAAAAAATAGCCCTTGTATTGCCATAAACACATTAGAAACCTAATCACACATTTACACTGTGCTAACTGGCACGGGCAATATTCACAGGGTGATTATATACAGGACCGGGCCAATCGGGCCACGGTCAGGACCATCAGAACAGGTAAGTAAATATAAAACACAACCAGTAACTACTGGCACAATAATGACCTCAGCATTATCATATTAGCATTAGACACCCTCCTAAGCATAAACACCTTATGCATTAGGTTTCGCCCGCATAAACGCATTATGCAATAACCTCATGAGCATAAACATCATTAGAGGCATAAATCAGGGTGCCCATGAATAACATTTCCTAGCACCACATAAATCACATTAGGGCCTGGCGCCCTACAAACCCAACCGTCCCCCTGGCCAACTGGCCTTCTCAAAGGGGCTCAAATGCCCTACGTCCAAAATGTCAGGGCTGCTACCAATTCAGCATAATATCCACGTGCGCAATTGCGCTGGGGCAGAGGAGTGCAACTCACTCCTATCTCTCACAAACATACCCCAAAGAACTGTGGGCCTAAACGTAGCATTGCCATGCAGCTGTGAAACTCAAGTGTGGGGCACTTGCACCGACTGTGCCCTGAGAACAATCATGCCCCAAACATTGCAGCTGCCTGCGCTCTCGCAGGACAGCTAGGATCAGCCATAAAAACACTGGCACCACTGTGCCTCTGGACCCACACTGGGACCCTTTAAATAAAATTACCCCATCGGTGCAGCTGCCCTCTGCAAGCGGGACAGCTGAGATAACAAAGTGAAGGGGGCCCTGGCACATCTTTGTCCTCGGGGCTCCACTGGGGCATTTTAAACAAATGTGCCCCCACGTTGGATCGGCCCGCAACGGCGGGTCCACTCAGCAAAATAGGCACTGTCCCTTGTGCCAAATGAGCCCCCCACTCACCGGGGCTCTGCAGGCTCTCCTGACTTAACCAGACTAGCTGGCAACTCCGCTCTTTGCCTCACTTCACACAGGCCCCCTCCTGGGACCCGGGACTTTGATGTGGAGCCCGCGAGGTTCTTTACCGCACGCGGGGCTCTCACTTGACATTGTGGGGCTCCCTCAGCTCACAGTATCCCCGCCTGGCAACAAACTTTTTGCCGCCTTCACCTGGGCCCTCTATTAGGGTTCAGGACTTCTCCCTCGCTTTGCCTGGTCCCCTCTCTCGAGACCGGGGCTTCGACGTGGGCCTGTGGGGCTCCAGACATCTTCCTGCTTCCATCGACGAGGCCCCGCCCACAGTCAGGCTGACGCGCCTGTCTTCTGTTCATGGCTCGGGGCCGCGGCGGTGATTTCTTTCTCTGCAGGACCATGCGGGGTGGGCACCTGCTTCCGCCAAAGCATACACACGGGGTGGGCACCCGCTAATGACTCCAATCGCGGAGTGGGCACTCGCTGTCACAGATGCATAAAGCGGGGTGGGCATCCGCTCCTACGCCACTCCGGGGAATCCCTATGCCGGGGATTCCCTCTCTCTTCGTGCAGCATGTTGCTGCCAAGCCCTCATGCTCAACTCCTGGAAAAGTATCGCGCTCACAGGGCGCAAGGCAAATTAAAAATAAAAGCGCTCCGAGGCGCTAGATGCCAGAATCCTGTAGTTTAGATCTTAAGGCCCTGGGAAGTAAAAATAAAAGTGCTCACAGGGCGCAAGAGTCATCCAGGGGCCAGGTCATAGCTGAGCCCAGGGAGGCCAGGACACATGGCCTTCCAGCAGGCAGGCAAGCCCCCATGGCGGTTCCTCCTGGGACCCAGCAGCAGCAAGCCCCCAGCACGTCAGGAATAACACTCTCCCCTCATGGGGTCACAGCCCCTACATTTATACACCGTTACTCTTTGTCTGCAGTGCAGGGCATGGGGGAACCAGATGCAACTGGTTCAAGAGGGATTTGGAGCACTTTGTTTTGCAAGCTCCTCTTCCCCTTTGTCAGGTGGGGGCTAGGTGATAAGACACACCACAGGGGGTGGAGCTAGCTTTGTACAGGGCAGGCACACTCCTATTCAGAGTCAGGGGATTACTCCTCCCACTACTCCCAGCACAGATGTCCTATTTAGCCCAGCGCTGACTCACCCTGCCCCTCCTGGAGCCACCCACAGCTCACAGCCCCTGTCACTCACAAGCCAGACATGCAATTCACATAAGGCAGGCAGACACATAGCACACAGAAATGCCAACTTCTAAAAGTGGCATTTCTCCAACAGTCGTAATAAATCTGCGCACACCATTGCGCAGCATTTATTCTGACAATTTCATACATACCAAACTCGACCACTCTGCTCCTCCCATACCATGAATTACCACTGACACACACTGATCAGGCAATCCCCAATGCATTCCTATGGGAGGGTAGGCCAATCTCACTAATGGACACAGAGTGCGCACGCACTTTACAATGGACCACAGTGCTAAAGTGCCCAGAGGCCTAAAACCACCACCACCAGGTTACAGAAAAAGGCTAGGAGAATGTAAAAAGTTTAGGGGTGACCCTGCCAAAAGGGCCAAGTCCAACAGAGTGTTAAAGGGTTCGCAGAGGGTTTCTTCAGAAATGGGAGAACACTTGCCTGTTTCCAAGCATCTGAGAAGGTCACAGAAGAGGTGGAAGCATTCAGAATGAGTATGACCATGGAGCTCATGGGCTGCAGACGACTGGAGTAGGCGTATTGGAGGCACAGATCCGACGGGGGCCCCTGAGTGGATGAACTTCATGTTGACGATTGTTTCTTCTGGGGTTATCACAGTAATCATGTGGTTAACATTGGTTCTTTAGATGGGATTGGGAGGTGTTTGGCATGGTCTATCTAGTCAGGTTGTGGGTTGAAGTTGCTGTAAATAGTGGTGATGATATTGCTGAAGAATTTAGAGTGTTTGTTGCAGTGGTCATGCAAGAGGGTGATCAAGATGGAGGCAGTCACTAGTGAACAATATATTTCACAATGGTGAAGATTTCTTTGCTTCTGTTGGTGCTGGCATTTTTGTGGACTGCCATAGAAGTGTGTTTGGGGATCCGGATCATTTGGTGGTAGCATCTTAGGAAGGATTTGAGTGTACTCCTGTCTGCATTGTCCTGTCTCATTCTCCATTTACACTTCAGTTGTTTGTGGTGGCATTTCATCAGCCTGAGGACGTCCATGTACTAACTGCCTGGGGTCTGGATCTTGTTGTATTGGTATATGTTTGAGGGGGCATCAGGGAGTTGGCTCAGGAGGAAAGCCAATTGTTAAAATTGCTTGATGGCTTTGGGGAGGATGGTTGCTGTGTTCAGGTGGTGAGAGCTGTGCAGAAAACAACACATGACACGTTTCGACCATCAGATGGCTTTCCTCACCAATATATAAGGGTGTTTATATGTATGTGTATGGGTAATCCACTAAAACCCTGATTCTTTTTTACTCCTAACCTCTTTTACCGCTTCACTTCCCTGAACTCTTATATTTACTATCACCCTTTACCTCTACCATCCCTTAACCCTAAAAGTACCCTTTCATACCTTTACCTCTATCCACCCCTAACTCCTAAAATTACCTTTACCTTCCTTTTGCTCTGCCCAGCCCTAAGCCCTAAAATTACCCTTACCTTCCTTTACCTCTGCCCATTCCTAAATCTTAAAATTTGCTTTACCTCCCTTTTCCTCTACCCAGCCCTAAACCCTGTCTTAAAACAACTAGAAGAAGAAGGACTGCCCTTCTGGACCCATGGACTGCACTCTAAGGACTGCTCCTGCGGCACACTTTGGTCTTCAGCTGAAAAGGACTTTGCCTTGCTTGAAGGGTTGAAGGAATGGACTCCCTGAAATCAACAGGTTAAAAGAGCTCCACCTGCATCATCTTCACCAAGAAGAACCCAACTGGATGGAGTCCAGTGGAGTTTTAATGATTTGGCCAGATGCATTGTGGGAAACATAATCCCAATATCCCAAGGAGCATCTCAGAGCTTCTGTAACCTTACATTGGTGTTGTAGGCACTATGAAACTTCAAAAGGACTTTCTTGAGGAAGGTATAAAAGTTTGGAGAACTTTGGAAAATGTTTGGAAACAAGCTCCATAAGTTGATCAACCCATCGTCGAGAGTCAAGCCGCTGATGTAGAACGGTGTCCCTGCTTGGATTTTAGGTTCATCCACTGTGAGCGCCAGAGCTCAAGACTTTCAGGGTGTCACCGAGGCCTTGCGCTGAATCAAGCCACATTACATTGACTCAAAAACCGGCCTGAAGAGGAGCCTCGCTGGACGTCGAGATAAAAAGCTCCAAAAAAGTGACTAAGTCAGAAGGTAAAAAGTTGACCGGGCCCTACCGCTAAGTATATCCGACTGATGCTCCATTGCAGTCAGCCTGAAACATTGACTTTGTCAAGGTCGTGCGCGACCAGGTTTCCCAAAGTGGCACTTTTGGCTTTTAGGCACTGTAAAGCATTAAGGGCCATATGTAGGTAAGTGAAATTTACCGATTCCTAAATACCGAATTTTACCGAATCAGTATTTAGAAATCGGTATTCCGTATGTACCTAATTTTTCGGTAAAGATTACCGATTCGGTAAAATTCGGAAAATGGTTACCGATTCCACAATACCAACTGGTATTCCTGAATTGGTATTTACCGAACCGGTATATACCGAATCAGTATTTAGCGAATCGGAATTTACCGATTCAGCCAATCATGGGCAACCAACACCCCTCCCAACCAGGAAGTGGCCACACCCAGGCAGGTGCACACAATCAGAACCCTATGAAGAGGCTGGGAGTGCTGAGGAGTGCAACAGAGCCAGTGCCTGAACATTGTTAACTGATTCTACACAATGGCCAGCCAGGACACAGATGGAGGTGAAAGGAAGAGGAAAATGAAATTCAGACAGAAGGAACTGCAGGTACTTGTGGAGGAGGTGGTGAAGCAGCACAATAAGCTTTTTTGGAAAGCAGTCCCTGCAAGTTGCAAAGTCTGAAAAAAGAAGGATCTGGCAAGGAATCCAGTCGCAGGTAAATGCCATTGGAGTGACCCCCCGGGACATTGATGTGCTGATGAAGCGGTGGTATGACATCCGGATCATCACCAAGAGGAAGATGGCTGATATTAAAAAACAGGCCGGCCAGACAGGAGGAGGAAGGAACAGGGCACCTGCCCTGACAGACCTGGAGCAGCTCGTGGAGTCCACGATAGAGCATGAAAGTGTTGTTGGGATTGGTGATGCAGACAGCTCAGCCAGAGCTGCTACCAAAAAAGGTAAGAAGCATGCGCAGCATTGTGCCCCCCCTTCCCCTATCCCAAATCCCCAATTGGGCAATGTGATTCCCACTCCAGTACAGGTTTTTGTTCAGACCAGCAATGCATTATGGGTGATGTAGTCAGGGAAACCCCTATCATGACAGGAATCGCACTGAACAACAAGGCGTGTGACACACATCTGCGATAATCAGTCACAGGACAATGAGATAGTGTTGCAGAAATGTATTATGATGTGAGCAATGCAGGGCTGCAGGTACACTGAGCTAATGTAAAGTTTCTGTCCACAGGCGACACATCGCGCAGGACTGCTCAGGAGAAGGGAGAGAGGGCACCCCAGAAGCACATCACTGAGAAGGCCACCACGAGTGCAAGGCACACAACACCACCAATGCCAGCCTCACCACCACAGCCAGCCTCACCACCACAGCCAGCCTCACCACCACAGACAGCCACGCCACCACAGCCAGCATCGCCACTACTGCTAGCCTCACCAGCATCAACACCACCTGCAGTGGTGAGACCTAGGAGGCATGCTGTTGCCAGACTGCATGTGTCCGAGTCCTCCTCAGAAGACTCGAGGGGGGATGAATCAACCACCGTGCCACTGGATGATAGCAATGCTGGGGTGCTGTCCACCGTTGAGGGAGCACACACAGGTGCCAGACGCCGCCACAGGGCTCGTGTGAGCAGTCTGCCTCCACAGGGTGAGAGCCATGGTGTCTTCGGAGGGCTGGAGGCAACCATGATGAAGGTGCAGCGCCTACAAGGCAAGGCAATACAGTCGGTACAATGACAAATGAAGTGCCTCAATGATAAAATGAGCAACATTGACAGGGGTATTTCCTCAATGGCTGAGGGCATGAGGGAGATGGCTGCGGGCATGCAGGACATGTCCCAGTCTGTGATGCTGCTGTGCAGTAAAATGGAGGAGGACAGAGCAACACGGCGAAGGGAGAGGCAGAAAATGGAGCACCATACGAGGGCAGTGAACCGACTAGCTACTGCCACTTCTCTGCTCTGCAGGCGCTCCGTGGCCATGCAGGAGGGGCTTGCGCACTGCAGCACTGATGTATCTAGGGGGCTGGTTAAGGTGACCACTGCTCTTGAGGTGCTGCTGCGGATGTTGTGGACAGCGAGGACACGACTAGTCAGAGCAGCATTACCCCACCTGTCACAGACACACGGAGGAGCAGCAGACGGCATGGGGCTGCCACTGGTCCCACAGCCAGTGAGGACAGTCAGTCACTGGCATCCCACACTGTAGTGCGTGGCCGCAGACGCTGATGCAGGCCACACTGCCAGGACAGAGTTGGGTGAAGTAACCCATGACTTCCTACAATGGATGTCACCAATTTGAAAGCCCAGTTTGGCTGTTTGTGTTGTGGCTTAGTGCCCACAAATTAAAACTACGTCATTGCATCCAACAACTGGCTGTGTCTCCTTACTTACTTAGAAATAGTTGCATGTGATCTCTGCCCGTCTCTCTCTCCCATCTGTTGCTGCTGGCACTCCTGCTGCGTTGGGCTCTGGCTGTGCAAAATCATCATCATCCTCCTCAAAATCTGTTATTTCCACTTCTGTACCTTTCTTTGTGGCAAGGTTGTGCAGCATTGCACAAGTAGCAGTCATCTTGCAGCAGATGATGGGTGTGTACTGGCGTGCACCTCCGCTCCTGTGGAGGCAGCGGAACCTGCTTTTCAATAGTCCAAACGTGCGCTCCACCACGTTGCGTGTTGATTTGTGTGCCACATTGTATCGTCTCTCACTCAGGGTTGATGGGTGTAGGTAGGGAGTGAGGATGAATGACCGCATGGCATATGCACTATCGCCTAGGTGAGAAAGAGGGTGCTATTAGTCACATACACCAATACACATTCATCTGCGGTAAGTATTAGGGAGTGTCACAGTGATTTACCTAGCAGGTATCCTTCTCCAAATTCTCCCGCAACCAGACGTGTGTAGATCCCACTGTTCTGGAAGATGTAGGAGTCGTGGGTGCTCCCTGGAAATTTGGCTACGATGTCAGTAATTATGTTGGCAGCATCGCAGATTACCTGCACATTTATGGAGTGGGTGGACTTTCTGTTCCTGTAGATATACTCAGTGGCTGCTGGTGGGCAGATTGGAATGTGTGTGCCATCGATGCAGCCTATGACATGCGGGAACTGTGCCATCTGGTACAAGTCTGTCTAGGTTTTCAGCAGTTCAGCCTGTGTGTTTGGGAAGCTAATGTAGTGTTGCATTCTCTGCATCATGGCATCCAGGAACTTCCTGAAGAAACGGGACAGGCAACTCTGGGATACCCCGCCTACCGCAGCTATCACCCCCTGGTAACTGCCAGATGCGAGTAGATGGAGGCTACACAGCACCTGCACATGTGGTGGTATGGCGTGCACCCTTGTTGTTGGATGGTCCAGGAGTGGGTGCAAGTCCCTTATCAGGTCCATGATGGTTTGGGAGTGTAGCCTGTACCTTTCATGTATCTCAGCCGCAGTCTGTTGGAAGAGTGTGATGCGCTGTCTGTAAATGCGCTCCTCCCGTCTCCAAATCCTCATTCCTGCTGCCTGTAGACGTAGGCGCCTTGCAATCACATACAGAGCCGCCATGGTGATCACGCTGTTGCATTTTGGGATTGCTTATATGCACTGTAGCTGATTACCACCTGCTTTCACTCAGTGTTAAATACCGACTCTTAAATACAGAATTTCATGCAATTCGGTAATACTGAATTTACCTACATCTCTTTTCTCGTTTTACCATTTCCTATTTACCGATTCGGTAAATAAGAATTCGGTAATTCCAATTCGGTAACTTAGAATTCGGTAAAGATGAATCGGTATTTACCGATTCATAATTACCGAATCCTGTTTTTTGGCCTCCTACATCTCAATCGCCGAAATACCGGTCGGTAACGTGATATTTACTGAATTTCGGCCGTTACCGACCGGTATTTAGCTACCTACATATGGCCCTTATTCTTTAAAAATTCATGTCCCCGGTTCCCTACTTTTGATTTTATCCATCTTGGTGTCATTTTCATCGTAGAAATATTGCCTATGTTTATAAATTGGCTTTGGATTTTTATTGTGTATTGTGTCTTACTTATTTATTGTACTGGTGTTTTTAAGTGCTTTATACACCTGACTTCTAAGTTAAGCTTGCCTGCCCGTTGCAAGCTACCACTGGTTGAGCGAGGAAATAATTTGTTGAGACCTTGTCCAAGCCTTATATTGTGTTGGTGGCCTTATTGCTAGTGATAGGTGCATACTTAAACCTACTATAATCCACCTTGCAACACTTTGACTTATACATGGTGCTCGTTTGTGTCTGGGCAAAGCTATAGCTCTCCGACAAGCTCTAATAATAGCATAGCACATGTATCATGGACTGCTTTCTTTCATTCCAGGTTTCCTTGGATGGTATGCTACTAATCCAATGCTGTAATACTGTGTCTGGAGTGGCAAAAGGCTTTTGTCATTTTTCAGCTCTGAGTGGATGGTACTAGCTAATCCTATGCTTAAAGGCTTTGCTGAAAAAATGGCAAAGAACTTTGAATCTTTTCTAGCTCTGCATCAATGCTCTATACAAATCTTATGCTCAAAAACTCTGCTAGAGAACCAGACATTTGAGTTGAGCAATTTTAGAGTGTGGGTGGTGTTATTGTGTGCTCCGTGTGGAGGAGCTGCTCTCCACCACCTAAAACGTAGGAACTACCTATGTGAGCTGCACCCACGGGGTGGAACAAAACATTGAAGTCAGCTCCTGCCGCACCCGGGATGGGTGCTGACAGGGGAGCTGGCAGGACTGTGGGGGACATGGGTCATACATCACAGCCTCCAATGCCTGACAATGTTGTGGGTGCCCAGGGTTGGACCGGGAACCCACAAAACAAAACACATGGCCAATTCCAGCTGCACTTGAGATGGGTGCAGGCAGCAGAGTTGGAGGGGCAAAAGGGCCATGGGCCTCTACTTGTGCCCCTCACAAAAGAGAAATCTGTGGGTGTCTTGGGTGTAACTGGGACGCCCATTTAAGAATTTAATTGGGCCAGCTCCGATGAAGGGAATCGGCAGGGCTGCAGGGGCTTTGGGGTTCTCCCTGTGGCACCTAACAAAAAAGGGCTGTGTTTGTCCTGCTTGGGATTGGGAATTTCTACTAGTATTTCCAGAGCTGGAGCTTTCTCTTTTTATCATGTAATGCAGAGAACCCTTGTACATGGTTTTATGGCTGCATTATGTGGACTGAGAAGTGTAGAAGAAAGAATTTGGCACATGTTTAACATTGTTTTGAATATAAGTGCTACCTAAATGTGTACTGGCAAACATTGCAATGCTTCTTATTAACCCCTGAACTGCTGAGCCTTCCCCCAACCTCCATTCTGTGCCCTTGTTTTAATATTTGTGGTAGTTTGTGCTTAGGGCTCCATAACTTCTTTCCACATAAGGTATTTACTAAGGGTGGGCGTAGTACGCGAAGTAGCACTTCGCAAAGCTACGCAAAGTGAAGTTTGCACTACGCGAGCTACGCGTAGCACTTCGCGAACTGCGTAGTAACATGTTCGCACTGTGCAAGATGTTGTTTTCAATGATTGCACAGTGCGGACAAGCAACCGGCACTGTGCAATCATTGAAAATGGCATCTTGCACAGTGCGAGCTGTAGTTTTCTGCTGCTCGAGTAGATTTTGACTCGAGCGGCAGCTTTCTCAACGCGAACTGGTAGTTTCTCATCGCGAGCGGTCGCGAGCATACGCGAGCCCTCGCAATGAGAAACCTGACCTCCTCGCGTTGGGAATCTCGCCGGGAGGTTTATTTTCCATGCTCACGGTCGCCAACTTGATGTTGAGGACCGCGCGAAAGCAAAAAATGACCGCAGCACTACGCAACACTACGCTACGCGCGTTCGCACTGTGCTACGTGCAGTTCGTGTAGTGCGAAGTAGCGCGAACTTCGCAAACTACGCGAGCGTAGCGTAGTGCTTCGCCCAGGCTTAGTATTTACACCATATTTGCATCCTTCTTTAACAAACATTTTGAGTTTTTGAGAGAAATAGGAAAATAGTGCTCTGGATAAAAGTGTTTGTTTTCCCCCCTAAAAATGACATCAATGAATGATGTGCTGTGCTAAAGTCACCATCTTCCCAGCTTTAAGGAACATGCAGATCTGAATCAAAAAACTTAATTTTGTACCACAGTTCTGGCATTTTTCAATGAGGTAGCCATTTTTCCTATATTTGTGTGCTCTCATCCCACTTCCAGTTTGTGGTGGAAACCAGTGTGAAACTCATGGTTGATCCAGAAAAGGTATTCAATTCTGAAAAATAGACAAAGTTCCAAATTCATCAAGGGGTCATAAGTGGCAAACTTTGATGTTTTCCTAAGGAAAATGACTGTTGAAAAAAACAAATATTAAAAATGAGTAGGAATAAAAATTGTTTATATTAACCTGCAAAATTGACCCTTTTTTTGCAAAATGAGCAACTGTGGATTTTGTCCCATAGCTCAGCTGGCACCTAGGGAAACCAAGCAAACTTGAACATTTTTGAAAACTAAACACGTGTGGAAATCCAGGATGAGGTGACTAGCGTGGCTCTCACCAGGTTTTTTTTTTTACCCAGAAACCCTTGCAATCCTTAACATTTGACTTAAAAACACATTTTCCTCACATTTCTGTGATGGAAGTTCTGGAATCTGTGAGGAGTCCCAAAATTTCATCCACCTGACATTCCCCCTAGTATCCCAATAAAAATCGTACCTCACTTGTGCTGGTAGGTTTAGTGCCCGCGAAAGGAAATGGGTCATAACACAACATGGGCACATCACATTTTGAATCTGAAAACTGACCCATTTTTTTCCAAAGTGGGTAGCTGTGTTTTTTGGGCACAGCTCAGTCTGCACCTAGGGAAACTGAGCAAACTTGCACATTTTTGAAAACATAGGGGCATATCAACAAGGAAGCGATAATTTTTTATCGCTGATTTAGCGGCGATAAAGCGGCGATATTTTTATCGCCTTATCAACAAGGTGACGCTAACCCCTGTTAGCGTGAGTTTTTCGGCGATAGCTACCGGATTTTTATCGCCTTCCAAGCCAGCGATAATTATCGCTAATGACATGCAAGGTAGGCGTTCCTGACTGAAATTTCACAAAAAAAGTCGCTAACACAGCAGCTCCATATTAACAAGGTTATCTCCAAAACGCTTAGCTACAAAAAATTGCACGCTAACTCCCGCTAACACCAGTTTCTAACACCTGATAAAAACCTGACTTAAACTGGAGATAAGTGGGTGTATATAAGGGAGAGTTGGCCCGAGCCTTCCCAGAACAGCCACAGAAGCCATGGAGATAGTCATCATGCAGCTTGGAGTCCCACCAATGCAGCAACAACAACAACCACCACCAATGCCACCACCACCAGGACCACCACCACCCATGCAGCGACGAAGAAGACAGCGCTCACTATGCAGACGTGTCTACCTCACAGACTTAAGGCCAGAGGAAGTCATAGCCCACTACAGGCTCAAAAGGACATCCATCGAGCACAACCTGAACCTCATTGCCCACAGGCTGACGCCACCAACACAGCGGACAACCAATATCCCTCCGCAGACAAAACTGCTCACTGTGCTGCACTTCTTGGCCTCTGGGACATTCCAACCAACAACAGCCAGAGTCGGTGGCGTATCACAGGCATCCTTCTCAACCTTCCTCCCCACTGTCTTAGATGCCATACACAGCCTGATTCTGCAGCACCTATACTTCCCCAACACTGTGCAGGAGCAGATTGCCATCAAGCAAGGATTCCATGCCATTGCTGGCATACCACAGGTGATCGGTGCAATTGACTGCACACATGTACCATTTGTGCCCCCTGCGGACAGCGAACACATCTACCGCAACAGGAAGCACACCCATTTAATGAATGTGCAGGCAATAGTGGACCACTGCGGACTGTTCACAAATGTCGTTGCCAAATTTCCAGGGAGTGTGCATGATGCATTCATCTTCCGACAATGCATCATAAACCAGCGCTTCCAGGATGGCATATATGGAAATGCATTGCTTGTCTGTAAGTACCAACTGAACACACCACATGCACAAAAAACAATATCATGTTGACCCATTTAGAGGGAAGTAAATGGTCCATGAAAGACCTGTGAAGTACTGGGGTGTGGCTGTGTGTGTGCCCAGGAAGCTGTCCCAGCCCAGGCTGCCAGGGGGGGAGGTGACAGAAGGTGACAGAGGGAGAGAGAGGCAAAGAGACACAGGGAGGGAGACAGAGGGATGAGGGCGACACAGGGAGGGAGAGATAGAGCGAGGGAGAGACAGAGCGGGGAAGGGAGACAGAGAGAGGGAGGCAGAGAGAGAGAGAGAGTGAGAGAGAGAGTGAGTGAGAGAGATGTGTGTATGCCAGGTCTGGTGGCTCAGTGACTGAGGGTGTGCGCACCAGGGGCCTGTGTCCAACCACATGGTCAGATCCCTTACTCACTAGCCCTGCCTCCTTCCCCACTGACCCCACACCCACCGGTGTGCCACAGGGACACAAACCACACAGCAAATTTGGGACCAGAGAGAAAGTATGTGAGTACCCATGGTGTAGAGTAACCCCCAGTACCTGGCTATCCATTTACCTTATTAAAGTCGTCCGGACTGGTATCCCACTCCGGTGTGTGGTCGCATGGTTGATGAAGATGATCATGTTGCAGTACTTGTTGCCAGTGACCTAGTAGGGGGACCCAACGTTTCACAAGTACTCACACATGTACAATCAGTGTGTCAAGTCTGCGGTCTGTCGTGACCAAGGTTGTAACAATGCACTTTGATTGTAGGAAGTGCAGAGTGTGGCAAATGTGCATGCATAGGCCGGAAAATGTGTCATGATGAAACCACCATACTGCGCCATTGGTGTTGACTGCAGTGTTGCTGGATGCTGCTGTTGATGGTAGCATCTTCTCTATCACTCTGCCACAAATATTTCTCAGCCTCAACCCTGTTATATGGTGTGTCATGTGGTTGCCCGATGAGTAAGTGGATGTGTATTCGATCACTACTTGTGTGTAGTAATTGGCCTTTCCAAATTCTAATCCATTACAAATGCTAAGAAGTGTGCAAAGGTGAGCCATGCCATGTGTATCAGTGTGGGGAAGTGTGTGGACAGTCTGATCTTGTTGAAGAAACCACATATTGAAAATGATTATGAGAAGTTGTGTCATGTGGGTCTAATGCTCTGCTAGTAACAGATGACGCAGGCCAGTAAGTTCACGTGGTGTCACAAGTCATTGTTGATGGTGTGTGCCAAACTTCACTGTCCCCAGTGGGCCCTGCAGGTGAGGTGGCTCTGGTCTGTTCCTCCGTATTACCTCGGGACATACAATTGCGTGGCTTGTGTGGTGTCACAGGTCTGCCATCAGCATGAGATGCATATCTGAATGTCAGCTGTGCCATGTGTGGCCTATGTCATTTGAACATTCACATGGCGGTGACTGCAACGAGTGTGGATCAGTGCCATGACAAGATGTTAGGAGACCCAAACTGCCTGTCGGTGTCTGTGGTTATTGTACAGGCATCATTCCCTTTTTGGACACTTGTAGTGACACTTATGCAACCGTGCAGCAAACACCAGCAAAAAGGATGTTTGGAGAATCAACACTGAGGCAATGTATTCAGCATTGATGCCGCTAAATAGCCAGAAGCAACACATATCTAACCTAAGTCAAAAAATAGCAAAAAGAACAATCGCAAAATATGCCAACACTGCCAACATAGTATGCCTAATGAATCATGTACACATCTCCCTATTACATCTCATAGGTGATCAAGGATATGCTCTCTGCCCGTGGATGATGACACCAATCCGAAACCCCACCACCCAGCCACAGAGGCAGTACAATGCTGCACATCGACGCACACGTGGGATCGTGGAGCGTACATTTGGCGTGCTCAAGTCACGTTTCCGGTGCCTGGACATTACAGGTGGCAAACTGCAGTACTGCCCAGAAATAGTCAACAAAATAATAATAGCATGTTGTGTATTGCACAACATTTGTGTCCTCACAAATGCTCCCTGGATCGAAGTGCCTGCAGCACCGGCAGATGACCAAGATGATGAAGAAGATCAACGAGGTGGCCCACACACCACTGCCAATGCTGCTGGAATTGCCCAAAGGGACAGGATAATAAACAATTATTTCACTTGAGCACATCACATTGTGACAGACAAAAACAAATACATGTATATGGAAAATTGCCTCAAGAACTGTTTGTGACAATAAACAAACTCAACACACATACCCTGTCTGCAAGTTACTTTCCTGCATCAGTATATTACTATGAAATGTTACCATTGTACAATAATTGCAAGTAAGAGTCCAAAATGACAATCCTGGCATGTATGTTTCAGCATCACAGAGAGTTAACAGGGTGTCAATCGTGCACAACTTGACTTTACAAGGAGTAAAATCTGGCACACAATTCATCAATGGTTGTGTCAAATAGCATGCACACCATGATTCACAGGGTGTACTTATCATTAAAAATGGAAACTTCATGGGTTTGTAAGTGCCAAATAATGAATTTCATAGTTAATTTGGTGATAAAGTTTCAGGACAAATCTGAAAATTGGGCATGGAATGTTGCTCAAATCTGAAAAGTGGGTGTTCAATGGGGCTCAAATCGGAAATATGGGACCTAAAATGGATGCAAATGTTAAGTTGGGTGTGAAATGATGCCAAGCATGAAAATATATCTCTGCATGCATCCAAGACATTGAATGAGCCACCAGCAGAGCTCACATGCACACCATCTCTGGACACCCTCAGGAAGACCGTCCAGACCGGTCTCTACTTTGAACAAATCCGCTCATTGGCAGTATGACCCAACAGACAAGACGAACTATCTGACCATCTCCCTGCACTCCGTGGTGGACAAAGTCACTGAGAGACACATAAACACCCAGATGACTGGCTACATTGAAGAGAACTCCATCATGGACCACTCCCAGTCTTGTTTGGGTACCAAGCACAGCACCAAGAACTTACACCATGCTGACAATGCTTAAATATGCATGCCACTTGACCTGTGTCACATTGTGGACAACACATCCTACTACACCTCTATGCAGCCACAAACATCCTCTCACACACCACACACCACATGCCAGACACCACCACAAGGAGATACAAGGAAAAGCCCTCTCCTGGAGTACAACATGAAGCGTCACTAACACACACGTTTTGCAATATGCACATGTCCCCACTCACTGCCATTGCTAGACAGCACGGGGTAAGCATATCATCCCACACAGACAACACACAGCTCATCCTCCCCATCAAGAACAACGCAGAAGACACAAAAGTCAGCTCCCAGGAATGAATGTCGGAACTAGCAGATTGGATGACACACCTCGGCATAAAGATCAACTGTGAGAAGACTGACCTCCTCATCTCCGCTCCATCCACATCCGCATGGGACAACCTCTGATGGTTGACAGCCCTTGTGAGCCCGCCGCCAACTATTTACACACACATTCAATTCACTACATATCATCAGCCACAAAAACATCCATGACAGAGTCAACCTCAACATCCCCAAGAGGAACAGCTGCTCTGACAACCTTGCCCTTGCAGACTCGACCGGGATCGGCAAATGACAAGGCAGAGGTAGAGCTGCCCCCTACGCCGCAAGCAAAGCCATGGACGAGATGAAAGTAAATTCCAACACTCTCACACCCAGCATGCTTCCATGCGGAACAACAAGACATGTCTATTTGGATGAGTTGGAGCTGCACTCCTACTCCCCCACAGCGCATTGGGAGCTGCACGTGTGAGTAGGGCACATCATGCCCACCCTTATTGTCGGATTTATATGCACACATACTCATCACCTACAGACCACCCCAGGGGAGTACTACCCTTACAATTCACATCCCTTTTTGTAATGAATGTCTGTGAAATTATACAAAGATGTGGGGATGAGTAATGTTACATGCCATTTTGGGTGTTGACTGTCTTGGAACATAAAAGGTAGTCTGTGTATACCCCTGAGGAAGTGTTGGCTATGGAACAACAATTCCCATTCTGTTGTGTGCAGTGGGATACACAGTACCTGGGCCTACAACTTGCTCCGACTCTTGCCTGTACAGTGGAGCTCAAATATCCAACACTGTTGGATGAGACGGATAAGGCGCTGGATGCCTGCTCAAAACTGAGCCTCACATGGTTTCGAGGCATAGCGGGAGGGTAAATGTTGAGTCTTCCATTTCCAAAGTATGTCAATTTGGACACATGGTGTCCCACCACCGTGCACTCACACAATTGCAAGCCATCATAACTAAGTCTGTCAGGGAGGGCAAGCGGACTTGCCTCCCACAGGTGCAGCTTACACGGCTGAAAATTAAAGGCTGCCTGGGATTGCCCCTCATTGGTCGCTACTAACAAGCCACATGCCTCTGATATATAGTTGAATGGAATAGGCTGGTATGGGAGAAGCAATGGAACTTCATGGACCAGTCTGTGGCAGGCAAAAACATCTTGATCTAACTGTGGCTAGCCCATAAGCACTGACCCTGGGGCGTGTACTCTTTGCCGGTTAGGGCGCCCACCCACAAGGTCTTGGACAGGGTGGCAGTATGGAAGGGGTGGCCCTTTATCCCCTCACCGACAAACTACAGCGTGGATAACCCAGACTTGCTCCCGGGTCAGGGATCAGCGATATTCCATCACTGTCAAAACAGGGCTGCAAAAGCATAGGGTCTATCTTTGATCCAGAAGGGCATGTGCCATATCTGTGGCACATACAGGATTCTGAATTTCCCGCTGCTGTTGTTTATTCATAATGCCAACTAACACACTGGGTCACTGGACTCTACGTTGGTTACGTCATATGCAAAGTGGTCAGCGCGTAAGGAGGACAAACATTCCCTCATATCTGAGCTGTACGAAATGCTCATCACCACTCTGAGTAGTCAGTGCACAAAAGTGCAGGTTTTGATGGAAATGTAGTTGTGGAGGCCAATATAAGACAAGGAATGGGAACGTATCCTGTATTGCGCACACCGCACTGTGTACAGTATAGTGGGGGCTGGAACCCCCTACAAGGTTTGCTCTCATTGTTGTCACACACCTGTGCAACTACATGTCTGGTATAACAGCCAGCCAAATTGCTGCTGTCAGGGATGCAGGATGACTGGTACCCTCGTGCACTTACTCTGGCATTGTCAAAAATTGTAGAGATATTGGGGTGAGTCCTTAGATAACATAGATACAGCGTGCAACATAGTAATGCCCGGCGCACCGGAGTACACTCTCCTTGGCCTCTCACATCCGAAAGCCTTCTCACTAACATCGCTCAGGGCTAGGCAAATAGTCAAAGCTTTGCTGGCGGACAGGCCGGTTATCCTAGCACAGTGGGGATCAGTGGCAGTTCCAGGGCTCCTGTTCTGGGTGCAACGTCTAAGGAACCTATTAGCTTTTGAGCACCTGTCTTGGGCTGCAGAGGGAAGGGTGAGAGAGCTTTTCCACTCCGTGTTTCCCCTTTTTGTCTTCATTGTCGAGAGATATGAGGGAAGTCACATGCCCAAAGTACTTGCAGGTCTGACGCATACCAACGATGGGGCAATCATCCTCCGCCGATCACACAGTGGACTGACGAGGGGGCTCCCTTACACACATATTGTGTATGCTTTCTCTCATCTAGGTAGGCTGAAACTATTGCGGAAGGTGGGGTTGTGGGAGGGTTATTTCGGGAGGGGTGTCTTTTCGCCCTTTTTCATGATTGTTCCACTTCTCTGTTTTACATGGTTATTCTTTGGAAAATGGAAGACGCTCTTAGTGGCTTCTTTGCTCTTCCGGTATGCATCCGGACTCCGGGTGGCGGCTTAAACGCTGTGTAAATGCACACAATGCGTGCACGTCCGACATCCGGATGTAGCCAGCAAGCTGGGTTGGTCACATTAGCCTGCCTTCCTATAAAAATAGGTAACCCCAAATGGAGTCGGCAGTCATTGTGCAAACCTATCTTCACATTGTATTATTGTGCAGTGACCAGAGTATTGGCCTGAATGTCCATCATTGCCATATAAATTCCAGGATGCGAGATTCTCTTCGCAAACACGATGATATATCCCCCGCGCATTTAAAAGCACATGGCTGGACACACTGCCCAATAAAGTATCAGCATCAGGCCAGTAGCAGCCTCTTAGCGTGAAGAAACCCATTGAAAGCTATGAAACATGCTGCATACACATTACAGTAAGCATATTGACATTAGCGGGTCCTTAGCGTGCAGATTCTGGTCGCATGTATGCTGCATAATTACATTAGCTGCCCCTTAGCGTGCAGATTATGATCGCTTTTCATTAAACTGTATGCATACACATTACAGTAAGCATATTGACATTAGCGGGCCCTTAGCGTGCAGATTCTGGTCATATGTATGCTGCATGATTACATTAGCTGCCCCTTAGCGTGCAGATTATGATCGCTTTTCATTAAACTGTATGCATACACATTACAGTAAGCATATTGACATTAGCGGGCCCTTAGCATGCAGATTCTGGTCGCATGTATGCTGCATGGTTACATTAGCTGCCCCTTAGCGTGCAGATTATGATCGCTTTTCATTAAACTGTATGCATACACATTACAGTAAGCATATTGACATTAGCGGGTTCTTAGCGTGCAGATTCTGGTCGCATATATGCTGCATGATTATATCAGCGGCTGTTAGACCTGGCACCTTGGCGTGAGTTTCCCTCCCACTTTTTGATGGTGTGCCTCGACTGTTTTGCTGGTGTTGTCCGCTCAGGGCACTGCGCCACGGCTAATCCGTGCCGCAGTGCAAGTGCTCCCTAAGTAAAGTGTACCTGTAATTGATATCCATGATTGGTTTATTGGATTCACTGTCAGTCCCCAGTAAAGTGCACCAGGGGTGCCAGGGCTTCTGAATGCCAATGCTGCTGGTGGGCTTGCAGCGCTGGTTGCGCCACCCACGGAAGCGGCCGTGTAAAGTGTGTCTAGGGTCTGCCACCGCAGACCCTGTGCGCGGTCCGGGACCGTCGCGCTGACTGCGCAAGTGCCCCCACTTGCCAGTCCCTAAACCTTCCCTTACCTACATATTAGCCACCCCTCTGGTAGGCCCAAGGGCAGGGTGCATTGTAGGCATAAGGTAGGACATGCCCTGATGTGTGTGGCATGTCTTAGTAGTGAATTACAGCCATTTCCGTTCTTCACTATTGAAGGCTACCTGCTCTCCATAGGCCAGAATGGGCTGCCGGGATCACGCCAACGCTGTGACCCCAGTGGACTCAGAGAGCATGGTAGAAGTGTCAAGTTTAGTATGCCTGAACTCAGGATGATAAAATACTTCTTGTAGTCAAGTTTATTTTAATATCCTGGGTTTGTAAATACTACTTTTAGAAAGTTAGTATTTACTGACCTGACCATCTCAGTCCGCCTCTGCTGTGTGTGTGTGTTCTGCCTAGCAACAGTAAGGAGCAGGGTGGGGGGATCCCCAGAGACAGGTTGGCTGCCAGGTGGTGGGTAGAGAGATTACACCAGGATGGGTGGGAGGAGTACACCTTGACTCTTGAATAGACCTGTGCTCTGCCACCACAAAGCCGGCGCCACCCCCTGTGGGGCGGCTGATGTCTCTGCCCTGCTGCTGAAAGGAAAGAGCAGAGTCACCATAACAACGTGCTCCAGAACTGGACTGAGCCAGGCCTAGGCCCCCTGGCGCTAAAGAACAA
Source organism: Triturus cristatus (assembly GCF_964204655.1). Lineage (NCBI taxonomy): Eukaryota > Metazoa > Chordata > Amphibia > Caudata > Salamandridae > Triturus > Triturus cristatus. Next base: position 372,669,385 of record NC_140582.1, on the reverse strand, counting down.
AAGAATCATGGTATAAAAGTAGGAGCCTGGCTCCTAAGAAATCAGAATCCTGTTTACCACAAAGAACCTCTGCCCGACTAGAAGGAGAAGGAGACGCTGGAGGAGCTGGCCTGCTGCCTGCCTTGCTGAGAAAGGAGAGGAAGAGACTTACTGAAAAGACTTTGCTACTTTGTGCTTGAACATTCTCCAAGGGCTTGATCTGAGCTTGCCCCCTGAACTGAACCCCAGGAACAGTGGGTTCTCTGTGCTTCTTGCTCGTCCTCCAATTCGAGCCGTGTGTGCATCCCGCTGGAAAAGAGACTGCGCCCCTCATCGCCCCTCCTAGGGCCGTGACACTCAGAAGCTCGCCTGCCTCCAACCCGTGAGAGCCCCGCTCCGTCCCGAGCCGCTCTCTGTTCCCGGGCCAGGCCGCCTGCATCCCTGTCACCGCCTGCCATTGGAGTGCGCTGAACGCGCTATCACCCCTCCTGCCGGAAGCCGTCCGACGACTGTGATCTACGCCGGGTCATCCAGCTGCACTGACTGTGCCCTGTGACCCCGCTTCGCTATCCCCGGACATCTCAGGCCGCGCCGCCCCCGCTGTGGAGACCCTCCTGCACCGCCGTGCTACAGGGTCGCTGGCCGCGCCTGCCTACGTGCCCACACCTGCTGATTGAGAACCCAAGAACACTCCCCAAGCTGAGAGTCGCACCGACCTGTGCCGAACTCTCCACATCACGAAAGAAGTCCCAGTATCGGGCTCGGGGCCCGCAACGCCTTATTTCCCCGTTCGCAGGAGCCGATCTCTGTGAGTACTGGAACTACAAGTAAAGAGACTACAAAGTATCCATTTGAAACTACGAACCCAGAACATTTGCCTGCTGTATAACCTGGCGGCCTAGCGAAAACGTTATTGGTCTTGTGATAAGTCTGTTGAGATATATATACCTTATTTTTACATAAAGGATCGTATTTTTATATATATCCAAGTCTGGTGTCCGTTTCTGGGGTGATTGATGTATTTACTGTGTGTACGATTGTAAGTGCTTAACCAACAACGCCTGAGGAATCGCCTTGGCTGCTCACGCCACGCACCTAGAGGGTGAGCAAGGGTCATTCGCGAGGGGTTATCCTGCGCCCTGACGTGGAGGAGAGGGTTCCTGCTTGACACAAGGGCAACCTTGCGCCAACCAGAGATCCCCGACTCTAACATTGTTGGCAGCGGGTGGGATTTCGGATTTGCACTTGTAATTTGCATACAGTGAATTATTAATCACCAGATAGTGAGAGCAGATCAAATAACGCAGCCACAGGTTTGTAATTGTTGAACTTTGTTGAGACATCTGCCATTACTGCAACCATGCATGGCTCGCACTCCGCTGGAAGAGCACTCTCTGTGATTTCTGGAATAGATGAGGTGGATTGGGAGAGACTGGAAGGCTACACGATGGAGCAATTGAAAGGCTACAGTGTACAATTCAGAGTCCCCCATGCTGGATGCAAGAGGAAGCCCCAGTACACCAAGGCGTTGAGAGCCTGGAAGGAGTCACGAGACCTACGGAATGCGGGGGACATCGTTCCACCCGACAACCTTGAGGAGCCCAGCAGAGTCCGGTCGCCAGAGGAGCTGGCAGACAGGGCAGCCGACAGGGCGCATGCAAGGGAGATGGCAAAGTTGGCAGGACAAATGGAAATGGAAAAGCAGAAGTTGGCCCTGGAGGCACAACAACGCCAAATGGATCATGATATCAGATTGAAGGAGTTGGAGCTGAAGGCAAAAAGTTTGGACACCGCTCCTTCTGGTGGCAGCACTCCACCAGCGCAGGTAGAGTCCAAGGTGTACATCTCCAAAGATGTAGTAAAGGAGTATTTCAGAAAGAATGACATAGGGCAGTGGTTTAGGGCCTACGAGGTGGCCATGTCCTCACACCGGGTCCCTGAGAAAGACTGGGGAGCGGGGTTGTGGGGAAGGTTCCTTGCTGAAGGGCGTGACACACTGTTAGATTTACCCTTAGATCTCCAAACCTCATACCCCCATATGAAGGAAGCTTTAATGACCAGGTATGGGTTAACTCCTGAGCTATATAGACAGAGGTTCAGGGAGACCAAGAAGATCCCTGAGAGTACGTATGTGGAATATGTGACCTTTTTCTGCAGAGCGCTGGATGGTTGGGTGAAGGGTAGCAAAGCGAATGATTATCAAGGGCTGCTTGATTTAATTGCATGGGAGCACTTGTCCAGTCAATGTTTTCCTGAGCTACGCCAGCACCTGATCGATAGCAAGCTGTCCAACCCGAGGAAGCTTGCTGAGGAGGCGGACCGCTGGCTCAGCACCAGGGTCCACAAGGGTCAAGTGGGAGACTCCGCCAAAGGTGGGCAGGGTCCCCAGCAGAAGAGTGGGGGGGACAAGGGTAAACAGAAGGGGTTCCAAAAAGGCCCCCAAAGTAATTCCCAAGGGAACCAGCAGAAGGGTTCTCAGCCTCCCCCACCCCCGCAGCAGAACGGGGCCCCGACAGGTAGACCTGTTCCAAAGGGGCCCTTCAATTGTTATAAGTGTGGTGACCCGGGTCACATTGCCTCTGATCCTAAGTGTCGCCTGTTCGGTAAGACCGCACCCACTGGTGCTCCACCCCGGCAAGTAGCTAGTGTTAACTTTGGGGAGGAGGTAGCAGTCCAGGAGGGTGGGGGTCCCGGGCAGATGACCCTAGTCTCGCTAGGAGACAGTGAGATGGTCCCTGTAACCTACCTGCCCTCTAACACTAAGAAATATGGGCAAGTAGCGACCATCAATGGAAAGAAGGTTGAGGCTCTTAGAGATACAGGAGCCAACGTGACCTCGGTGAGGCAACACCTGGTGTCTCAAGAGCAAATTGTACCCAATGCCTACTGTAGGGTTGTCAATGCTGACAACGTAGAGAGTCGTTGTCCAATGGCTCAAGTTCCCTTTGAGTGGGGGGAGGTCTCTGGTACTCTACAAGTCGCTGTGAGAACTGACATGCCTGTAGACTGTCTGCTAGGGAACGACCTGGAGAGTTCCCCTTGGGAAAAGGTGGAGAAGACCACGCATCTGAGGATGGTGGGTCTACCCGACTGGGCGTGCGTGACCACCCGGTCCATGGCAGCCAGTAGGGGTGTTGAGAGGGTCCTGGAGCCTGAGGGAGAGGTCCAGGAACCGGCCTTAGGGAGAAGGCGCAGGAGGCGCGGGAAACCGGCCCCCGAAGTTCCCACGGCCCAGGAGGAAGTAGACCCTGAGGGGGATACTCTGGAGCCTACCGGGGAACAGATTGCCGAACTGGGAGATCTGCCTGAGCTGACCCATTGGCAGCAAGAAGGAGGTCCCTCCAGGGAGGAATTCTGCAGGGAGCAGAAAGAATGCCCTTCTCTCGTAGGTATGCGGCAACAGGCTGCAGACCAGGCCAACGGTGTTCAGGCCAAAACACACTACGTGTACTGGGAGAGTGACCTCCTGTATTCCGAGCCTAAGGCTGCTGAACCTGGGTCAGCCCGTGTGCTGGTGGTACCCCAGAAGTTCAGAACCTTCCTACTGGGGCTGGCTCACGATGTGCCTTTAGCAGGACATTTGGGGATGGACAAGACCTATGACAGGCTTGTCACCCACTTTTACTGGCCCCAAATGCATAAGAATTCAGATTCCTACTGCCGAACCTGTCAGACTTGCCAGGCAAGTGGTAAGAGCGGAGGGAAGCACAAGGCTCCTCTGCAACCTTTCCCTGTGGTCGGTACGCCATTCCAACGAGTGGGTATTGATATTGTGGGGCCTCTGGACCCCAAGACAGCCCTGGGCAACAGGTTCATCCTGGTCTTGGTGGACCATGCCACCCGGTACCCTGAAGCTATCCCTCTGAGGACAGTGACGGCCCCCGTGGTGGGACGGGCACTGATGGGAATTTTCTCCCGAGTGGGATTCCCTCTAGAGGTGGTGAGCGACAGGGGGACCAATTTCATATCCACATATATGAAATCCCTGTGGAAGGAGTGTGGGGTAACTTACAAGTTCACCACTCCTTACCACCCCCAAGGAAATGGGTTGGTTGAGAGATTCAACCGAACCCTCAAAGGCATGATCATGGGCCTGGACGGTCCAATGAGGCGTAAGTGGGACGTCCTCTTGCCATGCCTGCTCTTCGCTTACCGAGAGGTGCCGCAGAAGTCTCTAGGGTTCAGCCCCTTTGAGCTGCTGTATGGTCACCCGGTAAGAGGACCTCTGAGTTTGGTAAAGGAAGGCTGGGAGCAATCTCCCAGGAAACCTCCCCAGAATGTATATAGTTACATGCTGGCCTTCCGAAACCAGACTCGGCGTTTCAGGCAACTTGCTGAGGCAAATCTGGAAGCCAGCCAGGAGGAGATGAAGCGGTGGTACGACCGGAATGCCACTCTGGTAGAGCTTCCTCCTGGACAAAAGGTGTGGGTCTTGGCCCCAGTGGAGCCGTGTGCACTTCAGGATAAGTGGACCGGTCCATTTGAGGTTGTGGAGCGCAAAAGTCCTATCACCTACTTGGTGGACATGCAGACTCCCAGGAACCCTTTGAGGGTCCTACATGTTAACCGCCTTAAGCCCCACTTAGAGAGGACCGAAGTGGGCATGCTGCTGGCCACTGATGATGGAATGGAAGAGGAGACCGAGCCTCTTCCTGACCTCTTAGTGGCCTCTGAGAAAGATGGGTCAGTGGATGGAGTTAACCTCTCACCCACCCTGACGCCCGAACAACAGGAAGACTGCCGCCACTTGCTGGGACAATTTTCCGACCGATTCTCCCTGGTTCCTGGTGTCACAGATTGGTGCGTCCATGATGTGGACACAGGTGACAGCTTACCTGTGAAGCACAAGGCTTACAGGGTAACTGACAGGGTCAGAGCTTGCCTTAAGGAGGAGGTCTCCAAGATGCTTGCGCTAGGGGTGGTTGAATCCTCCAGCAGTCCTTGGTCCAGCCCCGTGGTCTTGGTCCCAAAGGCTGCTGCGCCGGGAGCCACACCTGAACTCCGGTTCTGTGTGGACTACAGAGGACTCAATTCAGTCACGAAGACTGACGCGCACCCCATCCCCAGAGCTGATGAGCTCATTGATCGGCTGGGGGCTGCCCGGTTCCTCAGTACGTTTGATTTAACGTCTGGGTACTGGCAGATCGCCTTGACCGATGGGGCCAAAGAGAGGTCAGCATTCTCTACACCAGATGGGCACTTCCAGTTCCGAGTCATGCCATTTGGGATGAAGAATGCCCCTGCCACCTTTCAGAGGTTGGTCAACCAGGTACTGGTTGGGCTGGATGCGTTCAGTGCCGCCTACCTGGATGACATCGCAGTGTTCAGTGCCACCTGGCCTGAACACCTGCGCCACCTCTGGGAAGTGTTGATGGCGCTGCGCCGAGCAGGCCTCACGATCAAGGCAAGCAAGTGCCAGATCGGGCAGGGTTCCGTGGTGTACTTGGGACACCAAGTGGGGAGTGGCAAGGTGGCACCCTTGCAACCCAAAATCGAGACCATCCTGGCTTGGGAACCCCCCAAGACGCAGACCGCAGTGAGGGCCTTCCTGGGGCTCACTGGGTACTACAGGAGGTTTGTCAAGGGCTATGGAACGATCGTTGCCCCCTTGACAGAGCTGACTTCCAAGAAGCAGCCCAGGAACGTGATTTGGACTGACACCTGTCAGAAAGCTTTCGACACCCTGAAGACTGCCATGTGCACGGCGCCCGTGCTCTTGGCCCCTGACTTCTCCAAGGAATTCCTAGTACAGACAGACGCTTCAGAGCATGGTGTAGGGGCTGTTCTCTCACAGATGACTGAGGAGGGCTGGGACCAACCCGTAGCCTTCATCAGTAGGAGGTTACTTCCACGGGAAAGTAGGTGGAGTGCAATTGAGCGAGAAGCATTTGCTGTGGTCTGGGCGCTGAAGAAGCTAAGACCCTACTTGTTTGGGTCTCACTTCCGGGTTCAGACGGACCACAGGCCCCTCAGATGGTTGATGCAAATGAGGGGTGAGAACCCGAAGCTGTTGAGGTGGTCCATCTCCCTACAGGGGATGGACTTTACGGTGGAACACCGTCCTGGTACAGATCACGCCAACGCTGACGGTCTGTCCAGGTATTTCCGCCTTAGTGACGAGGAACCCCCTGGGCAAGGGTAGTTCTCCCCACATTTCAGCTGGAGGGGACACGTGTTAGACCTGGCACCTTGGCGTGAGTTTCCCTCCCACTTTTTGATGGTGTGCCTCGACTGTTTTGCTGGTGTTGTCCGCTCAGGGCACTGCGCCACGGCTAATCCGTGCCGCAGTGCAAGTGCTCCCTAAGTAAAGTGTACCTGTAATTGATATCCATGATTGGTTTATTGGATTCACTGTCAGTCCCCAGTAAAGTGCACCAGGGGTGCCAGGGCTTGTGAATGCCAATGCTGCTGGTGGGCTTGCAGCGCTGGTTGCGCCACCCACGGAAGCGGCCGTGTAAAGTGTGTCTAGGGTCTGCCACCGCAGACCCTGTGCGCGGTCCGGGACCGTCGCGCTGACTGCGCAAGTGCCCCCACTTGCCAGTCCCTAAACCTTCCCTTACCTACATATTAGCCACCCCTCTGGTAGGCCCAAGGGCAGGGTGCATTGTAGGCATAAGGTAGGACATGCCCTGATGTGTGTGGCATGTCTTAGTAGTGAATTACAGCCATTTCCGTTCTTCACTATTGAAGGCTACCTGCTCTCCATAGGCCAGAATGGGCTGCCGGGATCACGCCAACGCTGTGACCCCAGTGGACTCAGAGAGCATGGTAGAAGTGTCAAGTTTAGTATGCCTGAACTCAGGATGATAAAATACTTCTTGTAGTCAAGTTTATTTTAATATCCTGGGTTTGTAAATACTACTTTTAGAAAGTTAGTATTTACTGACCTGACCATCTCAGTCCGCCTCTGCTGTGTGTGTGTGTTCTGCCTAGCAACAGTAAGGAGCAGGGTGGGGGGATCCCCAGAGACAGGTTGGCTGCCAGGTGGTGGGTAGAGAGATTACACCAGGATGGGTGGGAGGAGTACACCTTGACTCTTGAATAGACCTGTGCTCTGCCACCACAAAGCTCTGCCCTGCTGCTGAAAGGAAAGAGCAGAGTCACCATAACAAAGTGCTCCAGAACTGGACTGAGCCAGGCCTAGGCCCCCTGGCGCTAAAGAACAAAAGAATCATGGTATAAAAGTAGGAGCCTGGCTCCTAAGAAATCAGAATCCTGTTTACCACAAAGAACCTCTGCCCGACTAGAAGGAGAAGGAGACGCTGGAGGAGCTGGCCTGCTGCCTGCCTTGCTGAGAAAGGAGAGGAAGAGACTTACTGAAAAGACTTTGCTACTTTGTGCTTGAACATTCTCCAAGGGCTTGATCTGAGCTTGCCCCCTGAACTGAACCCCAGGAACAGTGGGTTCTCTGTGCTTCTTGCTCGTCCTCCAATTCGAGCCGTGTGTGCATCCCGCTGGAAAAGAGACTGCGCCCCTCATCGCCCCTCCTAGGGCCGTGACACTCAGAAGCTCGCCTGCCTCCAACCCGTGAGAGCCCCGCTCCGTCCCGAGCCGCTCTCTGTTCCCGGGCCAGGCCGCCTGCATCCCTGTCACCGCCTGCCATTGGAGTGCGCTGAACGCGCTATCACCCCTCCTGCCGGAAGCCGTCCGACGACTGTGATCTACGCCGGGTCATCCAGCTGCACTGACTGTGCCCTGTGACCCCGCTTCGCTATCCCCGGACATCTCAGGCCGCGCCGCCCCCGCTGTGGAGACCCTCCTGCACCGCCGTGCTACAGGGTCGCTGGCCGCGCCTGCCTACGTGCCCACACCTGCTGATTGAGAACCCAAGAACACTCCCCAAGCTGAGAGTCGCACCGACCTGTGCCGAACTCTCCACATCACGAAAGAAGTCCCAGTATCGGGCTCGGGGCCCGCAACGCCTTATTTCCCCGTTCGCAGGAGCCGATCTCTGTGAGTACTGGAACTACAAGTAAAGAGACTACAAAGTATCCATTTGAAACTACGAACCCAGAACATTTGCCTGCTGTATAACCTGGCGGCCTAGCGAAAACGTTATTGGTCTTGTGATAAGTCTGTTGAGATATATATACCTTATTTTTACATAAAGGATCGTATTTTTATATATATCCAAGTCTGGTGTCCGTTTCTGGGGGGATTGATGTATTTACTGTGTGTACGATTGTAAGTGCTTAACCAACAACGCCTGAGGAATCGCCTTGGCTGCTCACGCCACGCACCTAGAGGGTGAGCAAGGGTCATTCGCGAGGGGTTATCCTGCGCCCTGACGTGGAGGAGAGGGTTCCTGCTTGACACAAGGGCAACCTTGCGCCAACCAGAGATCCCCGACTCTAACAGCGGCCCCTTAGCGTTCAGATTTTGATCGCTTTTCATGAAAATGGGCCGCATACCCATTACAGTATCAGCCAGAGTACAGTAGTGGCCCCTTAGCGTGCAGTTTCTTGTCTCTTTGAAAAAAAATTGTCTCTAACACACAGGAAGTGATGTATGCCTGCTTCCTGTCTCCATGTGTGTGGCATTCACTTTCACTTTCTCTTTTGAGCATATTGTGTTGGATTTGGATGAGTGAGGAGGTGTTTTTGGTATTGTGCTGGTGGAGAGTGTAGTTTGGAGTGTTGCTGTGTTGCTGTGTCCTGTATAACGTGTTTTTTTGATTATTTCACATTTAATTTACTTTCTTCTGTCTACTGTCCTCAGTCTTGTTGTGTTTTTTTTTTTTTCTATTGTCCTCCTTGGGTTTTCTGTTTTGTATTCTGGGGTTGAGAACTGGGGTGTGTGGAGATGCCGGTGGTGGGCAGGTCAGGGCGGATGTCTGAGGAGGCATTTGGGGGCATCCTGTGGCTGGTGCGGTGCTACCTGCCTCTGATGCTGGAGAGGGGAGGGCGTATCCTCCAGGGGTATGGTGTTGCGGTGCGCAAGTTGCGGTGGGAGCGCGTACGGGCGCAGATGCTCCGCTGCTTTAAGGTGACCCAGACCGTGAGGCAGTGGAAGCACCACTGGCAGGATATGCTGGCACGGGAGGCGGACCTGCTTGATTACACCGGTGTCCTGCCTGGCATCCAGGGTGGTAAGTACCAATTCCCTTGTTGTCCACAACTAATGTTACGTACATATATGAGTGACGTGTGTGAGAAGAAGATAAGGGGGCATATGTATCAAAAAACTTATTTGCGATTCGCAAATAGCGATTTTTGGAAAATCGCTATTTCAGAATTGCAAAACGAGATGTATGTAAAAATTCACACATATTTTGCAAATTCTTAATATTCCTTAATTGCGATTAGCACATTGCGAAATCTCAATTAAGGAATACCTTCCCATTCATTCCTATGGGCCAGGAGGCCCATAGGAATGAATGGGAAGTCATTCTCAAATTGCGATTCCCAATTTGCTAATCGCAAAATCTGAATAATTTCAAAGGTGCAAGGGTGTCATGATGACACCCTGATGCACCACTGAAATGAGCATGTGTGTGCATATTGCTCACATACATGCCATAAGGGCATGATTGTGCGCCACATGGCTCCTAGAAAAATGCCAAAACGTGCATTTTAATAAGAATTCACAACATACCACCAACTTGAAGTTGCTGGTAATTTGCGATTTCTCAAGGAGAAGTCGCACAACTTGGGTGCTTGTTACATAGCATTTAAGGAATCGCAATTTGCGATTCCTTAAATGCTTACGCCAAATTAAGGAAACGTAAAATTAGCGATTCCTTATTAGTGCGAGGCGAAAATGGCTCATACATCGCGTTTTGCGATTTTGTATTCGCAAACGCTGTTTTCTTGCGAATCGCAGCATTTGCAAATACAAAATCGCTTGATACATATGCCCCAAGATGTTTTAATGTTGTCCAAAGACCGTGACACTGTAACAACGTGGTTAATACATTGCGACTTGCGATAAATACTTGCGCATGATGGCCTTGACCTTGGATTTGCATGACACACTCTTTCCACTACAGTGTGTGCAACAGTACGGAAGGTGTTAGGATAGTCTATCAAAATACACATTATTGATGTGCGCCATGCAGTGCAAGGTGGAGTGACGATTGGCGTTGCAATGACTGCGTAGAGTAACTTTGCCACTGGAAATACCACATAGGAATGGAGATCCCCAGTGTCAAACATCCCAAAACACACATGCCTAATGTGAGTGAATACTCAGCAGGAAGGGTTGCAGGGGCATGGCGGTGTTTGCATGTTGAAGTATATCAAGGGGTGTGTCTGTCGAAGAGCAATGTTCAGAGTTAGTGCTTGGAGATGGGGAGCAACGTTGCATGTCAGAGGTGTAGCAGAAGTGTGCCACAGGCCATATCTGCAAGGTAGGAAAAGGAGCAGACTCACAATCAGGTCCCTCTGGGGCGGGGGAACATGGCATAGGCCAGCTTGTTGGATCGTCGGGTCCTTTGATGTGCCATGGAAATAGAGTTGGATGTTAAGGTATGTTTGCCCAGTGTTGTGGATGGCTGTGTGATCCTGGGTGCACATCTTGAATGTGACTCTAGCTTTGATGTGGAGACAGTGGAGTGTGCGCAGGTGGTGGGAGGTGTGATAGGGTCCTGGCAGTGTGATGATCAGTCCTGTGGTTGCATTTGAGATGTCCTGCATCTTGCGGTTGTGGTTCATGTTAAATATGTCATGGACTGTGTTGCCGTAGTAGGGTGAGCTATTGCACAGGGCATGAGTGAGTGTCTATGTGTGTCTGAGTAGGAGTCATTTGAGTGTCTGACATAGGAGGCAGAGTGTGTGGAAGCATGATGATGAGACCGGATAGATCTTGCAATTATCCTGGACATCGGAGTCCATGATGGATTACATGTCGCGTGCTTTGGCTGGGTTGGGGTGTGGGTCCCCCATGCCGTATGAGGAGCCTGTGTAATTACATGCGTGGATGTTTTGGTGCATGATGGGTACTTTTCGTTTGCTTTTGCTCACTTGTATGCAGTTCTTTGACATTCATCTAGGAAGCTCTGCCATGGATTTGCAATACTTTTGTTTGCTGTAGTTGTGTGGGATGGATGTGTCGAGGAGGAGTTGGCAGTCGTATGCCTATGATACAATGATGAGTCCATAGCTAATCACGATTGTGGTGTGCGGAGACATGTAGATGTGAAAGATTGTAGGTCTGAATGAGGATCTCTGGGGGACTCCACGGCTGGTTGTTGTAGGCTCAAAGACAACAGAGGTGTGTCTGACCCACACGTATGTACGTTGAGGAAAGAGCGGATCCAGTTGAGGGCCTTGTCTTGGATCCCTTTCTTGTGGAGTCTGCATATTGGTGGGCTTTGTGAGACAGTGCTGAAAGCCGCTGCGATTGGTCAAGGATAATGAGTAAAAAGGTTTATTTGCGCTCTGTGTAGATGAGGTGCCTTGAAATTGGGTGAAACAACTCAGATGTGCAGCTCGGCCAGCAGTGATGTTTTGGCTGTGCAGCCTCTGCTTCCACATGTTTGTGTGTGGATGCCATTCAAAGTAGGCCCAGTCATGTCGCCAACATGAAGTCAACACCACAGGGATGTAGCATTGTTTGTCACTGTAACAATTCACATAGTGAATATGTCACGTTTGCTGGGGTTTTATAACAACACCTATTTGCGTTTGTTCTCTCACAGATGGACGTCAACCGATCACCCAGGGGGACATTGACCGGTTCCGGGTCCCACATGCCACTGGTGAGTAGTGACAAGAAATATTGGCATGTTGCATGGTCATGAGTGTCTATGCCAAATGCAGCATGTTGTTGATTAGCAGTATGGGTGTGTATTGCATGTCAATTGCCTATGATGTGTAGAGGTATTCAGCCTTTCCGTACTGTGTCTGCTATGGTAGTGTAAGGAGTACAATGCATCTCATTCAGAGTTGTGAATTTGTCCATCAACAGTCATTGATACACGTGTCAATGTATGTGCCTATTTCCGAGCTAATAGTACTGCCAACTAGGCATATACACTGCAGTTGTGATGGCAATAGGCCACTAGCATTTACTCCCATGTACATTTGCGCAGCCTAAGCAAGATGGCACACTTACATGCAGTAGACATCGTCCATGGGGCGTGCAGTGGGTGTAGCATTGTGCACAATGGGGCAGTGCTCTTATGTCCGTACAAGGTCATACATCTTGGCACAGTGATACCTAAGGTATGCTGCATAGCACAGAAGCATAAGTGGCAGGGTGTAGCTCAGATCCAATATTGTCAATGGTGTGTTACACAAAAACATTCCATAGATGTGTACGTCAATTGAGAATTGATATTTGTGCACTGCAATGGTGTTGACAGGCTATGTCCGTGTGGACATACCAGGCTGGAATCAGGATCATGTGTACCAACTCATCTGACACAATTGGTGACATCACTTAACACACATTTCATAGCCATGCATTAGCTCAGCATCATTTTATGTCACATAGATTAGCTAATCAGGACTGCGGCAACAAGATCTGTGTGTAAACATTAGCCATAACAATTACACAATCCTCATGACCCCTTGTGCCATTACAATGTGTAATCCATTGTAACAGTTTGCGTACTTGATGCATGCATGCTCATCTCTACTATGGAGTGAGATTGGGGGTTACAACACATGCATGACTGGCAGTTGTGGGTCAATGATGTATCCCCCTCGCAGTGGATGACTATCACCAATTGCATAGTAATGGTGGAGTGAGTAAGTGCCTAAGTCACATTTATATCCTAAACATGTTTCCATGTGTGCGGCATGATGCAGCATGATTACAAGTGTGAGTAGGGCAGTCCCAGGCCTGTTATGGTGCATGTAGTGTGAGACTACAATAGGTAGTTATTCACACCTGCACATATACACCCTTGCCCGTCTTGGCACTGACTTGATGTACTGCACACAGTTCCTGGGGGACACACATGGCTGCACATGTGCATTTTAATTCTGATGCAGCTGTCTGTCACAGAGTGGGAGAGGGTTGTGCTGTGCACGTAGGGGTTATGCCTCTCGAATGAAGTCAATTGTACAGGTCACACACAGCCCAGTTGTCCAAAGGTACCATGTTTGTAGCGTATCCTTAGCTTTCAGTTGTGTCAGGGCATGTGCCATGCACTGTCATGTCAGTCTCAACAGCATGTAGTTATTTGATCCTGCATAGACATTGTGTTTAACAGGTCAGTCCTTGACTTAACAAGTTGTTTTCCACTTGTGATACAGATCTCATGTTGTACGGCTACATAGTGTAGGGGACAGAAAACTAACATAGATTTTTTTTCGCTCTCAGACAACATGACACCTGAGGAACAGCACCGGTTCCAGGTCGCAAAGGACCTGTACCTCCATGTGCGGAAGGTACACAGGCTTTACAGGTTGATGGCAAGGAGGTACCGGGCCGAGAGGAGGGCAGGGACCTGGCCGTCGCTGCCAGAATGCATCACCACTGGCAGCGGCTCTACACCATCCACCTCAGGTGTCGTCGTGGGATCCCGAGATGTCAATCCCCCTGCTGCCACACCCGCACCGGTGCCAGGCCAGCATGCACCGCCACCTGCACCAGCCCCGGCACCAGCACCAGCCCCCGCACCAGCACCAGCACCGGCACCAGCCCCCACACCAGCACCGGCACCAGCACCGGCCCCCATGGACCCTGGACTTGCACAGATAATGAGTATTGTCCAGGGCCACACTACCCTCCTACAGGACATCCACCATGAGTTCCTCTACATGAACAGGCAGATCCACGAGATCAGGGCCCACCTCGGACTGCCCTGAACACTGCCCCTGTTCTCTCCCCCCCTTCTCCCTTCCCACACTGTCCCCCTTTAATTATTATGTTGTGTGATGTCCTAGTTGTATGTGTTGTTTAGCATAGTTTTAGTGCAGGCTTAGTTAGGGTTAGTTTTAGACTGGTTTTACTTATTGTATGTTATAGGATTTGGGGATAGGTTTCATTTATCTTTGGGGGGTTGATGTATTTTTTTCTTTTTCTGTGTTTGTAAATAGTTAGTTAAGATAGTTTTAGGTAGAATTCAAATTTGTACTTAGGTTAGGGCTAGAGTTAGGGACATAGATTAGTGTAGGTTATCATTTTATATATATATATATGTCTTTGTATAATAAATCTTGTTAACTATAGATTTCTGCTGGCAGTTATATCATGGCTGATGCGGGGGAGTGGGTCTTGCACCATTGTGTGCAAATCATACCATCTTTGGAGTAATCAATGAATGTGTAACTATGGTCGTGACCTGTCACACAGCAGGATGGATTGAGGCCAGATACCTTAGATGTGAGCACAATGACCTTGCATGTCTGATAGATTAGCAATTATGGTTTACGGCCTACTCTGGTGACAGTTCATTGTGACCTCCAACATCTCACATGTTCCTTGCCAGGGCCAATCGATCTCCATTCCATGCATGCTGTTGGTCATTTGTGGGTTCATTGTTAATGTCACATGGCAAAACAGTGTTAGTGAGTCACATGAGTTATATGAGACTGTGTAATGAGTTTGGAATAGAGGTCACTCACAGGTGTATAGAAGTATTAGCACTGTCCAGAATACAGACTTAACTTTGAGTTTCTTGCTTTTGTGACACACTTACTCATTACAGTAATGCCTTGGGACCTGATGATTGGTTTGCAGATACACAGTTGTGCTGCACACAAGTGGTGACATGCTGCATTGCTCCCTGTACCTACAGTGCCATAGCCACTCATCCCAGCTGTTACTATCGCATTGTCTCATAGTGATGACACCCTTGTAATCTTGCCACTGATCCAGACTATATGCTGAGTGCAGTTCAAATGACATCCGTGGGCACATTGGCCAATATGTGTGCACTTCATTGCAGTGCTCAGAAGTTGCTTTTGCATTGGTTTTGCACAGGTAGGAGCTGACTGACGCAATGCACTTTGGAATCAGTAAGTATTGTGGACTCAACTTCAGTGTGGCTTAGTTTGTAGTTCCATATATGTATGTTAGACCTGTGCCATTGGGTCTCCTCAGCAATGTGAATCTGTTGTGAACACCTAGAGATGTGACATGCAATGTGCTACATCACAACAATCTTTGGCCAACACGTCCCATGTTTGGCTATATGCCAGGAGATTATGCTTTGCTATCATTCTTTGCGACACTACTTGTGTCCTGCAACAGACTTGTACATGTTGTCACACATGCATATTGTTAGAAAGTGGCTAGGTATATACTGTTCCCAAATAGGTATGGTGTGCACAGAGTCCACAGTCACCAGAGTTTGTGCAGAGGTTAAAGTTAGATATAACCTTACTCTATGAAGTGTTAGCTTGGTCAAGCAGTAAGGCAGTATCAGAGGCCAGTGTAAAGCCTTTGTTGTATACACTCATTCAGCTGGTGGTCTCACACACTCAATAACTGAACTCAAAGCCACTGTTTTTGTAAGAAAATATATGTTTGTTTTATTTTGTACACAAACAAAGGGATCCACCCACGAGTATAAGAGATCTCCCGATTACTCAATATGTATCCCACGGTCGTGGAGAATACACATTAGTTGTTTAAGTACCCCTCACACACCAAAAGGGCCCTTGGTGTCATGCTTCATCATAGGGGTCTTCCTGCCCCTCTACGGGACAGGGCGTGCTACGACCTACGTTTGCGCGGGAGCACTGTTGTTGGTGAGACAGCTATGTGTGATGCGGGGGTGTGAGAGGAAGGGTCAGGAGTGAATAAGGAGTGAATTAAAAAATACCTGGCTCTCAGGTCTCCGAAAATTTATTCTGCCGTTCAAGCTGGTATTACTAAAAGGTGGGGTGAGGAGGGTGTATGCCTCAATGAGCTATGCCTCCTAGTGGTGTCGACATGTTTCGAAGCTTCCCCATGCTTCTTCGTCAGGACCTCTTTGGCGCAATCACACTAATTGATGCAGTTATTTAAACGGGCTCCCTCCGACTCAGTTTTATCGACGGAGCCGACCGGGGTGGTTCATTTGGCGGGACATTGATCCTTGGAGTCGTAAGTACGGCGCTTCTGGGTGAACTAGGTAATATCTTGACAATGCTAATATTTTGATCGTTGGACCACTTTTTTCCTCTCCCGTTCCTCCCTTCATGTAGGTAGCCTACCTGGCACGCCCACCACTCGGTCCACGAGCTCATGAGGTTACTTATCTCCTTTCAGCAAGTATGTCCATATATTGGGGATCTTTTTTCTGGCATGGATATACACTGAACTAGTGCGGGATTTCAGTCCCATTTTGAATAGTGTGTGTGCTTTTTGTTGTATGTCTGTTATGTCTAATGTTGTATGTTCATTTGTCACACAGTGCCTTCATCACAGATCACGTGATAACGTTACGGATAGCGTTAAGAGACCAGTACTCTTCACCTTTTTTACAGATCACCGTACTCAAACGATGGATTGAATTACTTCCTACGTAATTAATACGCCTTTTATCTTATGTTTATTCCCTCTAGGTTAATAGGATTATGTAAGACCTATTAAGGCATTACGACTTCTTGGAGGCTATTTACTTCCTTTTTTCATTTCATTTTCTCACAATTTTTGTTATAAACACAACACAGTTAGTGGCAGGAAGGGATCCTTAAGGTCCTGACGAAGAAGCATGGGGAAGCTTCGAAACATGTCGACACCACTAGGAGGCATAGCTCATTGAGGCATACACCCTCCTCACCCCACCTTTTAGTAATACCAGCTCGAACGGCAGAATACATTTTCGGAGACCTGAGAGCCAGGTATTTTTTAATTCACTCCTTATTCACTCCTGACCCTTCCTCTCACACCCCCGCATCACACATAGCTGTCTCACCAACAACAGTGCTCCCGCGCAAACGTAGGTCTATCACGCCCTGTCCCATAGAGGGGCAGGAAGACCCCTATGATGAAGCATGACACCAAGGGCCCTTTTGGTGTGTGAGGGGTATTTAAACAACTAATGTGTATTCTCCACGACCGTGGGATACATATTGAGTAATCGGGAGATCTCTTATACTCGTGGGTGGATCCCTTTGTTTGTGTATAATTGACTGGGAGGAAGTATCCACCTCCACCACTCGCTGAGTGGTACCTCTCTACTCCTTCCCTTGTTTTCCTTTGTTTTATTTTGTAGCCAACAATATTTCAAGGCTTTAGTTACATACTTTGGCAATGTGCCATTGACTTTGGTAGGTAATAGTTACAAGTTGTTGCAATAGGCAACACAATTTCAAACACAATAATACATTGAGCTCAATGTGAGTTTGAAGTGATTTGCTAATGATTACTTCCAGGATAACTTTTGTAAGTCATGGCCTGGATCCTATATTCAGTCCTGTGTAAGGTCTTGGAAACATGTGAGTATATCTGTTGTAGTTGCTGTTATGATTTTCATGAAATATTTAGCTATTACTAAACTTGACACTAAGAAGAAATGTTACAGAGAAACTGCCAATACTTTCCTATGGAAGTAAATAGTGTGATTGGTAAGTACGGTTGTGAGTGGTTTTCAGGGTCAGTGCTGGGCAACAAGATCCAGCATTGGGATCTCTCCTAATAGCAGTTGAGTTTTTCCATTTCTGTTAGTTGGTTGTTTTTAAGCAAAACTTTTAAATTTTAGTATCTCCACACTTACAAGGAATTTCTTATGAAACCAATCAATGTTACCCTATGGAATACATTTGGGTTATCGGCTTTTTGGTAAGTACTCGACTGGCAGAATTAAGGTTCTGGGCACAGACTCAAGGTTCCCCTAGGCTCAGGTTTGTACAGTTGTTACACTCTCTGTGGGACTGTGTCGGACGGGGGCAGAGTGAGTTTGGCACAATTTTATCCTATGGGAGGCAGGGGGGCCTTGGTTGCTGGCTGCTGACTAATAGGTAGGCCTGGGCTAAATTTCCGTTCCGCTCGCGGAAATTGCGATAATTTGACATTTTCGCGTTCCGCGGAAAGCGCGAAAATGTAAAAATTTCCGCCTTCCGCAGCTTAGCGATAATTTGTTTCTTGCTCGCGCTGTAAAATAATACATTCTCACGCACGAGCGATCGCCTTACCTGAATTCCCGCGTTCGCCGACAAGTTTTCCCGATCCGGTCGCGTTCTCCACGAGATGTTGGATTGTTGGTAGCCATTTGCGCTGTCTCGCGACAGTTCGCGCCCGCAGTAATGTCATTGGTCGCACGATCACATCTTTCTTCTCGCGATCATGCACCGCGAGAAGATTGAAAACAAGATGGCTGCGCCCGCGAGCAACCGCATGGGTAAGTTGGCGAGCCACGACCACGCAGAAAATACCGCGAACGGGCAGGAAAAAAACCTCCACATCTTTGCGATATTTCCGCGTGTTTGCGGAGATTTGTAACATTTTCGAGATAATTTGCGAAAGTCACTTTTGCAAATTCCGCCCACCCCTACTAATAGGCCACACGGCTGTGGGAACTGGGCTCCTGGTCACTTGCTCAGGGCAAATGTGGGAAGTAGGTAGGAGTAGAAGTTACACTGCCAGAGCCACTCGGGCAGGTGGGTGCAGGGTGCCTTTGACCCTTTGTGCGCTCAATGGATTGCAATGGGAACGCTTCTGGGCAAACCAAGGCTGCAAGCTCGGGGTCGCAGTTTCTTCATGTGCCCCCACCACTTTGTGAGTTACATTGGGTATTTGGAGGGTGGGAATGTCCCCAGGAGTCGGGCATAGGGGGCAGCAGTGCACCGGGTTCTGGGGTGACTTTTGGTCTTGGCAATTCTTACCCTCTGTTGATTGTTGCCGTGGGGGTCCCTGGTTCTGAGACTGCAGGCGTCGTAATGAGCGTCGAGGTGAGACCTTGGTGGCCAGATTCGGGGTCATAGTTGCCGGGGGGGACGCCATCGGGGTCTTTGTTCACTCCGACACAGGCCAGGCTTGTCCAGTGCAGAGTGTGCAGGCTTTGCGGTTCAGTGATAATGCCAGGGGTTAGAAACTTGCTTTGAGCAGAGCTACTGCTCATGGGCCTCCCATATGATCAGAGTCACAAGTTAGCCAGGTCCGCAGGGGTTTTGTGAGGTTGCTGGCCACAAGTGGGTCTGGGCTGTGGCAGGAACAGGTTCAAGGGTCGACAAGCCGGTAGGGCTGGGGCCAAAGCAGTTGGTGTCTTCATCTTCTTAGCAGCTGCACGGTAGTTTCTTTCTTCTTTCTCTTCCTTGCTTTTTCTAAATCAGGCAAAGGAAGCGCAGGGTGCCTCTAAATACTATGTTTATTTGTGTTACAGGTGGGTACAGGGCACCCTTGGGCGGATACACACACTATCCTGCCACTCTCCTGTGAGAGTGGGCCAGTAGCCTAGTCCTGATTGTGCAGGGCTTCACATCTTCAAGATGGAGAGCGCACGGAGATGGGCTTCACCTCACCTCCCCCAACTGAGGGTTGGTGTGGGCAGGCTGGAACATACCCTGCCTTTTTTTTGTGTTTCCGGCCAGTCTTCCCGCAAGAGTGGGTGTCAGAACGGGGTGTTGGTGGCAGTTTTCTGGGTACAGCCCGTGGCCTGTAGAAGCTCGCTGAGTCTGCATGCCTTTGAAGGTTCCCCCTGGCCATCCTGGGGGAGGAGACCTAGCACCCCTCCCAGCATGTGCAGTATTGCAGGCCCAGGGGTGTGGGGGCTGTACACCCTGGGGTCCAGCAACATGTCTGATGTGTGGCAGCCTAGGCAGCCTCCCAACCAGACGTGGATTGTAGGTTAGTTGTCCATGGTTTGACAATTTTGAATGTTAGTGTTTAGGGAAGGAACATAGGCCCTGGGCACCTGATTGGCAGGAGTCCAGGGCACACTCAGTCAAAGTCCATTCAGCAGTTCCTCAACAAGTGGGTGAATACCATGCATGAAAGATTGTACTTTCCCAAACATATGTCATACATGTTGTGTGACCAGAATTGGGATATTGCTAGTTGTGCCATCGGATCAATGTTGTCAGTGCAATTTTGGCCGTGTAATCTTATGGGGCACCCTGTGACCCTTCTTCACTATCTGACTCCAGTTGTCTCATCTTTGCCGTCATTGCAAGTGTTATTTATTTTGCAACACTGTGCCCCCTTCCGATGGGTTTAGTTGTATTGCTCATTTACATTTCTTACCCTGTATTTGGACACTTGTTTTTCAAACCGCCTCCGCTCTCCCTTCCCGCCACAGTTTCCCCTGCCGAGCCGCACAGCAACACGCACTTTTGTAACACCCACATGCCAGGCTGATCCACCCACCTCCCCTTCCAGTTGCGTACATCTACGTCGGGTCCGCGCAAAGTGCAGGAACATCCTGGGTCCGCGAATGCAACTACACACGTTGCCACTACGATGCTAGCACACTCAACGCCCTCAACATAGGACGATCACACACCTGCTTCCTGCCCAGAACAAAACGCACACAAGGACACATCTCCAGCCGGAACTGCATTGTCACCAGCATAGAATCTGCAAATCCACCCACTGTGTTGTAAGCAAACTACCTCAGATGCATTGTCCCCAACACCTGCCACAGATGCCAACACAGAAGTGAACTCTGGGACCTACTCAACTCAACCTCCCCAGACATGGTCTCCATGACAGTGACCTAAGTGTACCTCTCCTCAGAACACTACCTCGCCATAGCCATCCTGTGCAGCTACAAGATCAACTACAGGGACCGCACCAACGGAGTAGGACTAGGAATTGCCATCGTCAACAGGAACACTCGCAGAGTCTCAAACAACCACAACAACATCCTCATCAACGCCAGACACATGCTCATCCAGATCCACAACAATCCAAAAACCACCCTCAGAGTAACCCGCATCTACATAGCCTCCAGACCCCGAACACAGTTCTGCATCTCCATCACCAACTTTGTCAGTACACATGCCCTTACATCCATAGACTATATCCTTCATGTAGAGCTGAACTTCCACCTCGTGTACACTGACAGCACCATATCCACCACCCTGACCGGCACCCTGGCCACCCTCGGGCTCATACAACTTGTCACAACACCCACCCACCACAACAGCCACACGGTTGACCACATAATATCCGCAAGCTCCCACGTCTACTCCAACCACCCACCCAACCTCCACTGGAACAACCATCAACGCAGAAAATTCACATTCCATGAAGACACCATGTGCCACCACACCCAACAGATCCACTGGCAATGCTGGAGCACAGTCACAGAAGCACAGCTAACCAGCAACCTTGCCTGGAGCACTACCACCGACACTCACTCCAGCGCACAGAACGTCAGACAAGAGATAGGCAACAGCGCAAACCCACTCGCCCAGATTAAGACACACTCCAACAGACACACCAGCAAGTAAGCCAGCTGGTTCAATGCAGAACACCAGGCCTCAATGCCGCCCTGCCATGAGCTAGTGAAGAAAGACACTATCAACTCATCAGATACGCAATTGGGCTTCCTTCAAAGACCGCATTGCCAACAACGCACACACCAGCTAAGTGCTCTTCAACCTAGTGAAAGAACTCTCCAAAACCAGCTCCAACACCAACAACATCCCACCTTTGCAAGACCTGTGCAACTCCTTTGTTACTTTTGTCCATCGCAAGGGTGCAGCCATCCACGACAGCTACAACGCCACGACTGCCACGACTAGCACTGAGACCTCCATCACCATGGATCCCATACACGCCAAGCCCCTGCTCTCCTGGACCAACGTAAACAACACAAACACAATGCACATCTGGTACTACATCCACTCTGGATCAACGTCAGGCACATGCCCACACCACTTCTGGTCCCAAGCCAGCCCCACCATTGCACCCCATTTCCAGATGAGCATCAACATCTCCCTCGTAAATTCAACACTGACGTGGAGCTGGAAGCACGCCAATATCAACCCTTTACTCCACAAACAAAAGACTGACCCCAAGGACTGCCTTTTGCTTACTTCCCATCTCCCTGCTACCATTCCTGTGAGGTGTCATTGCGAAGACCATCAACAGACAACTGACCCACTAACTCTATGGGAATAGCATCCAGAATCCGTCCCATTTGCGCTTCAGCGGCAACTCCTGCAGCAAACTGGACACATCTCCGCCACCAATTACATAATGCCACAGATGGATAACAGTGAAAGAGCAGCACTCATTGACCAGTACCTGTGATTTGACTTCAACACTGTCTTGCACTGCACACTATGCAGACGCATACACGACAAAGAGATCCGAGACAAGGCTCGTGACTGGACAAACTCCTTCCTCTACGGCAAAACCTAGTCCACCCTCTTCCACCCTTCCTGCTCAGAGTCCACAGTAATCTTCTGCAGATTACCCCAGGGCTCATCCCTCACACAACATTGTTCTACATGTACATGTCACCACTTGCACACGTTACCCAACTGCCCAACCTCAACATCATCTCCTACGAGAACATCAGCCAGCTAATCTTCTCCCTCACCTCGGCCACCCTCACTTACACAACCATACACCATACACCATGTAGGACTGTAAGACGTTGCTGAGTGGACAAAGGACTGCCAATGGGAGATGAACATCAGACAAGAAAGAAAAGCTCATACTCAAATCCACCCCCTACGCATGAGACACCTCCTGGTGTGCGGCTGCCATGGGAACAGATCCAGCAACAACCACCCATACATGCACCATGGGGTTCAACATCAACTTTACTCTCTCCATGCCAAAGCCAGAAAACGCCATCTCGTCCTCCTGCTTCATCACCCTCCAGATGCTTGTCAAGTTCAACAGGTGGATTACCACCAAGACATGGAGTACAGTGACACAGGCACTCTGCAGCAGCAATTTGGAATACGGTAACATCCTCTATGCAGGAGCCTCGACCAAACTCTAATAACAACTTAGACGCATTAAAAACGCCTCTGCATGCCTGCTCATCAAAATCCCTCGCAGACAGCACATCACACGCCACCTGTGAAATCTGCACTGGCTCACCGCCAACAAGTGTCTCACCTCCACGTGCAAGAACCACGCACACAAGCCACTTCACAACACCGGACAGGCATACCTCAACAGACGACTCAGCTTCTGCAACCCAATCCAGCAGGTCCGCTACGCTGACATTGCAATTGCCACAGTCCCCCGCATCTGGACAGCTAACTCCTGCAGGAGATCATTATGCCACCTCAACGCAAAAAACTGGAACACTCCCCCCACCCTCCTGCAGCAGGCACAGCACATGCTGACATTAATGTGACTCCTCAAGAATGGGTTGTCCAAGCAGTGGCAGACTCCCACCCACCCCCGCTCCTTGAGACACTCAGGGGTTAGTGGTACACTTTAAAGATGTTGTCATAGGAAAATTATCTAGATTGCTTTTTCACATACACGGCCATCTCACTGCCTATCCGTGTCAGGTGACACATGTACATTGATTGAATTAGCCTTGCTGGACCTTCTTGTGAATTCACAGCCCCTTACTTATTACCTAAGTTAAATACTTGATTGTTCATGGACACACGGACCTGTGTGATTAAAGTGCATTTATTTACAAAAAAAAGAGGTTGTGCATTGACCAGAACTTGACCATAGGACATGGGATTGGCAGTCCATTGCGAGCGACAGAGTCAGGGAGGAGGCGGATTTAGCAGTGCCAGTGCCATTGTCAATGGACAAGAGGAGATTTGCTGTGGGTCAATGTGTGGGTCCATGCTGGGTGTTGATGGACGTCGGCAGACAGTGGGAGAGGGAGGGCAGTGAAATGTTGTTGTGTACAAACCAACAGGCCTTTGTACATCACTGCTAGCTGGACTTGCGCATCACCATGGTGGCAGTTTCATCCTCAGATTCGTCTGATGATGTGTCGTGTGTCTCACATGTGGGCGGTGGTATGGTGGGAGCAGCACTGTGAGGCACAGACACATCAGGGTGCCGAGCTGAGGATGTGGATTCGCAAGCAGCAGATGTAACAAGACCGTGGGGAAGTAAAGCTGTGATGTGAAGAAACATGTCCTCCCAAATCTGTTCCAGATTGCGCTGATGTTGAGCTGTGGCAGCCATCTGTTGGAGCTCCCTCCGCTCCCTGGACTCCATTACCCCTGCCAGTCGGGATAATGCAGCAGAGACACTGCTGGAGCTATCCTGCCGGGACAGTGTGTCCACTCTCCAGATCAGGACCCCAGCAATGTCATCCATGGAGCGTTGAATGTGATTGAGGGAGGTGTGGATGTCTGGCAGCCTCGCAAATTTGTTTTCAAGGTGATTCAGACACCCACTGAGCTCCTCAAACTTGGCTGCAAGGCTCTCCAAGCCCACCCGCACAAAGTCCTGTGTCTCCCATTGGACCTCCAGCACCATGGTTTGAAAGGCAGCATATGTGTTGGCTGGGTCCTGGGAGGCAGCTGTGGTTGGAGGTGCTTGCTGTTGGGTGGTTTGTGCAGGGGGTGGGCTGGGCGCAATGCTGGTGGGTAGCCCTGCTACTGGAGTTGGTGTTGGGAAGGAATCGAGGAGACGCTCAAACTCGTCCATATTAATAGTTGTTTGGGACGAGTCATCGTGGTGGAGTGGGTCGTCCCGCTGTCCAGGAGGTGTTGTCGCTCCCTCTGAAATGTTCATGGGAGATACAGTTTAACAGTGGTATCCATGCATGGGCATGCATTATTTGATTTAACTATCAGACTGAGGGAGACAGTACATGATAGATATTTTGTCCAATATGCATGCTAGTTACTGGATGGTGATTATTTCATCACACAGATGTGTGTGTGTACTTGTACGTTGTAATATCACAAGTTCCCTAGGTGAGAAATGTGTCTTGACAGTGTCTACACACAAATGCTACCTGTTGTGTCTTGGTTTGTGTTATGCCACTGATGCAGTCCTATTAGGCAATGTTTTTTTTCTTCATTTTTTTTTTTTTTTTTTTTTAGTCCTCTTTGCTACCATGGTTTCAATGCCAGACCAGATTAACCTACATGCAGCTGTCTCAGTTCATGACAAAACTGGCAGGGTTATATAAGCGAGATAGTGGGTACACAATATCCCTCAGCTATTGTAGTCACAATCTTGGAAGGCAAAGAACCAAGCGGTTACCTTCTTATAGGCAACCTAGGTATGAGTAGCAGCCAGGTCGGCCCGGGCTAGGACCAGGTACCGGCTAATCTCATGGTGCGAAAGGCAAGGGGGGCACCATAGCAGGGTAATTATCAGACCCGGGAAAAAAAAAAAAACCCGGAGATTTCAGTGTACCCATGATAACAAATACCAGAAAGCTCTTTTGCTCTGATTGAACACAAGAGCACTATTCGATGTGGCAAGCCCTCTACGAAGCTGACTAACCATTTCCTGAATGTAAAACACAGTCCCAGTGAATTGAAGTGGACTGTATTAGTAAGACCCTTTATATAAGTCAGTCTAAACATTAGCGAGATACTTACACAATATGTTTGAAGTTCGATCTACTTATTTACCTAAAATGTATCTATACTTTTTATTTTTACCAGGGTGAATGAGTTTCATTGGTATTATGACTAAGTGCGAGGCAAGATACCATTGAATGTTATATCCTCATTTTATGTACATTGCTATACTAATACATCTTGGAATCTTGCCTCTATACTATGATTTTAGAGTCTAGACTGCACTACTAAGCACTGTGGCTCATACAAGCCCACTGCCTTATTGCTCTAAGTCTCCCTCTTTAAGTTTGGCGTTCTAATATACATGCTTATCTGGGGTATTACTACAAATGGTACACCCCCCTCCCTTTTTTTGATTCATGATAAGACATGTCATTGTTGATAGCCATTTTGCTACCGTTTCTTTCAGAGCAGTGCAGCTTTCCTGGGTGGTTGCCAGGTAGAGGTGTGATGACTTACCCAGTAGTTACGGGTGAGTTATTCTTCTTGTTGTTTTTGTATGTGAAACTTTATTAGTTTTTGTAGCACCTAAGAACACTACATTGATGTTGGCTTTCTACCTTTGATTGTAGGTTATGCACTTTATGAAACAGGCGCACCAAGACAATCCTTGTCCCTGTATCCTTTTCTGTTATATCACCAATTTCATTCTTTGGCAGCAGCATTATAATCCAATACACAAAGTTCTCACAAAAAGGAAAAGGGTGGGGGAGGGTCCAAGGGAGATGTTTAAAGACCAACTACAGTGTAAATCCCCAAATCAACATATACTCTACAAAGATACTGTGGGTCTAATGTTCTGTATAAGGAAAACACTGACAAGACAGGCAAGTTGAGACACCAAAAAATATGATAAAGGAGATATATCAAAAAAGTTTAGTTCCCATCACCCACCAGAGGTGGCTTATCATCATCTGGGAACTCAGGACAGTACTGAGAGAACCGACCACTCTGATGGTTGTGGTGGTTATCCAGTTGTCCCAGGCGTGAATATAAACGGTAGGGTGATGGTTGCAGTGCAAAAAAGTGATACAAACAGTAAAGAAAAAAAAGTGCTATTAAAAATAACTATCAAGATGCTGTAAGTTTTATTCTGGCGCTATCTTGCTGTCACTTTAAAATCAGTGCGTGGACAGCTTAACAAATAACTGTCAGATTGACGGTCTACATGTTTCGGCTTATGGACTTTAGAGTCCAAGCTCTCATCAGGACCATGTTGACGCTACTGCAAAGAGGTGTATAAAAATAGGAAAAACAAGAGGTTATAATCCAAGTTGGTATACAATACAACCTGATTGGGTCTGTATGTCCCTATGGAACTGTTACAGGTCAGAAGAACCTAAATAAAAATAAAACAAAGAAACCTCAACATAATCTTGTACAATGTCAGTGTAAATACAGAACATATCCTAAAATAATTATTGGTAATTTTTATATATACTAGTCGATGTATTACATGGCCGTAGTCAAATCGGTACTCGGTATGTGCACTTACCCGGAGAATTATGGGTACGCACCTCGCCTCGCCTGGCATCTGCTCAGGGTGTTGAGGCACCGCTCTACAAGAGGAAATTTCAAGAATGATTTTAGATAATAATCCCCAGTGGACAAGACCAGTTTAGTTCACGGAGGATAAAAGAAATAGCCCAATGGAGTGCTTAGCTGGACAAGTGTAAGAACATGGCAGGGTCGTGGTCTGAGAAAAGAAGAGCGGAACAGGAGGAATTCCCTCTTGTAATGTATTAAAATATTTTGCAAATATATCACATGTTTGCACAGGACAAGCTATGTGTTAATATCCTTCAAACATTAAGAGCACCATGTTACTTTTTATAGAAAGGGTAACGTATCCTTGGTGCATGACATGAGGATACAAGGCGAAACCACCTCACTGTCTATAATGACCTATGGAGAATGGAAACGCCTCCTCAACCGTTGGAGGAAAGGGCAAAATTAGAAAAACGGCATACTGTATCACAAGGATAACAGTGGAACGCACAAGAGCCGGCGCTGGTCACTAGGGAGCACGCGAATGAGCGCGCCAAAGAAAAGAGTGAAAGACACGCACTTTGGTGACAGTTTACAGAGGTCAACACAGAAACACCCACCTGTCCGTCGGTACCCCGCTCTATCGTCCGAGCTGGAAGGGGAGGTGCCGACTGGGCAGGAGAAGCATCATAATATCGCGTCTGGGCGCGAAACGACTTCCGTGTCAATGGCTACGGAGCGTGTAAAGGTCCAAACTACGTGCGTTGAAGGTTAGCTGGGAAATGTAGTACCGACTGCACAGGAGTGTCTGTATTCTGTCATCGGTAACTGGAATCTGAGCGGGACAGATCGCAAGATAAAATATGTATTCTCAAATCAATTTTTGTTTGATTTTACAAAAATCGATTCTATAAGAGAGGTACAGTAAAGGTATGGAAAACTAACAAGGAGTCATCTAACAGGATGGTAATGTACTGAAC
This sequence comes from Triturus cristatus, assembly GCF_964204655.1. Classification (NCBI taxonomy): domain Eukaryota; kingdom Metazoa; phylum Chordata; class Amphibia; order Caudata; family Salamandridae; genus Triturus; species Triturus cristatus. The sequence continues at coordinate 372,641,634 of NC_140582.1, read as the reverse complement.
AGTCAAAGTGTACTGCATCTCTCATCCTCCTGGTCTCGTGTAAGTCTCGCAATCAAGATCCAAATAAAAACATACACGCGAGACAGCATATGGCAGAAAAGTTTGTTGATGAGAGAATCAGATAGGATCTAGGCTGGATGTTTTATGAATTTAAAGTGAAGACCACGGAATGTCATCATTCAAACCAAATATGTCACTTTTAAGTTTGAAAACCCATTTCTGTTCTTTCTGGAACAGAAATTTTGTAATATCCGTGACATGTATGGGAATATAAGGTTGTTCCAAAACCAGCCATCTCAACTCTTCCGGTTTATGTTTGAGTGACAAGAAATGGTTGGTAAGTTTAGTAGCCTGTTTATTCCGTCTGATTGTGCTCTTGTGCTTATTGATGCGTGTCTTCACTTTGCGTGTGGTCATACCAACATAACGCAAAGAACAGGGACAAGTGATGAGGTAGATGACTTTTTCTGTATTACAGTTGGTATGTTTTTTCAGAACACAAGGTATGCCTGTGCCTATATCGATGGTCTTAGTGATCTGAGTCTGTGGACACACTGAACACTGACCACATGGGAAATGGCCTTGGACTGGTGGTAGCTCCCATAAGGTGTTGATGTTGGTGGAGATTTTTTCTTTGGGTCTGGTGTGTACGAGACTGTCTCTGAGATTGGTACCCCTTTTGAAGGAAAAAAGAGGATAAGGCAAATTCTCATTGCCTATGTTCAAAACTCGCCAGTGGTTTCGCACCGTTTTCTATACTTGGTTAGACCAAGTGCTAAAAGTGTTTACAAATGTCATTCTAGACAAAGTGTTTACAAATGTCATTCTAGACAAAGGAGGCTTCGGCACGGAGGGTTCTAAAAGAGCTCCTCGGTTGTTGTTCGAGGCTCTTTTCCAAGCCTTTCTCACTAAACGCTTGGGATATTCTCTGTCTCTCAGTTGGATGGATAGGTCCTCTGCATGTTGGTTAAAGGTGCTAACGTCGGAACAGTTTCTGCGGATACGCAGGAACTGTCCAACGGGGAGGTTTTCCCGAAGGGACCTAGGATGATGACTGCTGAAACTCAAAAGTGAGTTCTTGGATAAGGGTTTCCTATAGAGTTCACTACCAAGAGTACCCTCATTAGGACAAATCACTATGTCTAGGAAGGGCAGTCGGATTTTGTCCGAAACAACAGTGAACCGCAAGAATTCATTTCTGGAGTTCAGCCAAGCATGGAAATCTAGCAACGATGCAAGGGAACCTTGCCAGATAACCAAAATATCGTCAATGTACCTCTTCCAGATTTTTATCTGGTCTCTAAATGGATTGGACTGAGTGAGGACATTGTTCAACTCGAAAAGATGGACGTAGAGGTTGGCCAAGCTGGGCGCAAAAATGCTGCCCATAGATGTGCCCGAGACTTGCAGATATATGGTCTCCTCGAACTTGAAGAAGTTCTCCATCATGGCCAACCTGGCACATTCCATGATAAAATGCACCGGTGTAATGGTGTCCAAACTTCTTGAATCTAGGAGACTCTCGATAGCTTGTAATGTTTCTATTTGTGGAATAGAGGTGTACAAAGATTCCACATCAAAGCTAACTAAGAGATCTGTTGCTATGTCGTAACTGATATCAGGAAGTAAGCGAAGGACGTCCTTGGTGTCTTGTAAGTAGCTGGGCATTTCCTTGACCAGTGGTCGAAGGAAAAAGTCCACAAAAGTGGAAAGAGGTTCCAACAGGGAACCTATACCGGATATAATAGGTCACCCTGGGGGTGGTCTTTGGCTTTTATGTATTTTAGGTAAGACATAAAAGTATGGCATCACAGGATGTGTAGGTGTCAAGAAGCGTGCTACCTGCTCTGTGATCCAGCCAGCTTCTTTCGCGTCATCAACCAGGGTTAGGATCTCTCTGGTGAGTCTAAGAGTCGGATCTTCAGTTATGACTTAGGGTCATTAAGTTGTCTTAAACATTCCGTGCGGTATGCCTCAGTGTCCAGAATGACAATTGCTCCACCCTTATCGGCCGGTTTTATGGTTATGGACTCATCATTAGCCAAGGTAGTGAGGGCTTGCTTTTCACTCTTAGAAAGATTATGATAGATTTTGTCCTTTCTGGTACCCAAATTTGTGATGTCATGAATGACCGCTTGCTCAAACACTTTAACTTGGTCAGGTATTAAATGAGCTGGAGGGTTAAACGTGGATGGTGTTTTCAGGCCCGTATTGTTGTCAGAAGAATCATCTGGGGATGTGGTGAGTTCCCTGTCTTTAAAGAAGAAATGTAAAAGGATTTTCCTGAAAAATTTCGCCATTTCCACTCTTAGCTGGAAAAGATTTCCCTCATTGGTTGGGACATAACCCAAACCTTTGTTGAGGACCAGTGATTCCAAAGGTGTGAGAATTCTGGTACTTAGATTCACGACTAACTCGTTGTATCCGTGCTTGTCCCTGGTTGTGGTTGCCCTTTCTTGCTGCGGGTGTTGGGAAGTTGTTGGTCCATCTGCCAATGTACCTGCGGCTGTCCTCTCCTTCTGCCTCTGTTCCGTCCGCGGCCTACCCCTAAAAAAGGCGTTTGACCGGAAAAGGGGGGGTGCTGCGCTGCAAAAGGGGGCATGGGATGAGTGAAAGGGGGAAATTGGTACCCCCATGGTGCTGGAGGCCACCACGGTCCTCCTGATTGGTAGGGATTCGGCATGCCTCGCCTTTGATAAGAACGAGACTGTTGTCCTCTCCCTCTCCTGAGTGGTTGCAATTGTCATTCTGGACACTGAGGCATACCGCACGGAATGTTTAAGACAACTTAATGACCCTAAGTCATATAAACGTCTGACTGAAGATCCGACTCCTAGACTCACCAGAGAGATCCTAACCCTGGTTGATGACGCGAAAGAAGCTGGCTGGATCACAGAGCAGGAAGCACGCTTCTTGACACCTACACATCCTGTGATGCCATACTTTTATGTCTTACCTAAAATACATAAAAGCCAAAGACCACCCCCAGGGCGACCTATTATATCCGGTATAGGTTCCCTGTTGGAACCTCTTTCCACTTTTGTGGACTTTTTCCTTTGACCACTGGTCAAGGAAATGCCCAGCTACTTACAAGACACCAAGGACGTCCTTCGCTTACTTCCTGATATCAGTTACGACATAGCAACAGATCTCTTAGTTAGCTTTGATGTGGAATCTTTGTACACCTCTATTCCACAAATAGAAACATTACAAGCTATCGAGAGTCTCCTAGATTCAAGAAGTTTGGACACCATTACACCGGTGCATTTTATCATGGAATGTGCCAGGTTGGCCATGATGGAGAACTTCTTCAAGTTCGAGGAGACCATATATCTGCAAGTCTCGGGCACATCTATGGGCAGCAGTTTTGCGCCCAGCTTGGCCAACCTCTACGTCCATCTTTTCGAGTTGAACAATGTCCTCACTCAGTCCAATCCATTTAGAGACCAGATAAAAATCTGGAAGAGGTACATTGACGATATTTTGGTTATCTGGCAAGGTTCCCTTGCATCGTTGCTAGATTTCCAGGATGAACTCCAGAAATGAATTCTTGCAGTTCACTGTTGTTTCGGACAAAATCCGACTGCCCTTCCTAGACATAGTGATTTGTCCTAATGAGGGTACTCTTGGTAGTGAACTCTATAGGAAACCCTTATCCAAGAACTCACTTTTGAGTTTCAGCAGTCATCATCCTAGGTCCCTTCGGGAAAACCTCCCCGTTGGACAGTTCCTGCGTATCCGCAGAAACTGTTCCGACGTTAGCACCTTTAACCAACATGCAGAGGACCTATCCATCCAACTGAGAGACAGAGAATATCCCAAGCGTTTAGTGAGAAAGGCTTGGAAAAGAGCCTCGAACAACAACCGAGGAGCTCTTTTAGAACCCTCCGTGCCGAAGCCTCCTTTGTCTAGAATGACATTTGTAAACACTTTTAGCACTTGGTCTAACCAAGTACAGAAAACGGTGCGAAAACACTGGCGAGTTTTGAACATAGGCAATGAGAATTTGCCTTATCCTCTTTTTTCCTTCAAAAGGGGTACCAATCCCAGAGACAGTCTCGTACACACCAGACCCAAAGAAAAAATCTCCACCAACATCAACACCTTATGGGAGCTACCACCAGTCCAAGGCCATTTCCCATGTGGTCAGTGTTCAGTGTGTCCACAGACGCAGATCACTAAGACCATCGATATAGGCCTTGGGTTCTGAAAAAACATACCAACTGTAATACAGAAAAAGTCATCTACCTCATCACTTGTCCCTGTTCTTTGCGTTATGTTGGTATGACCACACGCAAAGTGAAGACACGCATCAATAAGCACAAGAGCACAATCAGACGGAATAAACAGGCTACTAAACTTACCAACCATTTCTTGTCACTCAAACATAAACCGGAAGAGTTGAGATGGCTGGTTTTGGAACAACCTTATATTCCCATACATGTCACGGATATTACAAAATTTCTGTTCCAGAAAGAACAGAAATGGGTTTTCAAACTTAAAAGTTACATATTTGGTTTGAATGACGACATTCCGTGGTCTTCACTTTAAACTCATAAAACATCCAGCCTAGATCCTATCTGATTCTCTCATCAACAAACTTTTCTGCCATATGCTGTCTCGCGTGTATGTTTTTATTTGGATCTTGATTGCGAGACTTACACGAGACCAGGAGGATGAGAGATGCAGTACACTTTGACTGTTCAGTACATTACCATCCTGTTAGATGACTCCTTGTTAGTTTTCCATACCTTTACTGTACCTCTCTTATAGAATCGATTTTTGTAAAATCAAACAAAAATCGATTTGAGAATACATATTTTATCTTGCGATCTGTCCCGCTCAGATTCCAGTTACCGATGACAGAATACAGACACTCCTGTGCAGTCGGTACTACATTTCCCAGCTAACCTTCAACGCACGTAGTTTGGACCTTTACACGCTCCGTAGCCATTGACACGGAAGTCGTTTCGCGCACAGACGCGATATTATGATGCTTCTCCTGCCCAGTCGGCACCTCCCCTTCCAGCTCGGACGATAGAGCGGGGTACCGACGGACAGGTGGGTGTTTCTGTGTTGACCTCTGTAAACTGTCACCAAAGTGCGTGTCTTTCACTCTTTTCTTTGGCGCGCTCATTCGCGTGCTCCCTAGTGACCAGCGCCGGCTCTTGTGCGTTCCACTGTTATCCTTGTGATACAGTATGCCGGTTTTCTAATTTTGCCCTTTCCTCCAACGGTTGAGGAGGCGTTTCCATTCTCCATAGGTCATTATAGACAGTGAGGTGGTTTCGCCTTGTATCCTCATGCACCAAGGATACGTTACCCTTTCTAGAAAAAGTAACATGGTGCTCTTAATGTTTGAAGGATATTAACACATAGCTTGTCCTGTGCAAACATGTGATATATTTGCAAAATATTTTAATACATTACAAGAGGGAATTCCTCCTGTTCCGCTCTTCTTTTCTCAGACCACGACCCTGCCATGTTCTTACACTTGTCCAGCTAAGCACTCCATTGGGCTATTTCTTTTATCCTCCATGGACTAAACTGGTCTTGTCCACTGGGGATTATTATCTAAAATCATTCTTGAAATTTCCTCTTGTAGAGCGGTGCCTCAACACCCTGAGCAGATGCCAGGCGAGGCGAGGTGCGTACCCATAATTCTCCGGGTAAGTGCACATACCGAGTACCGATTTGACTACGGCCATGTAATACATCGACTAGTATATATAAAAATTACCAATAATTCTTTTAGGGTATGTTCTGTATTTACACTGACATTGTACAAGATTATGTTGAGGTTTCTTTGTTTTATTTTCATTTAGGTTCTTCTGACCTGTAACAGTTCCATAGGGACATACAGACCCAATCAGGTTGTATTGTATACCAACTTGGATTATAACCTTTTGTTTTTCCTATTTTTATACACCTCTTTGCAGTAGCGTCAACATGGTCCTGATGAGAGCTTGGACTCTAAAGTCCATAAGCCGAAACATGTAGACCGTCAATCTGACAGTTATTTGTTAAGCTGTCCACGCACTGATTTTAAAGTGACAGCAAGATAGCGCCAGAATAAAACTTACAGCATCTTGATAGTCATTTTTAATAGCACTTTTTTTTCTTTACTGTTTGTATCACTTTTTTGCACTGCAACCATCACCCTACCGTTTATATTCACGCCTGGGACAACTGGATAACCACCACAACCATCAGAGTGGTCGGTTCTCTCAGTACTGTCCTGAGTTCCCAGATGATGATAAGCCACCTCTGGTGGGTGATGGGAACTAAACTTTTTTGATATATCTCCTTTATCATATTTTTTGGTGCCTCAACTTGCCTGTCTTGTCAGTGTTTTCCTTATACAGAACATTAGACCCACAGTATCTTTGTAGAGTAGCAGCATTATAATGTCATGATGAAAGCCTAGCCCACTTTTTGGCACTATGGCTGAAACATGTTGACAGATTAACTTCTTTTCATCACCGCGGTTTATAATTCTGACCGATGATGCACTGTAGTTTTTTAATCCTGGCAAAGAACGTCTTACAATAAAGTCTTTCCTTGGAGTCCTTTAGTCAGTTTTAAACTTCACTCTCCTCACAGTTTTGATTTGTTTTGCGCTGCGTCCTCATTCATACTATTAGCTCTTCATATGTGGATTTATAATATCCGATTTAACATACAAAAACATCCCTGAGCTCCTCCCTCTTAGTAGAGGGGGTTGTAGCCCCCAGAGGAACTAGGTTTTTCCTCTGGGAGGAGAATCCCAAATGATGAAGCATGTCAACTTTGGTGAGGGAGGGATTTCGTCCTAAAAAGGGATATGCCCAAAACTAACTCTGTTGAGCTTAATTACTAGTTCTGTTTCACTTTATTCTTTTGTAACTGATTAGTAGTGGTTTTTCCACACTTGTTTATAACATTTTTGCAGACCTCGGGATTTCTTACTGTTTATTGTTCTGTTGTTGGGGATTAAATCCTGTGTGGTCTTAAAACTTCCCTGGGACCCTCCGGCTTTGAACCGTATCTTGTTTTAGTTTATGCTATCCATAATGCCCTATCACATGCCTTATCAGTGTGGCTCAAGGAGTTGCAGCTTTGAAGGGGCTTGCACATGTACATCTGTTTAGAGTGCTATTGGTGATGTGTGATGAGTGCACACTTTTGGAAAATTGGCAATGGGAGCCTACTTGGGGGCATGTTATCATGGATGTCCATGGTGTTATCTGCGCTTTAGTAGCAGGAGACTTCCGCTACAAGCGGCAAAGATGTCCTTGGAAATGTGCCACATAGAATTCCAGCAGAAGCACATGTTCTGGTGTGAACATGGGCTTTGATTATAATTCTTTGCTGCATGTTATCAGGCACATTATCACTGCTTTGGTGTCTGTTTCATGCGGTTGAAGTGGCAATAATTTTAAGAACGTCCTTGATTATATATGCTGTGTTGTTTCTACAAAGCTGCACTGTGTAGGCCACATGTGCCTCTAAGTTGCTTTGGCTCCTTGAAATTTGTGTTGTGTGCATTGCATCTGTCATGTTTAATCTTGCTTCCTGCACTTCTTTTGGATTACCCTTTCAGAGTATGGTGCAGCATGTATGGCAAATGTTGTTGCTGTATGAGCAGACAGTGTCCAAACCCATTACCCACAGATTTTGTCCCACATGTGGAGTGTGTGTGGCAGTGGTGGGCCATTTTGTGCATCATACCAAGCGCAAACCTTCTAGACTCTGCATGAGCGGTTTGATTTTCGAAGGGGGGACTACATACTCCATGTAGCGATCACAGCGGATATTCGTGCGCATTTTAAAGGGGACCAAGCAGGACCTGAGCTTTCTTTAGGGTGCCAATACATATTGACAGCAGCTGTAAAGTTTAAGGCAGTCACATGCCTGGACATGCACATGGGTCTCGTGGAGCTGCCCCCTTTGGACAAACTGAATTGAAATGGGAGGTAGATGTAGTTCAAGAGATCCCGGAAAGGGCTTGTGCTGAGATTGTAGAGTAAGCTTGGAGGTGCATCAGGCACACCCGCTTCCAGAGGCTTATTTTAAATGTTTTACATTGCCTTACCTCACACCGGCAGAAAGTCAATGCATGTTTCTACACTGACTCATAGGCATGCACAAGGGTTCAGGGTGGGGGGGCAAACTTTCCTCACATGATTTGGGGGTGACCACTTTAGGCAACTTATTGGACCATAGTGATAACAATATTGAAGGTGTTGACAGACAGGGAGGTAGATCTGTCGTAGGGGGCTTGTATCCTACATTGCTTCCCACACACGGCTCAAAGTGGGCTTGCCACAAGTTTATGGATAGGGTATAATTAGTGGCCATGAGGGGATATTATGATGCACTGGAAGGCAAGTAGGGCCACGAGTTTAGATCAATGGGAGTGCGAGTTCACCAAATGGGCAGAGTGTGATGGGATAATTAGGCTACTACTGGTCAAGGGTACAGTGAGCAAGGGATCACTTGAGGCGGCTAGGCCATGGGACCATTTCTTTGGACCATTTGTGGACGAAGACAGTGAGAGCAATGTCAACACAGAGCCAGGTGAGCTGGTACTAGGCTAGTGCCTTTATAGCGCGTAGATGTGACCATTCCACACCATTGTAGACATACATGATGGGTGAATTTAAAGCGGCAGCCTGTATATTGTGTTTTTAGTGTTTAGCTTCTGGATAACACAGATTACTACAGATTACGCACTGCTAAGGCTATCAAGGAGTACAGAACAACATGGGTAGTGACATGCCTTAAAGGATTGTGAAATAGACTTTCGTATGGATTAGTGCTGGTGGTGTTGGTTAATATGGCCCGTGTTGTTAATTGGTTGGTATGCCCCTTTTTACATGGTTCTTAATATTTAAGGTAGTAGAGGAGACATGTCATAGTAACAAGCCAAGGATCCTATGCTCAGAAAAATGAACACCATAGTGAGTGAAGAAGGAATAGGGGCCATATTATCAGGATCAGCGTTAAAATGATTGCGGCTTTAGCGGCAGGTAACTGCCACTATAGCGGCGGTGTTGGGCTTGATGATCGGCCCTTGTGAATTCCCATAGGAGTCCATGTTCTGGTGTGAACATGGCCTTCTATGGGAATTCACAGGGGCATATTATCAAGCCCATTGCCGCCACTTTAGTGGCAGTTTCCTGTGATAAGGCAGCAATGATTTTAACGCTGATCTTGGTAAAATGTCTCTAGGTTTGCACAATTGTTAGATCTGAACATCTAGCTTACGCAGACATGAGGATTTTAAAATTTTGCTAGTGAAAATAGTACATGCCATGCGTTGACGTGGGGCGGGAGAGGGTGGTGGGTATTATGGACAGGGATATGTGTGCATGCAGGTGAGTTGCCTTTGGATGACTGAATGGCTTTCATGGTGCGCCCCGCATTGCATTTTGCAATGGAGAGCACACAACTAAGGGCCAAATTATCAGGGACGGCATTACAGATTATCGGCACTTGAGCGGCAGATTTCTGCTGCTTAAGCAGCGATCATGGCCTTGATAATATGCCTTAGGGAATTCCAATAGGGCATTTTTGTAGTACAGGCTTGAGGTTTTCACAATGTCCCCCTTGCCTCATCACCAAACGTATCCAAATCTTCTTCAGAAGTCCGCAACTCCGATGTGCCAAAATGAGTATGCAGCGTGAATGTGACTGGTCACGTGCACGAGTAAGCATGCCAGCGACAGGCTCAGCACACCTGCAACATTGCACATGTGTCTGGCTCGTGTGCAAGGTTGTGTGTGGCCCTCCAAGTCACACTTGTTGGCCACGCACATCGTTGCACTCAAGTCAGCCACATGTGCTATTTTGCAGGTGTGCTGTTCTTGCTGTTGGCATGCTTACACGTGCACGTGATCAGTCACATTCACACTGCATACTCATTTTGGCACCTGTGAGTTGCGGCCTTGTGGAGATGATTTGGATATAGGTTGTGATGGTGCAAGGTGTGCATTTTGTCAGCATTGTGCATCTCTACGTGATGTGGCATTTTGGTATGTGATGTGGCACTTATTTTGTGGTCTGATGATGTAGCTAGACTGTGTTTTTCTGAGGTTTCAGTGCACATTTCAATGTCAGTGTGTCCGTCAAAGTGTGTCTAGCAATGTTTATGTGTGTCCATGCCACCATGCACAGGGCTATCTGGGACCTGAACCACAGTAATTGTGGCTATGCAATGCTATTTATTATACACGTGCGCCATTGTGGCCATCCACCCCTGTCCACCCACTCCATAGTTTGTACTCACCCTGTGGTTGTGTTTGTTGACCTGCAGTGGGGTCCTAACCCGGCACTCCAACCACCGTCTCCTCAGTGATGACTTGCGCCACCAGTTGCTCCTGCTCATCCAGCTCCAGCTGCGTCATGGGGCTACCACCTCCGGTGGCCATGGCTGCCCTCCGGTTGGCGGCCATCTTCTCCTTGGTGTTCTTCTTGCTGTCGTTCCAGCGTTTTATCACCTCTTCCACGGTCCTCCTCTTCCTCTCTCCCACAGCATTGACCTTAGCTGTGATCTCCTCCCAGATGTGTTTCTTTCTGGACAAAGGCACTGTCTTCCTTATAAACAGCTCCTGCTGGTGTTCAGCCACCAGGCTATACAGGACCTGATTCTCCTGGTGGCTGAACCTGGGGTTCCTCCTCCTATTTTCCTTCCCCTGGCTCTCTCCCTGCTCCTCCTGGCTGGCTGTGGGGTTCGCTGCGGTCTCTGCGCTTGGCCCTGCTTCCTCCATGTCTCTGGTCTGGTCTGGTCTCTGGTCACTGGAATCAATTTTTTTTTTTTGCCTGCTTGGGGGCCTTTTATAGTGCATTTTCCCGCTTGCTGCGTGCAAAATGCAGGCCTTTTGTCAATTGTCAGGCTGATTTTTGAGATAAATTGCTTATCTCTACTTTTCGTGGCTTAGCGTGCGTTTTTTTATCGCCGGCGCTAAGATTTTATCGCCATTCCTAAGTGCCGGAACTGATTGTTATCGCTGGCTAGTGGCGCCTTGTTAATACGTCGCTACGGCGGCGATAAACATAGGACTTCGCCGGCGATAACATTTTTCGCGCTGTTAGCGCTTAGCGATAATTATCGCTATTTCTTGTTGATATGCCCCTAAGTATCTGGATTTATTCAGGGTAGGTTGACTTGCGTGGTCTCACCAGGCTGTTTTACCCAGAATTCCTTGTAACCTCGAACTTTGAATAAAAAAGACCTTTTCCTCATATTTCTGCGATCAAAAGTTCTGGAATCTGTGGGAAACCACAAACTTCCTTCCATTCAGCATCCCCCCAAGTCTCCTGATAAAAATTGTACTTTACTTGTGTGTGTAGGCCTATTGCCCGCAACAAGAAACGGCCCCTAAAAAGCGACACTGGTGCATCACATTTTTCCACTCAAAACTGACCATTTTTTGCAAAATGGCTAGCTGTGGATTTTGGGCCCTAGCTCAGCTGGCCCCTATGGAAACAAAGCAAACTTGAAAACTTTTTAAAACCAAACACCTGGGGAAATCTAGGATAAGGTGACTGGCATGGCTTTCACTAGGTTATGTTTTGTTACCCAGAATCCCTTTCAATCCTTAACATTTAACTTAAAAAACACATTTTCCTCACATTTCTGTGGTGGGGAGTTCTGGAATCTGGAGCCCAAAAATTCTATCCACCTGACATTCCCCCATGTCTCCCAATACAAATTGTACCTCACTTGTGCTGGTAGGTCTAGTGCCCGCAACAGGAAACGGGTCAAAACACAACATGGGCACATCACATTTTTCCACTAACAACTGACCCTTTTTTCCAAAGTGGGTAGCTGTGTTTTTTGGCTCCTAACTCAGCCGGCACCTAGGAATTTGGGCAAACTTGCAAATTTTTGAAAACTAAACATCTAGGGGAACCCAGGGTAGGTTGTCTTGTGTGGCTCCCACCAGGTTGTTTTACCCAGAATTCCTTGTAAACCTCAAACTTTGTATTAAAGAAAACATTTTCTACATATTTTTTGTGATGGAAAGTTCTGGAATCTGTGAGGAGCCACAAAACTCCTTTCACCCAGCATTCCCCCATGTCTCTTGATAAAATTTGTGCTGCCATTCTGTGGATAGACTTAGTGCCCGAAAAAGAAAATGGGCCAAAACACAACATTGATGCTCAAATTCTTCCATTAAAAGCAGACCCTTTTTTCCCAATGTGTGTAACTGTAGATTTTAGACTCTAACTCAGTTGGCACTTGGCAAAACGCAGAAACCCTGTTAATTTATGTAAACTAGACACCTAGGGGTATACAGGGTGAGGTGACTTGCGTGGCTCTCACCAAGTTTCTTTTTTAACCAGAATACCTCGCGAGCCTCAAACTTTGACTAAAACAATACATTTTCCTCAAATTCCTGTGTTAGAAATTTTTGGAATCTTTGGGGAGCAACAACCTTCCTTCTACCTTGCAGCCCCCCAAGTTTCCTGATAAAAATGGTACTTCACTTGCATGGGAAGGCCTAGTGCCCAAGAAAGGAAACGGGCCAAAAACACAACATGGATGCATCACATTTTTCCACTGAAAGAGACCTTTTTTTCAATGTGGGTAACAGTAGATTTTGGACATAATTCTGTCGGCACATAGGGAAACCTAGAAAATCTGTCCATTTTTTAATACTAGACACCTAGGAATATCCAGGTCGGGGAAATGGGCCAAAACACAACATGGACGCATCACATTTTCCCACTGAAAAATGACCCTTTTTTCTTATGTGGGTGGCTGTAGATTTTGAACCCTCGCTTAGCCAGCAACAAAAGGCATTTAGGAGTAGTAAAGTTAGGAATCCTAACTTTACTAACTTTACTACTCCTAAATGCCTTTTGTGAATACCGAAAGTCGTAAAGTTAGGATTTTGTCTCACTTTAGGAGTAGTAAAGTTAGGAATCCTAACTTTACTACTCCTAAATGCCTTTTGTGAATACCGAAAGTCATAAAGTCAGGATTTAGTCTCACATTACTTTTGTGAATCGGGCTCATGATTTTGTAACTACACACATGTCCAATTACCACCTTTCACCCCTAGAGTGTGTCTCCAAACAAGTAAACTCACATTGTACCACTTCAGTCCACAAGAACTGCAGCCATAATCTTTGCCCCTAGAGAGCACATCATTTTCAGCTGTAGAGAAAAAGCTCCAGCCTGGGAAGTGCTTTAAAATGCCAAGAAATCATAGAGAGGTTATTCTTCTTGAGTCCCAACAAATGTAGGGTGGGGATCCTGGTCATTTTTTTTGGGTGGAGGCGGTGCTATCCTGCAGTTTCCCCCCAGACTTTAGCATCATTTTGGTTGTGACCCTGTTGTCATGGGGCGACCACAAAGCCAAAATGTGTGATGTGTATTAAAAAGGTAGCAAAAGCCCCGCAGGCATTATGAGGTGCTCTTCTTGAGTGAAGTGAATTTTACCGCAGCAGCTCTTCCACTACGATGGGAAGAGCAGAATCAGTTTCCTAATGTGGTTTTTCAATTTGGGCAGCTACACGTCTGCTTTACTTTGGGTTTGTGCCCTTGCGCAACATGCATTCTCCTCTGAGGTGCCCGGTCTCACCCTGGAATCCCGTGTGCTTCCTTCTTTTATGGGCAGCTCGAGGAGGCAACCCCTGGCTCCCCCCACCAGCTCCGAGTTGTGAGCAGGGCCGGCTTCAGGACAGTGCAACTGGTTCGGCCGCACTGGGCGCTGACCTGTGAAGGGGGGAACTGTGACCTCGGGGGGCGCTGTGTTTAACAATATCTTATGATATGAGAAATGATGGCCACTTTTGCAGGTGATAGTGAGAGAATTCAATGAGGTGGTCAACGGATGTGGGGGCACCAAAAGTGATTGTCGCACCGGACGCCACAAGTGCTAAAGTCGGCTCTGGTTGTGGGCACTCTTGCCTGGTGCTTTGGGAGCCAACAGCTGCATTCTTGTCTGCTCGCCCCTGTGGGCAGATTTGCACTGTGTCTTCCTGTTTCCCCAGTCATGGGGAGTGGGGAAGGCAGGCCATACAGGCGGAGTGTGGCAGCACTCCCCTCTCCTTCCTCTAGCAGGGGTGGGTGCGATGGTGCTCCCTTACAACCAAGATCTTCTTGGGGCCCAGGGATAGGGCCCAGGACCCCTTCGAGCTCTTGTGGGGAAAGCGTGATGGCGCTCCTCTGCATTTCACTGATTTTGGGAGCCACCCTGGAGGTGAACTTGAGTATGGAGGCGGAGCCCAACGCGCTTTGTCGCCAGTTCAGAAAAGGTTGCCCACTGCAAACAGCCATAACTCAGGCCCCATTGGGCCAATTGTGACAGGTTTGAACTCCTGTTGCTCCTGGTGGTAAACCTTGAGCACTTTCTTCATGCCTGCTGACCTCAAAGGTGATGAGCTTTGCAGGGAGATGGTTTCACTGGCTCCCTGTGCCAGCCTTTCTTTTTACTTTTCCTCCTAGCTTCTCTTCAGCATCCTTTGCCCTGGGGGAGTGCCTCACTGATCCTGGGGTCAATTAGAGGCAGTCCCAGTGTCTAGCAGAAAAGCACATCCAAGAGAGGCTCTCCCCCCGCACAGGACCTTTTAAGGGGGGTCAGGTGGTGCCAGCAGGGATGCCCCTCTGGCCTATCAAGAGGTGCAACATCACCTCTCTGCCCCTATTTCAACCTTCCTGCACAGCCTTCTGGGATACTTCAAGAGGGTGTCATCCAGGAGTCACATGCCACATGTGCTCTTGGGGTCTCAGCTCCACTCCTCACTGACATCAGTGCCAGAGCCTGCCACCGCAAAACTTCAAAGGAGCCCCCTCCTGGTCTTCCTCAAGAGTCTGGGCTCTCTGTCTTTGTTTAGTAGGCCTGGACCTGCCCTCTTCCTGCCACAGGATGACAGTTGGCTGATCTGATTAATGCAGAGCCGTCCACCCCACACCTTCCTCCTGAGGAGCTGACCTAATCAAGGTTAATTGCTTGCTTTGTGGGAAGAGGCCTTTGTTCCTGCTGCTGGAGAGAAAAGTAACTAACCCAGCCCAGTAGGGTGACCAAAGGCCTGGTCTCCGATCCTGAGCTGGGCTACATAAACATAACATACCTGGATGACTCATCAGCTGTGTAGATCTGACTTTGGACTTCACAGTATTGTTCTTTTCAGACAGGTTTCACAGTACATTGGTATGACCATGGTGTCTGTAAACCAAAGGGAAGCTGAGCTGCATTCTAAGGCAGATTTCCCAAAATTGTATAATTGAGGGTCACTAGAGCCCAGACAGTAAAGCACACTGACTTTCACTAACTGTGTACACCAACATTATAAGGTCTATTGCAGGTCAATAACCAACCCTGCAGAGTCCCTTCTGTGCCAGGTTACCTGTGTGCAGTTCATGGGCGGTGCACAACAGGAGTCTCCTAAGCACAGCCCTCACACTTGTGCACACACGTGTGCACACATGTTTACGGGTAAACAGCCAACTGCGTCTTACCCTTGCTGTGTCGCAATGGCCTTATCTGGAGGACCTGGCCTGGCAGTTCGGCCTGGACTGTTCCCATGAGGCACAGGGTCAAGACTAATTTGCAAATGGCTGGGTTCAAACTGGAATGGCATGGTGAGCAAAAAAAACAATGGATTTAGGCCCAGATCTCTGTATTGGGGTGAATGTATGACATTGTTCTGCATTCTGTCCATCAACTGTTGTTTTTGCAGAGACTACTCCACCCACCAAATTTACAAAAGGCGGACAAGCTGGCAGTCAGTTAAAAAAATTATAAGAGCCGCTGTCACAGCGGCTGCTCTCAATGCTTTTTTATGTTTGAAGCACTACTCCATCAACATGACGGAGCGGTCCATCAATTTTTTTTTAATTTTGAAAAACAAAATCCAGACAATCCTGAAAACAAAAATGACCCTCTTACCATGGGATTTATCTCCCATGGCAAAGGGGGCATTAGACAGTTTTCACTGCCCCTTACCACCATGGTTATCCAGGTGGTGATGGAGTAGTCTTCCCATGGCACACCACTGGTCCAGCCCCATATATATCGGGTGGCCAAGCCATTATCTTCACAATAAGGATACTCTGTCGCTATCGAGATGGAGTACCCTTAGCACCAAAGATATAAATCTGGTACTAATTCTTTTAAGTTAATCCACCACTAACACTGGTTAGTTTTAGTACCTCCAGAAATGCAGGCTTCAAAGTGAAAATACTTATCAAAGTATCTGAATACCGACACCAAGACTACTGAAGGTGGGTGATAAAGCCACATCAAGACAGCAACCACTTTATGGTGCATTCACACGACATTCATGCACCACACACAAGACTGTCATACCCCCAACCATGGGCCTAATCCAACAGATCAGTGCACTCACATCGGCATACCGCCACCATTTAAGGGCCCATCACATTCATATGACACAGGGAGGAATCCCCATTGAAGACAACCTCTTAACCAGTCATCATTCAATCTGTACACAAACACAGCACAAACAAACCTCTATGAACACATATTTCAAGGCATGTTGACAGTTGGTGCGTACACAACCTTCACAAATGAAAAAACAGTTTGACAACTTTTTTGCCACCTGTCAAGAAACTGCCTCCATTCTGAACATTACTGAACGCACAACTAGTTAACCTTTACTAATAGCTCCCTTGAGAGTCACATGAGGCTCAGGAAGACATGTATTACATGCGTCTTTAGAGCATTCACTGTGATAAATCCAACTCCTTCCAGTTTGTGGATGCAATTTGGGGGTGTCTAAGACTGCCTTCCGAGGTCTACATTGATAAAGCTGAGTGAGCATATCTACCTTTGAAACTAAGGCAAACATGCTAGCGAATACTGCCTAAGTTCTCTGAAGAGCATGTCATTCGTTTTTTGACACACAGTGTAGTCATTGAGCGCATAGCATATACATACGGTTATGTGGAGTGCTGTGACTGCTATGCATTGTCATACAGTGAATTGAACATATGTTATGTTCTGACAGAAGATGAACATGGCAAGCAGGACAAACATTTTACCCATATGTGTAGCATTGGGAGCAAACGTCTCTGTAATGTTATGATTTTTTTGCAAAGCGCACTACCACCCAAGAGCGTATCCTGTTCGGTGATGCAAGGGCAGTCAGGGCTGATCCATGGATCAACCTAGTCGAAGAGCCAAGTGTTCAACTTCGTGCAGAAAGCCCTAATTTTAGAGACAGCTCATATGTATTGAGGTAGGACATACCAACCTTTTGGAGTCAATAAGAGAAGTCACTTCTCCTTTTTCTGGTGCTGGGTATGTATTGAATGTGTGTGAATATGAATCCTGCTGAACAAAGGTGTCCAGAATATTTCTGAAATCTGAGACGTTATAGAGGTATGCTGGACCAGTGCTGCGTAAGGCATTAAATGTACATTTCAGGAGTTTGGAAAGAGTTGTGGATGGAGAGTCAGTGAAGCTGCTTGAGGTACGGGGTGTGTGTGTGTTGAAATATTGAGGGAGAGGCTTTCCACTGTGTTCTGTGTGGTTTGGAGTCATCTGCTCAGTTAAGTGAGAGTGAAGCTCCAATGGTATAGAATCCGTAGGTGAAGATAAAGTGATGGCATTTGTATCTGTACTACCTTTACTATCTGCCTTCTATCTCTGCAATATCTCTCTGAAAGCACATCTCGCCTAAGCTTCTCCTACCTGTTCATGTCTCTGTCCATATTAAAGTCCTCATTAATTCTGCATACTTGCCAAGGGAACCTATGCGAACTCCTTTCAATGCTAGCTACTTGAAGCTCAAGAAAACGTGCCTTTCATGCGCCTTCAGATTACACACTTTGCTAAATCTAACTCCTTCCACTTTGTGGATGCAAGTTGGGGATGTCCGAGAATGCCTCCAAGACCTACATTACTCAGACTGATTGAACATATCTACATTTGAAACTAAGGCAAACATGCTGGGGAATACTGCCTAAGTTCCCCAAAGTAATAACACAACGAATGTTCTGAGGGACTCATTCACTGATACTCTACTTTTGCTTTGAAAGTATGAAAACTCAATTAGTAACTTGTATCATAATCGTTGTTGTTGAAAAAGGGTACAGGACACAATATTTTGCAGGATGATAATTTTCAAATTTTTTATGCAAGGACAATATACATTTCATTATGTATGCTAGTCCGATCAGATGACGCAATGATCAGAAAGTGAACAAATATATATACAACAACATAGAACAAGACACTGAACAGATCCCAAGGTTGCATAGGATTTTATATAAAACAAACGGAAGTGGAGATCCTGCCTGTTCATAAATGGTATCTTCTGGTAAATCATAACATGTTTTGAAAGCAACTTAGGGAGGGGATGTTAGTGTATCAACCTGTAGTTAGTCTTCAGGTCTCATCAGCCAAGGCATAGTTTCTGGGAGGATGTTTGGGGTGTTACACCACACTAATAAATATATTTTCTGATAAATAGATTGGTACAGGTGTTTTTAGTTGGGTATGGTCAGATATCTGTCGTTTTTCACCTGAAATTTGTACATACACACAGACAAATTTGCACATACACTCTTTCCCTCTCTCTGTTCTGAAACTCATCAAAAATGTTGGCATTTTACAAAATATTCTGCTTTCTCTCTGAGTACTCCTTCCATTCTGTATTCATCTCCCTTTCCACTGCTACTTAGGCCCCTCTCATGCACCATGTCTGTCGTATGATGTATTTTAACATTATACGCCAGCCTGATTGTTGGAAAATCTGAAGCTCACCCCCTCCAAATCTTACTGACCAAGCTACTCCCCTGCTAATCAGAACAAATGTTGTCTGACTAAAGTTCGCTAGAAACCGTGGAATATTGGGCCCTTCAATAAGGCATCCTGTAAGCAATACGTGCAAAAATGCTTCAAGACAGAGGGCCTAATTTAGACCTTGGCGAATGGGTTACTACATCACAACGAGGATGGATATCCCATCCGCTGAAATTTAAATCCCATTATATCCCATGGGGCTTATATTTCTGTGGACGGGATAGCCATCACCATTGTGATGGAGTAACCTGTCCACCAAGATCTAAATCAGGTCCAGAGTCTGCAATGTATACCAGGTCGCTTGGTTAGTCATACAGCTCTGGAGCTTATTATTCAGGAGAAGTACACAAAAGTGGTCACATCTACACATACAAGAGAATTCCTAGACAAAACCAACAATACAGAACTGGCCTCTGGGATCCCTCAGACCGTCCCATAGAGGTAAATGGATTACTCAGGGAAAGCACACCTGTGCATTGTGCCATTCCTCCCATGATCTGCAATCATATTAGTGGAGTGGCACAAAGGAAAGGTGTGCTTTTCCCGAGTAACTGTTGAGCAGTGACATCACAGATGGGCAGGAGGGGGGGCTGGGGGCTGACGCAGAAGCGATTCTGCAGCACCACTTGGCCATTAGGTGAAAAAAAGGAATCCTCCAGAAAAACCACCAGAGGATGCCTTGTAGCCCTCCCCAGTGTCAGCCGATGGTCAAACTTATAGGGTTAATGATGAATTTCTTTTAATATGTTTATGAAATCTATTTGTTTTAATGATGAATTCTAACATGTTAATGTTGTTTTATTAAGGTGGTTATCCTTTGGCAAAGCCAATATGCTTGCTTTTAAATATTGAAGCACTGACGCATTGAAAAAAACAATAGGCCTGTTTTGTATATTAATGTAGTCACCCCTTGACAAAGCCAATAGGCCTGCCTTTTATATATTGACTTGATTTTATGTTAAAACAAAACCTAGAAATTCACTGCAAAAAACAAAGGATAAAGTGATGTTACAGTTAGGTATGGTTAAAAAACACCTTATAAAGTCACTGAAAAAACATAGGTTCAAGTAACATTATAGTTAGGTGAAAATGTCAGTTAAAATATAACATTTTAAACTTGAAAAGCATTGAAAATCACCAGATATAGTGAACGGATCTAACTATAACTTGCATCTCCATCATGCACAGCTTAATAATTCATGTATTACATCACTCAGGACATGTTCAATTACATCATTGAAGACATCACTCTCTTCCAGAACGCTTGTGCCATATCCCTAAGTACACTTACCAGCCGTGAGGGGAACGGCCTGCAGCGGGCTTGCTGGTAACCATTTTGCCCACAAACTTCGCCGCCATGAGGGGAACGGCCCGCGAGAACTCTATTTCCCAGCATCCTCTGTTTCGGCGCACGCCGATGACGACGCCTGCCAGCGCCAGAACAGTTTAAAGGCATTCAGGTGCTCACGCAGCGCGGGACGCTCTTCCAGAACGCTTGTGCCATATCCCTAAGTACACTTACCAGCCGTGAGGGGAACGGCCTGCAGCGGGCTTGCTGGTAACCATTTCGCCCACAAACTTTGCCGCCGTGAGGGGAACGGCCCGCGAGAACTTCATTTCCCAGCATCCCCTGTTTCGGCGCACGCCGATGACGACGCCTGCCAGCGCCAAAACAGTTTAAAGGCATTCAGGTGCTCACGCAGCGTGGGACGCTCTTCCAGAACGCTTGTGCCATATCCCTAAGTACACTTACCAGCCGTGAGGGGAACGGCCTGCAGCGGGCTTGCTGGTAACCATTTCGCTCACAAACTTCGCCGCCGTGAGGGGAACGGCCCGCGAGAACTCTATTTCCCAGCATCCCCTGTTTCGGCGCACGCCGATGACGACGCCTGCCAGCGCCAGAACAGTTTAAAGGCATTCAGGTGCTCACGCAGCGCGGGACGCTCTTCCAGAACGCTTGTGCCATATCCCTAAGTACACTTACCAGCCGTGAGGGGAACGGCCTGCAGCGGGCTTGCTGGTAACCATTTCGCCCACAAACTTCGCCGCCGTGAGGGGAACGGCCCGGGATAACTCTATTTCCCAGCATCCCCTGTTTCGGCGCACGCCAATGACGATGCCTGCCAGCGCCAGAACAGTTTAAAGGCATTCAGGTGCTCACGCAGCGCGGGACGCGCGCGGGCCGCGCCCGGGCGAAGCCCGGGCCAAGGGCGGGCCCGTCCTTGCCCGTCAAAGGCCGAAGGAGGCCGGGCTGGGCCACACCCCTTGATTGCTGATATTGGGTTAGTTTGGTGTCTGCTTCCTTTGATGTACATTGATCATATTGCATTTTATATTAATTGTAAGCACTCAGTCATAAGCTGTGCATAGAGTGTTGTATTTTTAACATTTCTTGTTTAGTTATTAGCTAATCCTCATAAGTGGAGCATCCCTTCTATTCCTTTCCTTTTTACTTACTACTGCTGTTCCAATTATGGGGAAACATTGTAAGCCTTCAACTAGCAGCCCAATAACTAGGCAACTTGCTAATTCAAATCTGCCGCTCCCGAGCCTCACAGCTATAGACAAAATGCTCCAGAAAACAATCGGGGTGGTTGCCACAGCCATTGAAAACACGGAAAGGCGGCTGTCTATTACTCCCGCATTTTCCGTGGCACCCCCTCTGGATGACGGTTCGGCCGATTTTCTAAATCAAGTGGATGCGGAAGCACTGTCTTTTATGTTGCCCTCTTTTACTCACCTACCATGTGCCCAGGCTATATCAGTAGAGCCTGAGCAAGCGGAAGTTGGTCCACTCTCATCCTCCCTGGTATCTATAGTGGCGCCCAAAAAGCGGGAAAAGACAAGGAAAAAAAAACAGACAGCTAAAAAAATGGGTAATACTTCTGCCCCCTCTGTAGCTAGGCCTGTCCATTCAGATTTGGTTCAATTTCCACCTATCTCAAGTCCGCCGGTCTGGGCTACTGATCTATTAATAGATCTACAGTCTAATATAGACCAGTCCCTAAATGTTTTGCTAAAAACTCTGTTGTCTAAGATTGACAGATTGGTATCCTTGATTAATACCAAAGGTACTGGGAAAAAGCAGCCAGATCTTATATTGCATGATTCTGGTAGCTTGGAGGGTGTTGGAACACAACCTACGATTAGCAAACCCACCTTACAGAGTCCCACTATTTCCTCCTCTCATTCTACTTTACCTGTTTTAGCTCAGCCGCCCTTGGTGTTGCCAGTTCTTCCTCCCCCTTCTGGTGGTCCTCCTTTTCCCTCCAACATCCCCCGAGCTCCTATTGATCCAGTAGTCTGTGATCAGCAGTCTAGTAACAGGGATCATACTATACGGAGTCTAGGTGTGGGTAGGCCACCTTCTAACTTGGGTCTGGTTAATTCCTCTTCTTACCCACAGCTTCCCCCCGAGGCTGCACCCTATGTGGCCGTGCTTACAGGAGTTCCTCCTTCAATAAGTGACATGGAGGAAACATTTATTAATTAAAAAATAAAGTCATCCACTGGTTGTCTAAAAACAGACCATTGAATGGAGTAGGTCAGGGGGAGATCCTTTTTGTTCGCAGGGTTCGCTGGCTGGGGACCAGACCCAAGGACATTGGTGGGGACTGTGTCCTAATTAATTTTAGGGACCCTAGTGTAGTTGGCCACATATTGGATTTTGGAGGGAAGTCCAAATTAGGTTCTATTGACACCTGTCATTTGGGATATTTTTATACTAACCCTTGTGCGTTGAACCCTGTGGAACTACCTTATTTTCACCAAGTCATCCATAATTCCCACTTTAATATCCCGGTTGTTAACCGATTCGATGCACTTAGTTCTGTGGATTGACCATCATCTTCGAGGCATACCAAAGGAAGGTACACGCTTATGAAAGGGGGCCTGGTAAGGGGTGGTTTAAGTGTGGAGATGGCCCTTTCTACTGTAGCATTTGGTATCGGGACAGGATCTGCTTCCATCTCCTTTTCGCCCCCAAGTAATAGCTCTATTCAAGGGCCCTTTGAGTCGGGTTCTCCAGATCAAATTGTCCCCCACTGCTGTACCGTCTGTGTTCCTCTAGTCGTCAGTCCCCCCCATGCAGTTACACGCAGACCTCTAGTGGGGTCCTGGAACGTGGCTGGCCTGGAGTCCAAACTCTCCAATCCAGAGTGGGGAGAGTTTGTGGACAATTATTATATTTGTCTATTTCAACAAACATGGCTTCGGTACATTCCAGTGAGGGTGGGCTACGCGTCCTTCTTCGTCCCTGCGATTCAAGGTGGTAGGGGCAGACCTTCGGGGGGGCTAGTTGTTTGGGTTGCAACCCACTTAGGTTGCACAATAAAGCCCATAGATTCCCAGTGCCCTGATATTTTGTGCTTGTTACTTACTTTCCCTGACGGATATTCGCTGATAGTACTTAATGTCTACTTGCGTCCTCATCCGGTACAGTTGGGCATATCGATTTTGGGTGCTTTAGATGATATCTTACATTTTCTCCCCCCTTTGTCCCACAAATTAATAGGTGCTGATTTTAATTGCCACTTTGAACCTCTTCTCGGGATTCCCTCAGCTACTCGTGATGAGGATGAAAATTACAAAATCCCAGACTCTACCATGTACCCAGTAAAACGTCTTTTGCCTTTGGCCCTTGAGATTAATAAGCTGGTTATCCTTCATTCCTTGAGGGCTTGTAATGGCAGACTCCTTCCCGATGTCCCGGGTTCTTATACCTTCAATAGACCCGGGAATTGTTCGACAATTGACTACATTTTGGTGAATGTCGAATTTTGGGGTCATTTGGCAGCCTTTTCCGTTATACCTAGGGTCGATAGCGACCACAATTTACTGTCATTAGAACTGGTAACCAATATTGGTGGTCGTCTAGTTCCCCAGGGCCCAGCATTACCAAGTAGTGAGAACTTGGTGGTAGCTGCAGGAGGTAGACGCATTAGGTGGGCAAGGGTCGTGACCGATGAGGCAAAGCTTGCGGCATTATACCACAGTGTTGCTTGCTCCCTAGAGGAGATTTCCCACCTTTTGAGCCCTAATGGTGATATTTTGCAGAACCACTTCACAGACCTGCAGGACATTCACAATGAACTGCTAGGTGGTCTGGTTGGCTTTTTCTATAGCCCTATCACATCAAGGCCAAGGACCCCAAAGTCTGACCACTGGTATAACGGAACTTGTAGGTTGGCCAAGACTGCCCTGATTAGGGAAATAAAAGAGGGTACTCAGTCAAGCATTAGAGTTGCAAAGGCCCACTATAAAAATCTGATCAAAGAGGCAAAATCCGAGTGGGAGGATCTAAGGTGGCAAAGTATGAAGCAAGCACTAGAAGACCATGATTTGAGGGCCTTTTGGAATTTTGTACGAACAGGCACGGCAGGAAGCCGGCCTGCCATTACCCCTAATCTTAGCGAGGAGGTTTGGCTTGAGTATTTTAAACCCCTTTATTCGCTCAGCAATGTTAGTGGTAGTCTAGACCTAGCAATCCAGCCAAATGACATTGAAGTGGCTCAAACTGACTTTGAGGCTTTGGAGAGTCGATCTTGTACCCTCTCGGAAGTTGAGTTGGCCCTTAGTACCCTATCTGTGGGGAAAGCCCCGGGGCTCGATAGGATCCCTGGTGATTTGTATCGAAGTGAAATAAAAATTTGGGCCCCTTACATTCGGGTTTACTTCAATGCCATTTTGCAGGGCCTTGAGATCCCCGATACTTGGTTGGGAGCCGAAATTATACCCATCCATAAAAAATCTTCCCCTTTGGACCCGGCTAATTATCGCCCCATAAGTTTGATCGATGTTCTTTAGAAACTGTTTGCCCGAGTCCTTTTAACACGATTACAGACTTGGATGGAGGATCATCAAATTCTAACCTCTCTCCAAGCGGGCTTTCGTGCAAAAGTTTCCACCATCGATCAACTGTTCAGGTTACAGCTAATTTATTGGAAGACAGCTTTTGGGTGCTGGTAATCTCTATTTGATTTTCGTGGACCTTCGGTCCGCATTTGACATGGTCCAAAGGGAGAAACTATGGGTCTTACTAATGGAGATGGGCGCCCCCCCCTTATCTCTGCCACCTATCCAAACGTATGCATGAAGGCACTTATGCAAGGGTGAGATATGGGAGATGTGGGGAAATCTTAGGGCCATTCCTGGCTGACAAGGGTGTGAGGCAGGGATGTGTTTTGGCCCCTACACTTTTTTCCCTTTTTATTAATGGGCTGATTGAGCACCTTTTGTGTGCCACTAATCTGGATACCCCAATGCTAGCGGGGCGTAAGATACCTGCCCTAATGTTCGCGGATGATACGCTTCTCTTGTCTAAATCATATATGGGCATCCAGCGTTCCTTAGAGGCTTTTTGCTCCTTCTGTAAAAAAAGGGATCTGGAACTGAACTTATCTAAAACGAAATTCATTGTTTTCAGCTCTAATTCAGCCAACTGTCCTCATCCCCAGATGGGAGGCGAAGAGCTGGATAGGGTTTCTACCTTTGATTATTTGGGGGTAACTCTCAATGATAAAATGAAATGGGGGTCCCATATGCCAAAGGCCAATTTGAAGTTAACACAATCCGTGGGGGGTATCCTGAAGGTTTTTAATAATACTTCTTCTAAACCTCTGGGCCCCCCCATGGAAATTTACAAATCCCAAGCAAGAGGAGGCCCGCTCTATGGCGCTGAGCTCTGGAGATATTGTAATATTGCCCCTTTAACTTCAACTGAGAATTCTTTTATTAGGCGACTCCTGAAATTACCTATGAGTACCTCCTTAATTCCCCTGAGATGGGATTTAGGTTTAGTTCCTATTGAAGAGATCGCCCTGAACCGCCCTCTCCTGTATTGGAGACGACTCTGGTCAACACCCGAGCTTGCAAGCTATAGGCATGATCTCGGTGATCTCCTGTCAAGGGGGAATTTGGGAAAAATACCATGGCTAACATATGTAAAGGACCTTTGCTACCTTATAGGGGTGGGGGACCTGTGGACCGCACCGGAAGAGACAAGCTGTTCACTATCCAAGAAATCATTGACTGAGGCTTTACATGTGTACCGGAAGGAAATTTTATTGCATTCTACCTTGGGCAGGCTCACTAACACCTTTCTGGATATTAAGACCAGTCCCCATTTTGAAGCTTTCCTGGATGTTATCCAACCCCCATTGGCAAAGAAACTATACACTCAGTTCAGACACGGCTCGTTACCACTGAGGGCCCTTACACATACGTGGTCCAATGTGTCTCACTCCACGAGCTCATGTCCTGAATGTACTGATACCTGTGAGTCAGAGCTGCATGTTGTTCTTTTTTGCCCGCTTTATACTAAGGCAAGGAAGAAGTGGATCATCCAACTCTGTAAGTCCAGGGGTCTTAGGGACTACCAGGAGGTGTTTAGAATCCTGAAGTATGACACTACTCCAATGATAGTGTTTGCGGTGGCCAGATTTCTCCATTCCATGTGGTTTTCTAGGTCCAAAAAAATACAAATCGTCAGATAACTTTTTACCTTTAGAGTCGATAACAGCGCTATAGTAAAAGTATGTCGAGATGTGTGATTACTTTGGGACAGGGTTATTGTTTTATTCTGTTTTTATGAATAATGTTTTTTAACTGTGTTTTGTAACCTTAGTACTAAAAAATTGATAATGTCTTTGATGGATTGTACTCTATGCATTGTATATTTGAATCAATTTTATTGTAAATAATTATTTATGTCTTTTTATGGTATTTTACCGAAATAAAAGCTTTTGACTGACATTGAAGACATTACTCATGACATCACAACATTGCTGAAAATTTCACAAAAATGTCTTTGGGCAAAGGGGTGTAACATAATATTCTCCCAGCAGGGATGTTTTTTAGGTGGCAGAAAATAGTTAATAATTAACCATAAAATGCTCACACATACACCGGTATCACAAAATAGTGATGATCAAATGGCTAGGACAGCATAATGGCATGGAGATATCATGTTTAATTTTAAGTGGTTATAGTGTTTCCGACAAGTAGTGTAGGCTTTTGCACATTGTTCTAAATTCATACCTGGGCATCAATCAAATTATACTACACTGTAAATTGGCTTGCCTCCTTCTTCCACAAGTACGCTGAAAAGGTATGGAGCATGCTACTGCTGCCTCCTTCGAGTACCTACAGACCTGATCGAAGTGCCAGAAAGGCTGCACTTCTGGAAGCCTCCTCCCTTTCTTCTTGTAAGTATCACTAGAAGCAATAGAACCAGTTGAGCAGTTGGTAATGCCAAGTACGCCTCTCCAACTTACAGTATATGTACAGAAATTCCATAAACCCAATGGAAACAGAAAAATGCTAAATCCCTTGGAGCCACATTCATTGACTAACCCACCACCAAACTGAAACAAGGTCTGTGTGGCAGTGCTCTAGACCTCACTTTCTGGCAGAACTTCTTCTGAACACGGTGGCTCAACCACATTTTTCCTGAAGAGAGTAGGAAGATGTGAGATTCAAAACTGAGAAGGAAGACCTTGAAGGTGATTTGACCTAATGAGAATTATCTGCCTGATGCACATAAGATTTTGCATTCACAAAGCCAGCACAACATGGCCAAATACAGAAAAATGCATTGTAATTCAGCATGAACATATCGAAACATAATGCAATTATTGCGATTGCTTGAGACTTGCAAGGGATCGTGGTTGGCCAATGGTCCCCTAATAATTTGCAAGTGAAGGCACACATGATGTTCAAAGTTGTTTCAGTTTTAAAAGAGTGCAATGATTAATGCCTATTTGCAAAGAATGTTTTACAAGAATTTAGAGCATAAGATGAACTTCAGCTTAAACTTACTACCAAAATATTGTTAAGGTATGTAGATGCGGTGAACATGCATTCTATACTTCTTCTATATGCTTACCCTGATGATATGTTGGCAGTTGATATACTGGGATAAATATATGTGCAGATCAATATTATTGATCTCAATTTTTTAACATACAATCTGGGAAAAGATTTTGCAGTCAATATTTGACATTTTACATTCTACTTGTGGGACTACGGTCAACAGGAGGTGGGGACAGTGGTTTGTCCGACCACTGCACGCACTCACTGATGCCTCAATGTCAAAGTGCCAATGTCACAGTACTGATAGATTTTGAATGCTGGAATGGAAATCTTACTTCTCACAATGAGTGCCCATCTAGTTTCTGCCTCACTAATATTAAGAAAGTGGGTGAAATGTGATTTTATTTTTATAAAAAGACTCTTTCTTATGGAATGATTTGAACATTGAATGAGTAATGGGAGAGGCTGGAGACAGCACAGTATAAAATATTCACTGTGACCAACCTCTTCTCTATGTCAAGACCATGTTTTTCAAATACATTTGGCAGATGGAGAGAAGACACAAGGATGGAGAAAATGGTGGCAGCTGGGCAAATATATTTTTTAATTTGTGCTGTGGGATGCGTGGAAGTTGCCAGTGGTGGGAAAGGATTGCAGGGAAGAAAGTTATATTTTCTTGTATTTTTCAGGCACTCGAACATTGTGACTCATATAGATAAGAAACCAAGGAGTAGGTACTGGGAACTGGGGACTAACAGACAACACCTGGTCCTGTATTACTGATAGGGTGCACTCTCCTTGTTTGTGTCACCGCGCACATTTAAAATCATGCATTGGGTCCAAACAGGGACAGTGCCTTATTTCAACGGAAGCGTTAAGTGAGTGACTGCACCCATCTGCAGAGGTAAGTCTCATAAGTCCATGGCACCCCTTTTTCCCTCTTTCAGAGGGTTGCTCTCAGGGGGGCTCACTGACAGTGTGCCACCTTTTGTGGTGCACTGTCATTGTGCTTCCTAAGGACATATTTACCTCTGTGCCTTCATTCATAATGCAGCTGTGGTGCACCAGCACTATCAGAATTACAGAAGGGGCTGCAAACGATTCTGTGGCCCCTTTTGTCATACCATAGTGCCCTGGGGGCAGAAAAAGCGGATGCAAACACCTGTTGCACCCCCAGGGCACTATCTGTAAATCGGCCCTGGTGTTATAATGTACTCTATGACTGCCTTATGTCTCTTCTCTTGAGTCCTTTAATTCCTTCTTTATAGGCGCGGCTACTCATCTTTGCCGAGAATGGTACACAGTGGGGCCCATTCACAACATAAAATTGTAGAAAATGTCATAATGCAGAACAAAGTGTGCTGCCATTGTCTGTTACACGAGCATTCATTATAGGCAATTGCCATTATATTCCTACTGCTCAAAAGGAACACAATGGTACGAACAGAATGAATGAGGACGTATCCAAACCACTCTTTTTAGTAAAATATAAATTAATGTTTAGTTTTACCGGATGTTTTGTTTAAACATGCTTACTCAGCATATGATCTAACCAATGACAGACAATGCCAAACAATGGAAACATTTATTATAATTAGGAGTGAGCCCATTTATTTTAATGCGTTTGGTCTTGAAAGGCAATGATTTACTTCAAAGTTAGTTCCCCCTCTATCAAGCCAAGAGCACGAACGTCTAATAAAAGAAAAGATTTTCTCTGGAGGAAACTGGGAAGAAAATGGGCTTTTTATGCACTGTCGGGTCAGGTCAACAAAGCGCAAAATGTACTTTCAGAACTCTTTTGAGAATAGAGGAGTCTCCCAGCTGTGAATAATGTAATGATTTTAACCTTGAGAATTGAGAGCCATATTATGTAAAAAAAACACGTGTTCAAAAAACGGTGAATCACGTGCATGTTCGCAAAACCAAATCCCCATTGAATGACTTCACCACACTCAGGTTTATCCGATTTGACACAAAATAATGCCATTTTTCTGTGAAACCATAATAGGATTTTACCTTTCCAGCAAATGTCTCTTTGATTTGGCATAATTATTTACATTGGTAAGTTGAGCTGATTGCTGCACCGAGGTCCTGGCTGTTTGCTCCTTCAACATTTTTGTTGCAAGTTATCACCTTCTTACTGTCCCAGGGTTAAAGATGTGCAAAATGTGAAATCACAAAAAATACTTTCAAGGCTGTTTAGAAAGTGTGCCAAGCTGAAACTACTAATTGAAGAACTCCGGAAACGTGTGCTCATGGCAATCCGAACTGATTTAACCCTCTGTGGCCTGCTTAAACCTCCTTAGTAAGAACTTTAAAAGGTTTTCTCGTGTAGCTTAGTCAAAAAACATTGTTATTGAATATACATTTACTACATTTTGATGCAGTAGCGCCTAAATACTAAAGAGCCAACATATAGATACTGAGATAGAGAATGATCCGGTTGCAGAAAGAAGTTCGATGCATCATATGGCATTGCTTCATACAAGTTCATCTCTTTGCCCAGTGCCATCGAAGGGGGACTGGTTTATCTTCTCATATACAAATTGATCCCTTACTTTTAAACAGGCTCAATTTTCATATAGCCCTTCATCAGAAGCCTCTGGGGAACATTACCAGAAGTTTGGATGTATGGGTCCTATAGTTTCCTCATGCACAAGACAGTATTATTCTTGTGTGATTCCTACTGTGAATGGCAATTCCAAAAATTGGACAAGGTGGGCTCATTCACGTAATGTGAAATGCTTCATCATAGGCCACGTCGTCCCACCCTGGTAGGATAATACATCCAAGCTTCTGGTCATTTTCTCTAGAGGCTTCTGATGTAAGGTTACCACACCGTTTTTGTGTAATATATTTATTCTAGAGGCAGATGTGGCTATTGCTCAGCCTCTCTTTTCCTCCCATATATGTATTCAATTTTCATATAAGCCAGACTTGCCTGAATCTAAAACTTGTGTTGTCGACAATCTTCCAGTGGTTGATTGCATCAATATGGATTTTGCTGTGACATGAAAACAGTTGTCCTCCTGCTGGGAGTCAGTAACCTGTTTTGTGCGGTTCATCGCTGCTGGCTCATCCATCACTATGGAAGTGCGGTGGACTGCTGAGTGGTGGACTAGGCAGCTGAGTGGAAAACTGTCTATTGAGGGATCGCATACATGACTTGAGGCAGCTGAGAGCTAAGCACATCATGGGTGTGTCACTGCAAAGTCCTGAATGGTGGTTCAGTTTTCTTCCGTTGACGTGGTTCACACATATTTCTAAGGGGCATATTATCAAGGACGGCGTTAAAATTATCGCCGGTTTAGCGGCAGAAAACTGCAGCTAAAGTGGTGATAATGGGCTTGATAATATGCCCTGGAGAATTCCCATAGAAGCCCATGTTCACACCAGAACATGGACTTCTATTGGAATTCTCAAGGGCATATTATCAAGCCCATTATCGCCACTTTAGCGCAAGTTTTCTGCCGCTAAACCGGCGCAATTGTTTTTAACGCCGTTCTTGATAATATGCCCCCATGTTCTTAATCTTTCTAGTTGAAACTGTGCTGTTTTCTTCTCCCCCATGTGTGATGAACATTTCTTGTAATTGCACACGTTCAGATAACACTGAACGATTGGTACTGGGTGGTTGTTCTGGTAAAAACACGATTTCCTGTCAAGGCAGCCACTTACATCAGCACTGTAATTTGGGAGCTGTAGGCCTGCATTAAGGAAAATTAATGACATGAACACTGAGTGTGGATCATTAACTGGAGTGAAAGCATGTATACAGAGTTCCATTTTATTAGCAGGGTCACCTGGCTTGTGATGTTTGCAAAGAAATGGGTGTGGGTAAATGTAGGAACAGTCATCAGGGACAGCGGCCTGCAGTGATGTGTCCTCAGAACAGAAACAAAGGAAAAGCGAAAGAGTCCAAAATCGGAAATAAACAAACAAAACAGGACACTACCGTGAGTCTCTCAGTCTTAGGGGCATATTTAGAAAGGTATTGTGCTACAGAAACGTCACTATTAATGATGATCCTGTGGTGCAATGCCCTGCTCCATATTTACAAAGTGGCGTTAAGCCACTTAGGTTGGCTTAACGCCACCTTGTAAATAAGCCCCTTACCACAGCAGTCCGCTGGGGCAAACGGGCGGACAATGGGTGTTGCTGTGGGTGTTCCACCATAACACCCATTGCTTTTTGATGCTATCCCTATTTACAAGGGTGGTGTAAACATGGGCGGGGCCAAGAATAAGACCAGAGAAAACCTGGTTGTAAACAAGTGCCACGAGGAGAAATGATTCATTTCACCTTGTTTTTGCTGTTTCTATGTGTGCTGCATTCTGCAACACACATAGAAAGAGTAAATCAGCATTAATGATTGTGCATCCCTATAGAAGGAGGCTCCGTGGATACGTAGTGAATAGGACAGTGAAAGGCCTGTGTAGTGGTGATGCAGTAATAAAGGAACTTAAGGATGGTATTACCCATTTGTTCACTCTTGAATGACATGGATTTCTGGACTGTCTGCTCTTAGTAGTCAGGATGAGCAATTCTCTGTCAGACATGTAGGATTGGGATAGCCTTAGGTTTACAGATGTTCCTCTTTGGTGCGCTGACAATTTGTATAATGGTAACAGGATGGGATTGACATTTCAGTGAATCTGTGAGCTGCTGGTGCTGAATATCTTTGACCTGTTCAAAGCACTGATGAGTCCTCAACATCGATGCAATAGTTTGCACCTAGATGGAGTCTGGATCGTTTGTCTGTTAATATAAGGGTAGATCTCACACAACAGAGAAAGACTTTACAGTACAAATAGAAATCCTATACAGTAGAAACGGGAAAATCAAAAAAATTCTTAATACTGCCCTCACACACTTGGTAGTGTCATGCTTCATCATTGGGCCGCATCATACACTCAGGTGCAGACCAACACACTGGGTGGAGCGCGATTTTTTTCATAATAAAGAAAGACAAAAACACAAAAAGTGTCACTCAAATTATAAAGGAAAATAAGTTTTCTCCTAAAACGAAAGGGGACCAAGAGAACTGCAGATATACTTCTAAAACTACCTAGGGGTTAACTCGTACCTATTTATTCTGTGTCAACCTCTGGCAGAGTTAAAATGTTCAATATGGGGTAATCCGGGAAGGTAACGACCCTTCTATCCCCACTGCAATTACCAACATGTTTCTGCCAGCTTTTTATGTGCCAAACAAGGTCGCTCTGGCATTCGTCAGGGTGTTGGTCCCTATTTTTGCGGTCTGAACCGCTATTTGGGTATTTTTTTACCTTATTACTCTGTAAACGTGGGCTGTTTCCCAACGTCTATTTCCTCTGGAAAATACCAAGAGGAATCTCTATTCTAGCAAGAGGAATCTCTATTCTAGAATGAAAGAGAGACAGAAAAGATAAAAACCAACCTTGATTTTCATACTCATCATTAATTTTCATTGCCTTTCCTCACACCAAAATTCCCATGCATTATTTAAAAAGATTTTATCTCAGCCAATATATTTAAGCACACACCTGAACCCCTCACCGTGGGCACACCACACAATACGTGAGCTTAATAGCTCCAACACACCGTGGATCAAATGGTCGGCTTCAAGCCTGTATGTAGATTCTTTGCATCTATACTTTATGGCTTAGAAAACTCCAAACCACTGATCCCAGTGGGTTAAAAACGTGCACCACATCGTAATCCAAATTCATAGTTGCTTACAAGAGTTTACGGATTTATATTCTAAACCCGGGATGGTAGGGGAGGTGCTCTTGTCGTCACACTCTGTAAATGTATGATTCATCGGATTTATCAAGAGACACACAAAAGATAAAAAAGGGGGGGAGAAGAGACCAGGACAATAGCGTTACTAAATGCTAAGCAAAGCAAACATAGGTCCTTATGTGCCCCCACCTATTCTACCTCTAAAGGTTCTTTTATCTAGGTTGTAAAACAACCTTCGTATCCTTCATCCTCCACCTAATCTTCGATTTTCAGACACATTAGGGTCCCTCTGTGGTGCGAGGTCGGAATACTCTTAGAACACCCCCAAACACTGCTTGGTTCAAAAATACACTCAGATGCGATACTGCTCACTACTCCAAAGAAGCACTGCCTCTGGTAGCCCCTCACGCGTCCTCCGTCGACGCCGGTCATGGTGTCTCGAATCTCCCTATAACGGGGCAGGAAGGCTAAGTCCTACCTTCCTTTCCTGGGGCATTACGTCAGTTCCCATGTTTCCTAGCAACTCGCCAACATAGGAAAAGGAAACTCCGTCTAGAGCCTCTCCAACACGTAACTAATGTGGCGGCCATTTCTCACAGATCTTTTTCATATGAGGCACAGGTCTTATATCGTCTTACCAACAGAGAAATGATATTCATGTGTGTATTTCTCTTCAGACATACTCGCAAAGTTGTATATGTATATATTTATCTTCGGTTGCAATTACAAAAATTTCAATCCCCAGTTGTATAAATATGCTTAAAAAGCAAACGTTTTTTTTAAAAAAAGGGGCTCAATCTTGTTTTATCAGAACAGACCCACGGGACCACTTCTCCTTTTAGAAGGGCAAACCCGCAATCTGTCCTGGTCAGTATATGTTTATGCTAGATC
Organism: Triturus cristatus; assembly: GCF_964204655.1. Lineage (NCBI taxonomy): Eukaryota > Metazoa > Chordata > Amphibia > Caudata > Salamandridae > Triturus > Triturus cristatus. Next base: position 372,607,444 of record NC_140582.1, on the reverse strand, counting down.
GTCCTTAAGGCACATCTTTTTTCAGCTTGTATACGTAACGATCATAGCAATCATATTCAAAAGCCTGATATAATCGATCTTACAAGTAAAAATATTTTTTGTTGACCAGCTTCATTCGTACTTGCATGTATGGTTCATCTTTTCATTATACCATGTAATTGGAACCAGGGTATACCATCATTCAACCCCTTTATATTGCTTTTAAGTCTTTCAACCCATCTTTGTTCTCTCACCAAAAGGTAGTTTGAAATATCACCCGTGTTTGGCGGAATAAAGGGTTTGTCTAGCACCAACCATCTCAACTCGTTTTCCTTATGTTTATGTTCATAAAAGTGAGCAGTCAGTTTTGTATTAGTTTTTCCACATCGTATCGTACTCATGTGCTCTAATATGCGGGTTTTTATTTTTCGAGTCGTCATGCCCACATATTGCAACTCACAGGGGCACATGAGCAGATAGATAACATTTTCAGTATTACACGTGGAGTGTTGTCGCAGCTCCCATGGTCGACTTAGTCCTAAGTCTATGCTTCTTCCGTTCACAGACCCTGGGCACGCTCTACAGTATCCACATGAATAATGTCCTACAACTGGTGGCAGGAACTGGTTACGATTAAGGGGATTACCTGGGTCCCTTAGTGACCTCGGGCGTGTATTTACAACCATATCCTTTATGCTCGCACTCTTCTTAAAAGAGAAAAGAGGGGTGGGTTGATTCAATCCATTAGAATTCAGGATACGCCATTTCTTCTCTACAATTCTTTTCAAATGGTTAGAAATTGTGTTATATGTGGTCACACATATGCTCCTTTCTTGGGTCTCTCTAATGTTGGTTTCCAATAGAGACTCGCTGTCACAATTCCTGGCTCTCTTCTGTGCTTGCTTAATGACCTTCTCAGGGTAGTCTCTGTTCCTAAGCTTAACACTGAGATTTTCTGCTTCCTTTTTGTAATCAGAGACATTCAAGCAGTTTCTGCGAAGACGCAGGAACTGCCCGTAGGGCAGGTTTTCCCTAAGTGAGCAGGGTGAAAGCTAGAGAAGGATAATAAGTTGTTCCTATCCGTTTCTTTATGGTAGACACTGCTGACTAAGGTCCCCCCTTCCGCTTTGATGTTTAGATCCAGAAAGGGGAGAGTGTCATTCGTTATTGAACCCGTGAAGAAAAGAAACTCATTCCTTTGATTCAACCAGGTTATGAAGGCCTCCGCAGAGATTCTGCCAGGTTATGAAGGCCTCCGCAGAGATTCTGCTACCCCTCCAGACTATGAGCACATCGTCAATATACCTGTGCCACTCCCTGATGTTGTTCTGGAAGGGATTCGTAGAAGGGAAGATAGTTTCTTCTTCAAAATTGGAGACGTACAGGCAAGCCAAGCTAGGGGCACAAGAGCTCCCCATAGACGTACCATGGGTTTGCAAATAGAATTGATCGCCGAATTGAAATAAATTTTTTGTAAGTGCCAATTCCAGCAAGCAGAGAATGAATGTCCTCGGGGTCTGGAATTCCCAATCTTCTGAGAAAAGGATATCCTCAATAACCCTCAGGGTTTCTCGTTGGGGGATATTAGTATATAGGGATTCTATGTCCAGACCAATCAAAAGATCTATGTCTCTATCGAACTCCAGGTCTTTGATAAGGTTTAGTACTTCACGGGTGTCTTTTAAGTACGCTGGCATTTTTTGTACAATGGGCCGCAGGAAGAAATCACAAAATTTCGAGAGAGGTTCCAGAATTGAGTTCACTCCAGAGACAATAGGACGCCCAGGAGGAGGGCGTGCCAACTTATGCACTTTGGGTAAAGTGTAAAAGTAGGGAACAGTGGGATGCTGATTGCACAGAAACGCTGCTTCCTTTTGACTAATCCAGTCGTAGACCAGTGCTTCCTCTATGAGTGAGGAGATCTGGACCCTCAGTTCTTTTGTGGGGTCATCATACAGGATAGCATAGTTTCTTCAGTCATTGAGCAGAACCAGGCATTGGTTGTTATAAGTGTCTAGATCTTGGATCACTATGGCACCTCCCTTATCAGCCGGTTTTATGATTATTGTCATATCATCTCTGAGTTCATTAAGGGCTTCATTTTCTGACGCAGAAAGATTGAAAAAAGGTTTCTTTGTTTTAATTTCAGTCATGAGGTCTACCTCTCTCAAAACTGCCTGTTCAAATACGGCTACTTCAGGAGGTAATTGGTTCAAAGTCGGAACAAAGGTGGATTTGTTCCTAAAACCTGTATCTCCCTCTCGTTCACCATTGTCTTTGCCTTCAAAGAATACTCGTAGGCGTACATTCAGGAAAAACCCAGCTAACTCACATTTGAGTTTAAACAAATCAGGTTGGTTAGTGGGCACAAATCCCAAACCTCTCGAAAGTACCAATTCTTGTGTAGATGTCAGACTCTTGCTACTTAGATTCATGACTAAACTTAGTCCCTGTTGGTACTCGGTTCCCCTTCTCGGGCCATACTGCGGGTTATCCTCTGGTTCATATCTTCCCATTGTACTCTCTGCCCTCTCTGTGACTTCTGTCTCCCCCTGCCCCTCCCCCTGCCTCTCTCTAAAAAAGGCTGATATTCTTTTGGAAAAAACTGGGGTGGTCCCATTGGAGGGTACATGGGAGGCCAACCAAAACCCATATGAGGTCCTGGCTGGTAGGGGCGCATAAATCCCCTTGACTGGCCCCTCCCCCTGTACCTGGGTCTGTAGTCACTGTCACTACTCTCACTTCCTGAGCTGTATGGGTCTGAATTTTGACGTGTTGGCTTTTTCTGTGTATTTAGACTCTCTTTGTTTTTCACATACTCGTCATTTATATACGGATACACCTTTTCCCTTGAGAATTTTTTCAGATCTTTTTGTAATTTTTGTACCTTGGAATTGACCAAGTAGTCTTTGTATTCATTCACAATTTTGTTTGTCTCTTCCAATTTCTTTTTGAACACTGAAAATTGTATTTGTGTTCTCAGGTTATCCTCACTTATTTGGATTTTAATCAGGAGTTCATCAGAGATTTTTTTGGCTGTATCTATAATAAGAATTAGCCAATCTCTGAAACATCTCCAAGAAATCAATAACCAGTTCTTTCTAAAGGTTTCATCTTCAAGGAAGATTAAGGGTTCATTGACTACAAGGAGACCCCCTGGTGCCGCATTTGCTCTCAAATACTCCGTGAGTATAGCCCCATGTAAGATGGTTTTAACCTGTGTCCTTTTTAGCTCTGTCAAAGAGTCCCAACCCTCCACTTGTGTGAGTGCCTGTGTAAGTGTGCTATCCCCTAGAAGGGAAGGGCATGCTAAAATTCTGGCTGCGGCCTCATCTCCATAGGAGAGGCCTTGTTCCTCCATTTTGTATTCTCAAAAACTCCTTTCTATTCAAATCCTCGGAGTTCAAAACTATACAGGTAATTCCTGTTAATGTCTCTACGGCTCAGCGGCCGTGCTAACACTAAATATCACAACAAAGAAGAGACAAGGTATTGAGTCTTCTCTGACTCCCTTAGCAATACGTAGATCTCACACAACAGAGAAAGACTTTACAGTACAAATAGAAATCCTATACAGTAGAAACGGGAAAATCAAAAAAATTCTTAATACAGCCCTCACACACTTGGTAGTGTCATGCTTCATCATTGGGCCGCATCATACACCCAGGTGCAGACCAACACACTGGGTGGAGCGCGATTTTTTCAAAGAAAGAAGATGAAGAGCAGTGGTGAAGGTAGAGTGTAATAAAAAAAGACAAAAACACAAAAAATGTCACTCAAATTATAAAGGAAAATAAGTTTTCTCCTAAAACGAAAGAGGACCAAGAGAGGTGCAGATATACTTCTAAAACTACCTAGGGGTTAACCCGTACCTATTTATTCTGTGTCAACCTCTGGCAGAGTTAACATTTTCAATATGGGGTAATCAGGGAAGGTAACGACCCTTCTATCCCCACTGCAATTACCAACATGTTTCTGCCAGCTTTTTATGCGCCAAACAAGGTCGCTCTGGCATTCGTCAGGGTGTTGGTCCCTATTTTTGCGGTCTGAACCCCTATTTGGGTATTTTTTTACCTTATTACTCTGTAAACGTGGGCTGTTTCCCAACGTCTATTTTCTCTGGAAAATACCAAGAGGAATCTCTATTCTAGAATGAAAGAGAGACAGAAAAGACAAAAACCAACCTTGATTTTCATACTCATCATTAATTTTCATTGCCTTTCCTCACACCAAAATTCCCTTGCATTATTTAAAAAGATTTTATCTCAGCCAATATATTTAAGCACACACCTGAACCCCTCACCGTGGGCACACCACACAATACGTGAGCTTAATAGCTCCAACACACCGTGGATCAAATGGTCGGTTTCAAGCCTGTATGTAGATTCTTTGCATCTATACTTTATGGCTTAGAAAACCCCAAACCACCGATCCCAGTGGGTTAAAAACGTGCACCACATCGTAATCCAAATTCATAGTTACTTACAAGAGTTTGCGGATTTATATTCTAAACCCGGGACGGTAGGGGAGGTGCTCTTGTCGTCACACTCTGTAAATGTATGATTCATCGGAGTTAATATAAGGGTACAAACTCTGTTTGTCATTACATGTCTTACTCTTGATTCTCGTGCTAGGACTTCAGCAAGTCATAGTAGCTACATTGGTGGCCTGGCTGTTGTAGGTAGATGACTGCAACACAGTCAGTGATATGAGTCAGTAATCTTTAGGTGTGATCCAACCTGATCAGAAACTGTGATAGGATTTTTCTGTTCTTCTCAGAAGCAGTCATTAGATTCACTCATTGAACTGGTTGGTCACTCTTTTCATATTGACTCTCAGATGTGTTCCTTTTCCTGAATGGACCAAGGGATCAAGGGGGTCTATGTAGTAGAATGTTTGTGGAAATGGGTGGAGAATCATTTAGAATTTATTTTTGAAGCTAGACCACCTCCCGGTGAGATTTCTGAACACGGGCAGTCGTTGCAGGTCTCTACCACTCACACTGAGAAAGCTTCCGCTTGCGCTTAAGAAGCTGCCACTTGAGTAGAAAATCTACTTGAGCAGCAGAAAGAAGCAGCGCATACTGGTGCTCCATGTGATGCAATTCCTGTTGATTTTCCAATGCAGAAGAAACTTCTGGTGCTAAAATTCAGTTTGAACAGAGTGACATACCGGACTCCACCACTCACAGAACTCTGTCGTTTTTTCAGCACTTCACGGAGCTCCACGGAGCGCAACTCTACAAACTCTGCCCAGTCCTAATATTATCTCCTCTGTTGAAGACAAAAGGACTGTTGAATTTTGCAGAACGTTTCCAAGACATCACCCCTGATAGGCCGAATGATGTCTAAAACATTGACAATCCATGTGCAAGAAACAGCAAACACTGCTTTTTTTCCAAAAACAAGTGGTAAGAATTTGGTACTTTGAAAGGAAGTTTGTGTTTAAATTCAAGGTTGCTGTCATTTCATCCCATCAATCCAGTTTCACTCTTTAAATAGACAGTGTAGTGTCCAGATGCTATATGAACTCCTTCATGAATAATAATAGCTATAGTAGTATAAGTTCTTCCAGAAATTTATATTTGCCCAGCTTTGAAGTTTGTAACATTGGTTTGCAATTTAGATTCATCTGCTCTGCATCGTTTTAACATTAATATTTGGTATTTTCCAGTTCTTTGTAGATGCAACGTAGACATATCATCTGCTCTACAATCTGGGCAAGACATATTTTGGTTTGTATTTTTATTCAATCTGTCAAAAGGCGCAGTTTTGCAATCTGGTAGAGTTAAGCACAGAAATTGCTCATAATTTATTTGAGTGGTGGACGTAAATGAGCAATCTTCATAGTCATGATTTACGACGCGTAGAACTGCAATGTTGGCAATGCGTACTCTGTCGCCATCAGGGCTGCTGCTTCCCGTCGAGCCTGTTATGAAAACACAGTTGTACTTGTGGTCCCATTGAGGGGGTTCCCACCAGTGGTAGGTCATCACGGTGTGCTCTCAGCAAAGCATCAGAATAGCGGCCATTGAATAAATTCAAAACAAAACAGCTGATGTCCATTGGCTAAGTGTACACAGCTGCAAATCACACTATAAAACACACCCCAATCCAGACCATGTTCCTTTGCCTCTCCACTGCAGCATAGATAGACAGAAACCAAACATTTTGGGTGAGATAAGGCAACCCTATTTTGTCCCCATCCCTATTAGCATTCCCCAATCACTTTTCTTGCACATTTTTCTCACATCCATTGGTTTTATCTTTTTTTACATTGTCACTCAATTTAATTTATAATTTATTACACCAAAATATCAAAATTACATCACACTACCTTTACATAGCAGTCATTACATCGCAACATCCTTTACATCGCATGTCATTACAACACAGCCATTACATCGCATGTCACTACAACGCAAGTCATTACAATGCATACCATTACAACGCATAGTACCCTTACACTATCCAACACTTACCCTACTGTTGCACTCACTGGAGTTAGAATAGTAATTTTTACCCCTACACTATCCAACACTTACCCTACTGTTGCACTCACTGGAGTTAGAATAGTAATTATTACCCCTATACTGTCCAACACTTACCTTAAATGTGATGTAATGGTAAGCATTGTAATGGTATGCGTTGTTAAGGTATAATGTGATGTAATGGAATGCGTTGTAAAGGTAGTTTCTAAAAATGCGATGTAATGGCATGCGATGTAAAATAATACGTTGTAAAGGATGTTGCGATGTAAAAACAGCGTTGTAAAGGCATGCATTGTAAATGTATGCGTTGTAACGTCATATATTCTTTTTAAGAGGCTGAGCTGTCAGTCATGGTGTATGAAATCATAGGAGTAGAGCCACAATTAATTGGAGCCCAAGTCCAACATGCTCCTCTCAGTAGGAAAAGGAATTGTGATCCAGTATAGTTGACAGATTGAATGCTGTAGGTACCGCCCTGCACACAAAGGAGGAAATTAGGAAGAGGTAGAATGACCTGAGGGGGAAAGTACCTTCCCTGGCCTCCAACACCTTGAGACCCAGAAGACTGTCTGCGGACCTCCCACCGCCCTATTACAACTGATTCTCTGAGAGAAGAAGGTCTTGGCCATCTTTTATTCTGAGGGCTTGACAGGAATAGGTGGTGGAATGGAGTCTGGTAAGTCACACCTCACTAACAGTCACAACACTTCAATGTCCTGTTTGCTCTCATCTCAGCTTTTGCTATTGTGTTGTCTATCTACTGTCCTAACATACTCAAAGTATCAGAGGTGTTTGACTGTCAGTATTAATTTGTATTGTTGAATATAAGATCACATGTATCATTATGATTCACATGCCACATGTTGCAATGACATCTGTAAATGTATTGTCATGAAAATAACTTTCAAGGACCCATGATATGTGTGAATATGTCAATGTATGGCCCATACCACCTGCATTTTGACAACAGGTATGTTACACTAACCGTTTTGAAAGTGTTGGGAAGTACAGATTGAAATGACTTCAACTACCATGAGGTCCTTTTTCTGCAATATAAAAACAAGATGCAAGTGTGGTTTTGCCCATTCAGACTGCAGTTTTAAACTGATGTTCATTTCCCATGGAGTTAACCATTATGCCTGTGTTGCCAAGTAGTTTGAAATGACTACAACTACCATGAGGCCCAGTTTTTGTAACCTTAAACAAGATGCAATTGGGATTTTGCCCATTCACACTTGTCTGACAGATTACAACTGATGTTCAATTCTCATGGACTGAGCAATCTACATACAATGCTCTACTCAGTGACATCTCTGTCTACTTAGCTTTATGTTGTCCTGGTCTCCTCAGCTGAAACTATTGATGGTGTGAATAACACCATACCAAGTGTAGATCAAATATGTGTAAGACATGAAGGTAACTGAGCTGAGTAAAAGTGGCAAGTGACCCATTGAATCTACATTGCTCACATGATGACTAATGATAAATATACAACCACATTGAGTGAAGGCCTATATTGTACACAACAACGCTTTAAAATGGCACAATAAACATGTTACCTTTCCACCCTGTTGGCTCAAAGTTTGTGAGACCTCATGTTTATTCCTTGTTCCAAAATGCAACTTCTCAGAACATCTAATGACCTCCTTAATTCTACAACATAAATTTAATATCTCCAAATGTCTTGTTAACAAGTTCAATACCACTGAAATATATTACAATAGTAATCTTTAACAATTTTGTTTTTCCTAGGTTCCTACATACTGTGTTACCAAACATTTAGATGTAGATACAACACTTTTACCAATAACAATGTTTTCTATTTCATAACAGGTCGATCTGGCACAGGACCTGGGCAGAGCTTGGCCAGTAAAGAGACTCCTATTCCACCCCTGGATGAAGCCCTCAGTGATCAAAATACTCCTAGAGATGTGGACGTTAATGACGGTCCTGGTCCATCTGGTTAGCCTGGGCAAACCACAGCAGGGAGCCTCACTGTGCCCACATACACACCTTCCACCCTAGCTGCAACACCTCAGCCAACCCTTATCCCCCAACCTGTGTACCTAGCTCAGTTACTGCCATCATGTGCCCTCCAGTTCTGGATCCTGAGCTTACAATCAACAACCCTGGAGGAGAGAACACAGGATACAGTGAGAGAGGGCACCCTGGGACAAGGACATAGGCTCATGGGGTAGGGGTCATGGGAGGGGTACTGTGGGCTCTCTGAGTGAGGCCACTGGGGCTATTACACCCAGGCCACCATCGACCAAGTCTTGAGAGTCTATCATGAGTCCCAAGACATGATGGGCCAGATATTGGCAGACATCCAGGAGATGAAGCAGCTGTAGAGGGACATACACCAGGAGCGGGCAACCCACAACACCAAAATGGGTTCCATAATTGGGTTAATGCAGGACATCAACACAACCCTGTGCAGGGCTTTTCCAAGACCATCTACCTCTTCCTGTGCTCCAACTACATCTGGGCCATCTACATATGCTGCAGCCACGGGAAGGGAGACCCTGCCAGAGGAACATGCCTGCAGACACCCCTGTCTCTGTAGCAGCGGATCCCCCATCGTTTCCAAGCGGGATCGCCAATGCAAACATCAAGGAAGTGCACATGTCAAGAAACCCACCAATGCCAGCAAGAAACCTCAACCATAATTTCCTCCAGTGTGTTACACATTCACTCTGTGGACTATTTCTGGACACTTTTCCCTTTCTGATGGGAGTAGTATATTGGCATTTGGACTTCAGACAATTTGGCATCTACATCTATGGTTTCATTAACCACAACTGACTACTTCACTTTTTTTATGTTTGTTTTTTCACAATGTATCTCTTCACCTTTACCACTTTAATAAATACACAAGTCACAAACTCATTGTAAATCTCACATCTTACAATGTATATATGTACTCCCATGTGAACTTTACAATAGTAATACAAGCTACTTGTGTAAGCATGGATATGTTGCATGTACACAATGTTTAGCTCAGGATCACAACCATGTCACACCAACACATACATACAAGTGTCTTGTCTAATAACATCTAATAACATCTTTATTCCATTGTTCCAATCATAGACTGACATGATGTCAGAAACAGAGCAAATCATAAAAAACTCAAATATTCTGCGTCAGTAATTACATTTTCAGGTGCAGTCCTTAACAACATGGAAGGCGGGAATACATCAGACAATTTCCAATGGAATAGACAAACTAAAATTGGTCTATTTCATCAGCTGGATCCATATCGCCTACCTCACAAAAGGAATCCCACATCATTTAAATCAATAGACAGACACATGGCAGTACAACAGTTTCTGATCACAGGGTCATTCTAATCCAGTGTTGCTGCATTTGGAGGAATGCCACAAACAAATGTCAGTGATGTGCCACAAGCACTTTGGCCTACAACGAGGAGAGACATCAACAGTTAAATAGAGTTTATAACCACTGAGGATTCAACCAATGTGAAGGGAGACTAGCAGGATTTGGGCCCCGAACAACATTTTGTTGGATCACATGATGGTACACATATTGTATTAGGACCACCACATGACAAGGAACAAGTTCAATGGCTTCCTCTTAACTTCCATACTATCGCTGTGCTAGCTGTCTTGGTAAAGGTTTTGCACGACCATAGTCTGTGACGCACATTCCCAGGAACAATACATGTCCATTTTGTAAGTCCAAACAGTTTCATTTTCCTGCTAATGTCACAACTCTGAAATGTCCAAATGAAGATACCATAGTGAAGGTTCCTAAAACAGACCAACATAAAGAGATTAACCATAAAGCAATATATTTGACAGCATTTACATAGTGAACGTCTGGAGAACAAAGCCCATGACACAAATCTAAGCTAAACAAAGCAACTCTAACAACATGAACATTTGTCAAATTCTTCCTCCACAAACACCTTTCATCAGAATTTAGCCTAAACGTACTCCTTACATCATCACAACAAGAGTTGCTTTAATAGCCAAAGTCAGGACATTTCACAACATACTTACACTCATGAGAATAAAGTTGTCGATAAGATCTTGATGCACGTCAGCTCCCTCCTCTTCACCACTATCATCATCATTTTGCATTTCAGTGTCCACAACCGGTGGCACTTCATGGTCTCCAGCCCCTGAGATATAAGGGAAGTTCCGTCGCAGGGCAATGTTGTGGAGCATGCAGCAGGCCACAGTGGTTTAACACACCTGCCTGAGTGAGTAGAGGAGGGCTCCCCCAGTCTTGTCCTGACATCTGAATCTGGCTTTCAGGAGCCCAAAAGCCCGCTCTACCGGCTGTCATGCTCTTTCATGGGCCTTATTGAAGCAGACTTCCACTGGCATAGTTGGATTCCTCAGCGGTGCAACAGCCATGGACAGTTGGGATATGCTGAATCTCCTAAGACAGTCATAAGTGCTACAATACACACTTTCTTATTATAGTACCTGACATTACCCATGCAAAGTTAGGATAGATCATACTTACCAACAAGCCAGGTACTCTCTGGTAGTAGTTGTGATATCAGCTGGGGTATGTTGCTGCTCCACAGTAGGAAGGAATCATTGGCTGATCCTAGGAACTGGGCACAGACATTTGAGATATTCAAATCCAGTAAGCAGACAACTTGTACATTAATAGAATGGAAGTGCTTCCTGTTCTGAAAAATGTGTTCCCTGCCTTGTTGTGGTACTAAGGCAATATGGGTGGCATCATTGGCTCCAACCACTGTTGTCCCCAAATAGTTAGCTGGGCCCGCTCCCCTAGGAGGGGAGCTGCCTCCTTCACTCCAGGTACCTAAGCCCCTTCCCCTGGCCCCCACTGTGTGCAGGGAAGAGGTTATTGACCTTCTGAAGCACATCTCTGTGGGTAAGACTGCACTCCTGAATGCTGTCCAGGGGCAAGGCACCCATCTGCGGAAGATGGTGGCCTACCTTGAAGGCATTCATAGTGCCATGTCTGGCTTATAGAGATCTTTTCAGGCTCTGCCCTACTCACTTATTGCAGCCTCCCGTCCACCCCAACCTTGTGTTCTTCCCGCTGGCCTGTACCCATCCAAATATCTTATTACCAAACCTTCCCAAAGCACACACACACCTTGCCATGCACCCAACCATACAGACCCACGCAGCACACACACACATGCACCGTCCATACAAAAGGATCACACCCATACATACAGACAACACAGACATCCACACCCACAGTCACCAACACATCAGCAGTCACAACACACACACCATGCACTTCCACTGCACCAACATCCACAGACACATCACTCACACTATACACACCTAAGAAACTCAGACAGAAACACTCATTTACCCAACAGACGCCTGAGAAACAAGACACACCCATCATTGCAGCACACACACCTGACACACATGCACCCACAACAGTCCCAAGCCCATCAGACACTGACACTCAATTTACCTCAAGACCCCACTCACTCCCAAAGCCATTCCTAAGTTTCCCATTGAGGATCTAACCTTTCACCTGGCCCTCTGTGGTTAGTGTGCAAGTTAGTTATTTCTCCATTCACACATGGAGGGTGTTAAATTGTCATATGTTATTAGGAATTTTAATTGACATGTCTATTTTTGTGTGTGTACCTTACACCTACTCTACATTATTGTGAGAGAATGCTGTTACTGCTATGTTTGCTTTCATGACTTGCAATTACACATTACCCACATATGCATGGCACTTGGTTATACTATTGGTTGTCCTTGATATACTTCAAGTCACAGGTCCTGTGCCCATAGAGGTTTTGAGGCATGTGCAAAGCGGACTGTGACCCAGGGACCCAGCCTTCCAGGTGTCCCCCTTGTAGAGTCAAACCTAATCTGCAGAGAGTGATTATATTGTGACCTTTGAATGTTACTCTCAAGGATTATTTTGAATCCAATTAACCTAGCATTAACTTTAAATGTTGGTGATATGTGAGAGTTCATTACAGAGATTTATCAGAGAAGGTGTATTTCAGTTTCATGGCACATCCATACAGATTTATCTTTGATATCACAACCGGACCTAGCATGTGAACAATGTGGGGATGTCACAGAGGTTAATAGCTGTTGTATTGAAGAAGAGGTGCTGTTATATTACACAATTTAATGCCCACATCACTATCCCTAAGTATCATATGTAATTACTTGTCGACTTTGGTAGATTGTGCTTCTGCAGTGTCAGTTACCCGACCAAAAACGGCATCATAAAGCTGTAATTGGACAATATATTCAGAAATATTATGACCATGGGCCCACAAAATATATTTGGCCTTGAGATCCCAAACCACTTGACTTATCCATGGTGGGGCATCTGTTTGCTAAGGAGTCAATGGAAAAGGGTAAGAGTGTGGCTTACAGTTGATTGCGTCCATGGTGGTATCAGTTTTGGATATCATCAAGCAGGAGCGGCAGAGGCAGGACATGTAGGATTGGCTCCATGTTGGCACAGGACATGTGAAGTTGAGTACAGGTGAGCTTCAGCCTTATATATGTTCCTTTCTGCCAGCTCAGCTGCGGAGGTCTGACCACCACAGTCACATTGGCAGGAAGGCACATCGTGATTGGGCTGGTGGGAACACTGGTGGTCTGCACTCTGACTATCCCTCAGTGGTCCAGGTTTACTGGTAGCAGGACCACAGTGGGCTTCTGTCTGTGAGACTAAATTAACCGTAATAGGGCAGGCAGCCCGCCAGCTGGGTAGTGGTGAATCAGACGGTGTTTCGACGGTGGTACCATGACCGCCAAAATCATAATCAGGCCCTAAACGTCAGAGCAAATGATACAGTGCAGAACAGTATCTCTTATCTGTTTTTTGTTCGAATTGAGTTACAGGATGTTGTAAATAAAACATTACATTTGACATAGCAGTTGACACCCCAACTGTTTTCCAACAACTATCCTACAATATCACCATAATTTTCCAGGTTTTTCCTCTTGATGCCTTCTAGCTTGTGCTGGTTTGCTTTCTTTTCCTGAACACCAGTCAAATCTTTTGTAAGCTTCCATTTTGGACTGATGACCTGTTTCCCATACATAGGGTACTGACCTAAATGAGATGCATATAAACTTCGTACTCTCTTACAAAGCTTGCATCAGCATTAACTTTCTTATCATCAAATTGAACTAAAAACAAACCAGACAATGTTCTAACTTGGAATAATGCTAAATATGACATACCTTCTTTAAATACTGACTCCCAATATTAATAAAGCTGTGTCTACACTTAAACCTTAAGATTTATGGATAGTTACAGCATATGCTAGAAAAACTGGAAACTGTTGCAGCGGAACATATAAGTCCTTCAAAGCAAGAAACGTACAATACATCACCAATCTGCTTCATACCATCAATCTGATCAAATTTTATGGCTAAGCACTCAACCTCATCCCCATTTAGAAAAGTAATGAAATCAATAACTTTGCCCATATCACCATTTACAAACCATTAATCCCCATTTAAATTATGCCGCAAAATTATTCAACACTTTTTTGGCACCCGTAAACACTTTTCAAATCCTGTGGTCCTCTACACAGACTTCTCCAAAGAATCCAATTTTGCTTGTAGTTTCTCAGTTAGTATTATTGTTGCTCCCTGGTGTACTGCATTTAAAATAACACTTAAGGGGCAAACTGTGCTGTGATGTGAAGCAGTGTGCTCCCATCTCCCTTCTGTTTAAAAAGACTCCCTTAATCTAGAAAGGCTTTTGGAGATGCATCTGTGCACCCGTGAGTGTTACTGAGACCTGAGAGGACTGTGGCAGCATTCACAGTGACCTCTGAAGTAATTTGTTTTTCTGATCTCTGATGATGAAGGATAAATTACAGAAACACGTCTGTCTAGAGATGAACAGCACTAACTGCACCAACTTTGGTGAAAAACTACAGCTAATATTCAAGTAAGACAAACATTGTACTGCATTTACTATAAAGCTAAGAAGAAAACTGTGCTGTCATGTGAGGCAGTGTGCTCCCATCTCCCTTTTGTTTAGAAACCTGATTGGTTCACTAGGAAACAACATTTCAAATACCGTAAGAATGATCTGTTTATTATGAAAAGTTACTACAAACACAGTAGGCCTGACATAAAGGGTAACATGCACTTTTGAGTATCTTTACACTTTTAATTAAGTTTATTACTTTTTGGTATTCACAAACTGCACTTTTGTTGCAATTTATACTTTTATCCAGCATTTCAGATGGCAAACAATAGTAATGCAATGCCCTCCTATAGAAAATAATGAAGGTAGAGATTTAAAATAAAACCCCAAAGGCAATTCATTTTAATGAAATCATTTGAAATAGTTACAAATACATACATAACAATGTTTAAAAATATAAAAATAAAACACATTTCTTATTTAATTATATATTAAACTATTTTGTATTTAATGTATAATGTAACAATTTTACTGTAATAATGTATAAAAAGTCCATGATAGAGAGAAGGCCGAGGGCGCGAGGAGCGCGTGTTGCGTGGTTCCCGGGGCACCGGCTGCGTCATAGGCCGCACCCCCGGAACGCCGCGGCCCCATTGGTTGCTGCCCCTGGAGCTGCGGAAGGAGTCCGGAGCCTGGCTGGGCCGCGCCGAAGACCGCGTGAGGAAGAGCGGCGCCCAGACCAACCCCGGCTGGGCCCCCCTGCGCAAATACAGCCTAGTGAGAGGCCGCCTCCACCAGCCTGGGCCCCAAGCAACGGAGGAGTGGGCTGGTGAGGAGGGGGTGGCCTCCTCCGTCTGGGCCCACACCACTGCGGGGCCTATCCCTTCAGACTTCAACCGAGGAGCGTTGAGTGCGGGGAGGCTGGGGGCCTGCCCGGGTGCCCCCTCCCCTGTTGGGAATAGACACTGCTATCGCCCCTCACATTAGACTGGGCCCCACGGGTCAAGTTGAAGTACCGACCTCCCCATTACGCCTCATAAGTACTGCCTCCCTCTAGGGGAGAGGGGCCCGAGAGTCAACAACAGAGTAATACCCCCCTGAAGAGAGGCACCTTTGTTGTGTGTGCACCAGGAGTGTGTGTTGATGTTCTTTTTACGCCAGATTTGCTTGAATGAATTAATTGTTGCCCTGAAAAGTACCTGCACTGGTTACCTGATTGAATTACCCGTGACCCTGAGTTTATTGGTGCTATACACTTGAGGGAAGTTACACCGGATTTGAGCTGAGATGAAATGATTGTTGCCCTGAAATGCACTGATTTATTTACTGTCATGAATTGACTGTTGCCCTGCGTTTATCTGGTATATTTACCTAAATGAATTCATGGTTATTGTGATCGTAGCTGCCTATTCCTGAAATGAATTAGTTCACCACGACTTGGAATAGATAAAGAATCTTGTTTTTACCAAACAACTTGGTGTGGTGTCCTTCTTTGTGTGCGCATTGGTGAGTCCATGTGGGTGAGTGCTGCACAACTGCTTTACACATTGCCTTCGGGTGCCTTCCTACCTCGCGCCCAGCTACCACATCGGAATTGGTGACCCCAGTTCTAACAACTTCCTAAAGCAGTAAATACATTAAAGTCTCACCCATCCCCTTTCCTTAGGGAACATACAGATACAAGTGTACCATGACCAGAAAGGACATGGATTCACATACAACACACAAAATACCTTTAACCCAACAAGAATCTCAGGCAATGCACTTCACACTAAACCAAATACACAAACCTGGAATCCAGCACTCAGGCAGTCCAACTCAGAACTGGGGTACATCCAACCCCACAACTCAGTACTAGGGTACTCACCCTACACACCATACTAATGTGCACACATTTACAACTTAGCACTGGGGTACATCCAACCCTACAACTCATTACTGGGTTACACCAAACCCCACAACTCAGAACTAGGGCACTCAACCCTACAAATCGCACTAGGGTATGTCCCACCCTACAACTCGGCACTAGAGTACTCACAACCCTACCATACAGCACTGACAGAAGTATGCATGAAGTGTTAAGAAATTTACAAAAATTAGGAGTTGTAGACAATCTTAAAAAAATGTGAGTTTGCAAGGGGAAATATTGAATACTTGGGTCATATAATTTCTGAAAAATTGGTATAACCCAGGCCTGGTTTAATTTATGCAATTACAAAAGCTCCAACGCCAAAGAATAAGGAACATGTAGCATCTTTTTTGGGTCTATGTGAGTTTGACACAAATTTTTTCTAAAACATTGCTGCAAAAACAGTTCATTTGAGGGATCTTTTAAAGAAGAAGAAAACATTTAACTGGAGCGACCAATCCTCGTCGCCATTCTAATAATGTATAAAAAGTCCATGATAGCCGTAGAGTAGATTGTAGAAGATAGTTTATTAAGATTTAGTGACAAGTCAAGATGGTAAGTTTCAGGTAAGTAAATAAGTATATGGAAGACAGGAAGTTTAGCGGATTAGCCTCACCAGGATCAGCCTCCCTGCTGCTCAACCTGCACACTCCAACTGCCACTCAGCACATCACCAGGCACCCATGCAGTCTATGACTTCACAAAGCATTCAGCATTCACTCATCACCAAGCACTCCAGCATTCCCCATGGCTGAGCAGTAGGGAAGAAGAGCTAAGGAAAAGGTTTGGCAACACTTAAGGCACTACACTTGCATTTGTTTTTAATTTTAAAAAGTATATTACATATTATATAAATAAATAATAAATATGTACTCTTTTAATATATTGAATTTAATTCATTGATTGAAAAATGCACATATTAAAGTCAGTGAACATGTAAGGGTGTATTGTTATTACTCTTTAATAAAGCCTATGGACTTGTATTGTCTTGCATGAAATGTCACAGATTACCTTAGTAGGGAAGCATTTTGCTGTTGTCTGCCACTACTGATAAACCCTGCGGGTAGAAGATTTGCACTGTAATAGTTCCTGGAAGAATCTCTTGCATTGTGCGGCCTGGATCATGCAACAAAAACATCATTAAATAATACATACATCAAAATATAGAAATATATACATATAAATACATAGAGGGTCTTTGAGCCAGTTCTCTTCCTCCATTGGCCAGTCTGAGTGTCATTTACATTCTGCTGCCATCCATCCAAACTGTATCCTCTGGTCCAAACATAGCCTTGAATGCTGGATTATGCTCCTCGCAAAATTCCTTGTAACCTTGCATAATATTGCTGTATTTCGACGTAATTATGCTACAGCAAACTATTGAGTTACGCTCTGTGAGGCACTAAGGTGCAGGTAGATAGTGCCTTTTGGAAATGGCAGCCTTTAAAATGGTTGCCTTGTAAAAAGTAATATCTTAACTTTCAAGTGGGATGAACCTTGAAAATAGCTGAGAGTATTGAAAGAACGCTGTGAAGAAGTGACTCGTCATTCCTAAATATGTCACTCCTACCTCAATCGCATTGAAAGTAATATTACCTTCACTAGGCCTCAGCTTTAAATGTCAGCAGCATCCATAAAGCCCTACTTAAGAAAGTGGTGCAAAGCTTTTTTAAGGGGGATACACAGAATGATGATATGTTCAGATACTAATTAAAGGCAAATAGCATTCGACTTAAATTATTACTATGAGAGATAACGAATGATGTCTATTTGTAGTTCCAAATATAAGAAGATATTACAGGAAATGATGACAGATCTAAAAGCTGACTGTATCGTACATTTCATGTAGCATTGTTGAAGCGGAACAGTTTATTGAAAATAGTAGAGTTAAAAAGCGGATCTGACGTTCCCCTGGGTGTGGACTATCAACGTGTCTCTAGTTGCTTAGGGGCTTATTTACAAGGCCCTTGTGCCACTTCTGCGTCATTTTTAACATGGGAAAAGTGACGCAAAAGTGGTGCAAGGATGCTTGTAAATCTGCCCCTTAGTGCTTAAGTACAAAGCAACACTTACTTGTGTGAACTTAATACAAGCACTGCATGTTTTTCTTCCTAGTTTTACATAACCCGTGGGCTTGGCTGTGATTTGGAGGTATTCTTGGAGCTCAGCTTCGTGGGTTGTTACTAAGGCATTGGAATATTTTCATCATATTTACTGCAAACAAAACAGTTATTCAACATGTTGAAATTGAAATGTATTATCATTTTCACCCATCACCAATATTTGTGTGGCTTTGAAGAAGCAGGTTTACGCCCAGAACTAAGATGGCTGCAGCGGTGAGGCGGGGCAGGGTAGGGGCAAGGTGGGGGGGTAGTAAACTCGGACATACGATGGGACGGAGGAAAGTAAGTAAATAAATAAAACTATTTACCTTGCGCATGCTGCATCGCCGAGTTGGCGATGCAGCACGCACAAGGTAAATAGAGGCATATTATCAAGACAGGCGATAAAATTATCGCCGCTTTAGCGGCAGAAAACTGCCGCTAAAACTGCGATAATGGGCTTGATAATATGATCTATGGAATTGAAGTACTGGGTATTTTAGACCCAGCGGTGCAGGGGCACACACCCTATGACTTCGGGGTTTCACCCTGTTCCGGACCTACAGAAACACAGAGTCTTCTGGGTGAAGTCAAAGAATCGTTTATTGGCTGCAGACCAATGACAGGTATCCTAGAAGTACAACAGCGTGTATGTTCTCAGGAGACTGCTGCAAATCATAGGAACGGACTACATCTTAAATAGGCCTTTTTCGGCCTCAAGCATACATTCCTGAGTTTTATGAAACGGCAATATAACAGTGTACATTACAAAGAAAAGGCAGAGTCATGATGACCATCCCACATTCCAGTTCGGCCAACTTACAATGATTTACACAATAAGGTTGCGATCCCACGTTAGATGTCAGTAGACCCCCCAATAAACATGAGCATCTCCTGTTTTGGGAAACAAGTCATAAAGCAGGAACAAGCAGGTGTGGAAGAGATTAGCCGGGGGTTTGTGTAGGATGAGAAGGGTTTTATGATGGGTCGAGCCCTGATGCTAATCACAGGTGGACGGAGGAAGGGGAGCTCGTGAGACCGGTTTGACCCGGGGCAGCAGAGCCAGCTGCCCAGGTCACCGAGAAGTCACGGGAAAGCACATGTACTGAGAGGTCCGTATTTGCTCCATTATAGCCTATGTGAGGGCAATGACAAGATGGCCACTGCTTCCAAAATGGAACCCGCGTAGTGAAGCAGAATAACGTGTACACAGTGCATTCAGGGCTAGAACGACGAGTAAAGCACTCGTATATGCCGCATTTACCATTTGCGGTTCGCTAATACCACATAGACAGGGGTAGGGCCCTGTCCCCTACGCGGTCCCGAATATT
Source organism: Triturus cristatus (assembly GCF_964204655.1). NCBI lineage: Eukaryota > Metazoa > Chordata > Amphibia > Caudata > Salamandridae > Triturus > Triturus cristatus. The sequence continues at coordinate 372,587,737 of NC_140582.1, read as the reverse complement.
AAAGTACGACAGACCCTCCTTTTGCCCTTACATAGGCAATCCCTATACTCATCTTAATCCGAGTCCAGGTCAATGTTCGCAAAGTCATGGAGATGTTGCTGTAGCATCATCCTATTACTTAGCTCGTCTCTCGATACAGGTTTCCTTACACATAAGGTAGCACAGAGACCACATATCGCAGGAGCACACTGTATACACAGGCAGAGCAGGAAAAGAATGGCTAAGATCATTCCAATGACCATCAGAACTTTCCAACCCCAGGCAGATATCAGTTCCCAGAACCATCCCATCAATGACCAATCTCCCTTATCCACGTGTATGGCTTCAGATATTTTATGGAGTTTGGAGATGGCTTGATACACCGTTGGAGCATTGTCTGGAATGAAAATGCAGCAACTGGATTGGATGACCTTGCATACCCCACCGCGGTCTGCAAGAATAACGTCTAGGACCATGCGGTTCTGTAGAGTCATAAGGCGGTCCGCTTGGAGCTCAGCTGTCAGATTACTAAGGGCACCAGCCGTTACATTGATAGTGGATTCAACCACACGCGTCAGCTGTCTCAGGTTCCTACTATTGACCATAGGTCCCCAAAACGGCAGGAAACCCAAGAAGAAGTCTCCTGCTTCCTGACCGGCAGTGTCCTCCTTACTAATTACACCTCTCACAACTCTGGTCTTGTGATAATCAGAGGCAGCAGTGAAGGTAGGCGGTAGCAGATTCGCAATATAACATGTGCCCGAGAAATCAGGGGGCAACCATGTATATGCTCGGTTATTACAGATGAAATAGGTACTCTGGGCAGCTAGAAACGCTGGGGAAAACTGTGACGGGAAGGTGTACGTTTCAGTACAGTCACTCCTTCCCAGTTGAGCTCTAGGATTCTGACCATTACCCTGTAAGCAGAACCGACCCATGTGGGGTACGACCCAAATTGGGGATGAGATTTGTCGCTGTCTTTCACCCAGACTAATACTATACCCTGTCGCGTTCCATCCTACATAAGGTCTCAACTCTTCTTTGGGAATGGACGAGTATGCATTGATATCCCTACTCATATCGGCAACTCCTTTCATTAAAGCCTTATTATTGGTGATGGGTCTGATGGAACGCGGTTGGCGAGGGGAGTACGTCTCCAGAGCATAGAGAAACATGGTCTGGAATGCCCATGATGATCCATTTGAACTATACGGCAACACCAGGTAGGGAATACCCTTGTTAATGGTATGTGGCATTAACCCACAGACCCAGCAATTGGTCGTATTCACTACTAGCTGGTGCTGGTGCAAGAGCTGGATAAACGAGTTATTTACGAATTCCGATCGTCTGGTCTGTTCGTGCTCAGGCAGGGGGTGAAAAGAGTGAGAGGAGGCAGTAGAAAGGAATATAGGCTGTTGAGTGGGTGCAATAGGCTTTTGAGCGGAGAGGAACACAAGTCCTACAATAAACATCATAATACTACACAGTATAAAAAGGCACAAAAAGACAAAACATTTACTTTTTACAATTCCACACATCCTGGTTTTAGAGCTCATTTCCTCGATCGGTCTCTCCATCTTAAAAAACTCCATCCTCTACTCGGGCCGCTCGCGGCGGGTGAGTTTCTTCTGCTAAGGAGTACGCCTGCCAGTCCAGGGAAACGCCCTAGACCAACCAGAACCGTCGACCTAACGTCTTCGGCCTGTACCCCAAAGTCTTGACACCGCGACCCTGCGGCAGAACCCGGATGGTGGTTCGAAAAACAAAAAATCAAGAAAGTCTTTCAGATAGGAGAGTAAAAAATGTCAAAAAGGAAATAGTGAGGAAATCTTTATTTGTCCATGGGCCTAGGTCTCAAATTATAACGTAGACGGCCAGGTGCCGTTTGGTCTCGAAACAAAAGTTCAGGCTCAGTGGTGTCCAATCGATTCGATGGTGGCACAGCTTCCTGTAGAATATCGTCACTCTCTTGGTCTGAAACTGTGCCTCTTAGGCATGCATCACTGAATGGTGTAAAACGGAGTACAGTGTCTGTCTCAGAGTCGGTGATACCCTCTTTGACCCACCGGTCATATGGCAAAGGCAAGGGGACTACCTTGCAGTGGGTACCATGAACCCAGTGCTTCTTCCCTTTCACTCGCACCGCTGACCTTGTCGATAGTAGAACAAGATGAGGGCCAAGCCAGCGGGGCTCGTCGTTGCTCTTGCGCTGGAAGTTCCGCACTAGCACCCACGTACCAGGGTTGATAGGGTGTCCAGGAGGTTCAGAGGCTTGGGGAAGAGTATCATGTACCTGTTGGTGCAAAACACGCAGTTTAACAGTCAAATCATACAGGTAATCAAGCAGCACTGGATGCTCTATCTCACTGAATTTCGTGGGCCTTGGCACACCCCATACATTAGCCGGGCGGCCAAAGACCACCTCGTAGGGGCTAAGTCCCACTCGTGAGTGTATTGTCATTCTGGTGGACAGGAGTGCTAGAGGCAGGGCATCAGGCCATTTAAGACCAGTGCTAGCCTGAATTTTAGCCAACTTGAGCTTTAAGGCTCCATTGTAGCGCTCTACCAATCCAGCTGATTGGGGGTGATTTGCAGCGTGGAACTTCTGCTGGATGCCTAAACCTTCACATACATTCTTCATCACTTTACCCACGAACTCACTCCCATTATCACACCAGACCACTCTCGGCATTCCAAACCTGGGGAAAAACTCCTTCACAAGGGCTTTGGCTGTGGATAGGGCAGTGTTATCTTTTAGAGGATAAGCCTCAATCCATTTTGAGAAAGCACAAACAACCACTAGTACATATTTCAGGTTGTTGCATCTTTCCATGTGAATAAAGTCCAGCTGCAAAACTTCGAATGGACATGATGGGGGCGCAAAGTGACCGGCCGGGGTTGGGGTTCCCCTACCAGGGTTGTACTTCAAGCATACCATACAATTCTTGACCACGTTCTCTGCACACTTGGGAATCCCAGCATTCTGCCATACTGGAGCCAACAACTTGCATATACCTTTCGTACTGATGTGTGCCATTCCATGCGCCATAGTAACTACTGGAAGCACATACGCGTCAGGCAACAACCATCGCCTATGTTCTGTCAGATCAGTCCAGCAACCATTCTCATCCAACTTACCCATACTCTCTCTCCACTTGCTTAACTCTTCCTCTGTGGCTTCAGCTTGAAGCGACTTCACACTCTCTATTGTGTTCTCACACATTCCTACATCATTAACCCATCTTGCGGGGCCTGCAACATACATTCTAGTCTTCACATTCTGTGCGGTTTCTCTCGCGGTCTCATCAGCAAACGCATTCCCACGACCAACATCGTCTGTGACTTTCCTGTGCGCACTGCATTTCATGATCGCAACTTGCAACGGTAGGGTCAGTGACTCAAGGAGATCATTCACCAACTTGCCATTCTGAATTTTAGCTCCATGTGACGTCAGGAACCCACGCTCCTTCCACAAACGTCCAAAATTATGAGCCACGCCAAAGGCGTACTGGCTATCTGTATATATATTCACTCTCATTCCTTCAGATAACACACATGCTCTCGTGAGAGCGATTAATTCTGCTGCTTGGGCCGAATTATGTGGCACTCGTGCAGTTTCCACAACCGTATGTAAAGTCGTGATAGCATATGCAGCAGTCGTGTCACCATTAGGGAGCTTAAAACATGAACCATCTACCCACAAAGTACCATCACACTCAGTCAGGGGAGTATCTTTCAGATCCACTCTTCCTTTCGTCTCTTCTTCCGTTCTAAACAGACAGTCATGTTGCTCAATCTCATCTGAGTCTGCTGGAATCGGCAACAACGTAGCTGGATTCAGCGTATTGCATCGTTTTATGTGTATGTGATTCGCTAACAGTGTAAGTTCGTAACCCGATAGGCGTGCACTAGTCAAGTGTTGTGTCTTGGTTCTATTCAATAATGTGTCTACAGCATGTGGAACCATAACGATCAATGTGTTGTCCATTACCAGACCAGCAGATTGTCGGATAGACATCGCTGCAGCAGCTGTCGCTCTCAGACAGCTTGGCAATGCCCTCGCTACAGGGTCCAAAGTGGATGAAAAATACGCGCATGGGCGCGGTCTGTCGCCAAAAGGCTGTGTTAACACTGACAACGCACATCCATCTTTCTCGTGCACATACAATGTAAAAGGTTTACTGTAGTCGGGAGTACCCAACACAGGTGCTGAACATAATGCATTACGCAATTCCACAAAACTTTTCTGGCACTCTTCAGACCATGGGATAGGATTCGGTGTGTCTTTGCATGTTAAGGCTAACAAAGGTTTTGCCAGCAAGGAGAAACTAGGGATCCAATGCCTACAGTATGAGGTAATGCCCAAGAAAGCACGTACTTCTCTCTGTGTCTTTGGCACACTCAACTGTGCAATGGCTTGAATTCTCTCTGGGGTCAGTCTCCTTCCCTCCTTCGATAAGAGATGACCTAAGTAGGTCACTTCTTGTCGACAATATTGCAGCTTAGATAAGGACACCTTGTGATGAAAAACGGATAAATGGTGCAACAATGACAATGTGGCTTCTTTGCAGATCTTTTCAGTATCCGCAGCGATCAGTAAATCGTCTACGTACTGAATCAGGATAGCGTCACTAGGTAAAACAAGTGCATCAAGCTGTGCTTTCAAAGCTTGACTGTATATAGATGGACTCTCACAGTAGCCCTGGGGAGCGCGTTTGAAGCGGAAGCTTCGGCCTCCCAGACTGAACCCGAAAATGTCTCTACTCTCTTCTGCAATTGGAATGCTAAAGAAAGCATTCTTTAAATCGATCACTGAAAACCATTCAGCAGAGGCTGGAATCATCGTTAACAAAGCAGTTATATCAGGGACAACTGGAAACTGTGGCACAACAATCTTATTAACCTCTCTAAGATCAATCACAAATCTGTAAACAGGTGGCTGTGAAGGATCCGTTCGTTTTAAAACAGGTAAAATCGGGCTATTGCAAACGTTGCCTCTTGTTTCTTCAATCACACCCTTATCAATAAAGTCGTGGACAATGTCTAACAATGCTTTCTGGCCTTCATTAGAGATCTTGTACTGGGGAATACGTGGCAGTCTGACATTAGCCTTTAAAGTCACCACGTATGGCGGTATCTCCAAGAGGCCCACATCATTGGGACCAGTAGCCCAAAGGGCATCCGGAAGGGATGACAGTTCAGGCGGCATTGTACTTTTGGACAAGTACATTGGGGAAATTACTTTCTTGCCTAATGTAAGTTGTACTCCCGAAGGAGAACAATACAACGTGGCATGCAATCTTTTCAACAAATCCAGTCCCAGCAAATTCTCACCACAACCTGTCGTCAGAATCAGAGGTGCTTTCAGCTCACAAGGTCCAACAGAAAGTGACACGGGACTAGAAATCGGGTTCCTAACTGGGGCGCCAGAAAAACCTACCGAAACATTTATATCGCCAGACAAAGGTGCGCCAGGGAGTTTGGAATGCATAATTGAACTCTTTGCAGCACCAGTGTCTAGCAGAAAAGGCTCCGTTACATTTGCTGTAGTCACCTCAACATACGGTCCACTCTGATCCACTGGCACTGAAACAACTCCCTCTCTCTGTCTACGGCTGTCCTAGTAATCATTATTTTCTGCATCATCATCTTCTGCATAATAATCATTATTATAATACTGTGCCGTATTACCAATCGCGTTAGCTTGCTGATCAAAGCTATTAATGGTATTCTGAGGCGGCAGAGGACGCGCATTTTGGGGAACACTTCCACGCCCTCTACCTCTAGGAGCTTGCTGACCACCTCTACCTCTTGTGCCATACATATTACCATTCCGCTGCATTAATTTAGGGCAACTATATTTAAAATGACCTTCCTCTTTGCAGTATGAACATTGGTTAGGACCTACAGGGACACGTGGTTGATAATACCCATTCATTTGCTGATTGTTCTGAAATTGCTGGGGTTGGTGATAGACACCTTGGGGTTGCCTATAATTATTTTGACCTCCACGTGGCGGATAGGCCTGCTGCAAAAGGACCTTTGTCTTTAATTCCTTCGTTTTCTTCTCTGTTCTATCTTTCTCGTCTTTATCTCTATTTTCATAATACTGTGCGGTAGCCAGTATTTGCGCTGAAGAGGAAACGGCCCAAGAACTCTCTGAATCTTTCAACTTTTTACACAGGTCAGGGAGTAAATTCTGCACAAACTTATCCACAAACAGCCGTTGGCCACCCTCAGTACTCATATCTTGCCCACTGTGGTCAATGAACGTTTCCTCAAACCTAGTAAAGAAGTCTGACACTGTCTCATCCTTTTTCTGCTTGCATGCAGATAACTTGTCCCAATTTACGCGCATTGCTGGCATTAGTGTCTTCATATACGTGATGATTCTACCAGGAAGTTCAGCCACTAAAGGCTCAGGTTTCGCGCCACCAGTTTGTCTTGCATCGGCAGCAATAATGTTAGCCCATGTATCCCCTAGCTCTTGGTCATGATCCGCATTACGGATTGACCCCCATAGGGGCTGTGGAACAACATTACCAAACAACATGTCTATGTCGGCCAGATTCATAATACATGATCCTGCCGTTTGTGACAATTCTTTATAATAACCTGCCGGATTTTTACGGGGATCAGGTAAGGACTGTTTAAGCGCTAACACCTCAGAGCGCTTCCATGGAACATGCACCCAAACACGCTGGAAATGCGCTGCCACAGCGGGGTTAGCACCGACAGCTGCAACCGCTTCCTTCCATACCGGGGGAACTTCTCTCATGGGGTATTGTCGCACTTTCTCCTTTCTCCCCACAGGGACATCCTGTTCGAACAATGACTGTTGACATTCATCATTCCTGAAGGACAGTACAACCGCAACTGCTTTATCTATATCGCGGTCCACAATCATACCAGCTCCAAAATCGGACCTTACTCTACACAATTCTCGTGGCCTCGGATTTCTACCATTATCCTCCAATTCCTCACAGAGAATTTCGCACATCTTCTCAAACACATATCTCTGCTTCGGGGCATCCCACTGATGGAAGACATTAACAATTGATTCCACATCATACAATGAAGGGAAAACAATCCATCTGCGCGCCATGCTGTCTATTACGTTCTTCTCGTCAGAGGTAGGCAACTGACTACGCAATTGCTTACGCTGCAAACCAGGAGTCGCACCAGACAACTCAAAGAGAGGCGACATTAATGAAGTAACCACATTAGCTAAACGCTGTCGCGCTGAAGGAGAAGCTGAGGCAGAAACGGGAGGGAAAACAGAGGGAAGAAAAGAGGACGTAGAAACAGGTACCGAAGTGGTACAAGGAAAAGTGTTGGGAGAGGCCGCTGGTGAATTAGGCAAGGTTACAGGAAGCGCGGGGGCAGTTGGAAGCACAACTGGCGGCCCTTGAGGGGGCTGCGTTACATTAATAAGAGCCGGTTGTGCGGCAGCTGGTGGTTGCGGCAAAGCCTGCAAAACATTAACTGGAGGTGGCATATTCACAAGCTGAGGAGGCGCCGTAGCATTTTGCGCATATGGGGGTGGCGAACTCAACAAGTGTGACATTAGGGGATCTTTCTCCTTGTCTTCGGACTCATTTTGCTTAGAGTGCGGTAAAGCCGGGTAACATTTGTCAATCCCTAACGTACGCTGCCTGTGCAATTGCTCGCTCATCTGCTCCTCCTCATTGTCTCTAAATTGTACAGCTGCTTGCATTACTGACATACCTTTCTCTCTTTTATTCTTTTTCGCTAGCTTAATTTCCTTCTGTTTGGCTTCCTTCCGCCATAAGCGGAAAGAGTCAAACATCGCCGGCCGGGCTTTCTTCTTAAACAATTTAATTTCCAAATTATCTAGAATATCGGTATCGAAACTACCATTTTGGGGCCATTTTAAAACACCGTCCTTCCTGGTGTAGTGGATCCACACTTCGTTATATGCAATGGGGCCTACGCCATGTTTTACATAGAGCTCATAAGTTGGAGTTCCAACCGGAGGAACCGGACATGATTCTTCTAGCTGGAAATCTTTTCCACAACCCAAACAGAATAGTCTACCAAATATTCTAGAACCAGGCATCTTCGCTCACTAGTCTAGATCCAAACATCAAAGGATTATCGATTACGATAGTCTCGTGAATACACGAATCCTCTGGCTTTGGGGTTTGCAAACACCAAATCACCAATTACCAAATCAAACCAAATGATCCCGAGGGATACCCAAAACAAATGGGAGACGCTCCACTTATACTTAACTGAATATTGCTGATCGATGACGTCACCAGAAGACTCTCTCGATTGTTTCGCTTTCTCAAACTCATCAAGGGTCCAAAACAGGTCGATTAATCAGGGCAGCAGTCCTTCGTAGCCGTTGGGACGCGGAGAACCTCGCAGAAAAGACTTTCGGACCACGTCGACATACAGGGGTCGATGAAGTGGCGGCCTTCCTCCGGAATTTCCACACGAAGCTCCTCACGAACCTCTGGCTTGGACTGGTACCGCTGAAATCGCCCCACGTTGGGCGCCAAACTGAAGTACTGGGTATTTTAGACCCAGCGGTGCAGGGGCACACACCCTATGACTTCGGGGTTTCACCCTGTTCCGGACCTACAGAAACACAGAGTCTTCTGGGTGAAGTCAAAGAATCGTTTATTGGCTGCAGACCAATGACAGGTATCCTAGAAGTACAACAGCGTGTATGTTCTCAGGAGACTGCTGCAAATCATAGGAACGGACTACATCTTAAATAGGCCTTTTTCGGCCTCAAGCATACATTCCTGAGTTTTATGAAACGGCAATATAACAGTGTACATTACAAAGAAAAGGCAGAGTCATGATGACCATCCCACATTCCAGTTCGGCCAACTTACAATGATTTACACAATAAGGTTGCGATCCCACGTTAGATGTCAGTAGACCCCCCAATAAACATGAGCATCTCCTGTTTTGGGAAACAAGTCATAAAGCAGGAACAAGCAGGTGTGGAAGAGATTAGCCGGGGGTTTGTGTAGGATGAGAAGGGTTTTATGATGGGTCGAGCCCTGATGCTAATCACAGGTGGACGGAGGAAGGGGAGCTCGTGAGACCGGTTTGACCCGGGGCAGCAGAGCCAGCTGCCCAGGTCACCGAGAAGTCACGGGAAAGCACATGTACTGAGAGGTCCGTATTTGCTCCATTATAGCCTATGTGAGGGCAATGACAAGATGGCCACTGCTTCCAAAATGGAACCCGCGTAGTGAAGCAGAATAACGTGTACACAGTGCATTCAGGGCTAGAACGACGAGTAAAGCACTCGTATATGCCGCATTTACCATTTGCGGTTCGCTAATACCACATAGACAGGGGTAGGGCCCTGTCCCCTACGCGGTCCCGAATATTAAAGTACGACAGAATTCTAATTGAAACCCATGTTAGATGTGAAGGACATCCAACCTGAGCTTCAATTGGAATTCCATACAGCATATTATCAAGCCCATTATCGCAATTTTAGCGGCAGTTTTCTGCCGCTAAAGTGGTGATAATTTTATCGCCTGTCTTGATAATATGCCCCATAGTTTTATTTATTTATTTACTTACTTTCCTCCAGTCCGAGTATACTAACCCCCTACCCTGCCCCCCGCCTCACCGCCCCACAGCACTCCCTATGCTAGCCGCCACTGACAAGACCAAACCCGATGTACTATTGTAATACAATACTCGCATTAGTGACCTTTCCATCCATTAGAGCACCAATAATGTAGCTTTTTCACTGCAAATGTCCATTAAATCAGGCATGAATTTAATACCTGCTGTGTGATTCATGCAATTACTTATGGAAGGAAAGGTGATGATTGCAGAAGACCACATTTGTTTATGTCTATCACAGATGTGAGATTGCTACATGGCCGGATTTATCCACCTCGAATCTAGCTGAGTCAAATGATTGGAAGGTTAGAAAAAAGATCAGGTGGCAGTCCAGTTTTTTGAGAGTCCCTTGTTTTTAATAAAACATAAATAAAACTAGAGATTTTTTTTTCAGGACTCGCCATAGTATCCTTAAGCAATTGAGATTCCATCACCTGTCAAAAGACTGATATATTTCTCCTTCTATTTGACATTATCTGTATTGTGTTGACCGAAAGTATGTTCAACTGGAACTGTGAATGATTACTGAAACATACATTTTAAGAAGATCAAATACCCTCTGAGCTTAGATTAGTCTTTAATTTATATCTACGGGAGGCAGAGTCATAGGACGTGCATTTAGACACCAAAAATGTATTATTCCTTCTTTCGACTGTAGCCGAGCATGGCTGTAGTTACATTCACCTGTTTCAAACCAGCAGGCCATGTTCCTATCTAAAAAATAAAATAAACATATTTGAAAGCCCTAGGGTATGTTTTACAAAGTAAACTTACATTTTTGTGTAAGGTTGAGTTTTTTGGGCATTCATGAAAGCTTTTATGAGTAGTATATTTAAGACTCTGGAATCTCCCTATCCGGGGTGGAGTACTCTGCACTTGGGTGGAGTCTCTGCACTCATGACAGAGAGTCCACACCCAGAGTGGAGCCTCTGTCCTCGGGGCGTAGAATTGCGCCCTTAATATAAGGTGGAGGGCTCTGCATGGCAGAGAAGGTGAGAACTATATATAGAAATCTAATCAGTATCTACATACATCAGAAATCAATTAATGACACCTGAAAATAATTCATTCAACACATATAAAAGCTGGCCTCAACGAAGCCTTTTTTACTTGCTTTTGTTTTTTGCTACCTGGCTGCTCTATTGTCATGGTTTTTCCACAATGGTGCTTGTGCTGAGTAGAAAGAGGAACTTTACAGAGGAGGAGATTGAGAATATTGTCCCATTTGTTTTGGCAAACTACAAAAAACTCCACTTATGTTATTAGTGCGACACAGAAGGCAGCCTTATGGCATCAGTTGGCTGATAGGGTCAATGCATTGTAGGAGGATCTCTGAACAGTGTGTGATATTAATGTAGCGGGACGAGAGGAGATGGTTGAAGAAGTTAATTTGGCTAGAGTTCTTCCTGGTGGACCAACTGGATCACATCTCCCTCTCACCCTTCTTGAGAAGGATGTTCTGTCCACTATGCAACCCCTCCTGCTACACGTGCTTCCTGTTACAGATGACAGTAGTGTGATTCCAGGTTTACAGTAAGCAACATCATGTATACTATATGTAAAAAAAAAAGATTTCTTTTTACTATGTGTGAACATGGAAGCGGCTCCATGTTAGTTAGTTATCTTATTGTGAATTGTACTCTGTTTTTTTTATTTTCTATATCACACTAAAAGTCCCAGAAATCTTTGAAAAGTAAAAACAAAGTTCCTTGCTCCTCATGTGTGAGATTTGTCAATGTTCTACTTGTCACTTGATTTATCAAGAATGAATGATTCATGGGCTATTCCTTGTTTGTGTTTCCGTCATACCTGCATTGTTTACCATATTACATAGATGTGTTAAGTTATAAAATTAAACATATTTTCTTGTAACTGCTTTTAATATTACATTTTCATTGTCCACATACAGCCAGAGCGAAACTTTCTGCTGTGGCAAAAGTGCATATACCTGCAGGAGGTCAGTGTCAAGGACCAATTACCCACAATCACCAGCAAGAACTGGTAAATACCTATGCTAACATAAAGTGTTTTACATGTAGTCCTAAAATGTTATTAATTAATTATATATGATTTGTCGTAACAGTTACTAGTGTATATGTATTTGACATCTTAAATGTTGCATTTAATTAGAAATGCACTCATATTCTTATAGGCCCTGTGATGTTGGCCCAGACCCCATCTCAGGCAAGAGTGACTTATGCTTGTCGCAATGAGATCACGCCTGGTCAGGCACCACAGGTGGTGGACAGTAGACACTGGTAAGTTCACTTACTTATTACTTCACAAATGACAGATCTTCTAACTGAAATGTCAGCAGTATGTTTTGTGTGATGCATTCTTGCTGTCACCATGCTTAATATGCATTATAATGTTTTAAAAGAGTTGAACCATTTTTATTAGGTTCTCCAATGTGAGTGCATGATCTAGCTTTTCAATGATCATTTTAAATATGTTTTCAAAGTAATTCATGCTGTGTTTTCTAAAGAGGAGTTGCTCCAACATTTTTCAGAGCATCTTCTATTAATACACTTAGTGTAAAAACTTAATATGAATGTGTAATCTTCATTTTAGCTGCTGTCAGGACCAAGTCTGTCTTCATAAGCACTGAAAAAGCTACAGCTCGGTTATCAGGAGATATACTGGCAGCAGCAATTAGGTGCTCTATAATACACCCGTCAGGTAAGTGTGCTAATTTTTGCAACTTGCGAAAAAATTGCTTACTTTACACAATAACTGTTGTAGAAATGATTTTACAGTCTATGCACATGTTTCCAATCATGTTATGGTGGTGTGTAGTTTCCACTAATACCATGTGTAATTTCTCTGCTTTGGTTTTGATTCCAAACTCAAGGACCCAGGTTCATCAGTTGATCTCATGGGTGGATATCCACACCACATAGATCTGTGGCTGGAGTTGGTGAGTTTGAGTTGCATTTCACATATTTGTTTATCACATCACTGCTAATCTCTGAGCTATCATATATTCATTTTCACAATCCACATGTTACATATAACTTAAAACACAGTTGAAGATATATTCCATTGATCTGTATTGTTTTAGCAATTACATTAGTATGTGATGTACTTTCATCTGTTGCTATCTTCTTCTGTAGACTGATGATGCTGAGCCATCTTCAAGGGGAGGGCAATGGGCAATCTGAGGAGAGAATCCAATCCTCATCCAGGCAGCAATATTTGCAGCCAGCACTGCTCAACAAGGAAACTATGAACTGGATGAAGATGAGCAGAAGCTGGATGAGAAGGAGGGGGGCATTGTTTACCAAAAGCCTACAAGACTGAAGGCCACTACACGTCCGGCTAGCATTGTTATGAAGGAAGTTATCAGTTTAGGGTCACCCAGGTCACTAATGACCACCTCTCAGCCTTCTGTGGTAAATATTTCATTACCGGTACTATTTTTTTTTATGCGGTAAAGTCTAGTAAGAATAACTCAGTATAAATAAGAGGCAGAATCCGTGGTATTAGAGGTTCTGAAAGGCTTTATTCCTCTACAAAGGAATTACAGTTCGAACTGTAGGCTTCAAATTCCATCACCACGAAGGTTCAGGAAGGGAAGGCAATACATTATTGACAAGTAATGATATTTATATGGAAAGTATTACATTAAGACAGATGCAAGAGGCGTAACAGCTGATAATACAGATAATGATACACATATGCAATTAAAAAAGGCGTAAACATAGGCGTAACTAGAAACGTCATTAAACATGATGTCACAAGTGGGTGGATCCATAAGAGAATCCTGCAATGTCAGCAGAAATACTTGGCAGAGATGCGTGCGCAGCCATATGACGTGTGATTGACGTGTAACTAGAGGGTGAAGGGGACTTGACATTTAGCTCTACATGTGGAGACAGAAGTCTGAGGGGTCATGTCAACCTAATCCCAAATCATATCTAATATCTTATGTTTAAAGAACTGTATTATCCAAAAGGAAAAGTCTCTCGGGCGGAATCTATTCTATACTGACTGTTAGTGCGTGTACAAGCGTCTAAGTGTCTACATAAGATGCGAGGGGGCAGGAATCTTCCATGGTAACAGGGGCTATGAATTACTTGCATGAGGACAGTGAGGCCTGGCCCTTTGCTCGGTAGCTGGAAGAATGTTTACCTAAACTACTAGACAGGAATGCATCGGATGAGGAGCGGAGCAGATAATCTTGAAGGTGAAATACAGTTTTTGGCAGGCAACAGGCTGGATCAGGCACCGTTAGCCGCGCAGGGAGTAGGACAAAGTTCATGGATACAGATGCGGGCTCGGACTGGAGCTTTCAGAGGCAGAAGGCAGGAAAAGGCTTGATGGCAGAATTCAGGGCCTACTCGCCTGAATCTGTAAAATGTGGAAAGTGAACCACATAAAGTCGGTGGCCTTTCATACTTAGGAATGGAATATCTGACCCATTCATGGCGAATCTGAAAGAGGACATGTTGACGGTGGACGCTCATGTATTTGCGTCTTCATAACTGGAACTGGAGGGAACATACATGTACTTATAGCATGCACATGGAGCCGTTGGGGTCTACGATAGGGGACATAACTGATCACAAAATTCATATTTCCTCATTCCCTCCTTGTCCCCTACGGACCCTCAGGAGATATCGATCTTCATCAATCCATCGATCTGTTCATATAGCATCATTTGTTCTTCTTTCTTCTTCCGGGATCTTGAACGAAAACTTGGATGCGGGATACACGATGTGGCACACAGACCACAAATCGCTGGCCCACATTGTAGACATAAGCAGCAACTGAATAGTATGAGAAAGCCAATACCTAGGAAGGATAGGATCCTCCATCCCCAGGCTGACAACACTCTCCAGAACCAACCGGACCAAGTCCAGGTGCCTGGACTCTGGTGTATCTGGCTTATAATCTTATGAAGGCGAGTTATGGCTTTATATACTGACGGCGAATTTTCTGGTATGAAAACACAGCAACTTGATCCGATGACCCTACAAGCTCCGCCCCTATCGGCCAGGATGACGTCAAGGACAAGACGATTTTGAAGCACAACAATCCGCATAGCAGACTGCTCTTCTGTTAAATTGCCTAAGGCGGAAGTAGTCTCGTTCACTACTGCTTCAAGGGTTCTAGTTAATCTACGTATCAGCTTACTATTAGTGACTGTACCTATATAGGGAAAGAAACCTTTATTGAAATCTGTGTATTGCTCCCATGCCGTTTCAGTATAATCGACAATCGGGAGATCTCTCTGCTGTCTATTGTGTACTAAATGGGTATTTCTGTGATAGTCAGGAGGGGCTAGGAAAACAGGTGGCAGAAGGAATGCTATGTAACAGGTACCATCCCAATCTAGAGGTAAACGTATATATGCGGTCTGGCCACATATGAAGTAGGAATGACGGGAAGCTCTGAATGTAGACTTGCCTTGATCACTGAATTTTATTACAGTGGTGCATTTACTATGGCCCATGTGTATGGAACCATTCTTTCTTACACATAATTCCCCTTTAACTGGGAATACTGACATAGCGGGCAAGATTGGTGTAGCTTCGGATTCAACATTCAGAATCATAAGGTTAAGTGTAAAGTTACCTAATCCATATACTTCATTTTCTAGATCAGTTCCTGTTCTTTTGGGAAGTCCCTCCTTGTTAGGGTAGCAGACTTTAAGCAAAACTAGGTTCAGGTTTCCCCATACCCAGTTGTCTTGGTAAACTACTGAATTTGAATCTAGGGAATTAATCAAACTAAACCATGCTCCACAGGAGCCATTGTGTGTGAACGGGTACGGAAAGAGGGGCAAAACTCCCTTATAGTTCTGATAGGGAGGGAGTCGGCCACATATCCAACAATTTGTAGCATTGCTGGTCTGATGGGAGTGATGTAACATACTAATAAAAGTGTTGTTGCGCAGCGCAAATCTATAGGACAACTCATGCGGAGGTAATTCGCTAAAAGAATGTTCAGCAGTAACATTGTAAGCACGCTTAGAAATAGGGTAATACATATGTAGCAATACACTAGAAATGATGATCAAAAGACTTAGAAAAAACAAAATTAATAATGTAACTGTGCAGTGACTACGAAGCGATTTACAGTACGCATGTTTTTTAAGCTTTATCTGTCTATTTCTCTCTCTATTTTGGTCTAGAGGATACATGTCAGAGACAAATTCAACCGATTCACCTTGGAGAGGACTTAAACAATCAAATTGTCTGACTTGCTAGACCTTAGTTTCAGTTTATAGAGTTCGTTTTTTGTTTGTTCAACCAAGGGGAGCTTTGAGTCTGTCTGTGAGGGAATACAGGGCTGAGTGTTCACATCGGACGGTAGTCCATAAAATTTCTTGATATGACTCGAGTGCAACCACCCTTTACGTCCCTCAACCTTCACGGCTGTCCTTGTTGTCAGCAAGACGAGTTTGGGCGACTTCCACCTGGGCTCCAGCTGGGTCTTCCGGTCGAAGTTCCTCACAAGAACCAGATCACCTGGAACCACGTCATGGGGCTTCACCTCAGTGTTATCGGGAAAAGCTGCAGCTACCTGTGAACGACAAGATTGTAGTGCAGACATCAAGGAAGCCAGGCAATCTGTCAGCATATTACAGTCAACATCAGTGATTTTACGAGGTATAGGCGTCCCCCACATATTTGGTGGTCTACCGAAGATCACCTCGTACGGGGATACCCTGCTCGAGAATGTGCTATCATTCTCATGTAAAAGAGCGCAACTGGTAAGGCTACTATCCAATCGACACCTTTTTCTCTACATATTTTGGACAATCTGATTTTCAGAGTTTGATTATGACGTTCCACAAGACCTGCTGCCTCGGGATGTCGAACACAGTGGAATTTCCATTGGTAACCTAACAGAAGTGAAACGTGTTTCATTAGTTCGGATGAGAATGGCTGGCCGTTATCTGAGTATACAACACGTGGCAAACCGAATCGTGGGAAAAATTCTCGAACTAACTGTTTGGCAGTAGTCGGGGCAGTGTAATCTGAAACCGGGTAGGCTTCTGTCCAACGGGAAAGAGCACAGACAACTACGAGAACATATTTGAATCCTCGACATCGTTCCATCTGGATATAATCCATCTGGAGGACTTCAAAAGCATGATCGGGAGGTTGAAATCCACCCTGCTCTACGGGGATGCTTTTACCTGGATTAAACTGACAACATATCATACAGGTACGTACTTTCTGTTTGGCTGCTGCTCGCAAGTGTTTGTTGAACCAAATGTGTTGAATGCTGTCTAGCATAGCTTTTTCTCCTAGGTGCGCTGGACTATGTATTGTGTTAATGATGACTTGAACCATGGAGTCGGGAAGAAACCACATAGATTTTTCCTTCGTCATCCATCCTTGATCCGTTTGGATCCCTCCTAATTCAGTCCATTTCTTTATTTCTTCTGGTGTAGCATGTGTCTGTATGTCAATTACATCAAGGGCGGGATCCTTAACTGTCATGCAATGTGTTGGTGTCTGAACTATTGTCTTTGTCGTGTCAGTTGTATGAGTCTGATTCTGAGCGGTCTGTTTAGCTGTTCTGTCAGCTAGGTCATTACCCTGAGAAATGATATCGGTAACTTTTGTATGGGCTTTGCATTTCATAATCGATATTGCAGTAGGTAGATGAATCGCGTCTAATAGAGCTTGAATGAGGGGTCCGTGTTGGATGTGGGCACCGTGAGAAGTTAAATAACCTCTCTCTCGCCACAGTACGCCGAAGTCATGGACGACTCCGAATGCATAACGTGAATCTGTGTATATGTTGACTTTCTTATTTTTGGCTTGAATACAGGCTTGTGTCAGAGCGATGAGCTCTGCTGCTTGAGCTGACAAAGTGTTAATACAATTTGTTTCAATGACTTCAGTGTCTGTTGTGACTGCGTAAGCGGCCACTAACTCTCCTGTACTTGTTCTCATACATGAACCATCTACATACAATGTCAGGTCTGGATCTGATAAAGGGATGTCTGTCAAGTCTTGTCTGGGTTTCGTCGTGATAGTAATGACTTCAATACAATCATGTGCTAATGGATCTGTTCCATTTACTGGCAAAAGTGTGGCAGGATTTAATGTATTACAACGTCTGATTTCTATGTGTGGCTGAAACAATGTTAATTCATAACCGGTGAGTCTTGCTATAGTCAAGTGTTGTGTTTGTGTGCGGTTCAAGAGAACCTCTACTGCGTGTGGTACTTGTACTGTCAATTGATGTCCTAACACTATGGCATCGCTTTGTCTGATTGCTAAAGCTGTTGCTGCCACTGATTTCAGGCACGCAGGAAGAGCCTGAGCTACTGGATCTAATGTACTAGAGAAATAAGCACATGGTTTGTGTGATCCTGCTTGTTCCTGAGTGAGTACTGACAAGGCAGTACCTTCGCGTTCTGTAACAAATAGTGTAAAATGCTTACTGTAACATGGTGTTGCTAAAACAGGTGCTTGGCATAAAGCTTTCTTTAAGCTTTCAAAGGCATGTGTATGTTCTTGAGTCCAAGGGAGAACAGTCGATATGGCTGCCTCCTGTGTTGTCAACTGAATGAGTGGTTTTGCTAGAAATGCATATTGAGGGATCCACTGCCTACAGTATGAAGTGAGGCCTATAAAAGCCCGCACCTCCTTTTGTGTCTTGGGTGGTAGCATGTTAGCAATTAACTGGATGCGATCGGGTGTAAGCTGTCTTCCCTCCTTGGACAGCGAGTGCCCAAGGTAAACAACTTGCTGGACACAGAATTGCAGCTTAGAAGGGGACACCTTGTGCCCCTTGTCGGCCAGAAATTTCAAAACCGTCAGTGACGCTGTTTCACATTCATGTTCGCTTCGGGCGGTGATCAGCAGATCATCGACATATTGAAGCAAGGCAGTGTTAACTGGCATGTGGATACTGTCAAGTTCTCGTTTCAGTGCTTGGCTATAGATGCTGGGGCTTTCTGTGAATCCTTGAGGAGCGCGTGTGAATTTAAAACTTCGTCCATTTAAACTGAATCCGAACAAATATTGACTTTCCGGATCTATTGGGACGCTAAAGAAAGCATTCTTGAGATCAATTACAGTGAAGAACGTTGCTTCTGAATCAATAGCTGTTAGTAATGAAGAGATATCTCGGACCACAGGGTATTGTGGTACAATACATTTATTTAATTCGCGCAGATCAATAACTAATCGATATACTGGTGATGCTTTTGGATCCGTTCTCTTAAGAATCGGAATTATCGGGGAATTACATACATTGGAGTCGGTTTCTACAACCACTCCTTGTGCGATGAGCTCGTCAATGATTTGCAGCAAAGCCACAACAGCATCTGGTGGTAACTTGTATTGTCGCATTCGTGGTAGTACTACTCCTGTTTTTAGTGTGACTCGATATGGTGTAATGTTCATGCAACCAACATCAGTCGGGCCTTGTGCCCATAAATGTGTAGGTAAATTCTGCAGCCGGTGATCCATGTCTCTGGACACGTAGTGACCTTTGAAGTCACGTAGAAATAGTCGTACTCCTTCCGGAGAACAACATATTATGGCTCCTAGAGCTTTCAATGTTTTTATACCTAACAAGTTTTCTGGACATGATTTAGTAAGCAATAAATCTGTAGTTCGTGTCAATGGACCAACCGTAAGTGGTAGGGGTTGCGATACTTCATTAATGATAGGCTTTCCTGAGAATCCAAGGGAAATATTCTGTGAGCCTGAGAGGGGTGCCCCTGGAACTTCACTGCGTCGTATAGTTGTTCTGCTTGCCCCTGTATCAAGTAAAAACTTTCTGTCTTCCCCTAATAGTTCACTATGTACATAAGGTCCCTCTTGATCTACAGGAACCTCGATAAGGGGTAAGCCAACTTCCCTCTCTAGGCTATTTCATGTGTATCGCTGATAATCGGGATAGTCATTTTGTGCATACTGGTACATCTGTTGTGTCGTTGCTTGTGTTGCAGCAATAGGCTGCGCTTGTGGTGGTGCTACGATCTGTTGTGGAGCTGGCTGTTGCGGAGCTGGCTGTTGCGGAGCTGGCCTAGATTGTGCATGCTGAGGTATTTGTTGTTGATTCTGATCCTGTCTAGGTGGACGTGGTCTTTCCTGGGTTCTACCCGTGGCGATATTATGTTTCAGAACTGGACAATCGTGTATATAATGACCTTGTTGTTTACAATAGTTGCATGTCCCTTTCGCCGGACCTGTGGAATCACCCTTTTTATGACCATCAGCTGGAACTGACTGAGCAACAAGCATTTTCATTTTCGTATCTTTCATACGTCTTTGTTCATGTTCTTGTTCTTCTCTAATTCTATTGTGGTGATATTGTAACATCTGTAATATCTGTGACGGGGTGTTACCTTGCCAGGTACTCTCAAATTTCAATACTCTATTCTTAACTTGTGGTAGGGAATTTTCAACTAATTTTGTCACAAACAGATGTGGATATGACTCGCTACTTGCTTTTATGCCACTATTTATACCAAAACATTTTTCAAATCGGGAATAGAAATCACTAGTGTCTTCATCTTGCTTTTGTTTACAGGCTGAGATTGCACCCCAGTCCTCCTTTTTCGTAGTTAATAAACGTGGCAGTACCTGCACTAGTAATCCTGGTAGTGCTGTAGTCTTTTCCCCAAGCCCTGATCCTGCAGCTCGAGCCTTTTCTTTGTTTTCTAATGCTGTCCAATCTATCTTTTGGTCTCCCACCTCCCATTCCTTTTCTTTGAGTTTCTCGTAAACACCGGCAGGCATTAACACTTTTAATATTTTCATAATGTCGGGGTAGGTATACTCTCCCATGAGTAACATGTCCTTTATCTCACGGTGGAAACCTGCTGGATCCTTGTCATGGCTGGGTACTACTTTCTTCATTTCTAATAATTCAATTTTAGTTATAGGCGTGTACACAAAGACGCGTGTAAACTTATTATCTTCACCTCTGATTGGGTGTACTTCGCGTAAGGGATTCTGTCTATCTATGTGATACATTTTTCTTCCCATAGTGGGAATTGGAACGTGTTCTGGGCATACGAAAACTATATACTGGTTTCGAAATTCTAGAATTTCTTTAATTAAATCAGTACCTGACCCTCTCTGTGCTAGTGCATCATCACTGTATTTGCTGGGACTGTCAGCCCATTGTACTGCTGACCTGGCTAATTCTTGTTCATCCATGGAATCGAGCATATGGTACCCCCTTCGGTCTCGGAGTAATTTATCAGCGGCTTGGAATAGGTGTTCAGGAGACCTTGTATTTAACATAGGGGCTTGGAAATGTCTGTTACATTCTGGACGTATCGGATGTGTCGGATCATTAAAACATCTGGTTTTATTAAAAGATCTTCCTTTACCTACATAAGCCATCGTTTCTCTTTGTCCTGTAGGCATTTCGTCCTCCTCTCCCTCTGATTCATGTTGATCTGACTCTAATCTGTCTGTATGTATTCGTTCTACTTCTTTGCGAATCTTACGGCACATAACTACTATACATGTCTGTTTATCATGTTTCCCTTCTGATATATTCTGACCCCATTTGGTAAGTACTTGCATTTCCTCCTGATCTACCCCAGGCCTATCTCTGTTTCTGATCACACAGTTTATGAAGAAGCGTAACAGTTGTCTCTGTACATCCACTTTCTGGTATTCCATAGCTTCGTCAATACTTTCAGGGCCTCGCCCTGATTGGACAAAGTGATATATATTGTCTAAATGTGTCACCATTCCTGGTAGCGTCGCTAAATACCTTGAGGCTCGTCGTATACGTAGTGATGACAGCAGCATACCGTCCCGTCTACCGGGCACAGGATCATATCTACAATCCACTAGATGCTCTTTAAACAAGTCTGAGGTTGCTAGTTGGGGTGTACGTTCGTATGCTAAATCTCTAAGGGATAATTTATTTCCTCGGGGTGGCGTGGCAAAAATTTCTGTCGTACCTCCTGTCGCACCGTCTGAGGTGCTAGGCACGAAAGGATTTGTTGGATGTAAGATAGAAGCTGTAGATGTAGGAAAAGCGGTAGAAGCAGATGGACCTGTGGGAATGTGCGTAGGAGTTTGTTGTTGCGGGGATACAGACGGATGATCTTGGCGTTGAGCACCATCAGTGGGCGGTGCGTGTGGCGGAGCATTAGCATATTCAGGAGCTACATCATCTAAATAGGAAGAAAGGAAAATATCTTTTGCTGTTTTGGGATGTGCTTTTATCGGGAGCAATGGGGGTGTCAAGTTTTTCGGTATTTCCGGGGTGGCCTGAGGTAACCCTTCGGCCAAAAGAGGATACATACCATTCATAAGAGTGTTTCGTTGTCTGTCTACTTGTTCTGCTTTTACTCGGGTACCTTCCTCAATTAATAAATTTTCTCGGGTTTTATTCGAATTCTCCCTACCTTTCTCTTCCTGTCTGAGCGCTTTTTCTGTACGTCTATATGATTCTTTACGCCATAATTCAATGGCATCTTTCTGTGACTGTCTGGCTTTCTTTTTCCATAATTCTTCTTCTACTCTCATGATGCAATCTGCATCCCAGGTCCCAGCTGCGGGCCACCTCTGACTTTCTGGCAAATCCTTGGTGTAGTCCACCCATAGATCAAGAAATAATACGGCATCTAGGCCATGCTTATGATACATAAAGTACCCTGGAGTGTCCCTAGGTGGAATGGGAACAGCCTCTTCGAGTACCCCTTTTCTGGTTTTGATCTGTCTTAATTTTGAAAAGAGCGGCATTTTTAGACCTTATTACTTGAACACACTTAATACAATAAACACAATAATGAACAATCATTCACACCACAATATGTAGAACGTACTAAAACATTTAACATTTAACAGTTAATGAACGATGATAATTAATAGAAAACTAGTTACTGACATAATACTGACACTAGATAATACTGAATTATATGCAAGACATACTAGATATACTGCTAAACAGTACAGATACACTGCTGAAACAGTGCAGACCGGATTTGTGTACCCAAACCCGTCTTGACCGGCACAACCTATGTGCACGTTTAAATGCCTCCCCGGCAATGGTACTCACCGGGTAGCGCGGAACGGAAGGCCTCGGAACTGGACTGAAACTGGACCGGACTGGACTCGACTCGACTGGACTCGGAACTTCGGAACCTGGTGGGCCTCTGTATACCTCGGATCTTGCTCTCTCAGCTAGGCTCTGGTCGGGATACTTCGCACTTCTCACCGCCTCGTCTGGGTGTTGATCGCAGCCTCAGTCACCCCCGCTTGGCCGGAGGGAGATACAGGAAATCCTGCAGGTACGCGTTTTTGTCCGTTCAGCTGTGGCAGGAGACCGGGCCTGCAACGCACCTCCGGCGCGTGAGATGAGAAAGTGTTGAAGTACTGGGTATTTTAGACCCAGCGGTGCAGGGACACACACCCTATGACTTCTGGGTTTCAACCTGTTCCGGACCTACAGAAACACAGAGTCTTCTGGGTGAAGTCAAAGATTCGTTTATTGGCTGCAGACCAATGACAGGTATCCTAGAAGTACAACAGCGTGTATGTTCTCAGGAGACTGCTGAAAATCATAGGAATGGACTTCATCTTAAATACCCTTTTTCCTGCCTCAAGCATACATTCCTAGGTTTTATGATACGGCAATATGCAAGTGTACATTACAAAGAAAAGGCAGAGTCATGATGACCATCCCACATTCCAGTTCGGCCAGCCCACAATGATTTACACAACAAGGTTCAGATCCCACATTACATGTA
Source organism: Triturus cristatus (assembly GCF_964204655.1). Classification (NCBI taxonomy): domain Eukaryota; kingdom Metazoa; phylum Chordata; class Amphibia; order Caudata; family Salamandridae; genus Triturus; species Triturus cristatus. The sequence goes on along the minus strand of NC_140582.1, from coordinate 372,564,438 downwards.
AACAGATCCCCCCAATAAACATGAGCATCTCCTGTTTTGGGAACCAAGCCATAAAGCAGGAACAGCCAGGTGCGAAAGAGATTAGCCAGGGGCTTGTGTAGAATGAAAGGGTTTTATGACGGGTCAAGCCCTGATGCTAATCACAGGTGGAGAGAGGAAGGGGAGCTCGTGAGACCAGTTTGACCCGGGGCAGCAGAGCCAGCTGCCCAGGTCACAGAGAAGTCAGAGAAGAAGCCCATGTACTGTGAGGCCCGTATTTGCTCCATTATAGCCTATGTGAGGGCAATGACAAGATGGCCACTGCTTCCAAAATAGAACCCGCGTAGTGCAGCAGAATAACGTGTACACAGTGCATTCATAGCTAGAACGACAAGTAAAGCACTCATACATGCCGCATTTACCATTTGCGGTTCGCTAATACCAAGATAGACAGGGGTAGGGCCCTGTTCCCTACGTGGTCCCGAATATTAAAGTACGACAGACCCTCCTTTTGCCCTTACATAGGCAATCACTATACTCATCTTAATCCGAGTCTAGGTCAATGTTCACGAAGTCATGGAGATGTTGCTGTAGCATCATCCTATTACTTAGCTTGTCCCTCGATACAGGTTTCCTTACACATAAGGTAGCACAGAGACCACATATCGCAGGAGCACACTGTATACACAGACAGAACAGGAAAAGAATGGCTAAGATCATTCCAACGACCATCAGAACTTTCCAACCCCAGGCAGATATCAGTTCCCAGAACCACCCCACCAGTGACCAATCTCCCTTATCCACGTGTATGGATTCAGATATTTTATGGAGTTTGGAGATGGCTTGATACACTGTTGGAGCATTATCTGGTATGAAAATGCAGCAACTGGACTGGATAACCCTGCATACCCCACCGCGGTCTGCAAGAATAACGTCTAGAACCATGCGGTTCTGCAAAGTCATAAGGCGATCCGCTTGGAGCTCAGCTGTCAGATTACCAAGGGCACCAGCCGTTACATTAACGGTGGATTCAACCACACGAGTCAGCTGTCTCAGGTTCCTACTATTGACCATAGGTCCCCAAAACGGCAGGAAACCCAAGAAGAAGTCTCCCGCTTCCTGACCGGCAGTGTCCTCCTTACTAATCACACCTCTCACAACTCTGGTCTTGTGATAGTCGGAGGCGGCAGTAAATGTAGGCGGTAGCAGATTCGCAATATAACATGTGCCCGAGAAATCAGGGGGCAGCCATGTATATGCTCGGTCATTACAGATGAAATATGTACCCTTGGCAGTTAAAAACGCAGGGGAAAACTGTGACGGGAACGTGTACGTTTCAGTGCAGTCACTTCTTCCCAGTTGAGCTCTAGGGTTCTGACCATTACCCTGTAAGCAGAACCGACCCATGTGGGGTACGACCCAGATTGGAGATGAGATTTTTCGCTGTCTTTCACCCAGACTAATACTATACCCCGTCGCGTTCCATCCTACATAAGGTCTCAACTCTTCTTTGGGAATGGATGAGTATGCATCAATATCCCTACTCATATCGGCAATTCCTCTCACTAAGGCTTTATTATTTGTACCAGGTCTGATGGAACGCGGTTGGCGAGGGGGGTATGTCTCTAGGGCGTAGAGAAACATGGTCTGGAATGCCCATGACGATCCATTATAACTATATGGCAGCACCAAATAAGGAATACCCTTGTTAATGGTATGTGGCATTAACCCACACACCCAGCAATTGGTCGTATTCACTACTAGTTGGTGCTGGTGCAAGAGCTGGATAAACGAGTTATTTACAAACTCCGATCGTCTGGTCTGTTCGTGTTCAGGCAAAGGGTGAAAAGAGTGAGAGGAGGCAGTAGAAAGAGGTATAGGCTGTTCAGTGGGTGCAAGGGCTTTTGAGTGGAGAAAAACACAAATCCTACAATAAACATTGTAATACTACACAGTGTAAAAAGGCACAAAAAGACAAAACATTTACTTTTTACAATTCTACACATTCTGGTTTTAAAGTTCATTTCCTCAATCGGTCTCTCCATCTTAAAAAACTCCATCCTCTACTCGGGCCGCTCGCGGCGGATGAGTTTCTTCTGCTAAGGAGTACGCCTGTCAGTCCAGGGAAACGCCCTAGACCAACCAGAACCGTCGACCTAGCGTCTTCGGCCTGTACCCCAAAGTCTTGGCACCGCGACCCTGCGGCAGAACCCGGATGGTGGTTCGAAAAACAAAAATCAAGAAAGTCCTTCAGATGGGAGAGCAAAAAGTGTCCAAAAAGGAAATAGTAAGGAAATCTTTATTTGTCCATGGGCCTGGGTCTCAAATTATAGCGGAGACGGCCAGGTGCCGTTTGGTCTTGGAACAAAAGTTCAGGCTCAGTGGTGTCCAGTCGATTTGATGGTGGCACAGCTTCCTGCAGAATATTGTCACTCTCTTGGACTGAAGCTGTGTCCTTTAGGCGTGCGTCACTGAATGGTACAAAACGAGGTATAGTGTCTGTCTCAGTGTCGGCGATACCCTCCTTGACCCACTGGTCATATGGCAGAGGCAAGGGGACTATTTTGCAGTGGGTACCATGTATCCAATGCTTCCTTCCTTTTACTCGCACCGCTGATCTCGTCGACAGGAGCACAAGATGAGGGCCGATCCAGCGAGGCTCGTCGTTGCCCTTACGCTGGAAGTTCCGGACCAGGACCCACGAACCAGGGTTGATAGGGTGTCCAGGAGGTTCAGAAGCTTGGGGAAGAGTATCATGTACCTGTTGGTGCAAAACACGCAGTTTAACAGTCAAATCATACAGGTAATCGAGCAGTACTGGATGCTCAATCTCACTGAACTTCGTAGGCCTTGGCACACCCCATACGTTGGCCGGGCGGCCAAAGACTACTTCATAGGGACTAAGTCCCACTCGTGAGTGTATCGTCATTCTGGTGGACAGGAGTGCTAAAGGCAGGGCGTCAGGCCATTTAAGACCGGTGCTCGCCTGGATTTTGGCCAGCTTGAGCTTTAAGGCTCCATTGTAGCGCTCTACTAGTCCAGCTGATTGGGGGTGATTTGCAGCGTGGAACTTCTGCTTTATCCCTAGCCCTTCACATACATTCTTCATCACTTTACCCACAAACTCACTTCCGTTATCACACCACACCATTCTTGGCATTCCAAACCTAGGGAAAAACTCCTTCACAAGGGCTTTGGCTGTGGATAGGGCAGTGTTATCTTTCAGAGGATAAGCCTCTATCCATTTTGAGAAAGCACAAACAACCACCAGTACATATTTCAGGTTGTTGCATCTTTCCATGTGAATAAAGTCCAGCTGCAAAACTTCGAATGGACATGATGGGGGTGCAAAGTGACCGGCTGGAGTTGGGGTTCCCCTACCAGGGTTGTATTTCAAGCATACCATGCAATTCTTGACCACATTCTCTGCACACTTGGGAATCCCAGCATTCTGCCATACTGGAGCCAACAACTTACAGATACCTTTCGTACTGATATGTGCCATTCCATGTGCCATAGTAACCACTGGAAGCACATATGCATCAGGCAACAACCATCGCTTATGTTCTGTCAGATCAATCCAACAACCATTCTCATCCAACTTACCCATACTCTCTCTCCACTTGCTTAACTCTTCCTCTGTGGCTTCAGCCTGAAGCGACTTCACACTCTCTATTGTGTTCTCACACATTCCAACATCATTAACCCATCTTGCGGGGCCTGCAACATACATTCTAGTCTTCACATTCTGTGCTGTTTCTTTCGCGGTCTCATCAGCAAACGCATTCCCACGTCCAACATCATCTGTAACTTTCCTGTGCGCACTGCATTTCATGATCGCAACTTGCAACGGTAGGGTCAGTGACTCAAGGAGATCATTCACCAACTTGCCATTCTGAATTTTAGCTCCATGCGACGTCAGGAACCCACGCTCTTTCCACAGTCGTCCAAAATTATGAGCCACGCCAAAGGCGTACTGGCTATCTGTGTATATATTAACTCTCATTCCTTCAGACAACACACATGCTCTCGTGAGGGCAATTAATTCTGCTGCTTGGGCCGAATTATGTGGCACTCGTGCAGTTTCCACGACCGTGTGTAAAGTCGTGATAGCATATGCAGCAGTCGTGTCACCATTAGGGAGTTTGAAACATGACCCATCTACCCATAAAGTGCCGTCACACTCAGTCAGGGGAGTATCTTTTAAATCTACTCTCCCTTTCGTCTCTTCTTCTGTTCTGAACAGACAATCATGTTGCTCAATCTCATCTGAGTCTGCTGGAATTGGCAATAACGTAGCTGGATTCAGCGTATTACATCTTTTTATGTGTATATGATTCGCTAACAGTGTGAGTTCATACCCTGATAATCGCGCACTAGTCAAGTGTTGTGTCTTGGTCCTATTTAATAATGTGTCTACAGCGTGTGGGACCATAACGATCAATGTGTTGTCCATTACCAGACCAGCAGATTGTCGGATAGACATTGCTGCAGCAGCTGTCGCTCTCAGACAGCTTGGCAATGCCCTCGCTACAGGGTCCAAGGTGGATGAAAAATACGCGCATGGGCGCGGTCTGTCGCCAAAAGGCTGTGTTAACACTGACAACGCACATCCATCTTTCTCGTGAACATACAATGTAAAAGGCTTGCTATAGTCAGGAGTGCCCAACACAGGTGCTGAACACAATGCATTGCGCAATTCCACAAAACTTTTCTGGCACTCTTCAGACCATGGGATAGGATTCGGTGTGTCTTTGCATGTTAATGCTAATAAAGGTTTTGCCAACAAAGAAAAACTAGGAATCCAATGCCTACAGTATGAAGTAATGCCCAAGAAAGCACGCACTTCTCTCTGTGTTTTTGGCACACTCAACTGTGCAATGGCTTGAATTCTTTCTGGGGTCAGTCTCCTTCCCTCCTTCGATAAGAGATGACCTAAGTAGGTCACTTCTTGTCGACAATATTGCAGCTTAGAGAGAGACACTTTGTGATGAAAAGCGGATAAATGGCGCAACAATGACAATGTGGCTTCTTTACAGATCTTCTCAGTATCCGCGGCGATCAGTAGATCGTCCACGTACTGAATCAGGATAGCGCCACTAGGTAAGACAAGTGCATCAAGCTGCGCTTTCAAAGCTTGACTGTATATGGATGGACTCTCGCAGTAGCCCTGGGGAGCGCGTTTGAAGCGGAAGCTTCGGCCTCCCAGACTAAAACCAAAAATGTCTCTACTCTCTTCTGCAATTGGGATACTAAAGAAAGCATTTTTTAAATCAATCACTGAAAACCATGCAGCAGAGGCTGGAATCATCGTTAACAAGGCAGTTATATCAGGGACAACCGGAAACTGTGGCACAACAATCTTATTAACCTCTCTAAGATCAATCACAAATCTGTAAACAGGTGGCTGTGAAGGGTCCGTTCGTTTTAAGACAGGTAAAATCGGACTATTGCAAACGTTGCCTCTTGTCTCTTCAATCACACCCTTATTAATCAAGTCGCCGACAATGTCTAACAATGCTTTCTGGCCTTCATTAGAGATTTTGTACTGGGGAATACGTGGCAGTCTGACATTAGTCTTTAAAGTCACCACGTATGGCGGTATCTCCAAGAGGCCCACGTCATTGGGACCAGTAGCCCAAAGGGCATCCGGAAGGGATGACAATTCAGGTGGCATTGTGTTTTTAGACAAGTACATTGGAGAAATCACTTTCTTGCCTAATGTAAGTTGTACTCCTGAAGGAGAACAGTACAGTGTAGCATGCAATCTTTTCAACAAATCTAATCCCAGCAAATTCTCACCACAACCTGTTGTCAGAATCAGGGGTGCTTTCAGCTCGCAAGGCCCAACAGAAAGTGACATGGGACTAGAAATCGGGTTCCTAACCGGGGCGCCAGAAAAACCTACCGAAACATTTATATCGCCAGACAAAGGTGCGCCAGGGAGTTTTGAATGCATGATTGAACTCTTTGCAGCACCAGTGTCTAGCAGAAAAGGCTCCGTTACATTTGCTGTAGTCACATCAACATACGGTCCACTCTGATCCACTGGCACTGAAACAACTCCCTCTCTCTGTCTATGGCTGTCCTAGTAATCACTACTTTCTGCATCACCGTCCTCCACATAATAATCATTATTGTAATACTGGGCCGTATTACTAGTCGCGTTAGCTTGCTGATCAAAGCTATTAATGGCGCTTTGGGGCGGAAGAGGACGCGCGTTCTGGGGAACACTTCCACGCCCTCTGCCTCTAGGAGCTTGCTGACCACCCCTACCTCTAGCGCCATACACATTACCGTTCCGTTGCATTAATTTAGGGCAACTATATTTATAATGACCTTCCTCTTTGCAGTATGAACATTGGTTGGGACCCACAGGGACACGTGGTTGATAATACCCATTCATTTGCTGATTGTTCTGAAATTGTTGGGGTTGGTGATAAACACCTTGGGGTTGCCTATAATTATTCTGACCTCCACGTGGTGGATAGGCCTGCTGTAAAAGGACCTTTGTCTTTAATTCCTTTGTTTTCTTCTCTGTCCTATCTTTCTCGTCTTTATCTCTATTTTCATAATACTGTGCAGTAGCCAGTATTTGCGCTGAGGAAGAAACAGCCCAAGAACTCTCTGAATCTTTCAACTTTTTACACAGGTCAGGAAGTAAATTCTGCACAAACTTATCCACAAATAACCGTTGGCCACCCTCAGTACTCATATCCTGCCCACTGTGGTCAATAAACGTTTCCTCAAACCTAGTAAAGAAGTCTGACACTGTCTCATCCTTCTTCTGTTTACACGCAGATAACTTGTCCCAATTTACGCGCATTGCAGGCATTAGTGTCTTCATATATGTGATGATTCTACCAGGCAGTTCAGCTACTAAAGGCTCAGGTTTCGCGCCACCAGTTTGTCTAGTATCAGCAGCAATAATGTTAGCCCATGTATCCCCTAGTTCTGCATCGTGATCTGCATTACGTATTGACCCCCATAGAGGCTGTGGAACAACATTACCAAACAACATATCTATGTCTGCCAAATTCATAACGCATGATCCTGCTGTTTGTGACAACTCTTTATAATAACCTGCTGGGTTTTTACGGGGATCGGGTAATGTCTGCTTAAGCGCTAACACCTCAGAGCACTTCCATGGAACATGCACCCAAACACGTTGGAAATGCGCTGGCACAGCGGGGTTACCACCGGCAGCTGCGACTGCTTCCTTCCATACCGGGGGAACTTCTCTCATGGGGTATTGTCGCGCTTTTACCTTTTTCCCCACAAGGACATCTTGTTCAAACAATGACTGTTGACAATCATCATTCCTGAAGGACAATACAACTGCAACTGCTTTATCTATATCGCGGTCCACGATTATACCAGCTCCAAAATCAAACCTCACTCTACACAATTCCTGCGGGCTCGGATTTTTACCACTATCCTCCAATTCTTCAGAGAGAAATTCGCACATTTTCTCAAACACATATCTCTGTTTTGGGGCATCCCATTGATGGAAAACGCTGACAACTGATTCCACATCATACAATGAAGGGAAGACAATCCATCTACGCGCCATGCTGTCTATTACCTTTTTCTCATCAGGGTTAGGCAATTGACTACGCAATTGCTTACGCCGTAAACCAGGAGTCGCACCAGACGACTCAAAGAGAGGCGACATTAATGTAGTAACCACATTAGCTAAACGCTGTCGCGCTGAAGGAGAAGTTGAAGCGGAAACAGGGGGAAAAACAGAGGGAAGAAAAGAGGATGTAGAAACGGGTACTGGAGTGGTGCAAGGAAGAGTGTTAGGGGAGGCAGCTGCTGAATTAGGCAAAGTCGCAGGAAGTGCGGGAGCAGTTGGAAACACAACTGGCAACCCTTGAGAGGGTTGCGCTACAGGGATAAGAGCCGGCTGCAAAGCAGCTGGCGGTTGCGGCAAAGCTTGCGGCATATTGACTGGAGGAGGCATATTCACAAGCTGGGGAGGCGCCGTAGCATTTTGCGCATACGGGGGTGGCGAACTCAACAAATGCGACATCAAGGGATCTTTCTCCTTTTCTTCTAACTCATTCTGCTTAGAATGTGGTAAAGCTGGGTAACATTTGTCAATCCCTAGCTTGCGCTGCCTGTGTAATTGCTCGCTCATCTGCTCCTCCTCATTGTCTTTAAATTGTACAGCTGCTTGCATTACTGTCATACCTTTTTCTCTCTTATTCTTTTTCGCTAGCTTAATTTCCTTTTGTTTGGCTTCCTTTCGCCATAAGCGGAAAGAGTCAAACATCGCCGGCCGGGCTTTCTTCTTAAACAATTTAATTTCCAGATTATCTAAAATATCGGTATCAAAACTACCATTTTGAGGCCATTTTAGAACACCATCTTTTCTGGTGTAGTGGATCCATACTTCGTTATATGCAATGGGGCCTACGCCATGTTTTACATAGAGCTCATAAGTTGGAGTTCCAACCGGAGGAACCGGGCATGATTCTTCCAGCTGGAAATCTCTTCCACAACCCAAACAAAATATTCTACCAAATATTCTAGAACCAGGCATCTTCGCTCACTAGTCTAGATCCAAACGTCAAAGGATTATCGATTACGATATTCTCGTGAATACACGAGTCCTCTGGCTTTGGGGTTTGCAAACACCAAATCACCTATTACCAAATCAAACCAAACGATCCCGAAGGATACCAAAACAAATGGGAGACGCTCCACGTATACTTAACTGAATATTGCTAATCGATGGCGTCACCAGAAGACTCTCTCGATTGTTTCGCTCTCTCAAACTCGTCAAGGGTCCAAAACAAAACAAACCGAGGCACCAGTTTGCACTCGGAGTCCCTTATGGCTTCTTTAACCCACTGATCATAGGGTAGGGATAAAGCAAACCTGCGGCAATGGGTGGCATGCACCCAGTTCTTTTGGCCAGCAACCTTTACTGCAGTACGCGTCACCTATAGAACCTGTTCCGGCCCCTTCCAGCGTGGCTCTAAACTTTTCTTTCCCTGAAAGTTCAGGAGAAGTACAAAGTTCCCAGGCTGAATATCATGGCCCGGTCCCTCTGGTGTAGAAGGCAGGGACTCCTACACCTGTTGGTGAATAGACCATGAACTTTCTGTTAACTGGCTAAGATAATCTAACGACACAGGGTACTCAATATCAGTAAAGTGTCGAGGATGCAGGATGCCTCAGACATTTGCCGGGCGTCCAAACACGAACTCATACGGTGACAATCCTGTTCTAAAATGAGCTGTCATTCTTATTGACAAAAGAGCTAACGGGAAAGCTTCTGGCCACTGCAACCCCGTTGTCTCCTGAAGTTTTGGCCAATTTCAGTTTGAGAGTACCATTGTACTTCTCAACCAAACCCGCTGACTATGGATGATTAGCAGCATGGAATTTCTGCTTCACATGAAGACCCTCACAAATTAATTGAATCACCTTTGCATGTTGTCCTGTTGTCACTCCAGATAACTCAAGGAAAGAACTCCTTCAGGAGTACCTTTGCAGTTGTGATGGCTGAATTATCTTTAGTGAGATAAGCTCCAACCCATTTACTGAATGCATATACAACCACCAAAATATACTTCAAATTATTAAATCCCTCCAATTCGATGTAGTCCATTTGAAGGACTTCAAAAGGAAAAGTGGGTGGTGCGAAATTGCCAGGTGGTGTAGGGGTACCCTTCCAAGGATTATGCATCATACATACCATGCAATACTTCACTAAGTGTGCAGGCACCTTGGAGATGTTATCATTCTGCCATACGGGGTCTAGCAACTTTCAAATGCCTTTGGCATTGATATGAGCTGGGCCATAGGGCATAGTAACCACATTAAGAACATATGCGTCTGGCAACATCCATTTCTGTTTCCCTGATTTCTCAATCCAACATCCTTCCTCATTCAACTGCACTGTACTTTCCTGCCACAACATTAATTCTTCTATTGTGGCTTCACTTTGTAACTCCTTAACACTTTCAAGAGTATCTTCAAACATGACAGCCTCAGGAACCCACCTAGATGGACCTGCTACAAACATTCTTTTTATCTTTGTCCGGGCTGTCTCCTTAGCTGTCTGATCAGCAAAAGCATTTCTCCTACAACCATCATTGGTGACCTTCCTGTGAACACTACACTTTACTATTGCCAAGTTCTTGGGGAGCGTCAAAACTGACAAAAGCCTCAATATGAGGTGTCATGTTGGATTTTTGTGCCCTGAAAAGCAAGGAACCCTCTCTCAGCCCAGAGTCGCCCAAAATTGTGCGCAACTCCAAAAGCATATTGCCTTTCAGTATAGATATTGACAACCAGCCCTCGCTCAATTCACAGGCTCGAATAAGGGCAGCAACCTCAGCAGCTTGAGCCGACTACAAAGGGACCCGTAATGTCTCCACTACCGTGCGTAGCATGGTAATAGTGCAGGCTGCAGTGGTGGTGCCATCTGGTAATTTAAAACAAGAGCCATGAACATATAGTTTCCCTTCTGGGTCAGATAAGGGATCATCAGTCAAGTCTACCCATCCTTTCGTCTCTTCTTCCGTCCAGAAGATGCAATCATGTTTGTCAGCTGCATCATTCTCAGAAGGGAGGGGTAGTAGCGTGGCTGGATTCAGAGTAGCACACCTTTTAATTTTAATGTGTTTAACAAACAATGTCAATTCATAGCCGGAGAGACTTGCACTGGTGAGGTGCTGTGTCTGTATCTTATTTGAGAGCATAGCCACAGCATGGGTTACCATAACTGTGAGGTCAGTATCAAGCCCTAGTCCAGCCGATTGTCTTATTGAAGTGGCCACAGCCGTGACCGCCTTAGACCAACCGGGAGGGCTAGCGCAACTGGATCAAGCACAGCAGAGAAATAAGCGCACGGCTGTTGCTTGTCCCCAAACTTTTGTGTTAAAACAGAAAGCGCGCAACCAGTCATCTCGTGGACATATAGCACAAACGGCTTGCCATAGTTAGGTGTACCAAGCACTGGAGCCAAACAAAGCACTGTTTTCAATTGCTCAAAAGACTGCTGACATTCAGGCGACCAAGGCAAAGGCTCATTCACTTCTTTCGTTGTTAATGCAAGCAAAGGTTTAATTAGTATGTAGTAGTGAGGTATCTACTGTTGACAGTAGGAAGTGATACCAATAAAAGTGCGCACATCTTTTTGAGTTTTTAGAATAGGCATTTTAACAATAGTACTAATATGCTCAGGGGTCAGCCTCCTACCCTCCTTCGACAGTAGGTGACCTAAATAGGTGACCTCCTGTTGATAATACTGGAATTAAGAAAGAGAAACTTTATGTCCATGATGAGCCAAATGTAACAATAATTTAACAGTGCTATCTTTGCAACCTTGTTCCGTATCACAAGCTATGAGTAGATCATCAACATACTGCACCAATACATTACCTGAGGGAAGCGACAAGGGATCCAACTGACCTTTAAATGCTTGGCTATCAATACTCAGACTCTCTGTATAGCCCTGAGGAGCTTGACAGAATCTAAAGCTCCTACCAGCAAAGGTGAACCCAAACAGATATCTACTATCTGGATGAATAGGAATACTAAAGAAGGCATTTTTCAAGTCAATGACAGAAAAGAATTTATAGGTAAAAGGAATCATTGTCAAAAGTGTGGTGCTATCAGGAACCAACAGAAACTGAGGAATCACAATGTTATTAACTTCACGCAAATCAATCATTAAACGGAAAACGTCCTCATGATCATCAGAGGAACCTGAAGGTGTTGGTTTAGGAATCGGAAGAATGGGACTATTACAAATATTGGCAGATGTCTCTTCAACTACACCTTTTTATATCAAGTCCTGAATAATCTGTAGAAGGGCCCATTCTCCTGCCTGGGGTATTTTGTACTGAGAAATACGAGGCAAAATAGCATGGCCTTTAACCTGGTTCAATACCGATGGTATATGCAATAGCCCTACATCTATATGACCTGTCGCCCATAGAGTGGATGGTACATCAGCAAATTCAGCTGGAAGAGGGAGAGACAGACATTTTAATAGTACCTACATTTGGACCCATCGTCATCTAAACACCTGCTGGGGAACAATAAATAGTAGCATACAATTTTTTCAACAAATCCAAACCCATCAAATTTTCACCACAATTGGACATCAACAAAAACGGTGAATCCACAGTTAAAGGACCAACAGTCAATGCAAGGGGTCGTGAAATGGGGCATACAACCAGTACACCTAAAAAACCTACCAAAACATTATTATGCCAGACAGAGCCGCCCCAGGGACCAAATGTCGAGAAACAGACATCTTCGTCGCCCCTGTGTCCACCCGAAAATCCTTAGTCGAGCCTTGCAAATCCACAGTGACATAAGGACCACGCTGATCTACAGGTATCGAAACTGGTACTTCACACTGTCCCTGGCTACCCTAGCTACAAGATATCCCTCTCACCTCATCTGTATCATAATCATCATGATAATACTGTCCATCATGAAGGTCAGCAAAGTAATTGTTATCAGAAGGACCCTGTGAGACCACAGCGCTCTGTGCTCTATCGTTCCCATGACCTGGGACACGAGAACCCCGTCCTCTAGGGACCACGGCCTTCTGCAAAAGTGCAGGACACTCGCTACACCAATAACCCTCCTCGTTACAATATGCACACGGATTCGGCCCCAAAGGTGTCGTGTACGGCTGCCTCATAGTGCGCGGAAGCTGTCTGGAAGGACCACCTCAGCCTCTACCATTTCCCCTAAACACTTGCTGTAACAACACCTTTGTCTTCAAATCTTTTCTCTTTTAGTCTGTCTCTTCTTTCTCCTCTTGGTCACGATTGTTCATAATATTGAGCCATAGTCAAAATAACAGAGGGGGAAAGAAATCAGACACACTTTCATCCTTCTTCTGTTGACAAGCCTTCAGCTTATCCCAACTTACCTTCTTTGGGGGAATGAGAGAGTGCATATATGTAATAATGCGACCTGACAAAGCAAGTATCTCAACTCGGGGCATATCACCTGGCTTCCTTTCCTGATCCCATACCTTAATCACATTCCATGTGCCACCCAACTCTTGAGTATGAACCTGTCACCAAATATCAACTGGAACAAGAAGACCAAATAATATTTCAATATCAGCAAGAGTCATTCCAGTAGAAGAGGCAGCTTCAGTCAATTCTTTATAATAAGCAGTGGGATTTTCCCTAGGATCAGGCAAGTGAGCCTTAAGAGACACAACCTCACTTCTTTTCCACGAAGTATAAACAAATTGTTCCTGAAAACGGTTGGCTACACCCGATCTGGTGATATTACCGAGCTGATCCGTCAACTCAGTTATTTTTGGGTGATATATAGGATGAACCTCCCACATCAAAAACTGAGATACCGACTTAGGGCTGTTCTCATATAACCTACCTCTATAAGCAATTAAAATTGTAAGATTTCCTAAAACTTGTCCTGGCTCCAAATCACTAACATACACACAATCTCTCTTATCGAATAAGATTTGAGGTGTGGCTGTCCCAAAATGTTGCTGCCAAAGACAACATAAATGTAGCAGACATATGTTTAAGGGCATGTTGCTGTATAAAAGGTTCAAAATCTCACATAACTTCCCAGACATCCTCCATACTATAAATGGCATTTTGAGCCCACTGTGCAGCCTGATCAGCTATTACGTGTTTCTTTTAGTCACCCACACCAGATCACACTAAAGGGCCCATGCGCTCCTTAAATGTGGCCCAAACTCTATCCTCAAATCCGCGAGCAGGCGTCTCAACATTGAAAGATGTTGGAGGATGAAAAACCATGGAAAGAGAAGCGACAGCAATGACAGGTACAATCATCGCCAGTGGTTGCACCGGTGGAGAAAGAGCAGAGGATACAGGAGTCGTGAAAGTAGGTGTGCTGGGAGTCACAGATGTCGAAGGGGTGCCGTAGCCAAAGCCGTTGAAACATCAGCTGTAGATACGGGAACAGTTGGAGTTGATATAACAGGCTGCTGTGACTGAAAGGGAACAGCAGAATATATCCTCTGTGGGGCATATGGAGGCGGGGTTTGAGTATCTAGTAATTCCTCCACAAAAGTATAATTTTCCTCTTGGGCCAAATAAGACTTATCAATATGGAACCGAAAACTCCCGTCTTCACATTCAACTCCTGTATCCTGTTTTTCTCTATCATATGCTACAGCTTTCTGAGTCAGTGTTTGCATTCTCCCCTTCCGTGCATCTTTATCCATCTTCAATCGCCTCTGTCTAGCCACTTTTTGCCACTTTCAAAGAGAATCAAACATTGACTGCCTACTTCGTCTTTTAAACAACTGTTCCGGTCAAAACCCAATCATTTTTTCATCAAAAATGCCCGTCAACGGCCATTGTAACTCAGCATTGTCCCTCGTATATTTGTGCCATAATGTACTAAACATAATAGGGCCAAGACTGTGCTTCATATACATATCAAAATTAGAAGTGATCTTCTTTCAATCGAGCATCTGCAGAACAACAACAACAACACAAATACAAGATCTTGCTAAACTCAGGCATTTTCTAAGAAAAACAAATTGGTTATTTTTACATGGCAAAGCAGTTGCAATTGCTTTTTATCAAAATCAGTCCTAAAACTGTACTAGACCCAAATCACAATGGTACCATATCCACAAAGAACCAAAACAAACGCACAAATGAAGCGATTCTCCACTGCCAACTCTTTAGACCAAACGGTCAGATCCAAGGGTTTAGCCGTTCAGGACTCTAGTCGGAATGACCACTGGGCAAGGCACCGCCTAGCAGAACCAAAGGGGCAGCTGCGAGCAGCCAAAACTCCTTGTGCAGGGACCCCTGAACCGTCAGTCCGACCTGACGGTGGCCTCGACCTCCCTCCCCATCCGCTGAAAGGGATAGATCAATCACCCAAAGGAGTCCCTGTTCGGGCACCAATTGAAGGAAGTTACCTGTTTAGGGTCACCCGGGTCACTAATGATTACCTCTCAGACTTCCGTACCAAATGAAGAGTCGGTCAGACAGTAGAGAATTCAAACCAATAACTGTTTATTCAAAGTACACTAAGAGCGGAGCCCAGTCTGCCCAGTCGCTAGGAGTGCTGCAGAGGGACTGAAATCAACAAGCATAAAGATACATTTTATGCGTTATGCAACTGGGCTGAAACACGCCCATAGTGGAATTTTCCAGGCAGAGGCCGCTTTGCAATGAAATACAAAAAATACAATCTCATCAGTCATATCTTACACAAAGTTGCAAAGCCGAAGGTTGTTCCAGTCAGGCCTGTCACCAGACACGTGGGAGAGGTCCTCTATCTAGTAAGAAAGGTATGCACTAATAAGAACAATGTATTCATTAGTTAAGCAAAACCCAACTTTGAAGAAACAAAACCTAACAGAGGCCTTTTCTCAGAAATAGCGACGGATTGGTTTCGAACATGATTCAAAACGGTGGCTGAAATAGAAAATGGTGCAGCGAATGCTAACTTACATAGAGCAATGCGAAAGCAAAAACCTTTCTATTCTAACAGTTCCTTCTTCTTTACATCCCAGGTCATTGTGTGGATTCTCATACACACTCCTTCCAGGACTGCTCCCAAATATCTGAAGGAGAGAATACCCTTGGTGAGTCGCAGGTGTCCTCTATGCATGAACCTCCACCCCACAACCTCCCATGTGCCACCCCTTTCAATGCTGCTCCATCTGCGGTGAAACCAGAGTATGTCCCATGCAGGAAGGATGGCATAGGTTCATGATTTCCACTGGGAGGATGAATGTTTCCAACAATAGAATGATTTGTGGCAGGATATTCATGCACGAGGGGTTTTTGTGTCGGAAATTTCAGACTCACGTCAAGGGCTCCCTCAGATGATTGACAGACATGCCTGAGCCTTGGATAATGCTGTGAAATATTGCCAATGCATGACAAGGATGCAAAAATATCAAATCCAGATTTATAAGGACGAGAGTGCAAGACACCATGGTGCCGATTGCGATCCGGTAGAAAAAATCCCTGTGCGACTCGTATCCGGTCTTTTTACCGTACGAATCGTACAAGTCCCGTACGAACTGGCAATCACGATTCGCATGGTAAAAAGTCCATACGAACCGCATTCGGAATCATTCCCCACACGTCCTTGGGTCGGAAAATGTGTCCGACACGTCCTCGGACGATTTACCGTACAAACGTGAAAAGTCAAGTCCGACCGATGAATCACGATCCCACCCGTGCGTCCGAACTCACAACCGTATGGTAAAAACACCGTCCGCACCGAACTCCCATTGCAACCATAGAGATATGTGCCCGCATACGCGCCAAACACACCCCCAGCATCCATACGTTCGAGTCGTACTCCCCGTTAATGTACACCCCCCCTGTATGTACACCCGTGTACGTGTCGAACCCCCACCCGTGTATGTACACCCCAGTACGTTCGGGTCGTACCCCCACCCCTGTACGTGTCAAACCCCCACCCGTGTATGTACACCCCAGTACGTTCGAGTCGTACCCCCACCCCTGTACGTGTCGAACCCCCACCCGTGTATGTACACCCCAGTACGTTTGAGTCCTACCCCCACCCCTGTACGTGTCGTACCACCGTGTAACCACACCCCAGTACGTTCGAGTCCTACCCCCACCCCTGTACGTGTCGAACCCCCACCCGTGTATGTACACCCCAGTATGTTCGAGTCCTACCCCCACCCCTGTACGTGTCATACCCCCGTGTACCTACACCCCAGTACGTTCGAGTCGTACCCCCACCCCTGTACGTGTCGTACCACCGTGTACCCACACCCCAGTACGTTCGAGTCCTACCCCCACCCCTGTACGTGTCGTACCACCGTGTACCCACACCCCAGTACGTTCGAGTCCTACTCCCACCCCTGTATGTGTCGAACCCCCACCCGTGTATGTACACCCCAGTACGTTCGAGTCCTACCCCCACCCCTGTACGTGTCGTACCACCGTGTACCCACATCCCAGTACGTTCGAGTCCTACCCCCACCCCTGTACGTGTCGAACCCCCACCCGTGTATGTACACCCCAGTACGTTCGAGTCCTACCCCCACCCCTGTACGTGTCATACCCCGTGTACCTACACCCCAGTACGTTCGAGTCGTACCCCCACCCCTGTACGTGTCGTACCACCGTGTACCCACACCCCAGTACGTTCGAGTCCTACCCCCACCCCTGTATGTGTCGTACCACCGTGTACCCACACCCCAGTACGTTCAAGTCCTACCCCCACCCCTGTACGTGTCAAACCCCCACCCGTGTATGTACACCCCAGTACGTTCGAGTCGTACCCCCACCCCTGTACGTGTCATACCCCCGTGTACCTACACCCCAGTACGTTCGAGTCCTACCCCCACCCCTGTACGTGTCGTACTACCGTGTACCCACACCCCAGTACGTTCGAGTCCTACCCCCACCCCTGTACGTGTCGTACCACCGTGTACCCACACCCCAGTACGTTCGAGTCCTACCCCCACCCCTGTACGTGTCGTACCACCGTGTACCCACACCCCAGTACGTTCGAGTCCTACCCCCACCCCTGTACGTGTCGTACCACCGTGTACCCACACCCCAGTACGTTCGAGTCCTACCCCCACCCCTGTACGTGTCATACCCCCGTGTACCTACACCCCAGTACGTTCGAGTCGTACCCCCACCCCTGTACGTGTCGTACCACCGTGTACCCACACCCCAGTACGTTCGAGTCCTACCCCCACCCCTGTACGTGCCGTACCACTGTGTACCCACACCCCAGTACGTTCGAGTCCTACCCCCACCCCTGTACGTGTCGTACCACCGTGTACCCACACCCCAGTACGTTCGAGTCCTACCCCCACCCCTGTACGTGTCGTACCACCGTGTATGTACACCCCAGTACGTCAGAGTCGCACCCCCAACACAACCTCCTAAGTACGGAGCGCACCCCAGGCCCCAACATCACAACCGCATGTACGAGTCGTACCAAGCCACACACAAGGACAGCACCGTACAACCAAATGGCCCATGTACACACCGTACACACGCTCAAAACGCACGTACACAACCAGGAAAAACCAAAACAACACAAGAATACACTATTCGAATGGCACAAAGCCACTAAACATGGCCAACAAACACTAAAAAACACACCTTCACTGACCTGCAACTGCCAAAAACAAACAGAGGCCCAAAACACCACCACTCCTTATAACACACCCACCCAAACTTCAAACACAGCCACACCCACCAATGGACCAATAAAAAGGGCCCACACACACAAACCATGAGCCTTTGCAACAGACTCACTGCTGCTAGACACCACAGACAACTTACAGCACCTTACTACAAGCTTCACCACACCTTACACTTGCACATCTCCACACAACCACCTTCACAAACACACCCTCATCACATTCACACACACACACACCTGCACACCCACACCCACACACCCACAACCATCCACACCCCCCCCACCATCCACACCCCCCCCCACCATCCACACCCACACCCCTCACCATGCCCACTACCAAGAATCCAAAGTTCAGTAACCGAGAGTTGGAGGTTCTTGTTGAAGAAATCCTCAGAGTCGAGCCACAGCTCTTTGGAACATTGGTCAGAAACACCAGCATGGTAGCAAAAACAGCCATGTGGCAGACCATCATCGATGCTGTGAATGCTGTTGGGGACACCAGAAGGACCAGGCAGGAATGCCAGAACAGGTGGTACGATCTGCGGAGGAGGGTCAGAGCCAAGAGGCAGGAGGAACACGACCAGGCCAACGCCACCGGAGGAGGGCCCTCCCGCAGACCCGTACACTACCAGCCCTGGGAGGAGAGGGTGATGGCCATACTGCCGGTGGAGGCAGTCGAAGGATTAGAAGGACTCCGAGACCCGGGTGAGTACACAAACAACGCACCTCACATGGGGGGAACGGCATCCACAACCAAAATCACTAACAGGCACGCAACCACCCCAAGCCATCGCATGACTCAACCACACTCCATGAACACGCACATGCCACTGCTGCCACCATGCCCCATGCACCCAGCTGGACAATGTCAAGTCACAGGCCACAGAAGACACCAACACATGACACGGTAACCCGGATGGCGGGAGGCTGGGCCCCAAAAATCACATAGTGCAACTCCGAAGCAGACAACAATGCCCTCTGCTTATATGGCCCAGGTCACAGCCAGACAAACAGTGTGTCCCAACACAGGAATGACTTGCCAGCAAATGGCGGATGCCTTGCATCAACACATGGAGGTGAAGGCACTGTTTTGCACATGACAGCAGCTAATGAACAGCCAACATTGTGAAAGAGTGGCAGCACACACCAACACAGCAGCAGCGCAGAGACACACACTACACCCAATGGGTGCCTGGAGATCAGAAACAAACTCACATCAACAAGCCAAGGGCCACTCAAAGATCTGCTAACAGTGTGTGCCCAGGAAGCTGGGCTGCGGTGACAGAGGGTGACACACAGAGGGAGGGAGAGGGGGACAGAGAGGGAGGGAGAGGGGGACAGAGAGGGAGGGAGACACAGGGAGACGGACAGAGGGAGGAGGCTGACACACAGAGGGAGGGAGAGGGGGACAGAGAGGGAGGGAGAGGGGGACAGAGAGGGAGGGAGACACAGGGAGACGGACAGAGGGAGGAGGCTGACACACAGAGGGAGGGAGAGGGGGACAGAGAGGGAGGGAGAGGGGGACAGAGAGGGAGGGAGACACAGGGACACGGACAGAGGGAGGAGGCTGACACACAGAGGGAGGGAGAGGGGGACAGAGAGGGAGGGAGAGGGGGACAGAGAGGGAGGGAGACACAGGGACACGGACAGAGGGAGGAGGCTGACACACAGAGGGAGGGAGAGGGGGACAGAGAGGGAGGGAGAGGGGGACAGAGAGGGAGGGAGACACAGGGAGAGCAAATCAGCCTTGTGGTGTGTGGGAATGTCTGCTCGTCAGCAGGTAGACTGCGTGCATGTAGACAAGGGTGGCCAGTCCCAGAACCCCCCCTCTTCCCCATGGCAAAACACAGGGCTATGTCACAACCTGTTCCCGAGCACAACGACAGCTACCTGGATCATATAAGTGTGTGGATCCACTCCATGTGCACATGTACAGTGCTACACGGAAGGCGCCAATGCATGGCTCGCCACACATGCCCACTCCACTGCTGACTGCAGTCACACTTGACGCAGCAAGTAAGACCGTGCCACACATAGTTAAAGGGGCCAAAGTGGTGCCCAAGGGACACACCCATGCACAAGTGCACTGTGAGTGGAATGCAAGACATATCCCAATTCCAAGAGGAAATGTCCCAACTTTGAAACAGATGAAACATGGATGTTGCATGGACCAAAATTAACATTGCCTCTCTCACACACAGGTCAACGTCGTGGTTCATCCCCCAACACTGGGGGGGAAGACTCACAGGACCCGGATCTGCGGGAGCCCGATCCCACTGGCAGCGACCACTCTCACCACTCTGTGGACGACCCCGACCGACCTGGCACCTCTGGTGTCCAACCACCTGCAGCACCTGCATCAGGTACAACTGTGCCAACCACCACCCCCACTCCTGCCACATCCCAGGAGACACCCAGGATCCCTGCCCCAACACCACAATGCAGCCAGGCTGGCCAGGAGGGACACGGTGTCCCGGGCACCCAGGAGGAGGCAGGTGACAACGCCAATGCCACCCCTCAGGGGTCCCGAAGACCCGATGTACCCACAAGTGCAGGCCAGGTGCAAGTGGGCAGGGGTGGTGGGAGTGGAGGACGGCGGAGGCGCGAGCCTGACCAGTTGGCTGGGGAACCGGTATTTGCCCATGTCCGAAACATCATGGACACATACCGGCAGGACACCACGGGCATGGCCCAGGTTGTGTCCATCCTCGAGGGGATCAAGACCCAGCAGGCCCAGCAACATGCCTGTCTACTGCAACACCAACGGAGGATGGAGGACAGACAGGCTGAGCAAGTGACGGTGTTCAAGGGGATTCACGATACACTCCGTCGGATGGCCGACAACATGGCCGACCCTCCCTGTGCCAGAAGGCGGAGAACATCACCACCCAGAGGGAGGGATCAGGAGGAGGAGGAGGAAACATCCGATGGAGCATCTCAGACGTCGTCACGGCCTGCTGCTGAGGGTCCCCGCAGGAGGCCGGGTCATCCACGGAAAGGACCGTGAGGGTCGGCGCTACATCACCATCTCCCAGGACACCTGGCCTGGCACCTGGCCCACTGGAGCAACAGCATCACAGCATCAAGAGACATTCTCTGCCACATGGCCCTGCTGGTCACTGTCTGACCAATGTTGACAAAGACTGTGGCATGGACTCCGAGGATTTCAAATGGCAAGGACACCAACTCCCCT
Source organism: Triturus cristatus (assembly GCF_964204655.1). Taxonomy (NCBI): domain Eukaryota; kingdom Metazoa; phylum Chordata; class Amphibia; order Caudata; family Salamandridae; genus Triturus; species Triturus cristatus. The sequence continues at coordinate 372,543,107 of NC_140582.1, read as the reverse complement.
ACTGAACTTTGGATTCCAAACTCCCGGAAAGCCCCTCACTTTGTCCCCCCCCCCCCCCAATAATAAATCACACTATGAAGAGTAGATGCCTGCTGGTTGCATTATTACCTAACATGTGTCATGTAAAGTCTAAACATGCCTGAGTCATCTTTTGTCTTCAACCATCCACACCCTGGGGCCTGAGTCTGGCACAGGACACATGGGTCACAGTGTATTAGGCAAGACAGACATGGAGCACCATACACACCCGTGATGGGCCCAACCAGCTGAGGGGGTGGCCGAACAACCGTGCTGACAGACACATTGAGTACAGCAACAGTCATGCGCAGAGGTCAGGGATCCAGTCCAGTGTCCTGGGGGGCACCCAGGTATGTGTAGACAGGTGGCAGAACCATGTCCTGCAAGCTTGAGTCCGGTGGATGCAGAGAATGGGGTCATGGACAACGTTGGATGCATGGGGATGGCACATGTCACAATACCCACACAGTCATGGACATCATGCCCAATACACAGTCTCAGCCCACACACACAGCTTGCATCTTGCTACTCGACACATTGACACATAGCCACAATCAGGGAATACCATGCCAGACATGCTGGATGCACCATGGCAACACACCAGTATTGACTGAGAAGAGGCACCTTGGAGGCATAGGGACACCTTTATTATTCATGTTTTCGGGAGTGCAGAGGCTACTTGAAGTACACATGAACACATCATGTGGAGTAACATGTGGGTCCAACACTGGCACCCCCCTTCTGCAGCACAAATGCGTGTTCACCATGGAACTGGCACACAAGCCTCGGCTAACAGCTAAACACCCACAGCTGCTCACGGAGAGACTGCCATACACCATAGATCCACTGATGTGGAAGTCCCACACCATGTCAAGCCAATGCTAACCGTATGTGTCCGAGGGCAGTGTCACACACATTGATGCCATCATCACAATCCCCTATCCCATCACTGATGACTGTCTACCAGGCAGACCATCTATTCAGGTGTACACAGCTGCATGTCTTGTCCCATGCTGATGCCACATGGCTGCAGAGGAACCAAACATCGACAGGGCCAGTGTGCATACATCGTGAACACCTGCCACACCCAATACACCCCTGATGCATCCCTTACCCTATGGAGACTTCCAAATGTGTCCGTGCCTGTAACGCTGAGTCAGCCCACGATGTCGTGTCCATGAGGAATAGCAGTGCCACAACAATGCAAGCAGCAGACGGCATGCGCAAGTACCTGGGGAAGAGAGACACACAAGAAGTCAGCCACAAAAAGCACAGCCACTTGCATGTGCATTTACTCGACACATGTATGGATGACAACATGCTAGGTCACAATTATGACTGGGGAAATACTACCATCACTGCCACCATCACTCCAGTGACACACCCACACACACCTCTGACTCACGTGCCATACATGCAGGTGGACACACACATCACAACACATGGCACACGGGGACCAATGCGTGCACACTCAGACACTGGTACTCACCACTAAGCAAAGAAGTCGCGTATGAGCCGAGTCCGGATGTCCTCTTGCGGCTCCACATCCTCCACATCACTAGCCCCATTGCCAAGCCCTTCGTCCTCCACGGGTGGATGGTCCTCGTCATATTGATTCAGGATGAGTGGCACAGCTCTTTCAACTGCCATGTTGTGCAGCATGCAGCAGACCATGAAGATCTTGCAGACCTTCGCCGGGGCATATGGGAGTGCGCCGCCGGTCTTGTGTAGGCACCTGAATCGGCTCTTCAGCAGGCCAAACGTCCTCTCGATCACTCGCCTTGTCCGGCCATGGGCGGTGTTGTAGCGGAGCTGGGCCGGCGTGATGGGGTTGCGGAGAGGTGTGAGCAGCCAAGGCATGTTGGGATAGCCAGCGTCCCCTACATGGGAAGCACATGGACATCGTTAGAAGTGGTGAAGCGGTCGTGCTGGTAGGTTATGCAAAATACAGGACAGACAGACTGTACCCACCAACAACACATGCCCGTTCGTTGCGCAGCTGCATCATCATTTCAGGCATCCTGCTACGCCTCATGATGTAGGCATCGTGTGCTGATCCTGGAAAACGAGCACAGACATGTGAAATCACCATGTTGGCCTGACACACCACAAGGGCATTAATGGAGTGGTAGTGCTTTCGATTGCGGTACGCCACCTCCCGTGCGTGTGGTGGTACCAAAGCCACATGTGTCCCATCTATGGACCCAATGACATGGGGCATCCCTCCCAGGGCATAGAATCCACGCTTGACCTCAGTCATCTGTTCAGGGGTTGGGAACTTGATGAAGTGATCCAGGTGAATCAACATGGCCTCTAAGAAATCATGCAGCACACGGCAGAACATGCTCTGGGACATGCCACCAACATGAGCTATGGTATTTTGAAAGGTACCCGTGGCAAGAAAATGTAGGGCAGCCATTACCCGTCAGCTTGGGTGTCAGTGCCGTAGGATACCTGTGCTGCGGTTGCAGGTGTGGTGCCAGTCTCGCCGTCAACTCCACAATCAACGGTTGGGTGAAGCGGTAGAGCCGGATGCTGTCATTCTCCTGCATGGCCGCCAAGTCCGGAATTGGTCGGGCAAGAGGCGGCGCTCTGCAGTAATTAGGAAATGACAAGGAAGAGTGAGTGCACTACGACAACAAATCATATGTACTGAGCACATGTTAATCTGTCAATACACATATGCTACATAGGGAGTCAGGTATGTGCTACATGCCCAGGACACGTATGGCTGCCAGGTGACCCTCCTACCAAGACCCAGCTACACACGGAGATTGAGAACCTCCCCATGCCACGCCATGGGAATAGCTGTGTCCCAGTGCAAGTGAACAGCCAGACGCAAGACAGGAGTGACATACGCCCACACATCAGCAGCAGTAGGATGCCGATTGCAGAGACTGGTAGCGGAACACTGGATCCACAGGTCACATGACATTACACTAGGACAGCCCACACACCTTGCCATGAAGGTGCACATGTCATGACTCACCACACATTCCTTGTGAGGATGCTGACATGTCCTTGTCACGCTACTCCGTGTCCCATGCATACATGTGCACCTCACATCCGATACCACATGTGGCATGGTGTGCGGAACAGTGTGCAATGACAATCTATACACAGACACATGTTGGTTGCTGCAACGGCTGCAGCTTTTGAGGGTGCTCCAACATCAACCTGATGGGAAGCCCCCACACATACATGACATAGTCACATTGTGCACCGTGGGTAGTGACAAGTCAGGTGTGATAACCCCTGTACCGGGCATCAGGGGACACTTCCGTGTGTTGGTGTCCGTGCCATGCCAGTGACGCTCACCCCAAGTGTGCAGTACGACATGCACACATGTCAAAGGAGTCAAGGCCATGCCTGGCACACATTGCACCATCACACAGTACATCTGTACACATCTCATCATACATCTGGTGCCTTCTCCACTCAGGAGTCATGTGCCACATCACAAGCCGTCACACCTGTGCCCCACACATGTAGTAATGCACAGATGATGCCTTGATGTCAATTAATGGACAAGTATGTCCATCCATGGACAAGTATGTCCATCCATGGACAAGTATGTCCGCCCTATCCCTACCTGTGTGCCGCCTGTCACCACTGTGATGTGTGAAAACTGCTGTACTGCTGCGAAGAGGGCCTGTGTACGTTCCCATATCACTATGGGAGTGCTGCCGTATGTGTACCCATCGTGATGCCGAGCGTACAGGCATGTGTACGGCCTGTACCACTACGACTACGCATACGCGAGGCCACCCATAGTGATAGGGCCGTACACACGCATGTACGCTCACTATCACTATGGGTGTCCTCGCGTATGCGTACTCGTAGTGGTACGGGCCGTACACACGCCTGTACGCTCCCCATCACTATGGGTGTCCTCGCGTATGCGTACTCGTAGTGGTACGGGCCGTACACACGCCTGTACACTCACTATCACTACAAGTACGCATACGCGAGGCCACCCATAGTGATAGGGCCGTACACACGCATGTACGTTCACTATCACTATGGGTGTCCTCGCGTATGCATAGTCGTAGTGATAGTGAGCGTACATGCGTGTGTACGGCCCGTACCACTACGAGTACGCATACGCGAGGAGACCCATAATGATAGTGAACGTAGGCACGCGTGTAGGGGCCGTTGCAATGCATTTGGGGTGCCCTAGGGCCCCGAAACGCACCGTACCTGTGTGTGACGCTGAAAATTACATAGGGGACAAGTATTAAGGCCTACATGCATGCTGGTTGTCATGGAGACCAAGTTCAAATTTCGAAATTGTTCTGGAAGGTGCACAGCAGAAGTCAGTTGGAATTCTTCTACTTTGTTGCAATGTGTTTGTGGGGCTGACATCATGCAGGAGAATGAAACCGATAGAGAACCCACAGACTGCTAGGTTTGAAGGGATTGGAGGAAACATAGGATGCAAATGTGAGTGACCAATCACTCTGTACTCCTGTGCATGAGATGGGCCAGCAAGGCAGATATAAGGCAGCCAGGTCCCATGAGGGAGCACTTGCCTGCACATCTCTGTATTCCACGACCCAGCTGCTGCTACTGATTCCCTGGAACCATGTCAAGGGCTGTGGAGAGGTCACAGCCATTCACCCTGGAGGAGAACATGGCTTTGGTGGATGTGATCCTCCCACGGGACCCCATGCTGTATGGGCGACCAGGTTATCAGGTGAGTGCAGTGTCCACTGCCACAGACTGTGTCCCTTTTTTGTGACTGTGATTTCTGCCATTGTGTCCAGGTGTGACTCACATGCCATGTACTGTAGGGGGGGTCCCAAGGGGGGGAATGCCTGATGTCTCCCAGCAGTGCCCAGAGACAGGAGGGGTGGGTGCCTATCACTCCCAGCAGTGCCCAGAGACAGGAGGGGTGGGTGCCTTTCACTCCCAGCAGTGCCCTGAGACAGGAGGGGTGGGTGCAGAGTCCTCCCAGCAGTGCCCTGCGACAGGTGGGGTGGGGGCCTATCACTCCCAGCAGTGCCCTGAGACAGGAGGGGTGGGGGCCTATCACTCCCAGCAGTGCCCTAAGACAGGAGGGGTGGGTGCAGAGTCCTCCCAGCAGTGCCCTGAGACAGGAGGGGTGGGTGCAGAGTCCTCCCAGCAGTGCCCTGAGACAGGAGGGGTGGGTGCAGAGTCCTCCCAGCAGTGCCCTGCGACAGGTGGGGTGGGTGCAGAGTCCTCCCAGCAGTGCCCTGAGACAGGAGGGGTGGGTGCAGAGTCCTCCTAGCAGTGCCCTGAGACAGGAGGGGTGGGTGCAGAGTCCTCCCAGCAGTGCCCTGAGACAGGAGGGGTGGGTGCAGAGTCCTCCCAGCAGTGCCCTGCGACAGGTGGGGTGGGGGCCTATCACTCCCAGCAGTGCCCTGCGAAAGGTGGGGTGGGTGCAGAGTCCTCCCAGCAGTGCCCTGCGACAGGTGGGGTGGGGGCCTATCACTCCCAGCAGTGCCCTGAGACAGGAGGGGTGGGTGTGATGCACAGTGTGAGCCTGGATCATTGATTGTGTAGTTGCCCGCATTCCACCTGTGTCCTTTCAATGGCACGTTCTGCTTTTGGCCTTCCCCCAGAGGATCATGTCCCTATGACAAAGGTGCAATGCGTTGGATGCATACTAGGCCTTGTTGTAAACAGCAAATGTGTTCTAATCTGTGTCCCTGTGACATGTGCCAGGTGTACTGATGTAGTGTCACTTGTCCATCCTCACAGGTAGACGCCTCTGCCAAGGAGCAGATATGGCTGGATGCCGTCAGCGCCGTGAGGAGTGCGGAAGGTCGGAGGCGGCGCATGTCCCAGGTGAGGAAACGCTGGCAGGACATCCGGTGCTGGATGCGGAGGATCGCACGGGTCCTGCTGGGGGACTCACCTAAGAGCCACAAGAACCGCGGGCGCCGCCGTCTCTCCCACATCCAGAAACGTGTGCTGGCGGTGGTCTTTCCTGACTTGGAGAGGCGTCTACAGGAGATGCAGCAGCCGGAAGGGGGTAGGTACATGTGTGTGTTTGTTGTGTTTCACCAGCATTTGTAAGTGCAATGTTCCATGGATACACTTCCAGGGTTTATGGTGCTGTGCTGATCCAATCCCCCACAGACTTGCTGTGCTCTCCTGCCTCCCTTCCCCTCCTTGCAATGTGTTCCCTCGTCTGTGTGTAGTCGCTCCATCACAAGGTCATGTAGCCTGACACCTTCTCCAAGTGTACAATGCCTGCAGCATAATGTGTGGGGGTGGTGTGTGACAGGATTTGGGACCTTACCTGTGCCCTGTACAGTTCTGGACTTGTGGGTTCCATGTCAGTTGGCACTAATGCTGAGTCCAGACATGGGAGTTCGTCTCTCAAGTGTGAGGCCTTACAGTATGCATGTCCTATGTGGTGGCCTGTGACATGATGTGCATGAGTGTGCGTTAGGCATAGTGCAGGGATGTTAGCATGTGTTGCAGTCATTCCCATTCAGGAGCATGGACTTGTGTGGCCACTACTGTCCCCAGGGGCATTTTTTCCTAGGTATCATGTGTGTAATCCGAATATGTTGACAATCTCTGTGTCTACAGCATAGGTTGTGCTCTGTGCCATTGTCCCCTGGCACCATGTATATTGGCGTGCGATGTATTGCAAGTGTCCACTGTACAGCCTGACCGGATTTTCCAAGTACATACTCACGGTGGCCATTGCCTGTGTGTCTTGTAGCAATCATCAGATGATGCCCATTTGTACATGATTATTTGGACAGGCGCACCTTGGGTATTTGGTGTGCAACCTTGATTAGTTGCATCCCATGTGTATTTCACCCAGACTAAGAGATGTACGTGCTTCATGTGTCTCCATAGATTTGTCTCATGTAGGGGGTGGGTGGTGCGGGCATGGCCTACATGTCAAGACCTGTCATCTCCTTGCTAGGACTGGCCAGTGTGTGATGTTTGCCTGGACATACACTCAAGGTGCAGTGTGCCAGTCAGGGTGGGCATGTTATCAGTATTACCTATGCTGCATGTGCCTCTTGTTCCTGCCTATGGTCCCTGCTCATCCCTATTTGCTGCCATGCTGTGTGGTGCTGATGCAGTGCTGGATTGTCCCCAGGGCCTTGCTCCTCAGTCAAAATTCCATATCATCTCATTTGCTAGTGTGTCATGCTCTCCATAGTTATTCCATGGCATGGTGGGTAGAGGAACTGTGTCGTGCATGCCCTACATATGTACCTTGTTTTGTAGATGTAACTCTTCCTTTGTTTCAGGCTATGCACTGTAACCTACGTAGAGTTGACTCATGTGACATATGTATACAGGTGTATGATTACTTTTTGTCTCTTCACCCTGCCCACAGCATCGACGGGGGACACGGAGGGAGACATGGACACAGACGGCGCGGAGGGACGGAGCACCAGTGCCAGCGGTGACATCGGGGATGGCACTTCGAGTGGGCCTGAGGCGGTGGAGAGTGAACCCGGGGACCTGTCGACTGGCACAACAGAGTATGAAGCCGACGGGTACGAGGAGGATCACTCCGAGTGGGCGGTGGCTGCACCACCATCTGACAGCAGCCCTACATCTGGCACCGCCCCCTCCATTGCCATCAGCCGCCTCCCACGTGCTTGTGTCCCTTCCCAGCGTGCCCGGTCCCCACATGTCTCCTTCCTGCCAGGCACCGCACCCCCTGCCCCTGTCTCCACTGCTGCCACCAATGCTGAGTCTGTGGACATCCAGCGGCAGTTGCAGATTGGTCAGACTGCGATCCTTAATGTCCTCCATGGCCACAGCCAGGTCCTCAACAACATGGAGGCATACTTGGAGGGCATTCATTCGTCGCAGGCTGACCAACGCAACTTGCTGAGGTCCATAGACTCCACACTGACTGCAGCAGTGGGACTCCTGCAGCGCTACGTCCCACCCCCTACCCCTGCTCCTTCCACAATTCCCACTCCCATGCCTGTCCCACATACACCCAGACGTAAGCATGCACCCACCACAACAGACACAGGCACCACACCAGCAGGGAAGGTCCGCCGCACACCTCCTGACACGCACACACAGGGTGCAGTAGGCACACCCACTGGGTCTGGGGGCAAACGTGTGACACGCAGCCAGAGTGGGAGTCCGCATTCCACCCAATCCACTCCCTCCAAATCCCCTCCCCTCAGCTCTCCTGGCCACATCTCCCCCAAAGACTCGTTCATGGCCGCTCTGTCCCTGAGCCCCACAGTGACGCCACCACGCAAGCGGTCAAGGAAGTCCTCGGTCAGGGTGCTTGAGTCCCCCCCCCCCTGTCCACACCCTCCCCCAGTGGCGCTGCAACCCATCCCTCTGACCCCCCCCCCCCTCCTTGGGGCCTGTGGTTCCTTCGGGTGCAGGGGAGTCCCTGGAGGACCTTGCCAAGGTGTGCAGTGAGATCCTAGAATCCACCTTTGGCCCTGCCCCACCCCCTGTGGTGCAGTCCTCCATCCCTGCACCCAATTCGCCTACCCTTTGCCCTCCTGTCCCTTCGGTGCCTGTTCCTTCCCCCCCACATGATGCCCTCACCCCTGTGGAAGACGACGACTCGTAACTGTGCAGGCAAGCTAGGGGACACGCATCCCACTGTGTCCCCCATCCAGCTCGGACTCCTGGACTGCCCTATGGGCTTTGTTATGATGGGACTTACGTCATACTAGTTTTTTGCTCATGCTGAATAAAGCTATTTATTTTTTGCCCTTGGAACACTCCTGCATTGCTGGCATTGCTGTTGGTGGGGCTGCTACATGGTTGTGGGTGTTGGTCATGTGTTGGGTGTGTGGGAAATGTAGTGGTGTGCTGCTCATAGGGGGGACCCTGGGATCAGTGTGCCTCACACGGTGTTAGCTACCTTTCTCCATTCATGTAAGCAGTTGCTGCATGTTGCAATTGTCCCAAGGTGTTTTCCTTCCTCTGTGTACCCTGACTTCTTCCCTGCAGGGTGCTCCCAATATTTACTGCAGAGCTGTGAGTACATTAACTGGGTGTGTGACGGACTCCTTCACCTTGGCACATGCATGCTGAGCCATTCTCCAGCTGCATCATTCGTGGCATCCTTAGTAGTCATTGTACTTGTGTATGTGGACTATTGACATGACTTCATGTGTAAATGTTTTGTTTTTGGCCCTATGCATGTGTATACTTCCATCCTCGCACACATGTGGTACATGTACTGCAGGGTCTTTGTGCACCTGACTGACATTTGTGGGCATGGTATCTGTGACTACTCCACCCTTTGCGTTCCATGGGCACTGCTGGGAGTGATGGGCCCCCACCCCTCCTGTCTTAGGGCACTGCTGGGAGGACTCTGCACACACCCCTCCTATCTCAGGGCACTGCTGGGAGGTCTCTGCACACACCCCTCCTGTGTCTGGGCACTGCTGGGAGTGATAGGCACCCACCTCTCCTGTCTCAGGGCACTGCTGGGAGGTCTCTGCACACACCCCTCCTGTGTCTGGGCACTGCTGGGACTGATAGGCACCCACCCCTCCTGTCTCAGGGCACTGCTGGGAGGTCTCTGCACACACCCCTCCTGTGTCTGGGCACTGCTGGGAGGACTCTGCACACACCCCTCCTGTCTCAGGGCACTGCTGGGAGGACTCTGCACACACCCCTCCTGTCTCAGGGCACTGCTGGGAGGACTCTGCACACACCCCTCCTGTCTCAGGGCACTGCTGGGAGTGATAGGCCCCCACCCCTCCTGTCTCAGGGCACTGCTGGTAGTGATAGGCACACACCCCTCCTGTCTCTGGGCACTGCTGGGAGGACTCTGCACCCACCCCTCCTGTCTCTGGGCACTGCTGGGAGTGATAGGCCCCCACCCCTCCTGTCTCAGGGCACTGCTGGGAGGACTCTGCACACACCCCTCCTGTCTCAGGGCACTGCTGGGAGTGATAGGCCCCCACCCCTCCTGTCTCAGGGCACTGCTGGGAGTGATAGGCACACACCCCTCCTGTCTCTGGGCACTGCTGGGAGGACTCTGCACCCACCCCTCCTGTCTCTGGGCACTGCTGGGAGTGATAGGCACCCACCCCTCCTGTCTCTGGGCACTGCTGGGAGGACTCTGCACACACCCCTCCTGTGTCTGGGTACTGCTGGGAGGACTCTGCACACACCCCTCTTGTCTCAGGGCACTGCTGGGAGGTCTCTGCACACACCCCTCCTGTCTCAGGGCACTGCTGGGAGGACTCTGCACACACCCCTCCTGTCTCAGGGCACTGCTGGGAGTGATAGGCCCCCACCCCTCCTGTCTCAGGGCACTGCTGGGAGTGATAGGCACACACCCCTCCTGTCTCTGGGCACTGCTGGGAGTGATAGGCACCCACCCCTCCTGTCTCTGGGCACTGCTGGGAGGACTCTGCACACACCCCTCCTGTCTCTGGGCACCGCTGGGAGTGATAGGCACCCACCCCTCCTGTCTCTGGGCACTGCTGGGAGTGATAGGCACACACCCCTCCTGTCTCTGGGCACTGCTGGGAGGACTCTGCACACCCCTCCTGTCTCTGGGCACTGCTGGGAGGACTCTGCACACACCCCTCCTGTGTCTGTGCACTGCTGGGAGGACTCTGCACACACCCCTCCTGTCTCAGGGCACTGCTTTGAGGTCTCTGCACACAACCCTCCTGTCTCAGGGCACTGCTGGGAGGACTCTGCACCCACCTCTCCAATTTCACAATATGTACGCTCATGACATACACAGATGTGGATACGCTCCATGCATTCGAGGTGAAGGTACGTGTCTTACTTACACTGTTGGGGTGGGGGTACGCTCCATACGTACGCGGGTGGGTACGGGTCGTACTTACACTGTTGGGGTGGGGGTACGCTCCATACGTACGAGGGTGGGTACGGGCCGTACTTACACTGTTGGGGTGGGGGTACGCTCCATACGTACGCGGGTGGGTACAGGTCGTACTTACACTGTTGGGGTGGGGGTGCGCTCCATACGTACGCGGGTGGGTACGGGTCGTACTTACACTGTTGGGGTGGGGGTACGCTCCATACGTACGCGAGTGGGTACGGGTCGTACTTACACTGTTGGGGTGGGGGTGCGCTCCATACGTACGCGGGTGGGTACGGGTCGTACTTACACTATTGGGGTGGGGGTACGCTCCATACGTACGCGGGTGGGTACGGGTCGTACTTACACTGTTGGGGTGGGGTACGCTCCATACGTACGCGGGTGGGTACGGGTCGTACTTACACTGTTGGGGTGGGGGTGCGCTCCATACGTACGCGGGTGGGTACGGGTCGTACTTACACTGTTGGGGTGGGGGTACACTCCATGTATACGGGGTGGGGGTACGGTCCGTACATGTCCGTCCCCACGCTATGTGATGCTTGTGCGGCCCGTACCCAGGCCTTTGCCACGTGGGTACGAGCCGTTCCGCCATTGTTGGGGTGACGTGGGTGTGGGCGTGGTTCGACTCGTACACACGCTCTTCAGGCGTGGGTACGGGATGTACCTGTCTGGTTGTGTTGCCTGTTCGCGTCGTGACGGACTTCCATTGTGGCGGTCGCTGGATTATCTGGACACGCCGCCACCCCCTCGTAGTGACCAGGGCATGGGAGTCAGGTATGTCCAGGGCATGTGTGCTGTGTGACTTTGGTGGGGGGTTTGTGGCCTGCCCTGGTCCTCCCACCCCACCCCACTTTCCCCCCTCCCTTAGTTGTTCTGACCTTCTGCGGCGTCTGCGTCCAAACCTGTAGAGGAGGTCGATTGCTATGAGGGCCGGGATGACTCGTAGGTTCGGGTCCATGTCTGTCCGTCGCGTACTGGTCCTCCTTGTTCGCGTCGTCCTGTCGCATACTGGTCCTCCTTGTTCGCGTCGTCCTGTCTGTCCGTCGCGTACTGGTAGTCCTTGTTCGCGTCGTCCTGATTTCCCGGTAGTTTTTGGCTGCCGGAAAATATTCACCGTGCGGGATGACGTCGGTGCGAATCGTAATTCCTGGTTCATGAATGGCAGGCTGCGAGCGTCCCGACGTCAGGTCGGCGCTTTCCCGAATCGCATTTGTATGTTTATTTTGTTCGGTCTGGGTTTTTTACGATTCGTATGGAAATGGTGTTCCCGTGCGAATCGTAATTCCATGTTTGTATATTTTGACGACCGGGTACGCGTCGGACGGAGAATATGCTCCGTCCGACGGTTCGTACCCGGTTTTTACAGATTCGTGATCGGCGCCCATGTCTTGGCCATGAAGATGATGGAGGGAATGATGAATGATGAAAATGTTCCAAAGTCTACCTTTATGGTCAACACATGGGGAAGAATCGACACAACCACCTGCGCCTCCACCTGCACAGCCACCTAATTCACCTGTACAACTACCAGCAACTCACCTGTACAACTGCCAGCACTCCCACCTAGACAGCTGCCAGCAGTCCCACCTGTACAGCCACTAGCACCTCATTGTGTACAGCGACCAGCTTCCAAAACTTTACAGCCACCAGCACAACTACTTATATAACACAAGCCCCACCATATCAGCCACCTGAACCACATGGCAGACAGCTGCCAAACATCCACCCACACATCGTCAACTACCCAGAATGCATACACATCTACAAAGATTTCCAACCCTAAAAATGCGTAGTCATAGGAGATATTACCCATAAATATTGTAAATATATTTTTATCCTCATAATTGTCTAGAAATAAAATATGTGCACTAGTTACAACCTCTGCTCTGGACTTGGGACAAATTCTCCTCTGATGTGGACTGATTTTGGCTGGACAATGCAGTACCACACATCCCAAGCGAAGAGCTAACACGAGGGGTAGCAGGCAAAACAGTGAGAAGATGGGACAACAGTAATTTGGGTGGTGTTGGGAACCAACTGACTAAACATTGCTACAGATAAGTTGGTGATGGTTGAAGTCAAAGCTTCAAGCTGACCAGGCAGTGTCTCTCAGAACATTCGGATCTCTCCTTCAATCAATCAATCAATCAATCAATCAATCAATCAATCAATCAATCAATCACTTGTAGAGCGCGGCAAATCATCTGTGAGGGTCTCGAGGTCTTGGGGCTGTTTACCACTGCAAAGAGATGATTAATCAAACAATGTGGTCTTTCACTCTGTTCTGAATTGCTGGAGTGAAGATGCAGTCCTTAGGTGCCGGGGGAGGTTGTTTCAAGCCTTGGCTGCCAGGTGCAAGAATGAGCATCCTCCATTGATCGCTTTCTGGATCCATGGAGTGATTTCTTCTTGTTGATCAGGAGAAGACACAACTTCTTCCTCCACCTGGTTGGCGGTGTTCCTTTCCATTACTCCCTGTTTTTGTCTTTTAGCTGATGATTGAGTGATTCTCCAAGCAGAAGCACTAACCCTGTTGGTGGTTGGGTTCTCCTTTTCACTTGTGTTGTCCAGCTGACATGCATGTGCCCAGTTGAAGTACACGCATATGATATGCGAGTCTTTTTTCCTGCCCCTGGTCATGCTAAGATGTTGCAAGATAAGCATGGTCCACTGAAAAGTGTAAATAAACAAATTACCCACAAAGAAAACCAACAAAATACATATGCTGACATTGTAGTACTTTGACCAAACTAATGGATATCCTGTGCAGTAAAATATAATACCTGTGAGTTAGGTGAAATGCAATTGACTAATTCACAAAAAGTATTAAAAAAATCTTTTTTTAAAACTTGTTAAATAGTCCTGGGCAGAATTTAAATTACTCCAGAGAAATCAGAGAAATGTTGGTAATTTTGCATAATTCTTTAATGTGGAATTACGGACAATAACTCCACCATATATAATTAAGAATAATAGGGGGGAAATCCTACAGCAACGTTCTATTTTTCTTCTGCTGCATTTAGCCCTGTTTCTTATCTCAAAATGAATTCTCATGTACATTTGGATGCAAGGTTGTATTTAGTGCTAAGAAAATAGCACTAAACACTAAGTTGAGGGAATTTCCTACCACAAGAGCACATTTAGCAAGCATGAGCGGCTGCTCACACTCGCTATTTGTGCTCTGTTTCATTTAGTGCTATTTCTAGGGGAGGGCGGAACTTGTGAAGTTTTACTCCATGGAATTCCATGGAGTTAGATAAAAACTCTGCGAGATTCTATTCTGACAAAAGGTGTAGAATATGCATCTTGTGCTCCTCGTGCTGCAATTTAGAACCATTTGCCCAAACAGCTCAGAAAAATCAGCAGCAATGGCTCCATGGGGTGTGCAAGGGCACGCGGCCACTGAGGTTGATTTTGCTGTCGTAAGAGTGGAAAATGTTTTTGAACAGTAGCAAACTACACCAGAAACATCCCTTTGGAATGCAGCCGCTTGTAACCACCACAACCAACCGCCTTAGAAAATGGCACAAGGGAATGTCAAATTTCGCTCACCCTTGCATTTATAGAGCTTCACAGGTAAACATACCGCCACGCGACGATTGCCAGAATTTGGACGGAACTCCAAGTAACATGGAGTCGCCAAATTCCACGAATTCTTCCGCCTATACCTAGCTATTTCTTACTGCAACATGCCTCCTCATGTCAAGAGTAATGTCACAGAATTCATAGGTAACTCCCTATGTTTATGTTACATAGAAGTACACGAGTTACAACCACCCCTAAACCACCCCTAAATGTAGTTATTTTGCAAGTAATGCTAAAAATTGATTTTTAAAAAAATATTACCTAAGGTATCTTCAGATTTTTACATGGGCAAAGCCACTGTTTCCCTTATAATAAAGCTTTTTCTATGCACTAAACTGCAACTTATATGTGCTTTCTTAGTACTGCTATATCCAGTTTGAGCAATAACTTACATGACATTGCTTAGAAAATGTGTGTATTTACTATACTTTGGACATGAATGTATTATATGAAGTAAGCTAAAATAAGGTACAGTTACACAATCTCAGTCTTGACTATATTTCAAACAACAAATAGTAGTTAAGAGAAATGAAACAAAGAAAAAGCATGCTTGCTAATTCATAGTAATATCACAAACTGGCATGCTAGCAATAAACAGTTTCAAGAGGAAAAACTCAGCATAGCACTTCCCTTTTGAAAGGTAATTGTGTCACAAGGTATGCCACTCCCAGTTTTTTTATGAAATGCTCTTGGAATGCTTTTCTACCCATTTGTAGAATGAGAACTACAGTAATTCCTTGGTAAAATAAAAGCTTAGCAGAACAAAATACTGATGCATGGGCCTCAGAAAGTTTGCAGATATGAGTCAGGTTACTCTAAAGGTCACAAACAGCACATGATAGAACATCCCTCTCGTTACTCACATCAAACTTTATGACGAGTAATAAAGTACATGTACTTGCTGTGTCTGCTGCTTAATCTCTTCCAGCTGAGCTTGGAGGGTCAGATAAGCAGCTTATATGACCCTCCGGCGCAGTGGAGTCATGCGGCACCACTGTGTATGTGGCTGGGAGGATAAACCTATGATGTCCTGGGCCTTCATCGGGCCCAGCACCGCAGGTCCTCCCAGTGTTTCCTACACATTTTGCCCCACTGGTTGTACATTCCCACTGCACTGCAGTGCGTAGCAATGTCCTGCCAGATTTGAGCAGGAACTGCATCTGGCCTCCCATCAAGTCCAGCCTCGCTAATGATAGTCAAATGACTCTTGGCGAAGGGGCATGCCTTCTCATCAAGTCCCTCAGCCACGTTGGGGGCAAAACTGATACAAAGAGCAGCAGGATGGAGGAGGATGCCTCTCTGAGTAGAGGATTTACAGAATGAATTCAAAATGACTAATTTCCTCTCCTTGTATGTCACTTTCTGAATGCCATTCCCTCTGTATTCGCTGTAGGTAGAGCTACACATACAGAAGGGAAATGTCATACGTGGGTATAGTCAGTAACCAATGTGAATAGTCAGTAACCAATGTGAATACGTTTTTTTTTAAATCAACAAAAATAATAATACACATTTTGACCTCAGGTAGGATGATTTATTACACAAAATAAATTACAACACTTAAATCTTGTTTGTCCTAAAATTATGGGCCTGATTTAAAGTTTGTTGGATGGATACTCTGTCACAAACATGATGGACATCCCATCCACCATATTGGATGTAATACACTTGTAAGGTGACGGATGGGATAACCGTCATGTTTGTTATCAAGTATCTCATCCGCAATCTCTAAATCAATCCCAATGTTTGATGTGTGTAAGACTCCATCATGTTCACAAAGCAATCCCTCACTCCCCCAATGCACAGACATGAATTGTCGTGACAGTTGGTGCTGACAATGCAAGAGATGTCTCCTGGGCCAGGTGACGTCTCAAAATTAGATGAATGGTTACAACCTCGGGGCAATGGATTCCTTAACATAATAGCTCTGAAGGACTAAAGGCACGCACCACAAATTCTTTTTCAAGGGGTATCTTTTAGCTCCTAAAATATCATTAGTTACATTCATTATGAAAGGTTACAGAGTTGTATTACGATGTAATTTATGGACAGTATTCACCAATCAGCTCAGACAACAGACTGTCAAACCACATAAATACTGTCACCCAAGAAGCAGCTCAAGAAAAAAATGTTGACGAGCCGATCATTCACCTGCATACCCTGACCTCTGTTTGTGGCAACACCCCTGTTCCCTGGATTTGGACGTTGGTGTGTGTGTGTAAGCCCTGTCATATTACAACAGGCTACAATTATCTTGCACAGAACTTGAGATGAGTACACCAGCACCTCCCTGGTATGATAATGGCATCCTAATCGCAAATTATGGAGACCTAAAGTGTACTCTATGATCACTCCTGTAGGAATGTGTGCCCTATTGTACCTTAGCAGAGATGTTGTGGTAGGACAGCTGTACGATGTGAGAAGATGAGGATAGAGTGCATAAATAGCATCACCTGAAGGGGAAATAAAACATTGTATATTGCCCTCTGTCATATTTAGAGAACATTATGTATGCCAAGCTACATGCAGTGTCTGTTACAGTCATTTATTTTGCTTGAGTAGTGGTCATTAGGCAGGGTTGTGGAAAAGTCACCAACAAGTGTGAAAATTAGGCCTGTATGGTGAGTACTCACCAACGTTTTCAGCAACCAAGCTGCATGCAAGAGGTGATCTACTTGCATTGAAGCTGTATTAAGCACTGCCTGTAAACACAGCATACACATTGGTGAAGCAGCCACTGCAATCACAGACAGCCTGCATGTTGACTGAGTGTCATCGGTGTCTGTTGTGGGAAATGTGTACTTTGCAGTGAGGTGCCTGAAGTGTCACATGTGCATGCGCACTAGCAAGACATACAACGTGGGGGTTATCAGTAAAGAAGTATGGCGATGAGGGGTAAGGAGAGCGGCCACGGCGAGGAGGAAGCAGCGATGGCAGGTAAGTGCCTTTTTTGTTTCTTTCAAATTACTTTGGGAGGATGGAGGGGCCGGCTAACTACACTCCTCCACAGAGCCGTAGTTTTGCCTAAGCTCTGCGTTCGCAATGGAACGCGGAGTAGGTAAATCACATAAACTACGCTGGCGGAGCGTAGTTACCCACCCGGGCTTAATAATTAACCACATTGATGTCATGTTTTTTTATCAAAGTGATAAGTGCCTCATATAGATGTTAAATAATACGGGCTGAGCGCAGAGCCCTGTGGAAATCCCTGACGCAGCATTTTGAAATCAGAGCAGTAGGGGGGCAAAAAGACATCTTGGCACCTATCCAATATGTAGGACTTCAGACACTTTAGTGCTGTGCCTCCCACACCAATTAAGGTTAGCCAGGACAGCAGGATTTTATGGTCTACCATGTCAAACAAAGCCAACAAGTCCAGCATGATCAGGTCTGTTGACTGCCCAATGTCTACCCACAACTGCAGCTCATCCAAAGCTACATGTAGAGCTAGCTCTGTGCCGTTTCAAGGAAAAAATCTAAATTGCTCATCCTCAAGGAGGGACTGGGATTCAAGATATTGAGCTAAACGTCTGCTCACATATCGCTCCAGAATCTTCCCTGGAAAGGGGAGGAGCAAAATGGGCTTATAGTTCCTCAAAACTGCAGGATCAGCAGATGATTTCTTCAAAAGGGGGGTGAAATTGCTTTCTTCCAGGTTTGGGGTACCCTATCCATTTTCAAGGAACGGTTGCCCACCTACAGCACGGGGAAAGCAAGCTCATATTCCAGCTCTTTCCATATCTTGAAGGTAGGGGATCCACAGGAGCTCCAGATGTGGGAGACCTAGCAATATCTAGGAAGGTCTCCTTTGAAATAGTGTCAAAGGTATTTAGTCTATAGTTATGACTGTCATCGGAGTTTATGCCCATTAGTGTCACAGTAGCCCTAGATGGAGATAGGTCAATGGAACTCTGGTCGTCAGACCTTCTGGGCAGCATCTCTGGTTTATCAGCATTGTTCAAAACAGAGGGTGAAGTCTGAATAGATGTTCTAGTGTCCTCCATAATCTTGCTGATCTTTTTTATCAAACAAATCTGCCAAATCATCACATAGTTCCTGATAAGCCGTAACGTCTTGTTTTAAGCAGATCGGGCCTGTTAATCCCCGAAGAATTTCAAAGACCTTTTTTTCCCTAACATTGGCTGCAACAATGCTGTTGACATAGACGACAGACAGTCTTAGATTTACCAACCCCTCTCTTATAATCACCCAACGCAAGTTTGAGACACTTTTTGTCTGCTTCAGTGTAGTCACTATGGCATCTCCTTTCAAGCTACTTGCATGTAAGTTTAAGCTCTGAGTGATTGAGATTACTCTATCCAAGGTTTCAGCAGTCCTTGCTCATAAGCTAAACAGTTTTCCTCAACCAATTTCTCAGGTACAAAAGTGTCAGAGAAGTGGACGGCGGACCTTATATTTGGTTTACTCATTTTTTGGATTGCCCTCCCATTTCTTTATGTTCCAGGGACTGCTCTGGGAGGGCACAGTTGTTTCATTAAGGACACATTTGTTTCATTAAGGACACATTTGTTTCATTAAGGACACATTTGTTTCATTAAGTACTTGCGCAAGACTTTTGTGGAAGCCATGAAGGATTATACAAAAAATGGCACTTCCTGTTTCTGGGGGCTAGGTTATTGGCAAAGGATCTATTTCGTACGGAATCCATGGATCAGAAGAAGTTTCAGAAATGGTGTTACATGAAAGATGGGAGAAAAGTGATATTTTACAGAGGCAGAGTTAGAGATGGAAAAGTGTATCAGTCTCTCCCCAGGTGACTTACGATTAGAAAGTGGAAACATTTATGAGGATCTAAGTCAGTCTGTCATCTTTATTCGGTCAAAAAATATTAGACCATAAAAGCACATAACAAATAGACATACAGATAGCATAAAAAAGTAAAACCTTATCAATCCTGTTACATATCACATTAACTCATCGATGTAATACAAATTACCAAGAACTAATAATTAATTTTCAGTCTTAAAAACTATTCAAACCAAATCAGCTTAAAAAAGTCTTCAAAAATCTATTTACATAAGTCCATTTGGAGAAAGGTAGAAAGGCGTCTATATGTAAGGTCATAAAACAGTGTATAGGAGGGCAAGAACATCAAGTTAGGGTCCGCCATACGATCCTATTCCGCTCGCCCATTTTAAAACATGTTTGTTACAATTACACATTCAGCATTGTTTTACTAACTGGTTTGTTAGGTTAAAAAACCCTTCTTTCTAGCATTAAAAACACTCCATAAAAAGTATGACATTCTTGCGCAGATGTCAATAGTCAGTAAAGACTGTAAACATAGATACGCCGGGCAGCATTGAACAAAGTCTAGCTGCTTTAAATAACTTAGTATATAAAATTTCCTCTACTTTATATAAAATTTGCAAAAACGTATGATGTGCATTGTCGTCTGCTTTGAGGCGTTGTCGCAAGGACAATTTATTAGACTGGGAGACCAATCATTTGGTTCCGGTAAGGTAACCACGTGGAGGAAAGTGTCTAAAACAGGTTAAAATGTAACTGTGCTTTTGGAGTGGCATATATCTAATGTATAATTGCATGCCGTAACTGGTTAAAATAAGCTGGTTTCTTACAACAGGGGGTTTAAAGAGTTCTGCAGACAACCTGATATTCTCAACATGAGTCAAACAGTCGACCTTTAGGTCTTTCCTGTTTAGTTCGATTAAACAATCAGGATTAGTAAAATATTCTGGGTGCCTCAGATCCTGGTAAAAGTGCTTTATGTAACCACGGGATTCGTGCATAGTGAGTTGAGTGTAAGCAGTCCCTGATGATAAGACGATTTAACAGGGTGTGCTCCGATAACCATATTTTGTGCCTGAGCAGGATCGGTTGGGTCTTTATAAGGTCGACCAGGAAAGAAACTCCCAGCTCCGCATGGCAGACAAAAGTTTGGGCGGATTTAGGGATGGCGAGTAGGTATCTTAGGTATTCGTACTCAACTAATTGTCTGGACATGCAGTTTCTGTGACCCCAAATGCCAGCCCCATATAATGCTTTGTTGACACATTTCGCCTTATGAATGGTGAGAATTTCCCGAGGCTGGTTGGTACCAAGTCTTATGGCAAATTTGCGTAGGGCCATGCAGACACTTCTAAAAAGCAGCGACCTTGTTTTAATTGCATGACTCCATGTGCCATCCTTGTCAAAATGTACACCAAGGTATGAAAAAGTGCTGGTCTGTTCGATGATGGAATCCTCAATTCTCATTGCCCGGCAGTTACCTGATTTCCTCCCACACTTCATAATAACTGTCTTAGCATGGTTCACATGTAAATCAAGATCCTGCATATTGTTAACAAAATCATCGAGTACCAGCTGCATGGAGTTTGGAGTGCATGCCAGCAAAACTGCATCGTCAGCATAGAGTAGGGCAGGCAAAGGGCGGTGTCCCACCTGTGCCAGATCTTTTGGATGTACAGTCAAGGCACTCCCTACATTGTTGATGTAGAGTGAAAATAGAAAAGGTGCAAGGACACAGCCCTGCCTCACCCCTCTTTCTATGCTGAACTGCTGGGTACATTGGCCGTTTATTCTGTATCTAATTCTAGCCTTAGTCCCTGAATACAAATCCCTCAAAAGGGAGATTATCAAGGAGTCCACTCCCATCTCACTCATGATTGCCCAGAGCTTTGAGTGGTTAACACAATCAAAGGCGGAAGAAAGGTCTACAAAACCCAGATATAGGTTACCGCCTTTGATTTTTGTGTATTTCCTTATTAGGATGCTCAAATGAAGGCACTGTTCGGTGTTCCCCACCCCGGAGCAAAAACAATATTGAAGGTCGCTCAACACCCCTTGGACACAGCCCACTCTTGCAGTCTACTCAGAATTATTCTGACGACTATTTTAACTAGAGAGTCAAGCAGTGAGATCGGCCTGTAACAGGCAGGGTTGTCTCGATCCCCTTTTTTATAAAAGGGTACTATTGTAGATTGCGCCCTTGTTGGAAGAAATACTGACGTAAAACAGACTTTTAAGATAATTGTTAAAATGGGCCCCCATAGCGGGATTTTAGCTTTGTATAGGTCCACTGGGTTGGCATCAGGGCTGGGTGCTTTACCCCCTTTGCTGGTACTTATTGCTGTTCTAGATCAAGAGTTCCATTAGTAGTATCGGGTCCAGGGGACTGAACAGTGTAAATGGCAGAAAAATGTTTGACCCAATCGGCCTCAGGAATTGCAACCACAATCCCAGGTCCGCTATTTTCTCTCAATGTAGCAGTTTTTTCAATCCTCCAAAATGAATTGTTGTCATTCATATTACTTGCTTCACACAATGCTGCCCATGCCTCATTTTTAGGTCTCGCCTGACCAGCGCTTTAGCGCTGGCTCTGGCGAGACTTATAGTAAGCGCGTTTTGGAAGTGCAAACAGTGGCTTTGCAGGCCTCCAACTACAGTGCATGTGACCCGTCCGGGCGCGCGCACCATTTGGAGTCCTGCAACCACTTGTTTACTTTCACTTTAGCCGTGATTCATCGCACCATTTGGCAGCCTGCGTGCCCGCCCCCACTCCCCCTCCCACTCCGTCAGCTTCAGTGCGCGCTTGTTTAATCCTGCGATGAATACTTGCAAATCACGCCTCGTTCTTTTCTTCAAGGAGTGTGCATTTTCTCTTTTATCAGGAGCTAAAAGATATTTAAACGTGTGGCGCGTTCTGGGTGAAGCGTGCAGCAGTTTGGGATTAACCCTTGCAGGAATGTGATTCTGTCCAGATGGCAGGGATTTGCATGTAACCTTTGACCTCTCCTCCGTACCCCACAGGTCGAGCAATTCACAAACGTTTTCGCAGACAGTGTGACTATCAAACGTGAGGGGTTGCTAAAACCCCTCTCGCCCCCACACACACACACACACACATACACGTGTTACCATCCTTGTGGGGACTATGTGTGAACACCTGCCTTGTGGGGACTAACCTTCCCCAATGGTTTAAAAATATACCAATAACAGAAATATGTTAAGAAAAAATTCATAATACAGGATCCTGCTTCAAATTTGCAAAAATATTGTTTTTTAATCGTGCGCACAGAACCATCCTTGTGGGGTCTTGAACATGTGTTACCATCCTTGTGGGGACTTACTCAATAATTATCATTTGTGATTGAATGCCTTCATAAACAAATGGCTAAATGTAATTTTTCAATGCTCTACTTAAATTACATGATAGTTTAGTCATATATAAATAGCTCATTGTGTCCTACGAGCACACAGAACATGGACTGTGATGATAATGAATTTCTCAGCGGAGGCCTATAGCATATGAAGTCCCTGGAAAGAGATTTACAGATATTTAGCCTGTTACTGAGTGCTCACAAACTTTCAAGAATAAGTAAACAACACAACGTTAAGATTATTTAGAGGCCAAACATCCTGCAATGTGGTTGGATAGGAAAGTCAAGTTGAGATTACCTAGTTCATTTTCATCAACCTCACCACTAGGCATCATTTTCTTTGCATGTTATGCAATGATAAGCCCCAAAGATTTTGTATGGTATTATAGTAATGTTCTACAGCTGACAGAGAGAGTAATTGATGATAATCATTTTTAAGCCACTGCAGAGATAGGGCGTGATTTTATTAAAATTGTGTTTCAATGTAGTCAGTCCCAAGTTCCTATAGGCATAGTGTGTGTTTATATTTATGTTCAAGTCCTGCCTAGATTATGTGTGGTTTTACTAATGCTTAAGTCCCCAATGAGGTGGTATTTGATGCTAGTTCCGTTTTAGTCACGTGAGATAGTTTGTCATTATAGGGATGCCAGGTTCTCACACAGATAGTGTGTGATTATAGACATGTTGAAATCCTCCAAAACAGTGTTTGATTTTAATCATGTTTGATTATAGTCAGGTTCAGGTCCCTCTACAGATAGTGTTCAATGACAGTCATGCTGCAATTCATGCAAATATAGAGTGTTATTCAAGAAGTGCCCAGGTCCCCATAGAGATAGTGTGTGAATATTGGCATGTTCAAGTCCCCACAAAGATGGTGTGTGATTATTGGCATGTTCAAGTCCCCACAAAGATAGTGTGTGATTATTGGTGTATTCAAGTCCCCGCAAAGATAGTGTGTGATTATTGGTGTGTTCAAGTCCCCGCAAAGATAGTGTGTGATTATTGGCATGTTCAAGTCCCCGCAAAGATAGTGTGTGATTATTGTCACGTTCAAGTCCCCGCAAAGATAGTGTGTGATTATTGTCATGTTCAAGTCCCCGCAAAGATAGTGTGTGATTATTGTCATGTTCAAGTCCCCTCAGAGATAGTGTGTGATTGTCATGCTGAAGTCCCCGCAGAGATAGTGCGTGATTATTGGCATGTTCAAGTTCCCCCAGAGATAGTGTGAGATTGTCAGGTTCAGGTTCGTGCAGAGAGAGTGTGTCATAAGTCCCCACATAGAAAATGTTATAATAGTCATATTCAAGTCCATGTAGAGATAGGATACGATAATAGTCATACTGATGTTCATGTAGAAATAGTGTGTCATTACATTAATGCTCAGGTCCCCACAAATAAAGCGTTTAATTATACTCACCTTGAAGACCATATTGAGATAGTGTGTGGGTATATTCACATTGAAGGTCCCTCAAATATATTGTGTGATTATAGTTATGTTCAAAACCCCACAGAGATAGTGAGTGAGCATAGTTATGTTCAAGTCCCCACATAGAGAATGTTATAATAGTAATGCTCAGGTCCCTGTAGTGATAGTAGGTTATTATAGTCATACCCAGTTGTGTGCACAGATTATAGTCTTGCTCAAGTCCTGCAGGGATTGTTGTGTTGTATGATTATAATGAAGCCTAGGCCCCCATAGAGATAATGTGTGATAATAGGGTTGCCCACATCCCCACAATAGTGACTGTAGACCTGCAGCGAAAGTGTGTGACAACTGTCAAGTACAAGTCTCTCTATGGAAAAATTATATGAGAGACACACTCATGTCCCTGCAGAGATAGTGTGTGATGATGATAATGTTCAAATTCCCACAAAGCAGTAGTGTAATTACATTGATGCATAGGTCCCAATAGAGACACTGTGTGATTATACACATGGCAAGGTCACCAGTGAGATAGTGTGTGATGATAGCCATGATCAATTCCTCAAGAAGATAGTGTGTGATGAATGATATTGATGTCCAGATCCCCACAGAGATAGTGTGTGATTGTAGGAATGTCCAGCTCCCCACAGAGATAGTGTGTGATTTTGAGGATGTCTAGGTCCTCACTGAGATGGTGTGTGAGAATGGTGTTACCAGGTTCCCCATAGAGAAGGCAGGTGCAGTGTCCTACTGCAAAGATAGCACGTGATTGTTTATATTGATGCCCAGGTCCAAACAAAGATAGTGTGTGATTATTGTGATGGCCAGGTCCCCCCAGAGATAATGTGTGATTATAGGTATGCCCAGGTTCCCACAGAGATATTGTGTGATTATAGGTATGCCCAGGTCCCCACAGAGATAGTGTGTGATTATAGGGATGTCAAGGTCCCCACAGAGATGGTGTGTGATTATAGGGATGCCCAGGTCCCCATAGAGATAGTGTGTGATTATAGGGATGCCCAGGTCCC
Source organism: Triturus cristatus (assembly GCF_964204655.1). Taxonomy (NCBI): domain Eukaryota; kingdom Metazoa; phylum Chordata; class Amphibia; order Caudata; family Salamandridae; genus Triturus; species Triturus cristatus. The sequence goes on along the minus strand of NC_140582.1, from coordinate 372,518,114 downwards.
CACAGAGATAGTGTGTGATTATGTTGATGGCCAGGTTTCCACAGAGATAGTATGTGATAGTAAGGATGCCAGTCCCCACAGAGATAGTGTGTGATTATAGTAATGTTCAAGTCCCCACAGATATTGTGTGTGATAATAGGGATACCCAGGTCCCCACTGAGATAGTGTGTGATTATAGGAATGGCCAGGTTTCCACAGAGCTAGTGTGTGATTATATTGATGGTCAGGTTTCCACAGAGATAGTGTGTGATTATAGAGATGCCTGGTCTCCACAGGCAGAGATAGTGTGTTATTACAGTATTATAGGGATGCCCAGGTCCCCACACAGATAGTGTGTGATTATAGGAATGCCATGTCCGGACAGAAATAGTATTTGATTATATTGATGGCCAGGTTTCTACAGTGATAGTTTGTGATTATAGGCATGCTCAGGTCTCCACTGAGATAGTGTGTGATCATAGAGATGCCAGGTCTTCACAGACATAGTGTGTGATTATAGAGATGCCAGGTCTCCACAGAGATAGGGATGCTCAGGTCCCCAGAGAGATGGTGTGTGATTATAGGGATGTCACGGTCCCCACCCTGATAGTGTGTGACCATAGTCAAATTCAAGTCTCCACAATAATGTGTGCAATGATGCTATGTTGAAGATACCAAACAGATTATATTAGTCTGATGGATCTGTACACTCATGTATTCACTTGAAGGATCAGTGTTTGACCTCCCACTCACAGTTTGAATCCTGGTGTTTCCACTCAGCTCAACTTATAATTACTTGAGGTAACTATAACTGGTGAATTGCAGTGTTGTTTTTAGTTTAAAATGGCATGTGAACTGTCTTTTTCACCTAAGTATAATGTAGCTTTAGCCTTTGGTTTAGTCAGTGAATTTCTAAGGTTTTCGTTTTTTAATGTAAAGTAAGATATAATTACAATTCCTAATGTCCCTTTAACCTTGTTTTTAGGTCTCGCCTGAGCCAGCGCATGCACTGTACTGTTGAGACTTTTAGTAAGTGGGCTTCAAAAATCTCACCACACGCTTTGTGTGGCCTAGAGCGTGCGGTTACGTGCACAGTTACACGCACAGGTGCCATCTGGCTTTCTTCTCGTCATGGCTCATTAGGCGCATTGCTCCTGGGCACCCTTACAGCACGCGATCGCGTTCACTTTCACGTGCCTCTCTCATCGCCCACTCACTCGCTCTCATTTTGCCTCTCCATTAATGCGCCAGTCCCACATTGATTTTTTGTTTTTTTCCCTATATATTAAGAGGTTTTATTTTTTAAAGAAAGAAGGTACTTCTGCAGCAATGCCTCTTATTCATGCCTTCAAGTCAGTGGTGTCTTTCGACACTTTTGCTTAGCCCTGTTTTTTTTCTTTGACTCCACCATTACATGCTTTGTTTTTTAATTCCACACCTATAACGGTGAAAAAGTCCAATACCGTTTTGACCCAACCTAGCGTGTTATGCATCGGTGTAAGTGCAGGAAATCAGGTCACGGCTATCTTTTAAAATATCACTTATTAAATATGCTGTTTGTGTATGTGCATTTGTTTCCTGGTTTTTCTGCTTGTGTAACAGGAATTTAGCAAATGATATTCACTCCTGGGCAAAGCACAAACTGCTTCAGTTTATATAATAATAAAATATATAATTAATATCCAATGAGGCAAAACGTGTTTCTTTCAATGCACCATTGGAAATATTCTATTATGTATCCCGTAGTTGACATTTACCTGATGACATTTTACCAGCCTTTTTCTTTTTAATTTAAAGTGAGAACAGGCAGTATCTACAGCTTGTGCGCAGATCACAATAACTCGACTGTACCTCGTAGCATTTCCACCTGCGCTATAAACAGCTAATGTCACCCCCCTCTCTGTGAGCTCGAGAACTCTTGTGTGCCCCGCGCTCACAGTATCGGACTCGTCTGCCTTGGAAGTTCACCAAGCTTATCTGACTTCTCCACTAGGTTGGTGACCTTCAGGCAGTGTAACCAGGGCTGCATTGCCTGGCAGGGACCGAGATTACATTTCATGCCCTTGCATGGAGCTTTCCGCCCTGCGAATCTGTGCAGGGAGCTTTTTTTTTTTCTTTGAATAAGCTTGGAGGAATTTCATCCTCAAAATGAAGGACATTGGAAAGACTATAAGTCCCAGTTGGGCCGGCTGTGGTGTAGTCTTTCACCGAGCTCTCTTTTCATAGGCTGCTGACCTCATCCTGAGAAGATGAAAAATCCAGCCCACTGCAATATGAGCTGCTTTGAATTTTTCTAGACCAGACCTACCAAGTTAGGACAGGATTCTGAGCTAGGGAACTCCGATAATTGGTACTTTGTGACTTTTTTGAAGTTCCTTTGACACTTCTGTTGGTGCTCTGTGTGACTCACGTACATAGATATTTCCAATTTTTATTTGATTTGTTTTGCTCATCTAAGACCACGTCTCTTGTAAAGGATTTCGAGATAAAGCTTCATTAACCATGCCCCTTTTAAAGATAACCCTTACCATTCTCATCCCACTGAAAGCACTAATGCTTAGGACTGCCAAAGGGACTCTTTTCCTCAGACCCTGTGCTTTGACAGCACCGGTGCTTGTGCTATAAAATCTAAGCATAGGTTTCGAAGCTAGCATTTTGTGTTTTTTCATCTCAGCTGATGCATTTGAAATCATTAGTTGGTGGCGGAGACTGGAGCTACTGTGTTTTTTCTTTCCCATAACACTTTATTTTAAAACTTCAGAACAGGCGCTTGTGACTTGGGGCCCAGCATAGTTGTTTGTATAGGGGTCCGTAAAAAATGCTGACATGCCCGTGCTGCTAGACGCTCCTCATGCTCTGCCTTGCACCCTTCTACCCCTCTGCTGTTGCATGGCTAAACACTTATAAGGTCCCAAAGGCGAGACCTATTGGCTATACCAATACTTGTTATATATATTTATGTGTGTGTGTATGTGTGTGTGTTGGAAATTGGGTTCCTGGTTGACTGGGGTCAAGCAGCAATCAATCCTAGTCCACGTAGGTAATGAAACTTGAGGGGGCCCCCCTGCAAGGTACATGGAGGGGCCCCGCTCCGGATTTACTCCAGAGCTCCCAGGCCAGAGTACTGTGCTGAGGGGGTTCCCTGCAGCTCGGGGCCCCCCTGCAGCTCGGGGCCCCCCGCACCACCGGGGCTGCGGGTGCATGTGGTACGCCACTGTCCTAGTCACTAACTTTTTTACCCTAATTTTCTCAGAAACTACTGAACAGATTCACACCATATATGCAAAAGGCACGAGTCCAAACTGAGGACTACCTCTTTGGCAAATTTGGTGTCATTCCGTTCAGCGGTTCGGGCTGTAGCTGCGACAACAGATCCTATGGGAAATTGCATGGGGAAAACGCGTTTTGGGACCCCGCTTTTTTCTCAGCCCCCGCTTGACGAATCACCACGAAACTTACGGGGTAGGAGCGGAGCGGAGCTGGCCAAAAGTTTGGAAAATTTTGCGAAGATTCATCAACCGGCGCCAAAGATATTCCCAATAGAATGTTGCGGATTTTCTATGGAAAATAGGTCCTAACTATAACTATCTACTGGCGACCGCCAGTAGATTATATATTTATATATATATTTTCACTGAAAAAAAACAAAGGTTACAGGGACATTATAGCTAGGCTGACATTTCACTCATACAAAACCGGAGACATTCATCAGTTATAGTTAGCTGAGAGAACTATAACTTGCGCCCCTGCAATGCACTGCTTATGACTGCACATATTACATCATTCATGACATGGTCATGAACACCTTAATCAGATGGCACCTGCTTTATATTTAAGCAAGGTGGACAGGTGCCTTTCTTTTATCATTATAGAGATCAAAGAAAGACATACAGCTCATTCCTTTGACTTTAAAACAGGCTCAATGCGTGCAGTCCAACTGTGCACTGAGGCCTGTGAGGCTGCTCTTCACTACACACAGCCCAACCCCTGCTTGGCCCCTCCCAGCTACTGACTTGGTGTCAACCCCCCTGGAACAGTTTCTTTTTGTGGCTGCTGCTGGCCTCTGAGCCTGAACATTATGGCGGCCACCGAGATCACACGGCAGATAGTGAGCTGTGCATGATGGAGCCACGGGGTCGGTCTGGATGGCAGACTTCAGGGGCTGTACAGATGGATAAAATGTGACACTTGAAGGTGCATTGATGCAGCTGCCAAGCATGGCGTTGGGAATGCTTAAGAGCTCTGGAGGGAGCACAGCTAGAAGGGATGGTGAAGAGCAGTAGAAACTGACCACAACCCCCAACCCCTACACAAGGACACTCTTGAGAATGAATGGCAGGCAGCCTTCCCCAGCCGCACACAGCCTCGGACTGCCAATGGTCACAGCACCCAGCTGCTGTTACCCAGGAGGTCCTGTCCTGCTAGTGTTTTGCCCGCTCCCTGCCACCTGTGGCATTTGCCCTTCCCTTGATCTGTTTGTTGGCAGATCTGGCTGCTCTGGTGCTGCGATAGTTCTTGATTTGCCCTGCGCTAGGTCTTGCTTTGCCCTGCTATCACGTGAGGTTCTCACAAGTATTGGGTCTGCCTTACCTTGGCACTACTGGCTTGTGCCTTGCAACTTTACTTTCCGCTGTGCCATATTGCTGTGCTGGCCCTACACTGGTGCAGGTCTGGATCACAGGGTAGTATGGCAGTATGCTTGGTGCACCCTGCACCTCGCCGTGCCCAGTGGAGCTCTGCCATGGCCTGGTGAAGCTCTGGCCATGCCCTGGTGGAGTTTTGGGTGACGTTCGGCCTTTGTGCTGTTATTGGTTTACCTTTTTGCCAATTCTGTCAGCTTCATCGTATCGTTCTGGGTTAAAGCCAAGCACTGCCTTGTTTTGGTTATGGTTATGGTTTGATGCTACTCAGGGTCCCACTGTGCTCAGGCCGTGCCTTGCTGGTACTTTTGGTCTGTCAATGCCCTGCAGATACTGCAGGATTAGCCTGCTGCTCGGTTTGTATGTGAACTGGCGCTACTGTGTTTCTGCTTCAGTGTTTCTGGTGGTGCCCAGTTATTGCACTGGGTCTGGCAATCCACAGGGTCTACTTGTGTCATGGTGCTATAGTGTTATGGTAGGTTTCTATGGGTGTTTCTGTGTCTGGTAGTGGCTCGTGCTATTCTGTATTTGAACTTCTCTGCTTTTGGTAGAACACTGGTGTGGCACTGGTTTAACCGTGCCCATTAGTACGGGGTTGGTGGTGTTATAGTGTGTCCTGGGTGTTACTGTGTGTGGTGGTGCCCTGGCACAATTATATGTTAATGCTGCTCTTTCAGTGGTGCCCTCGTGTGTATGATAGGTGCGGTATCCTGAGCAGGGGCCTTCAATGGCAAGCCTCCATCACCAAAATATAGGTCCCTACAAGGTTCAATGTCATGTTTAACAACACCTTTGCTATGCTGTTTTCAGACAACTACACAATAATTACAGGAAATGTTACATTACTTCTAATAGTTCTACAAGTATTAGTAATCAAAACATTCTGTTTGTATCTTAAAAGCACTGGGTGAAAGCATCACGTGTGGCAACTCCACCTCACAGCTATAAAGGTATCAATCTGTGCAAGAGTGAAACGCAAGCCCTCATACCGTGGCGGGTGTATATATGAAAAATGTGTACCCCTGAGATAAATCTCCCTGCCGGGGCTCGACTGACTACCTTAGAGTGCCTGCTCAGTATTGTGCTCCGGCTCTCGGCGCACAGGGCTTCATGACATTCGCTGGTGCAGCAGCATTCTCTATCCTCATTAAGCCTTTTTGTGTTTCTGACCCCCCCCCGCCCCCAACAAAAAAAGCTATAACAAACCAACTTTAGAGCAGGCAGGAAAAATTTGGCAGCATTCCAAAGACAAACAAAACAGAAGACTTTTTTATGTTAGTTCTTTTTTTAATATGGTGTTCAGTTGTACATAATGTCTTCTTGGTTATATATAAGGGAACAAAAATGCTTATAACACTGTTTATAATAACTTTCAAATGCTTATAACACTTTTTTATAATAACTTTTCAACATGCTGCACAGCAGCTATGCTGCTCTTTAACATAGCTTAAAGACATTGGGAAAGACAAAAGCTCTGGCTAAACGTAAGGTCCCAAAGGTGAGGCCTATTGGCTATGCCAATGCTTGTTTGAAATAGCAGCACATTTTTGCAAGTAGGAGTTTGATTAATTTAAAAAAAAATCATCCCCCTTCAAAAAGACCCAAAAAAGAAGATGGTGAGGATTTGAAATGCTCAAGGAAAAATAATGGCTAGAAGCTGAAATATGAATTTAAAACGAAAGAAAGCATTGGTGCTTTCTAATAAAAACAAAACAAGGATTGGTGTTAAACTTTCTGCATGCCTGTGCATCTGAAATCCCTGTGCTGTTCCGTTCAATAAATGCAGTTGTACAAGGTGCTTAGCCCTTATTAAATCACGAGGGTGCCTCAGCTATTGGCATTTTTATTTTCTAGCGCGAACTTGACTCAAGGACATTACATGGCTGGGCTGTGTTTCTTTCACTACCAAGAGAATAAATATAATTTCCCATAATCATGGGCGGTTTAGCAAACCATGGGACTCGAACCAGGATACTAATGTCCAAAGTAGGCTGCTGTAGCCTTTATAGGAATGCTACTGCTCATCATTTACTGCAGTTGAAAACAATACTTTTTACGTGTTTTTCGTGAGCTTGGACAAACGTGTTTGCTGTAATCACAGACATGCATCTTTACTGTGAGCAGAGAGAAAAAAGCTTTGACAAGATCTTCAGCCTTTCAGCAAGGCGCACCCACTGCTACTTGCTCTTGGCCTCCTGCTCTGTCTGCTCACACAGCTAAGGTGTGTGTATTAGGCTGCAGGAGCGCCCATCCCCCAATCTCCGACAGTCACGGCCAGCAGGTATCAGCAACGTTGATTACTTGGCCCTTTGTTATGCAGATATGTGAATCTGCACATCTTTGGCTGACCATGGAAACGCCCTGAGCCCTTTCTTTTTTCTTTGCACAGGAAGGCTGGGCAGAGCCTTTCGAATTCTTTTAACAGGAATCGAAAGAACCATGTAATTTTAAACTAAATGTCTGCAAAACAACCGAATATCTGGATATATTGTCAATCATTTGCAGAGAATAATAAAAACGCTGCACAGGAAGGGTCTGATATTTTTAAGCCCTTCTCAGATTGTAAATTTTCAGTTATTTGACATGCTGGGTATTTTTTCAATAGCTTTTTATCTTTAACTATGGTTTTGTACAGGTTGTTTCTTAAATTGCTACAATTACATTGCACGATAAACGAAAACTCTGTTTAAATAGTGATTTTTATCTGTTAGAGGCCAGTGTATCGTCACTATCACTACATTCAGTTTTTGTCTGTCCTTTTAACAAGTGGTTTGCTCTTCTTTTGTGTTGCAAGGACACTTAGGAATAGATTTTCAAACATTTTGTTGTGGGTTAGCATCACAAAAGTGACGCTAACCAGCACAAAATGTTTTTTTCCAAATGTACTTGAAAGCGTAAAAGTAGTTTTGCGCTGGAAAATACCCTAAAAGTAGCGCAAAGGAGCACGAAACACTGTTTCGCATTACTTAGCGCCAAGGGGGCGTTACATGGGCATTCCTGTGCAACCATCCCTGTCTTTTGACGCAAAATCCTATCCACAAAGAATAGTAGACAGGGTTTTGCGCCAAAAGTTAACACCACTCCAAGATAGGCGCTAACAAGAGAAATGTCTAGCCTGGTAGGTTGTATAGGAAGGGTATCCTTCCTATACAAAACCTATGCTAGACTCACGCGCACCCCCTGGATCTGTGGCACTAAAGTGTGTTCGTAGCACTCAGTAGCTGAAATTAGCACTGGCACTAGGGAGAGAGGAGGAATCAGCCATATCTCCAGGGCTTTAAGTTGGCCGTGTCTCACAGGTGCTGATCACCTGCAGTTTTTTAAAGGGGGGCTCGAAACGGGTCTCTATCAGTCTCTGTTTTGTGCTCTGGCACAGGCGGTCTGTTTTTCCCGGACTGCAGTGACAGCAGCACATCGATGTGCGCGTGCTCAAACTGCTCACTAGTGGAGAAGTTACAGCATGATGTCATGCCAGGTGAGCGTTGTTGGGGAAGGGAAATCCTTTAAAGAGAGTCATTTTCTCTCTGGATTTCCCTTTTCTTTTTGAAACTCGGGAGCAGCAACATTGTTGTGGTGTCACCAGAGCTTTAAGTGGAAGGTTTTTCAATATTATATACAAGTCATAGTTGCTGCTTATTTATCCTATGCAACTAACAACCATTGACACAGCCAATAGTCCTGACTTGTTGTAGGTGTGATGTTACTTATTGCATCATATATCTGGCTGCAATGACAGAAACAGCAAAATACAAGTCGGGCGCTACACTAAGCACAGATTTTAAGCTTAAGTCTTTTAAGCCACGTTCTTGGCCCGCCCCTTTAAGGGACACCCCAGTTATTTCATCCCACTTCAAGCCCTGCATATCTCTGAAGATATTGTGTTCTCCTTCTCCCTCCCTGTCACGCAACGGAGCACAGCCTCTTTGGGTGCTGCATTGCGTGTATTTTTTGAAAATCTTCCCATAGGGATAGAACATTTTGCACTGGTTTAGCATCACAAAATTGACACTAACCAGCAAAAAATGTTTTTGGGGAAAGTTACTTTCCAGCGTAAAACTTGTTTTGTGCTGGAAAGTACACTAAAAGAAGTGAAAGATGTGCAAAGCACTGTTTTGCGTAACTTAGCGCCAAGGGGGCCTTAAAGGGGTGGTACATGGGAATTCCCATGTAAACATCCATGCCTTTTGACGCATAGCCCTACATACAAAGAATTGTAGACACAGGTTTGCACCAAAAGCTTCAAAGGAGGCGCTAACAGGAGAATTAATTTTATTTTTTCCTTTCTTTTCCGACTTTGTAGTGGAAAGAGCCTTTAAACTTGTCTATGCATGGTATTTTGTACAGGAAGGTACCCTTTCTATACAAAACCTATGTTAGACACAGGCGCACACCCTAGCGCTATGACGCTAAGGTATGTGCGTTGTGCTCAGCAGCTGAAATCAGCACCAGTGCTAGGAAGAGGGTGGAGAGAGACATATCTCTGAAGATATGGTACTCTCCTGCTTCATCCCTGTCATGCAACGCAGCACAGCCTCTTTGGGTACTGCGTTGCTTATGTGTTTTAAAACATTTGCTCCATTGGGCCAAATTTTCAAACATTTTGGGCTGGATTACCATCACAAAAGTGATGCTAACCAGCACAAAAGTTTTTTGGGGGGAATTTACTTTCCTCCGCAAAACTTGGTATGTGCTGGAAAGTGCCCTAAAAGTGGTGCAAATCCGCGAGAAGCACTACTTAGCTTTACTTAGCCCCAACAGGGCGTTACATGGGGGGTACATGGGCATTCTCATACAACCACCAATGCCTTTTGAGGCAAAACCCTATCTACAAATAATTGCAGACAGGGTTTTGCGCTAAAAGTTAAGAACACCTCATAGGAGGCGCTAACAGGAGAAATGTTTTAATTTCTTCTTTTCCGACTTTGCATACGTGCTGCACTGTGCAGCACACATACACAGTGGGGAAAACGTTTAAACTTGTCTAGGCATGGTGTTTGTACAGGAAGGGTACCATTCCTGTATAAAACCTATGCTAGACTCATGCACACACCCTCGTGCTATGGCGCTGAGGTGTGTGCTTGGCACTCGGCAGCTAAAATCAGTGCCGGCGCTAAGGAGAGGGGAGGAAATAGCCATATAAAAGATATGGAGATCTCCTGCTCCCTCCCTGTCACGCAGCGTACTGCAACCTCTTCGGGTGCTGCGCTGCATTTCATGTATTTATTTTAAATCTGCCCCATGGGGTATATTTTCTTCTGGACCAGTTCATATGCACTTTGGGGATTGGCTGCCAGTAGAGAATCTTCAAGCGAAAATAAGTCCACCACAGGAATGGTATGGCGTGACAATTCTGCTGCTGCATCAGGCCCAGCTCCAGGATTCTACATCTAGGAAGGCTATGAAGAAGCCTGGGTGGGCCATGAAGTTACATGGGGGAAGCTAGAAAAATTAACCAAATTATTTTGAGATCGCTGTTTAGACTCTGACAAAATCTTTCTAAAATATACATGTCTAAGAATCAAAAGTAGCATATGTTTAGTAGTGTTCAATCTAGTGCGCCGATCTGTGGCCATGCCCCGGGCCTATTTTCCTGTCTTCGACTTAAAACTACCTTCTAATGGGAGCTTGCATTCTCTGTCTTTGGTTGCAGTGGGGTATTGTGACAAACCGAACGAATAGTTTCTGAATGGGTGATGGATCTAATAGCATCAGATTTCCTACATAGGGAATTCAAATCTATCCACATAGAAGACTATTTGTAGGCCAATTTAATGAGGCATTCAGCTCTTCCATCATGAGCCAGGAATCTAACATTTCTCTGTTCACCCATGAGGCCATGAAGATTGATTTTGCCTAGATTATCTTAATAATCAATGATTTTTGGGGTGATTGGTGCAAATTCAGTGTCTGAAAAGTCTTGAAAACCCCGATTATGGGCAGGTGACTGTACTTATAATTTTTAATTGCCATACATTTAGTTGAACTGTAGAGTTAAGAATAATAAACCTATAATTACCTATATATACTTGCCTTTTGATATTTCTGTCCATATTTGTGCTTCAATACTAAGATAGGACAATATGTAATTATGATATTTTAGTACCCTACCCTACCCTATTACTTTTCATGTAAAAATGTACACTCCGCTCCTCATTAAGAATTGTTTGGAAGGCTCAATCCCCCAGGGCCTCAACTCGGAGTCATCATCTGGGTACATTAGGCCGAGTTCTCACTAATTCATATATCAAGGTTAAATGGGAATGGTCTGACAGTCCTGCCCAAATTCTCCATTCCAACACACTAGTCGAAGCAGCCAGCAACCTCACACAGTGGCTGACCGCCTGCGCCGACGACCTCGCACCACTGAAGAACCCTCCCAGCAGACCCGGCAGCAAGAAAGCCCCCTGGTTCACCGACGAACTCAAGGACTCCAAGAAGAACTGCCGCCCCCTCGAGAAAGCCTGGCGCCACGACCAGACCGCAGACAACATGACCGCCCTCAAGCACGCCACCCGCAGGCATCACCAGCTGATCCGCACCACCAAGAAGACAGCATACAAAGAAAGACTGGACAACAACCCCCACAACAGCAAGGAACTATTCAGCATCATCAAAGAGCTCTCCAAACCCAGTGCCGGAAACAATGACATCACTCCCTCACAAGACCTCTGCGACTCTCTCGCCTCGTTCTTCCACCGCAAGATCGCCGACATACACAACAGCTTCGGCGCACCAACCACGCACCCAACCGCCGAACCAACGCCCCCCACCACCACCCTCTGCGTCTGGACCCCGGTCAGCACCGAAGACACCACCCGGACGATGAACACCATCCACTCCGGATCACCTGCCGACCCTTGCCCCCACCACGTCTTCAACAAGGCCGACTCCATCATCGCACCCCAACTACGGGACATCATCAACACCTCCTTCCACACCACCACCTTCCCGGAGAGCTGGAAGCACGCCGAGCTCAGCGCCCTCCTGAAGAAACCAACAGCGGACCCCACCGACCTCAAGAACTTCCACCCCATCTCGCTCCTCACTTTTCCGTCAACAGACAGCTCGCCGCCTTCCTCGAGACGAACGGATCCCTCGACCCCTCGCAGTCCGGTTTCCGAGCCAACCACAGCACCGAGACCACACTGATCGCAGCCACCAATGACATCAGATCCCTGCTCGACAACGGGGAAACAGCAGCCCTCATCCTCCTGGACCTCTCTGCAGCGTTCGACATTGTCTGCCACTGCACCCTAGTACAGCCCCTCCGCAACATCGGGATCCAAGAGAAGGCACCTAAGGGGATCATCTGGTTCCTCGCCGGAAGAACTCAGAGTCCGCCTCCCCCATTCAGATCGGAGGCCACCAAAGTCATCTGCGGCGTACCTCAAGGATCATCCCTCAGCCCAACCCTCGTCAACATCTACATGAGCCCCCTCGCAGTGTCGTAAATAAAGTATTACGTACTCATAATTTCTTTATCAATATGATCATGCATAAAGCAAGAGGCTGAGTCTGTGGTATCAGGTTCAAAAGGGCTTTATTCCAATAACTCGAGTTATAGGGAGAATAGTTCCATCACCACAAGGGATCTGGAAGGGTCTCAAAGTATTCTCAGAATATTCTCAAACTTTATTCACAGAGTACAGTATATATACATTTGATATTATACGTAAGCAGAAGAGCAAGAGAGAATGAGATAAGAGCATGTGGGCGTGTAAGTAGGCGTGAAGGTGGGCGTCCATGTGGGCGTCCACTTGATGATCATTGGTGAATGTCATAGGTGGGTGGATACCTGGAGGGGGTTGCGTGATCAGCTGGAATTTTACTGGAACTTTGCCTTACTTGTGCTCAACTCGAGCATGACGTGTAACTGACGTGGGGAAGGGTTGCTGTGCAACCGGGGAGTCTGGAAGTGAGGCCTTCAGTGTCAGGACGACCAGCACATCTTGTATTATCTGATATCTAAAGTCTGGAGCAGGGACTGATTTGTGACATATGTTGCCCATCACCAAGAGCCAATGTGGCATTTATTTCTTCATTTACTGCGTAGGCCCTACATGGGGGCTATGGGCTTTTTACTGACGTGAGCTTTGCAATCACACAAAAAGAGACAGAAAGGCTAGGCTTTCTCCTTTGCAGATGGGTTATGTTTATTCCTCCTTCTCCAGGCAGGAATGTGGTTCAGCAGATAACCGTGCTCAATACTGTCTCGGCACCTCTGACAGGGCCCCTTTGGCTGAGGCCCAAGTGTGCAAGGCCAAGGATACGCAGCTGCAGCTCTTAGAGCGTCTGAGGCCTGAAACCTCTTTTCGGCTTTGGCTGAGCCACAAACATGGGTTTTCATGTAAATGCAGGAAAACATGAAGCAAAACGTGTAGGCCTCAATGCAGATTTGTCGTTTCTTTCATGGGAGACTGGATGATGGCAGGCCACGTTTATAGTATAAGCATCATAATAGACAGGCCATGGAGGGGAGATGCATGGGTTACATGCATGTGCACATAAACGTTGGGGGCACATGGGGACACATAGGCCTCATAATTTTTATTTCCTCAGCAGCCATCGCACGCCAACACAACCTCAACATCATCTCCTACGCCGACGACACCCAGCTGATCCTCTCCCTCACCAACGACCCCGCCACCGCCAGAACCAGCCTCCAGGAAGGGATGAAAGACGTTGCCGAATGGATGAAGAACAGCCGCCTGAAACTAAACTCAGACAAGACGGAAGTCCTCATCCTGGGATCATCGCCCTCTGCCTGGGACGACTCCTGGTGGCCCCCTGCCCTGGGCGCCACTCCCAAGCCAACGGACCACGCACGCAACCTGGGCTTCATCCTGGACTCCTCCCTCTCGATGACCAGACAAGTCAACGCCATCTCATCATCATGCTTCAACACCCTTCGCATGCTCCGCAAGATCTTCCGATGGATCCCCACCGAAACCAGGAAGACGGTCACCCAGGCACTCGTCACCAGCCGACTGGACTACGGGAACACCCTCTATGCCGGAACCACAGCCAAACTTCAGAAAAAACTCCAACGCATCCAGAACGCCTCCGCACGACTCGTCCTGGACATACCCCGACCCAGCCACATCTCCGGCCACCTGAGAGACCTGCACTGGCTCCCCGTCAGCAAGAGGATCACGTTCAGACTCCTCACCCACGCACACAAGGCTCTCCACGACCTGGGCCCAAAGTACCTCAACAGCTGCCTGACCTTCTACATGCCCACCCGCCAGCTACGATCGACCAGCCTCGCCCTCGCCGCCGTACCACGCATCCACAGAGCCACCACCGGAGGAAGATCCTTCTCCTACCTGGCAGCCAAGACCTGGAACTCCCTCCCCATCCACCTTCGGCTGACCAAGTGGCATAGAGTGGAATAGTGTAAAGGTGAGTGGCAAAGAGTGGCAAGAGTGGAACAGCATAGAATGGAGTGACATACAGTGGAGTGGAGTAGAGTGGAATACCGTACAGTGGAGTGGCTTAGAGCAGAATACCGTAGAGTGGAGTAGAGTCAAGTATTGCAGGGTGGAGTGGTATAGAGTGAAATGACAGAGTGGAATGGTGTAGAGTGGAGTGGCGTAGAGAGGAATATTATATAGTGGAGTAGCTTAGAGTAGCATATCATAGAGGGGAGTGGCGTAGAGAGGAGTGGTATAGAATGGAATAGAGTAGAGTGTAGTGGCATACTGTGGAGTGGAATAGAGTGGAATACCTAGAGTGGAGTGCCATAGAGTAGAATAAGTTAGAGTGGAGTGCCCTAGGTGGAGTGGCGTAGAATCAAATAGCGTTCGGTCAAGTGGTGTACAGTCGAATAGCATAGAGAGGAGGGCCATAGACTGGAGTGGCGGAGACTGGAGTGGTGTACAGTAGAGTGGTGTACAGTTGAGTGGTGTACAGTTGAGTGGTGTACAGTTGAGTGGCGTACAGTAGAGTGGCATACAGTAGAGTGGCATACAGTAGAGTGGAACAGTGTAGAATGGAGTGGCCTACCGTGGAGTGGCATAGAGTTTAGAGGTGTAGCGTGGAGTGAGCTGGTATAGAGTGTAGTGGCATAGAGTGGATTGGTGTACACTACTATGTTGTACAGTGGAGCGGTGTAGAGTGTAGTGGCACACACTAGGGCACAGTGGAGTGGCGTACAGTGGAATAGTGTACAGAGGAGTGGCATAGAGTTGGGTGTCATACAGTGGAATAGCATACAGTGGAGTGGCATACAATGTAGTTGCGTACAGTGGTATACAGTATAGTGGAGTGGTATGGAGTGGAGTCCCATAGAGTGGAATAGCATAGAGTGAAGTGACAGAGTTTAGCTACATACAGAGGAATAGCATATAGTGGAGTAGGGTATAATGGAGTGCCGTAGATTAGAAAGGCATACAGTGGAGTGACTTAGAGTGGAACAGCGCTGAGTGGAGTGGCGTAGAGTGGAACAGCCTAGACTGGCGTAAAGTGTTGTTGTGTACAGTGGAACCAAGTTAGACCTGCCATCCATCACTGGTGGTTTTAAGACCAGAGGCAGTGTTTCACAATAAGCTATAAAATGGATCATTGATAATAAGCAGACACTCATTTTAGCTAGTCACACAGTCACAATGGTCACCATATCTTGAATTTACATCCTCAACTAGCGGATTTTATGATATTGTGTACTCCAGTGCTATAATGGAAACTGTGAAATGCATTGTCAATGTGTGGCTCACTCTCATCTTCCAGTTGTTGACTGGAGGTGCGATTGGGCTTCGTCATAATGCTGTAGTGCATTGCACAGGGTAAAGACACTCACTTGCTGAATATACTAAAATATATTCTACTGAGAGAAATGCTTGGAAAATCCAGAAAAGAGGATTGAGCAGGTGCAGGGAGCACAGGGCCTCATATTCTTCAGGAGCCCACTGCATCCTCCTCCCAGCATGGATCACAAGACCACAGCAGCCATTAGTGCTCCAGGAGCACTCCACGAGGGCACATGGGCCGGAGGACCCATTGCAAACTGCTCCCAGGTTACATAAGGGTTAGTATTCTGTGAGATAGGCTCTCAGAAGAGAGCACAGGAGCATTGCTAACATTAGTACAGCTGGTACAGTGGGAATGCTGCCCAAACGAATTAAAAGTCAACTGCAGACTGCTCCCAGCGCAAAGCACTGGGGTGCTGCTATTGTTGTATTGTATTATAACACATAGATAGTGCTTCATATCCTATAAGGGGTTCTGAAGCACATTATTAGATGGCAGCATGCTACACAGTGGGTGTGTGTGTGGTTGACAGAGTGCTGTATTTGTTATGATCCTATGTGGAAGCGTTTCAGTGTTGTCCATGAGCAACCAGTAAGGTACTTTTATCATTTCTTGTGCTCAGTGCAGAGCAACTTGATTTTTTGGAGGGGGTAAAATCTGCAGATTATGCAGCAGATGATGGACAATGTGGCAAATGCAGTAAGAATTATGACCTGTCCAGGTAAAATTCTCTAAATATACCACTTGCTGTTTTCAGACAGGGCTGGCAGACCTCAGAGGGAGACCATGGGGTAGATTTATGAGGCCCTTGCGCCTTATTTACGCCGCCGTTGCGTCACTTTCGTGACGCAGCGGCGGCGTAAACCCTGCACCATGGTGCGGGGTATTCATAATGTGACGCATCTGGGAGATGCGTCACGTTATGAAGCTCTGCGCCACATATAGGCATTCCGGCGCGCGGGGGGGGCGTTCCGGCGCAGGAACGCCTCCTAAAAGTGGCTGAGTGAAATCTACAAGATTTCCCCCAGTCACTTTTAAGGCCATGCTGCATCAAAACCCTGCGCCTGCTTGAAGCAGGCGTAAGGATTGACGCAGCATGTTAGGGATAGGGCACCCCCGAGACTTACTGGAGCTGCGTCGCGCTTGCGACGCAACTCCAGCAATGCGCCGCCTTTCCGACGGGGGATGCGTCACGCATCTGGCCATCCGAGCGCCACGGTGCGCCGCATTGTAAATGCGGCGCATCAGTGGTGGCACACGGGTGGGCAGATGCGTCTCAACTCTTCTGGCGCATCTCTGTTGATTAGCAGAGATGCGCCAGCAGACATAAATCTGCCCCCATGTTTCTTGTGTTGCAGTACAGAAATTGAAGAATCCCGTAGCAGAAATCAATTTAGTTAACATAGATAATGTTATGTTTAAAGATCCCAGTTAGTTCCCTTGGTGCTACATTCTGTGTTGTTGAGCACTGTCAGATAAGTCATTCTATGTTGCGTGGCCGATGTAGAATTGTAGTCCTTCTTTGTTTGTGTAATCCCCAGCTTTGGATTTCAAAATCTGTTCATTCTACTGTTAGCCTCATTTTTTTTTTTTTTTTTTTTTAATGAAGGACATTGCCTAGCAGCTACCCCAACAATGGGTTTCCCAAAAAACAAGCATTGACAAAGTTAAAAGGCTGCCATTGAATGCTGGACCTATTGGCTTTGCCATTGCTCATGTAAAGGCAGGGAAACTTCCTGCAAATAACATTCTTTACCACACAGGCCTTTATCTCGCAAGCTTTACAATGGATTGGCCTTAACAACATGGTGTAATACAGGGCTTTACCACCCATTCCTTTACCACACAATGCAATGGTATTTTCTGATATTCCTATATAAATATATATATGTATATATACATATACACACACACTTGTTTTTCCATTGGGGAAAATATGTAAATATTTTTTATATTGGGGGTTACTCCGCCAACATCCTCTTTTTTGTTACTTTTTTTGAATGTTTTCTTTTTTGCGGTAATCCCTCATCCCTTCGTTTTGTAAGCCCTTTACCTCCCTTTACGTCTTACCGCCCATGAACCCTAACACTTACCTCAATGTATTTTTACTTGCCCCTCAACCCTAAAAACCCTTACCTCTCATTTCCTCTACCTATCCCCAAACTCTATAAATCCTTTACTTCCCTTTCCTTCTACCTGCCCTTGAACCCCAAAAAAACTTATTTCCCTGTTTTCTTACCCAACCCTGAACCCTAAAAACCCTATTACTATACTTACTATCCTGTACCTTAACCCACCCTGGGACCGTAAAAGCCCCTTTAAGACTTGTATCACCCTGAACACTTACCCATTCCATTTCCCTAAAATCCCCTTTTTTTAATCACATAATATTGGTGACATTTAAAAAATAATTATCTTCGTGATAAACTATTGTGTGGGAAAGTTCCCAAAAATGTCTTGCATAGTACTTAACTGTGTTAAGCCGTCCTGCGGAGTAAAGACTGCATTCCTCTGTCTACTACTGTGAAATCATACTCATTTACTTTAGGCAGAACACCATGAGCTATGAAAGGTTCAACTAAAAAATCTGTCACTAAAATAAATGCATATTTAAGGATCTTGTAAGGGTATGTTTTAATGAAGAACAAGAACATTAAACCATGCTTCGAAATAGCACAAACATTGGCATGCAGCTTGCATCGGCGCATGGATGCATGTTAAGGCCAGGACTGTTGGCTTTGCCACTGAATCTGGAAAGAAATCACCACATCGTATTAAAATATACTTTTCTTGTGTTCAACTTTTGTCTTTGTAGCAGGTGTGGCGGCCTTTTCACATAAATTAAAGGATGATAAATGTTTGATAAATGTTAGCATTTTCAGAATGTCTTGTTTTAAGCTTGTGCGCTGTGCTGACTTCGAAGAAAGTGACTCCAGATTGTTGAGAAGTGCTGCTGCTCAATAGAAATGCACATACACCGGTGCCAGTGGGTGAACGTGCCTCGGCTGGAGCTGGGAGTGTCAAGGTCTAGGCCCTTTGACATTCAGAGCTGCCTGGGACGGCGCGCATTCACACCTCTTCGTCAGCTTTAGGCATGACAAAAGAAGCCCGGCAGTCGCCCGTCAACAGGAGGGGGAAGGGGCTGTTTCAGAGAAGAGACACTGACGAAGCTCTTCTCTTTGGAAGTACAATACTGTCCTGTATGCAGAGATGGAGAAAGGGGACCCCCAGTCTCAGGTCTTTGAAAAGCATAATTTCACCACATTCTAAGAAACGATTTTTAAACAATGACTGCAGTCTATCTCTGTCAACATTTTACATTTCGAGCGAAATACAAAATGTCTCATCTCAAATCTGTAGATATTTTTTTTTTAAAGACAATCTGTACGCATGCATTATTGCAAGAGGTTACAACACACTTTGGATGCGCTTGCAATTTTTCGCTGGCTTGAATTTTATCTCCGATAATATGTTTGGCTTTTATTCTGTGCTGTCTGTGTGATTCACCACTGGGTTGTAGCAAGTCTCTCCCTTTGAAATGGGAAGCTGAGTGCATACAGGATGGGCTTTCATAGAGTCTCCTATAAAATTCTGGTACTATCCTTAAAGTTTTGCAAGTTGTAGTTCAGCTTTTCCAATTTTAAATGCAGAACAATAAGCCTTAGAATGCAACAAGCATTGGCAAAGCAAATCGGTCTGGCCTGCATATTCAGCTGTACTGAACTGTACAGAACTACTGTTTTTGCTTTAGTTAAAATGTCTATTTCATTCTCATTGGGTGGCCGCCTTCTAAAGTTGAGGCATTAAGCGGGCTAAAAAGGTAAGATAGCATCCTAGACCACTGCAGCAGAGTGTCAATAAACCCATCCAGCACGCAAATAAGCCTGGCCCTGTTGCTTCGGCCTGTAGTGAACAGAAAGCAACAAAGCAGCAGACTGATGCATGCACTGCTGTATTGGAGAACATACAGGATGCACTGCATGGCAGCTTGTTTTACTGTTATCAAACAAGAACCGCACAGTATTGTGTCTGACACAGCTTCTTCTTTGCTTCTGGTTCAAGGCATGGCAGCTTCCCCATCTCTGCATTGCAGTGCATTCATGACCTACCATGGATACCATTCATAAAGATGTCAGGCAGTGAGAGCCTTCCCAAGCCCACACAGGCTCTGCGCCTCCTTATCTATGCCTCTTTGGTTTTTACCCATAAAACGCCAATCTGATTTCAAAGTATGGATAACCCAATATTATGTGTCGAAGTTCTCACAAGGCAAAGTGATTGTCACGATAAACAAGAAAATGAATGCAAACATTTAGAAGGCACCCGAGAAAGAGAGCGTGCATATATATTTGTATGAAAACAATGCTATTGGAGAATATCCTTAAGTGCACATTACATTTTTGTAGGTAGGATCAGTGTATTTATTTATTTTCTATTCACATATTCACAATAAATATAAAACTGCTCATTGTTAATCCCAACTCAGTTAACTGTGGGTAATGTTACTCTATCCTTCTCAACTAGTGCCATCCTTAGAGATTAACACATACAGAACGTTACTATTTTCTGTTAAGTACCTGGTGTGCGCTGTTAGCACAAAATGATCTTATAAATGAAATGCGGTGCCCATTTCGTAAAAAAAAAAAAGATTAAATATAATGAGTTACTGTCTCTTGAAATATTTCTGCAGCACACATACAAAGAGAAAATTACCTTAAAGCATATTTTTTTCTGCAGAAAGGGACCCCTTCCTGCACAAAAAAAGTATGCTGACCACAACGCAGACACCCTTGCACTGTTAGGGTGTCTGCATTGGTGCATACCTGCTGAAATTGTGCCAGTGCAGGGAAAGCGCAGAAGTGTGTCACTTCTTCGTAGTCATATTAAGCTTTATTTGATTGATAGGAAAATAAAAAAAACATATGAGCATAAAAGCAAAGACACCGAAAGCCATGATTCATGTTTAAAATACAGAATACGATACAGCATATAACTTAAAAGAAATTGCCATTAAAACATGCTTGTGCAAATGTTAAAAATACCACAATTAATATACAAAAGGGTGCAATTTTATCACGTTTCACCGATAACCAATCAACATCCCCCCACACACATAACACCAGAGTATAATAGGCAGTTAACTTCCCCATCATTTTTCACAGTCTAAAAGCTGCAGAGAGAAATGTATATACCATCAAACATGTGTATTGGGATGATAGCATCTGCAGTTGGTGCAGAGCGGGTCGACATAATCTAACATTTTGGGCGCTCAAGAGTGGGAGCAAAAACCTTTCGCTAGCAAAAGAAAAAGAAAGTAAGTGTATTATGGGGAGAGCTTGAGACACAAGGACACGAGCTCAGATTCATGAAAAGCTTTGCTAGGATATGAGACCAGGAAGTGCACTATATTAAATCTGGACCGTATTAAATTAATTCTCTGTGAGTGCTGTGAGTGCTGCAGAGGAAAATATAGATAAGATTTCATCTGGTCCGTAGTCACAAGTGGGATATAGGCAGGAACTCTTTGCTATGCACCACTTTGTTTACAGACAGGGATACTGCCTATTAATGTAGAATTATATGTCATTGACTTGGGAGAAGTTCACCATGAGATATGGAAAGACCAGTCCACTGGAAAAAGTTGTAACTAAAAGAAACGCTGCTCATGAGGTGATCTTATGAAGGGAACAAAATGTTACAAGAATTATAAGAAAATGAAGACCATTAGAATATAAAGAAGCGGCTTATAAAAGGCTCACAAACATTAGCATGCAGTCAATAGTGTTATTGATCACAATTGAAAAATCACCTTCTTGTTGTGTGTTTCCATAGTGATGCGTGCCTCTACAGGATTGTAATCAGGTAAGGTGTGCTGTTGCACTAGGGGTGTTTTGAGGGCATGACACAACTGCAAGCATTGGTAGATATGTATTCTATGCATGTCATATGTGGCAGCGAGGTGCTGAAATGCACAGATGACGTTGCCCATGGGTATGCCCAGATGTAGATCCCTTGCTTGCTGTGCCACTGGATTCAAGCTAGCCTGGCTGATGAGGGGTAATACTCCAAAACCGGTCCCAGGATGCTTGATTCCGGTCCAGGGAGGACCTGGCCTGTCAGTTCAGAACAAACTGTTCCCATGGGAGCAGGATCAAGACTGATTTGCATATGGCTGGGTCCAAACTGGGATGGCATGGTGAGCAAAAGAAAGATGGTTTCAATGCAGAGCTCTTGCCTGGGAGTGGGTGTTTGAAAAGATTCAGCACTCTTTTCATCATCTTGTATTGCTAGCCACTGCAAGGGACAGGGCCTCCCAAGTGGACATGCTGTAGCAAGTACGGGACAGTAGAGCTGTTATCCACTCCACTCTAATCTACCCCACTCTACCCTAGTCTACCTGACTTTATCCCACTCCAGCCCATCCTACTGCTATCTACCCAACCTCACTCTATCGCACCCAACCCTACCCCACTCTAATCTACTCCACTCCAATCTATTCCACTCCAATCAACCGCACTGCAAACTACCACGCGCCAGTCATCCCTCTTCAACCTAGGTTATGTTAATTGGGTTTTGATATAGTGTGCAACTTGTCCGAGAAGGGACATCTCAGCACTTTAACAGGCAGGAAATGAGAGGGCGTTGTAAGATCATCTTGATTGAACACCCACATTTAAGATGTTTTTTAAAACGGACAAATAAACAGCGGGTGTTTAATCCAGTGAAGCGGAAAATGCCTGGTCTTCATATTTTGATGTGTGAATGCATCGAGGTTGTAGCAGAAGCTGATTTTGTTACCTTAGTTTACTGTCAGGGAGGTATGGGGTAAATCATTCCTGGAGATATTTTAGGCCTAATCCTGACCTAGATTTATAGGTGAGGGAAAGGAGTTTGAACAGTGCTCTTTTTTTATGGTTGGCCAGTGGAGTGCTCTAAGTGTGAGGGCTGACGGAGTGTGTGGAGGCAGGTTGTTAACCATTCAGACAGTGATTTTTTTTAACCACCTGCATTTTAGCTACCAGAGATTCGTTTATGCAAAGGAACAAATTGCCGTAATCTAGGCGACTGATGATTAATTCCTGACGAGTGTCTTCTGAGAATTCATAGGAAGCCATTGGAAGACTTTTCTAAGAAGGACCAGCGTACCAAAGCAGGTACTGTAGATGGAGATGATCTGGTCTTTCACGGACAAAGTGTCATCCAAAAGTATACCCAAATTCCTAGCTATTCTGCTGGGCTCAGGGGGAGTTCAGCCGATCACCAGTCATTCGACCAATAAAGTTGGGCTTTACCAAACAAAAGAATCTCAGTTTTGCCAGTTTTTTCAGTTGGAGACAATTATGGGACATCCAAATTCCTCATACAAGTAACAAATTGCTGTTTGACATTCTTGATGTCATACCCGAATCAGATAACTAGTTGGGTGTCATCAGCATAGGAGAGTATTTCAAACCCGCAGGAATTTACCAACTTTTCTAGTGGGACCACATTGATTGTGAGAAAGTGAGGGGCTCAAGGAGGAGTCCTGAGGGACCTCTTGTCCAAGCAGGTGGTTTAGAGTGATAAGGGCCAATAGAGACAGTCTAGACCCTGTCATAAGAAAGCCCTTTAGCCAGTTGAGTGCGGCGCCCTTGATGCCAATCTGTTCAAAACCTTTGTGTTAGCATGGAATGTGAGATGGTATTGGATGCCGCCAACAGATCAAGCAAAACCAACATGGCTGGATTTCCAGCATTAAGGGATAGCCTGACAGTATCTGCTGAGTCAAGAAGGGTCGTCTCCTTGCTGTGGGAAGGTCTGTGACCTGTTTGAGAAGCATCCGACAGGCCATAAGTCTCCAAATACGAGGACAATTGTTTGTTGATGTGGGTCTCCAGAACTTTACCCAATAGAGGGAGGAAGAATTTCGGGCAATAGTTAGCTGGATTGCTCGGGTCTGCATTTATTCTTATCAGAATTTATGTAACCTGGGCTGCTTCCCAATGTTGCAGAATAGAGGCTTGAGTCAGGGACTGGTTGCATAGAACTGTGATAACTGGAGCGAGAAGAGAGAGTGGCAATGATATAAGGGGGACAGAGGTCAGAAGGAGAATCAGATTTTGCATTATGCAGCAGGTCATGCGTCTGTGTATTAGAGATAGGGTTAAATCTTTCCAATATTACTGATGCAGTCGTTTGAGGTGACCCATTGGTTAGAGAAAGGTCTGGTGCATTAAAACCATTGTGAATATTGCCCATTTTAGTGCGAAAATGTCTTGCAAGGTGTCACAGAGTAGTTGAGAAGCAGGGATGGCCGCTAAGCAGGCTTGAGGTTTAGCAAAGTTGTTTAAGATTTTAAATAATTCTTTGGAGGAATTGCCTGCTTGTTCTATTTGGTTGACAAGGAAATGCCTTCAGGCTGATCTTTAACAGTGGTAGGTTCGAAGGGCAGATTTATATGTTTGTTTGTCTGTATTTGTTTTAGTAGCTCTCCATTTACATGCATTTTTTTGTCATTTTTCACAACAGCTGTGTACCACGAATCGTTAGGCCTAGACATTATTGCGGGAAGTTACTTATAAGTGGCAACGATATCAAGTGCCTCCTGAAAAGGTGTCATGGAATAGGGCTAAAGCTGAGTTTATGTCCTGTGAGTTGTCTAAATTGGGAGCAGTAAAAACAGATTGGGAAGTTTCCATAGTAATCTGCTTCCATTGTCTCAAACTAATGCCCTTCTGAACTGTAGGTTTGGCAGATCTGATCCTGGTAGGAATCTGAAAACGTATCAGGAAATGGTCGGTCCAGATTAGGGAAATTGGGGTGTTAGCTTGAAGAGAGTGGAGAGTAGAGAAAATGAGGTCCAGTGTGTGTCCCACTGCAAGGGTAGGACCAGTCTTGGTCAAGTGAAGGTCTGGCAATCTCCAATCGACCCTACTCCATTCCAATTTGCCCTACTCTGATCCACCCAATCTGCCCCACTCCACTCCACGTTAATCTATCCCATTTCACTCAATGCCAGTCTATCCTACTCTACTCCTCTCTTCCCCAACCTAGCTCACTCCACAGTAATCTATCCAACTCCACTCCACCCCACTGTAATCTATCCCACTCCACTCTACCCCAGTCCAGTCTTCCCCACTCCAATCCATCCAATTTGCCTCACTACACTCTACTACGATCTACCACACTCCAGTCCACTCTACTCAGGCTACCCCACTCCGCTTCACTCCATACTACCACATGCCACTCAAATCTACTGAATTTTAGTCCAATGTAACCCACTCCAATCCACCCAATCTACTCCACTCCACTCCATAATACCACATGCCACTCAAATCTACCCCACTCCAATCCTATTCACTCACCCCAATCCACCCAATCTATCCTACTCAACTATACCCCAATCTACCACACTCCATATTACCACATGCCAACTCCACTCCAATCTACCTCAATCCACCCCACTCTACTCTTCTCCAATAACCACACTCAAGTTTAATCTACCCCACTCAACCTCACTCCATACCACCACATGCCACTCAAATCTACCCCACACCAGTCCAATGTAGTCCAATCCAATCTGCCCCACTGCAGTCCACTCTACCCTAACCAACCAAACTCAATTCTACTCTACCCAATCTACCATACTCCAATTCACTTCAGATTACCAAATGCCACTGTAATCTACCCCATTTCAGTCCATTCTACCCACTACAATCCACCCAATTTACTTGACACCAGTCTACCCTAATATACCACATTCTATTCTACTCTAGCCAATCTACCCCACTCTACTTCACTCCATACTACCACATGCCACTCAAATCTACCCCACTCCAGTCCAATCTACCCACTCCAATTCACCCTATCTAACCCATCGACCCTACTCCTATCTGCCCCACTCCAATCAACCCCACTCCACCCCAGTCTACAATATTCCACCCAATCTACCTCACTCCACCCCAACCCACCCCACTCCACCCCAACCCACCCCACTTCAATTTGCCCCCACTCCAATCTACCACGCTAATCTACCCAACTACACCACTCTAAATTACCCCACTACAATCACCCCACTCCAATCTACCCTAATCCACCCCACTCCATTCTACCCCAATCTACCCCACTCCAATGTATGGCAGTCTACCATCCACTATACCCCAATCTACCCCTCTCCAGTCTATCCTACCCCACCCCATGAACTTTTAGCCTTGCTGAACAGCAGCCGCAGTGGTGTACAACATGGCTAAAACACATTGCCAAAGCCAATAGCAATTGCATAGGTGAGATTTATTGGATTTGCCAATGCTTATTTGTAAAGCTTTAGGAATAGTTTTTAAATTAAATTAAGCAATTCAAACAATTTAAATGTAATTGCATAATATGATAATAATAGAATATATCTTCTAAGAAGTTCATTCATTTTATAAGAACATACTTCAGTTCACTGTCTGAAAGAACGTAACCCATAGCAAAGTGGAAGCTTAGTCACTCGCTTATCTAGCCATCATCTAAAAAAACATATTAGTGTGCATATAAATATGTAAACTGAGGAAAAGCAACATACATTTTAATGTCTGTACCAGGAATTCAGAATTGTAACAATAGGCATTGATGCCTGTAGGTTATGTGCACAAAAATGATCAATTCAGTTTATACTGAATCACAGTGTAGTGCACCATCATTGTTTAGTTACAAGTAAGGATCAAATGGCAAGAGCAAAGAATGTTGGGATTTGAAACTGACCCAAATTACTTTTAGCGATGTTCATAAAACCACTAATAATTTTTAGATACAAAAAAATCTAACATCAATAGCTTCATGTAAATACATTTTTATTTTAAATAAATAGAGAAAAGTTTAATTTGGATGAAAAATATTTGGATAAGCACAACTTATGGAGCTTTTCCTTTGAAATATCTGTCCTTTCTGCTGCTACTGGGTGTTTCTGGTCAGCAAAGTGTGTTTAAATGCAAAGTGTGTTTAAGACTGCAGTACCGCCTCCTGTCTACGGGGGCAGAGCTGAGCAGAAATATAAACACACTTGATGAAACACAGGTCCCCACAAGGTAATTTTTTAAAAAGTTGTAAAAATTGGCACAGATGTTCCTGAAGTCATTTTTTACCATTTAGAAGATATTGTCTTGTGGGGACCTGGGTTCAGGTCCCCACAGTGCAATCAAGTCCCCACAGCGTGAGTGTGTTATCACACCCAAGTCCCCACAAGGATAGTAACACAAACCCACACACACACACACACACACACACACACACACACACACACACACCCCGCCCCCCCCCCCTCTAAGTGCAAGCAGGCGCTGTAAAGCCTCGCGCGGTAAGCAGCTGCGCCCCAAATTTCATCTTGTCTATGAATGACGGTTCGGCTTTTTTGAAAGACTGAATATGCAATAATTACTCAAGCTGTTCTGCACACAAGCAATGTATACAAAGTCAGTATACAAATATGCTTTTCGTTTCTCCCTGTTTACAAAGTTGGGCAACTTAGCTGATCGACTGTATTCTCCATAGTTTTTGCAACAAAAAAAATCTCTTACAAAAATCTCCTTGTTTTTTTTTATTGAAAAAAACACTGAATGTTTAAAGATTGGAAAGTAAAACAATCCCACTAAATTGTATTTTAATTCCTTCACAAATCCCATGTTTTCCCCGAGCTGCCTCAGCGCTTGTTGCTCATCACATGGGAGAGTGCGGTTTCTACTGCAAAGACTTCGAAGTGGCGCCTCGTTGTTTCTTCAACGTTTTCTCTTTTTCAAACTTTCGTTTTGATTTGTAGTTGTTACTTCAAAGTTGGTGCAACAAATCAGAAAGTGGGCTTCACTGTGCCAGCCATGCCCGGTTTGGCAGTCTCCAGCAGCCTGGGTTTTGTCATATCTGCCTACATTTATTTACCTCACCCCGTCTCCCTCCCCAGCCAGTGTTTGCTTACCCTGTGCCCTATTATTTGCATGTGTTTGACAGGTCTGGCCACACCTCTCAGTCTATAATTACATCGTGAGCTTGGTCGTTATTTGCATCGGTTTACGCATTTCTGCCTGCATTTATTTACATCTCACTCAAGCTGTGCTTGGTGATTATTTGCCAATGTTTGCACAGATATTGCGGAGTATCACTCACTTGTTCACCTTACAAGTACAACATTCTTACATATTGGGGCTCTCAGCGAGACCCTCACCGATTCATTTGACATATTTTGCCCTGGGAAACAAATGAACCGTTTTGTGTTTGTCCGTCACTGTAATCAACACGTGTTGCGATTAGCTCCTCAAATAAAGTATACAGAATGATGAAAGGCTGCCTGGACGTAAAACAGAACTTAAGGCCATCAGAGTGCACGCTGAGTTTGCAAGGTAATCCACCTTCAAGCTGTCTGGCAGAAAATATGTTGGTTTCCCTTTAAATTCTGGCCCACATAAAGCACCTCAGTCTGACGGGGAGATACGACACGCTTCGCTCGAAAAGGAATGTGAAAACAATACCTTTCTAAGGAGCCAGGTGTGCGCTGCATACATTATTAAGTGGCCATCTATGCAATTTAGTAACAGCCGACGGCCCCGGACCCTGCATCCCCCACCACCCACTGGAAAAGTTCCCGCCTTTCATCACAGGGCCTCTCTCGGAACCCCCGCATTTGACACGGTTTCTCCTCACAGGCACTGGAGGAGCATCAAGGGCGTGTGTTTTCCGCCCCAGGGGCTCTCAGAGGTGCATTGTGGGCTGTGGGCGCGCTAACTGGGTAACGCACTACACATGTCCCGCTGCTGCCCTGGGGCTTCCATTCAGGAGGAAGCTTTCTCCTACCCCTGCTGTGCTTTTTAACCCTGATCTGCCATGGGTTTGTGGGTACCCCCCTACGATTTCGGTTTCTGAAGACCAGACACTGTTTTACCCGAGCCAGTGGTAGGAATAACTTCTCGCCATGCGCGGTTGGCAGTAAATAGGCCTGGGCACCAACATAAAAGCGGCCTGTGCCACAGCTGACTGAAGAGAGGGCATTCCCGTGCATCCACCTATGGATTTTTGTGAGTTCCCAGATTTACTAAAGCTAGGAAACCTGGAAATAAGTCAACAAGCTATGCCTATATCTTTCTCCTCATTATTTCCCTTTACCATGTGTGCCTTCGTTTGCAGATCGAGGCGGTTTTAACTTGCACAGACTCGCTGCTTAGGTTTGTACAGACTCGCTGTATAGGTTTTTTGCGAGCTGTGGACGGCTATGCATGTGTTCTTGCTGTAGGCAATGTGTGTGGTAATATCAGGGAAATCTACTGTGCAAGCAGACCGGGCCACATACAGACCCATCAGACTACCCCCAACCCTGTCACAATGGGCCGTCAACCAGGGCCTCTGGTGGCGCGGGCGGGGCCGGTTAACAAACATCGTTTTTCACTGGATGGACAGAAATGTGCCACCCTTCTACTGATCAACGAAACGATGCAGCAGGGGTCTTTCCATGGTCCCCAGACGGCATCCTCGATGATCTGCCTTTGAACACAAACATCACCCCCCTCCTCCCCCTTACCAGAATCACCGGCTGGTGCCAAGTTGTTTGTTGGAGTGGGGGCGTGGCAGCAGGGGGTGACCGGTATCTGTGAGGGCAAGGAAAGTGGTTCATAGGGTGTTAACAGCGTCTGCAACACGTTGTGAATGATTGGAGGCGCTTTCGACTGAATCACTGGAGCCAAGGCAGAGGAACTGCTGCTCGCAGGGCCCGACCTTTCTGCAGAGAGCTCCGTGAGGCCCCTGAAGTTTGGCACCCAGGGCCTGGGCCCAGCTCACCTACCAAAAGCCGACCCTGGTCGCATCTCACTTTCATGGAAACAGTGAGAATAGCACCGCCTCTACTACAAGTAAATATGAACAAGCATTTGCAATGCAGTAGGTCTCGCATTTACGCAAGCTTGAGCTATTACCATTGCAAATAACAATGCCTTTTGTTTTAAAAACTTAAATAAAGGGCATTGTCATTTACAATACCAATAGCTTAAACTCAAGTAACTGCGAGACCTATTGCATTGCAAATGCTTGTTTAGCCTTGATTTCCGCTGACATAAAGCCTGCCAATTATCGGATCTGCTCTTCTGGAACTCGACTCTACACCTGGGGTTTCTACGAAGTGCTTCTTTAAGCCTCTTGTTTGCCTTAGTGAATTGTGCGTCAAACCAGCCTTTTCTGGTCTTCTTCGTGTTTGGTACGGATTGCAGGTTTGCTTTCACAGTCTTACAAGTAACCAGGAAAGAATTTATAATCTCCTTTGGGTGTGCATTATCATCCAGGCATGTCTCGAAGGCATCCCCAGCATCTCAGATTAGTTTTTCAAGGAATCCCTTGGGTGTAATTGTGTGCCAGCGCAGTGAGAAACCATTAAGAGTGGCTAGTTCTAAGTCACCACTACAAATCACAACAAGCAAGTTAGAATAATATGCTTACTATGGACTTTTCAATTTGTACCAATTGTGGGTAGTGATCACTTAATAGTGTGGATGAGTTTTATAATGAAAAACATGAGAGCTCAGATTATCAGAACATAGAACATAGTCAATAGTGCTGGAGTTATTACACCCATTAAAAGTACATTTAAAAGGAGCATATGGTGATGACATTTCATTAGAAAAGGATAAATCCAACATATAAATCACTTCATTTAGCTAGTTTGAATAAAGTGCAATTTACTTGAAATATCTAGACTATTCAAACCACAGACTTTCATGGCAAGAGAGCTACACAGTTGAATATTAAAAAATCACCCCCCACATGATCGACAACTTTTTCTTATGGCTATTATCCAGTTTTTCTAAATAATATGATAGGTTATTTAAATGGGTCACCGTGTCACCATTTTGGGCGCTGTTATACAGGCTCACCACTGCCATCCTGGTAGAAACTGTCCCTTCGCATATAATCACTTGATAGTAGGGGTTTGTAAGTTCTGTCACTGATTTAACAGATGGTAAACCATTGGATGCAAAGATAAATAAACCACCTTTAGGTCTACCGAGACTCACTGGTACAGCGGGCACAATTTGTTTTCTAACTCCATTCATATGTACCGGTTCTACCAGACACATCTCCTGCAGGCAGATAAAGTTGTAGTCTACTATGAAATCTACCCACTCTTAGTCTTGAATGTTAACTTTGTTCCTAAGCCCTGCCATGTTCCAGAACACAAATCCAATATGTTTGTTGGTGGGGTAGGGGGGATTCCCTTGTAGCAGGGCATTGTCTTGAGTCTTTAGTGGACCTAACTGCATGCCATGCAGGGTCAGAGTCAGGTAGATTAAATGTGTTAGTAGAACCTGGGCTCTGCCCCCCCTTTCTGGGTGATTTAGAGATTTTGCCCCCTGACGTTTCTGCCCAGTACCCTCGCAGCTCTTCTCTGATGGTCAATCTATGCCCTCTAGATTTTCTAGTCCCTGAAATCTATTGGAGGTTGGGACATCATATAGCCAAAAAGTAGGGGGTTGCTGGAGGCAAGGGGATGTGCGCTGATGAATTGGCCCTGTTGGGTCTGGTTGGTAGAAGTAACCCAGGGGAAGTGCTGAGATCGTGTTTGAGGTGATATGGGTCAGCCTTGTTCTATTTAACACAGTCTGTTTAAGTTTCAGTGTTTTAAAAAACAGTATAATAGTCACCTGAGTTTTTTGTGATCTACGCACCCATCTAATATGGCTAGCCATCTTAAGATTGGCAAATAGATGTTCCGTGAGTCCTGATCTTACCCACATCCAATTTAGGGACTTATTTTTTAGAGAGGTCCAGGATTCTGTGGTGTTTTGATTTAGAGGCGGGACATTAGATAACACTATTACGTATGGGGTGGCAGCAGGTGGGAGAACTAGAAATTGTGTTGGGTGTGATAACGGTTCAACTTCAGGAGTTATGTTGGCATGAGGGGGGAGTGAGCTGGCAGGAGTAATCTCTTCTTTAACTAAAGGGCGTAATTGATCTTGTGTTGTTTTGCATTGTGAGGTGTATGCATGTAGGTTGATCTAAGTCTGTTAAAGACGGAACTTGCACTGCAGTGTACTGATGCAGAGAGCCACACTGGAAGGCGCGTACACCTACATCACCACTACCATGGTGGTACGGGCCGTACCCACGCTCTGAGGGTGTGGGTACGGCGCGTACACCTCCATCACCACTACAATGGTGGCACGGGACGTACCCACGCTTTGAGGGTGTGGGTATGGCGCGTACCCCTCCATCACCACTACAATGGTGGTACGGGCCGTACCCGCGCTCTGGGGGCGTGGGTACGGTCCGTACCACCATTGTATTGGTGATGGAGGGGTACGGACCGTACACACGTCCACAGAGCGTGGGCACGGCTCGTACACCCCATGAATGTGGGGTTACGGTCCGTCCCACCCGTACCCCTACGGCACCAGTACAGAATGGATATAAGGCGTACACACGCCACAAATGTTGGCTAAGAGCCTGTTGCAGCATATAAGCAGTATATTGGTGTGTGTGTATGCACAGGACAGCAGTGTACTGCACCAAGGGGGTGGGTGGGTGGCTGCAGAGGACTCCCAGCAGTGGACAGAGACATGTGAGGGGTGGGTGCCTATCACTCCCAGCAGTGGACAGAGACATGGGGTGGGTGCCCAGGACTCCCAGCAGTGGACAGAGACATGTGAGGGGTGGGTGCCTATCACTCCCAGCTGTGGACAGAGACATGGGGGTGGGTGCCCAGGACTCCCAGCAGTGGACAGAGACATGGGGGTGGGTGCCCAGGACTCCCAGCAGTGGACAGAGACATGTGAGGGGTGGGTGCCTATCACTCCCAGCAGTGGACAGAGACATGGGGTGGGTGCCCAGGACCCCCAGCAGTGGACAGAGACATGGGGGTGGGTGTCCAGGACTCCCAGCAGTGGACAGAGACATGTAAGGGGTGGGTGCCTATCACTCCCAGCAGTGGACAGAGACATGTGAGGGGTGGGTGCCTATCACTCCCAGCAGTGGACAGAGACATGGGGGCGGGTGCCCAGGACTCCCAGCAGTGAACAGAGACATGGGGGTGGGTGCCCAGGACTCCCAGCAGTGGACAGAGACAAGTGAGGGGTGGGTGCCTATCACTCCCAGCAGTGGACAGAGACATGGGGGTGGGTGCCCAGGACTCCCAGCAGTGGACACAGACATGGGGGTGGGTGCCCAGGACTCCCAGCAGTGGACAGAGACATGTGAGGAGTGGGTGCCTATCACTCCCAGCAGTGGAGAGAGACATGGGGGCGGGTGCCCAGGACTCCCAGCAGTGGACAGAGACATGGGGGCGGGTGCAGAGGATTCCCAGCATTGTCCTGACATATGAGTGGTGGGTGCATCATCCTCAGACGACCACAACTCCATGGGTACATGAAAGCATCCCCAATGTGCAAAAATGTTGAGAGTGCCATATCAACACATCATTAACAGCAGTGTCCCACTCCCATGAGGATGGATGTCATTCCCCCACTGCATGACACACCACATGTGGGTGTGTGGACAAATGACACATGCATACCCACCCCTTGCGGATGCAGCACAATACACACACTGAGATCATGTCACAAGACTGTATAGTAATGTGAAAGCCAACTAAACTAAGAGAGCCAAAGGGAAAACACACTGTCACGCACATTCCAGGACTGATAGGAATGTACAGGTGCTGGCACAGCCACCATCTTGTTGTCTCCCATGAAAGGAATAGGGTGGACTTCCCACAGATACAATGACCACAATTGTCAGTCAGGTGACCAAATACCCTACAGAACAAGTACGAATTGTGTGCTAGGCTGGGAGTACACACATGCATGGTGCGGAAAAGGGACAATTTCCACATGGAGGCATGGCAACAAACTCTATACACAAGTACAGTGACTACCAAGGATGGCACAGACGATGCAGGCGGAGACATTGCTGAGCAGGCATGGGCATAGTTGAAGGGATCCATCAGCCACCAAGGAAATGTAGATACAGGTCAGCACAACAATTGTGCAACTCCCTGCAGGGAAGATGTCAGGTGCCACAGAGGAAGCAACACTCCTTGGGACAATGTCTCCAAACACAAACAGCATACACGACCAAAGAATCTTTGCAGAGACATTGTGATGGCACGCAGATACCAGGGTCCACCTCATGAGCACCAGACTACAACATTTCCCAGACACCTAACACATGATCACCACCCCAACTCATGGAGCATCAGCACCAACATCAATACCTGAAAAGCAATCGTGTGCAAAGGGAAAAGAAAATGCTTTATTTAGCTATAAAATAAAATGTAATAAAAGGACACTATTTACAAAGGCCATAGGCCAGTCCATATGTGATGTCCTGGGGTGGGACACATGCCCATGCATCTCCCCTAGCTTGCCTGCACATTCTAAACCTCTGTTTCATCGACTGGGGTGGGGGCATCATGTGGTGAAGGACCAGGCACTGCAGGGACAGGAGGGGGAAGGGTAGGTGTTGTGGGTGCAGGGACGGACGACTCCACCACAGGGGGTGGGGCAGCAGCAAAGGTGGAGGTCAGTATGGCGCTGCACACGTCTGCAAGCTCTTCCAGCGTCTCCCCTGCACCCGAATGAACCACAGGCCCCAAGGAGGGTGGGGGCGGAGGGATGGGTTGCAGCGCTACTGGGGGAGTTGGTGGACAGGGGGGGGGCTCAACTCCCCTACCCGTGTAGTGCCTTGCCCGTTTTCGCGATGGTGAACCAGTGGGGCTGAGGCCCAGCACAGCCAAGTATGTCTCCTTCTCAGACTTTGGGGCAGGGGAGCCGAGGGGAGTGACATTGGAGGGACTGGGGAGTGAGGCATGCAGACTCCGACTGTGGCTGCGTGTCTGCCTGTGTGCCTAGACCCAGTGGGTGTGCCTTCTTCCCCCTGAGTGTGCGTGACTGGAGGTGTGCGCTTGCCCTTCACTTTTGGTTTGCTGGATGTGTCTGGTGTGGTGCCTGCCTGGGAATGTGTGTGTGTGCTTGGGACAGGCATGGGAGTGGGAAGTGTGGATGGTGCAGGGGTAGGTGGGGGGACCAAGCGCTGCAGGAGACCCACAGCTGCCGTCAGTGACGAGTCCATGGACCTCAGCAACATCCGTTGGCCAGACATCGCTGATGACATGCCCTCCATGTACGACACCATCTGTGTCAGCAGTCTGGTGTGGCCATGGAGGACAGTCAGGATCGATGTCTGCCCAACCTGCAACTGCTGCTGAATGTCCACAGACTTGGCAGTGAGGGCAGCAGGGGAGACAGGGGCAGGGGGTGCGGTGCCTGGAACGAAGGAGACACGTTGTTGCCCTACACGGACAGAAGGGACCCGAGCAACTGGGAGGGCGGTGATGGGAATGGAGGGGGCGGTGACAGTTGTAGTGCTGCTGCCAGCTGTTGGAGCAGCCTCCGCCCCCTCAGGGAGTTCAGCCTCGGACCTGTCAGCGTCATAGTCTGTGGTGGTACTATCCAGGTCCTCCACCGCACTCCCCTCGCCCTCCGTGCCACTTGATGCTGCCGACTCGCCAGGAGTGGTGGCACTGGTGCTGGATCCCTCCTCCACGTCCATGCAGGTGTCTCCCTCAGTGTTCCCTGATGATGTTGTGGGCAAGGTGAAGAGACAGAAAATAATCAGTCACCTGTGTACATCTGACACATGAGTCCAAACATAATAGGTCACAGTGCATATCATGAAAAGCATCATGAGTAACATCTTGATGACTCCGCACATATGTAAGCCCTGCACTCCCCAGTTGGTTCACCCACCATGCCACCTTAAACAATGAAAATCAGGACACAACAGCAAATAACTGGATATCCAATTATACAGAGAAGCTAGTGTCTGTGAACAGTGGAGCACAGCCAGACTATGAAGGCATGCCACCCCTTGGTCACTGTGAACGAAACAGTATTGGTGCACCCAATGCCAAATAACAGACGCCAATGCTGAAGGTGTCCCCACACACATAGACCTGTGAGTACTTTTGAAAAACAAAATAAATACTTTCTGATCCATTGGGAATCACAAAACTTTACACCATTGACAAGTTTGGAAAGTGTGAATGTTCCACTTGTGGAACAGAACACACATGTGCATGAATATCAGAAGTCACACAAGGAGGTGCACACAAAACTACATTTACACAGTCATTGTATGAGCTGGCAGCCTAATGCCAAGAAGCCATTGTTAAGAAGAAATGTGGTATCAGGAAGTACATATACATGGCACCACGGTGGTCCGGATGACTTGACACCGGTAAGTTGGCATCAGCAACAAGCAAGGACTAACCCATATGCAAAAACACTGTGGGAACATGGATATGTCTAATTCCAGAACTAATTTGGGACAGAACTGTGCCTTTGTTTGAAATGTGCCAGCGTGTTCCCCCAAAGTGTAAAGGTGGTTTCTTGTGCACTTCCTTGGGAGACATCTGTCATGCAGGCACATTATTGACCTTCACAATAATCAAAGTGAAGCATAGAAACTATTGGGACATGTTGACAAGTGTAGTGAGTGCCATGGTACAAGACTTCTTGAATAACAACTTAAAACATGCCACCTGTCACATGACCATCCATACCATGATGACACAGTTGGCAACGCATCTGACACACTACCTGTCATGTGGATTGGCACACATGTCCAGACACAGGACAATGCATTAGCTAATGGCCATGAAATAGTGTTGGAATAAGGAGCACCTGCACTGAGGAGACACCCTGATAGGAACGAAGAATGTTCACACAGATGTCAGCACACACAGACCAATCTACATAGCATCAGGAGCACACACCAGTGACAATAATGGATGAGCAGGAAACATGTATTTTAACATCTGACACATGCTGCAAAGCACAAACATGACAGCCTGCACAACATGGCTGGGTCACTGCACGTTGAGTGTCTGTCCAGACAATTATCACACACAGGTCAGACCTGGCAAGGAGACATAAGGTTTGGACATGTATGCCTTTCCTGCACAAACCCCCCATACATGAGACAATGTGAGTGAGACTGAGCAAGTAGTTACACCTCTCAATCTGTGTTTAATAAAAGGGGAATCAAGAACTCCTTAATGTACTCAACATCACCTCATGAGGCTGACCACACATATATCTGTGACAAACAACATCAACTGATAGTTGTACATAGACACACAGGCATTGCCCAGTGTGAGTATGTACAAGCCTAATGGGGTCACCCTGTACAGTGGACACATGTAGCACACCTTACGTGAATACAAATTAGGGCAGGGTACAATGCCACAGAGGCCAAACTATGCTGAACACACAGAGACTGGCCACAGTGTGTGATGCCACACATGATTCCTAGGATAAGGTGTCTCAGGGGACAGTAATGGGCACACTGCTCCATGGTCTGACTGTAACAGGACCAACCGTCCCGGCCCTATGCATATCTCCCACTCATGCACATCATGTCTGAGGCCACTACATTGGTCATGCATGCTGCAAGGGTGTGTATTTTAAACATCACACTCCTATGTGGAGCCTCAGGACAGTGCCAACAATTATGGACCCCCAAATAAGTGGACAGGACAGGGCACAGGCAAGGTACCAACACATGTCACAGACCACCCCCACACATGATGCAGAAAGCATTGTGCACCATGATGAGCTTGCAGCCTAGACGACCATGTGCAAAAGTGATTACACACAGAGCAGGGAACACATGTCAAGGAGGGGAAGGGAGCAAGAACACCAGCGGTTGACTAGGGGGAACATGATATGCACTGCACATATAAAGCCTGGCAGTGTATCCATGCGACTGAGCACTTCCAAAAGCTTGTGACACACAACAGACACACATGTACCTACCCCCTTGCTGCTGCTGCTTCTCGTGTAACCGCCTATCCATGTCAGGGAAGACCACCACCAGGACACGCTTCATTTGGTGGGTCAGGCACCGATGCCTGCCGTGTTTGCGTGCTGGTGAGTCCCCCAGCAGGACCCGGGCGATCCTCCTGGTCCAGCACCGGATGTCCTGCCAGAGTTTCCTCACCTGGGCCAGGTGCCGACTGCGACCCTACACGGAGATCAAGGCCCTGACGGCCCGCTTCCATATCTTCCCCTTCTCGTAGGCGGTTACCTGTCAGGATTACAAAGTGAGAATGGATCACTACACCTGCTCCATGTCACAGAGACACACATTAGAACATCTTTGATTTGTTGAACAGGGCATAGCATGCTGCAAACTAGTAGCACCTTTGTCATAGGGTATTTCACCTCTGTGTAAGCCCCAATGCACTACATGGCATTTAAAGTACACAGGTGGCATGAGGGGTGCAACACACTCCCTGATCATGGCACACACTGTAAATCACAAGCAACCCAAGGCTGATGGACAGCACCTCCAAGCAGTGACATGCCCCAGGGCACTGACCCAACCTCAGCAGAGTATACAGGCACACACAGGCACAGATCATTCACCTGCCAGTGGCAACAGCAGATACAAACATCACTCTGCACATGTGCCACTTGCCTGGGGGGTGTCACAGGCGTGGGGCTAGCCCAGCAAGTCAGACACACAGCACAGCTTACTTATTACATCAGATGGGTAGAGCAGTTGCCTCCTCCATGCAGCTGTGGTGCAACACTCCACATAGACACTCACCCACATGACAAGGAACATTCACACACATCAATGTCCAGGGGACGTACACATCAATTGGACACTCTCACCACAGCTCCACTAAACTCACACACATCTGTGGGTACAGTCACCTGTTACACCGGGGGGAACACTGAATCACCTCAGGACTATAGAACAAGAATGGCCAAGAGGATTAGCCAGGCTGAATGTGCCATGCACCATGCAGTGAATGTCACAGTAAGCACAATGCAAGTGAGGAGTGCACACATGAACCACATCATGCTCTGCATTACAGACCTAAGACATTCCCCCCCCCTCGGACCCACTATAACCAACATTGCATGTCTGTCACACCTGGACACAATGCCAGAAGTGCCAGTCACAAAAAGAAGGGGCACAGTCAAAGGTAGCGGAGTCAGCACTCACCTGCTCCCCTGGTCTACCATACAGGCATGGAAACTGTGGGAGGATGACGTCCAGTAACGCCTCATTCTCCTCCTGGGTGAAAGGCTGGGCCCTCTCCACAGTCCTTGACATGGTGCCAGAGGAAGCCAAACAGCAGCAGTGGAGTTGATGAAAGGTTGTGCAGGCAAGTGCCTTCTCATGGGTTCTGGCTGACTTATATCTGCCTTGCTGGGCTATTTCATTTACAGGAGTACAGAGTGATTGGTCAGACTCATTAGCATCCTACGATTCCTCCAATCACATTGAACATACACCAGTGACAGCATTAGCATTTTTCAAATTTGGCTGCATCATGTCAAGTCAACAACCACTTTGCAACAATGTATAATGTGGCCAACTGCTTTTTCCAGGCCACATAATGGAAACATTTGATTTTGGAACTGGGTATCCTTGACAACCAGCATGCATTTAGGCCCTAATACTTGTCCCTTATGTGTCCCCATTGTAATTTGAAAATCCCCACACAGGTACGGTGCGTTTCACATGTACCTCCAGGGCACCCCTGCTCTAGTGATACGGGCCGTACACGCATGAGTAGGGGCCGTATCACTATGGTAGTGTTGCCATAGGCGTACGCCATAGTGATATGACCCGTACACGCCAGCTGTCTGTATGAGATAACATCCTTCAAATGCACATATGTGGATGTATGTCACTCCTGTTATGTGTCTGGCTGTTCACTCACACTGGCCCACAGCTAGTTTCATGGCATGTCATGTAGACCTTAACAATCCACATTTGTAGCTGGCTCTTGGTAGGAGTTTCACCGGGCTGGCACACGTATCCAGGATGTATTGCACAGACCAGTCTCTGTATGTAGCATATGTGTATTGGCTGTTGAACATGTGCTCAGTACATTGACATTGGTGTAGTAATGTACTCACTCTTCGTTATCCCTTCCAAATTTCTGCAGGGCACCGCCTCTCCCCCGACCAATGCCAGACTTGGGTGCCCTGAGGGAACGTGACTGCATACGACGCTACCGCTTCTCGCAACAGTTGATTGAGAACTTGACCGCAAAGCTGGAAGCACACCTCCAACCGCTACACAGGTATCCTACTGCGCTGACCCCCAAGATGAAGGTGATGTCAGCCCTACATTTTTTTGCCACCGGTACGTTCCAATTCACCATTGCTGATGTTGGTGGCATGTCCCAGACCATGTTCAGCCGTGTCCTGAATGATGTTTTAGAAGCCATGTTGGTTCACCTGGATGAATTCATCCATTTTCCAACTCGTGAGCAGTTGACAGGTGTCAAGGGTGAGTTCTATGCCCTTGGGGGGATGCCCCGTGTAATTGGGTCTATTGATGGGACACATGTGGCTTTGGTACCACCACAGGCACAGGAGGTAGCCTATCGAAACCGAAAACATTATCACTCCATTAATGCCCTTGTGGTGTGTCTACCTAACATGTCTGTGCACGTTTTCCAGGGTCAGGGTCAGCACACGATGCCTACATCATGAGACATGGCAGGGTGCCCGAAATGATGCTGGGGCTGCACAACGAACGAGCATGTCTTGCTGGTGGGTATACTCTGTTTTTCCTGTATTTAGTGGTATCTTTGTATCTTACGGCATCTCCTGACCCACTTCTTTGCATGTTGTTTCCATGTAGGGGACTCTGGCTATCCCAACGTGCCATGGCTGATGACGCCTCTCCGCAACCCCAGAACAGCTGCAGATCACCGTTACAACAACGCCCATGGGCAGACCAGGCGAGTGATGGAGAGGATGTTTGGCCTCCTGAAGAGCCGATTCTGGTGCCTCCACAAGACAGGCGGCTCACTCCCATATGCACCGGTGAAGGTCTGCAAAATCTTCCTCGTGTGCTGCATGCTGCACAACATGGCAGTGGAGAAAGCTGTGCCACTCATCCTGGATCCCGATGAGCAGGAGCATCCACCCATGGAGGATGATGGCCTTGGTCACGAGGCAAGTGAGGAGGAGGAGGAGGAGGAGGAGGAGGAGGAGGACATCCGGAGTCAGCTCATACACAACTTCTCGTAATGGTGAGTCCCTGGGTCTGAGTGTGCACGCTTGGAGCCTTGTGTGGCGTGTGTTGCAATGTGTGTGTCCAGCTGACTGTATGCTGAGTGCATTTGAGGTGTGTTCTGATGTGTCACTCGAGTGATGATGTCATTCCACACATTTTAACTGACACACTCAATTGTCAACTAGCATGGTGTCAACCTTAGTCATGTAGAGTACATGACCATGCATGTGGATGACTATGTGTTTGCTGACTTCTTGTGTGTCTGTTATCCCCAGGTAGTTGCGCATGCTGTCTGCTCGTGGCATCCTTGTGCTCCTGCTATTCCTCATGAGTATTGCAACGTGTGCTGAATCAGCGTTACATGCACGGACATGGTGAGATGTCTCCTTTGGGTAAGGATTGCAGCAAGGCATTTTGGGTGTGGTATTTGTTTGGAATGTGTGGGCACTGCTCCAGTGCAGGTTTTGTTACTATGCATACATGTCGACCATGGGGCACATTACATGTAGCATGACTCACATGAATTGTTAGTCACACTTCGTGACAGTCATCTGTTATGGGATTGTGATGAAGGCATCAATGTGTGTAAACTTCACTCTGAAACATACGGGAGGCTACGGGTGGACATAGTGTGGGACATCCCCATAAGAGGCTCAACGGGTAATTGCAGCCTCTCCATGTGCAGCAGGGGATGTTTGGCTCAACCCCCTTCACTTGTGTGCCAGTCCAATGGATTTACAGCATCTGTGGTGTGAAGGGGGTGTCCAGTGTAGGTCCCACATGTTCATCCAAAAGACCTGTGAGTCTGTTCATATTGATGCATTTCCATAGGTGTGAGCCTGAGTAATAAAGGTGTTCCTCACCCTCCAAGGTGCCTCTTCTCTGTCAATGCAGGTCTCTTGCCACTGTGCATGCGGCATCTCTGGCATGGTTGTCAAAGATTGTGCATATGAGTCTATGTCTATATTAGCAACCTGCATGCTGTTCTTCATGTATTTGATTCTCTATTGTGCATGAAGTCCATGGCTGTGTATGTGTTTGGGCATGTTGGTCCCAACAACGGGCTGTCAACACCTTCTGAGGGTGTGCTTGCTGTGCACAGCTCGGGCCTTCAGTTTCATGATCCGGTGTCAGTCATCTTTGGTGATTGTGCATCCTTTGTCTCTGTGTGTGCCATTGAACACCGGTCACTCCTTCCTTTACATACACCTGTTGCAGTAGTCCTTTCTGACATCCTAGTCTTTGTGTGGAACTTTTGGCATAGTTCCCAGGACATGCCACCTGCTGTTGCAGCCACTGCAGCAAGGGCACACGAATGTTCCTGATTTGGCAACACACACACATCGAAGATGCTCCTCCCTTCCTCCCTCAACCCATTCATTTGGCTGTCATCAGCTTGTCTGTGCCACAGTTGCGGCCACGCGGTGCCAGAGGCTGGACCGTCTGCACATGCAACGTGCACATTGCACGACCCTCATGTCCTTGCATGACCCACATCACACTACAGTCTGATGTTGCAGCCACCCTCCAAGCAATGTCCATCCACACATATCCCGCATGCTCTCAGGCATACACTAAGCGCACACCCAACAGCT
This sequence comes from Triturus cristatus, assembly GCF_964204655.1. NCBI lineage: Eukaryota > Metazoa > Chordata > Amphibia > Caudata > Salamandridae > Triturus > Triturus cristatus. The sequence goes on along the minus strand of NC_140582.1, from coordinate 372,476,110 downwards.
TTGCATGATGAGTGTGCAACTCCGACTGCCTACACAGCGCTGCCACGCCTTCCAGGCCCTGTCACACCAACCAGGTCATGTCCCTCCTACTCCCCACCGGCTCTGTACCCCAGCAAGGCCATGGGAGTGGTACTCAAGGCTTCTGCATGTAGTATGGTGTCGTCGTCAGGCACATGGCACAGGTATCATCTCTCAGCGTGTCAATCTACAATGTGTGCAGGACCCCCCTCTCCACCATCACATGCGCACAGCACCTCATCATCAGCTCGTATGCCATTGACAGCCAGGTGCTCCTCACCATCACCAAGGTCGCAGACATTGCCATTTCCAATATTCAAGATTGCATGAGATCCATTGATGAATGGCTGAACATCAGCCACCTGAGGCTGGACTTGTACAGGACTGAGGTCGATATCTGAGGATTGTCCCCTTACAGGTGGGTCAACTGCTTGTGTCCCACCCGCAAGAGCCCTTCACAAGCACCCAGTGTCCACGCACACAAGATGGTGTACATCATGGATTGCTTGCTCACATTTGCCATGGTAATCACCAGCATCTGTGCCTCAGACTGCAACACCCTCTGCATTATGCACATGATCCCCAGATAGATCCACTCCAAGGACAGACGGACCATCCCCCAGGTCCACGACAACATCCGTGTCAATTACTGCCCTGCCCTTGACGGAGCAGCCACATCCAAACTCCCGTGAAACTTGTCCACATCCAGGGTGCATCTGCACACCTCAGCCTCAACATGCTGCAACCCAGCCACATCACCGTCCAGCAGAGATAGCTGCAATGGATCACTGTGTGCTGCAGGATGACCTTCAGACTCCCCAACCACACTCAGGAGGCAAGCCACAACCCCGACCCAAAACCAACCTTGTACCACTGTCATCCGAGACCACGTAGTGCCATCTCCATGCATCCAATCTTGACGTGGCCACCATTCTTCACATCCACCGTACTCCAGCATGCAGGACATGGTTCTCCCACCTGGGAACACATGCCTGGGACTCACTCCCCGGGAACATCAGAATGAGGCATAACCTCTACGCCTTAATGTCACTCTTCCAAATGGGTCTGTCCGCACAGTATTGCAAGCCCCCCCTCAGCAGCTTGAGGCCATCACAGGTGAGTATTGTGCTCCATGTCTGCATTGAATGATACATTGTGACCCATGTGTGTCCTGTACCAGACTCAGATCCCAGGGTATGGATGGGTGGAGTTACTTCAACACTCAGGCATAGTTTGACATTTACACACACATATGTTGTGGACTAATGCAAAATGACAACAACATCTCATGAAAGAATAAAGTGTTTATTTACGGTAGGGTACGTGTTTTGGTTGATTAACTAAGGTGCTCTACCGGGTGCATTGAATCCAAAGTTCACAGGGGGAGATGGTATCCTTTGCTTTGGAAGACATCAGAGTCCAGACCACAGTGTTGGTCATCATTGGTGAGAGTGTGACCAGCAAGTCCATGTGGCAGAGAATGTCATTGAATGAGGTGCTGCTGTTGCGCCAGAGGTCCAGGTGCCAGGCCAGGTGACCTGGGAGATGTGGATGGTCCGCTGACTCTCACGGTCTTTTCCGTGGACGACCCACCTTCCTCTCGGGACCCTCAGATGCAGGCCTTGACGATGTCTGTGATGCTCCGTCGGACGAATCCTCCTCCTCCTCCCTCCCTGTGGCTGGTGGTGGTCTTCGCCTGGTGGCACAGGGAGGGTTTCCCATGTTGTCGGCGATTCGACGGAGTGAACGGCTTATGTCCGTTTGCACCGCCAGGAGCGCAGCCAGTCTTGCCTCAATCCGTCCTTGGTGTTGTTGTTGACTGGCATGTTGCTCGGCCTGCAGGTTCTTCATCTCGTCGAGGGTCCCCTTGATGTCCGTGAGGGTGTCCACTACCTGGCTGATGCCCCTGGTGTCACGCCGGTATGTGGCCAGGATGTGGCGTATGTGTGCCATACCGGTTCCCTCAGCTGGCTGGTCAGGTTCGCGCCTCCGCCTGCCTCGACTCCCACCACCCCTGCCCACACGAGCTTGGCCTGCCGTTGTGGGCACATCAGGTCTACGGGAACCCTGAGGGATGGCATTTGCGGGGTGGTCTGCCTCCTCCTGGGTGCCCGGAGAACCATGTCCCTCTTGGTCAGACTGGCTGTGTTGTTCAGTGCGAGCAGGGCTCCTGTGTGTCTCCTGGGATGTGGCAGGAATGGGGGTGGGGGTTGGCACAGTTGTACCTGACGCAGGTGCTGCAGGGGCTTGGGCACCAGAGGGGCCAGGTTGGTCGGGGTCATCCACGGAGTGGTGAGAGTCGTCGCTGCCAGTGGGATCATCTTCACGCTGAGCCTGGGACTGTGTTTGTTCCCCCCCATTGTTGAGGGAGGTCCATGACGTTGCCCTGTGTGTGAGAAAGAGACAATGTTAATGCTGTTTCATGCCACATCCATGTTTCATACATATTAAAGTTGTCACAGTTCCTCCAGGTAGTTGGATGTGGCTAGCATTCCTCTCACTGTCCACTTGGGGATGGGTATGTTGCGGGGGACAGATTGATTTGTTCTCCTGAGTGTTTGACCTGTAGAATTGTGGCTAGGATGCTTATTTGGCTATGGATTGTTCTTGTTGTGTCACATGTCCATTGTGAGTGTGGGTGAATCCGTTACCTGCCCCAGGGGTGTGTGCTTGTGTAAGGGGGTGATGTGACCGGGCCTGCTGTTGTGTGTAGTGTGATTTGTCATTGGGTCTCCCAGGTGATGTGTCTGTCCCCCCATGGTGCATGCTGGCATGTCAGTGAGTGTGAGTTCCTGTGCTAGATATCTGAGCTTGTTGAGTTGGTGTTTGAGTGTACAGTGGTCACAGGAGGGCCTTGTGCTGCATACAGCAGGGCCAAGTGTCAGCTGCCTTCTCAGTACTTTGCCAGTCCCTGTGCATTGGGCATGGTGCATGGGTATGTACCTAGGCCATATGGGCTGAGGGCATTGGTGTCTGCTTCTGAGTGTCACAATGTATTGTGTGAGCCCCACCCTCCCAGCATTCCGGACATCCAGTCTTGGGTTTGTGGTTGGTGTAGCCTGGGACATGGCATTGCCTTTATTTGTGAATGGGGCATGGAGACGTTAGTGGCATGAGCGTGGTTTTTGAGTGTGGTTGTGTGCGGTGTGGGCTTGAAGGAAGTTGCGTGCATTTGGTGTGTTTGTGGTGTGGATGCCATTCCCCCCATGTTACGTGAGTTGTTTGTGTACTCACCAGGCTCTGAGACTCCTTCGACTCCGTGTACTCCCACCGGCGGAAGCATGGCCATCACCTTCTCCTCCCAGGGATGGTAATGTACGGGTCTGCGGGGCAGGCCACCTCCAGTGATTTTACTCTGGGCGTATTCCTCATTCATTTTCCTCTTAACTGCCCTGCGCAGATCGTACCACCTGGCTTGGCATTCATGCCTGGTCCTTTGGATGGGCGCAACAGCATTCACCTTATCGACGATCCTCTGCCACAGGCTAGTTTTTTGGGCAATGCTGGTCTGTCTGACCAATGTTCCAAACAGCTGTGGCTCGACTCTGACGACTTCGTTGACAAGGATGTCCAGCTCCGCCCTTGTGAACTTTGGATTCTTGTCTGTGGGCATGGTGTGGGGTGTGGGTGTGGATGTGACGGTGTGTGTGTGACTGTGAAGAGGGGGTGTTTGTGTTGGAGGTTGTGTGAAGGTGTGTAAGTTCAGGTGTAGTTAAGGTGTAAGTAAGGTGCAGTTTGTTGTCTGTGGGGTCTGGCAGCAGTGGGTCTGTTGCAAAGGCTCATGGGCCCTTTTTATTGGTCCATTTGTGGGTGTGGCTGGGTTTGAATTTTTGGTGGGTGTGTTATAAGAGTTGGTTGTTATTTTGGGCCTCTGTTTGGATGTCCCAGGTCAGTCTTTGAGATGTATTTTGTCATGTAGACGTGTTTTGTGGTGTTGTGCGAGTCGAATTGACCCTCCTTGTGTTGTTTTACAGTATCCTGGTTCTGTACGTGTCTTTTTTGCATAGGTGAGGTCCGTACATACGCGATGCTGGGTGTGGGTGCTGGGGTACGGTGTTGTGGTGCGGCGCGTACAGGTGCGGGGATGGGGTAGGGGCCTGGGGTGCGGTGCGTACAAATACGGGGTACAAGTACGGGGCTGGGGTATGGGCCTGGGGTACGGTGCGTACAGGTACGGGGCTGGGGTACAGACATGGGGTGCAGTGCGTACAAGTACGGGGCTGGGGTACGGGCCTGGGGTACGGTGCATACAGGTGCGGTGATGGGGTAGGGGCCTGGGGTGCGGTGCGTACAAGTACGGGGCTGGGGTACGGACATGGGGTACAGTGCGTACAAGTACGGGCCTGGGGTATGGGCCTGGGGTACGGTGCGTACAGGTATGGGGCTGGGGTACGGACATGGGGTGCGGTGCGTACAAGTACGGGCCTGGGGTACGGGCCTGGGGTATGGTGCGTACAGGTACGGGGATGGGGTACAGTGCGGACAGGGTGGGTACAGTGCTAACATACGGGGTACGGTGCTGACATATGCGGGGGAGGGGGGCTGTACGACTCGTATCCGGGCACAAGTTTACCCGTGTACATGTGTGCTACAGCGTTCGCTCCGTACGGGGCCTTTTACATGCGGTTGTGTATTCGGTCCGGCGGTACGGATCGTACTTGCGCGAACGGACTTCTATTTTACGATTTGCACGTAAAAATGTCCGGCTCCCTATCGTCCACTTTTTCCAAAGCTATTCGGACGTAATAATTCCCGGGTCCCTCTCGTACCCTTTTCCCGACGCAATTCGTATGTATTTTTCATGTACGAATCGTACTTCGCTGTTTGTACGGTACTTGTACGATTCGTACGTGAAAATATACGGATACGATTCGTACGCACATTTATTTACCCGGATCGGAATCAGCACCTTATTGTGATGCTACTTTATTGTCATTATACCAGAGCATAATAATGTGCGTAGATGATTCACCAAAACTAACCAATTCCAAGCAACTGTAGAATGAGGTGCTGAACATCTTTTTAAAGGCTTGTAGATGGTACAGAGCTGGAATATCGATGTAGAAATATCAATATACATAAATATCGACGTAAAAATATTGCGGGGAAGAAAAATTGAAGCAAAAATATAGTGGAAAAGAATATCGATTGTCAGGTAAGTAATATCGATTGCAAAAATATCTCAGTGTTAAATATTATTTACAAAAATATAGGGGCCGATTCCGATCCTGGAAAAATATTCCCCGTACGAATCGTATCTGGATTTTTTTCCGTACGAATCGTACAAGTCCCGTACAAACTGGCAAGTACGATTGGTATGTGAAAAAGTCCATATGAATCGCATTGGGTAAATTCCCCGACACGTCCTCGGGTCGGGAAAAGTGTCCGACACGTCCCCGGACAGTTTTACGTACGAATCGGAAAACTGAAGTCCGAGCGCGCAAGTACGATGCGTACCGTCCGTCCGATTGTACAACTGTATGGAAAAAAAAACGTCCGGAGCGAACTCCTATGGCAACCATGGAGACGTACAAACAGGTGCCCGGTACGCGCCGAACACCCCCCCAGCCCCCCGTATGTACGGCGTGTACCCCCACCCCCGTATGTACGGTGCGTACCCCCACCCCCATATGTACGGTGCGTACCCCCACCCCCGTATGTACGGCGCGTACCCCCACCCCCGTAGGTACGGTGCGTACCCCCACCCCCGTATGTACGGAGCATACCCCCACCCCCGTAGGTACGGCACGTACCCCCACCCCCATAGGTACGGAGCGTACCACCACCCCATAAGTACAAAGCGTACCCCCACCCCTTAGGTACGAGGCGTACCCCTACCCCCCTATGTACGGTGCGTTATGCGCTGGGGGGTCCACAGCGTACCTACGGGGGTGGTGGTACGCTCCGTGCCTAGGGGGGAGGTGGGGGTACGCTCCGTCCATAGGGGGGCTGGGGGTACGGCACATACATACAGGGGGCGGGTGTACGGCGTGTACATATGGGGCTGGGGGTACTGCTCGTACATATGGGGTGGGGGTATGTGCTGGGGGACGGTGCTTACATACGGAGGCTGGGGGTACGCACCGTCCATACGGGGGTTGCCACACACCGTACCCCAGCACCCCGTATGTACGCGCTGTCCCCCAGCCCCCCCATGTACGCGTCGTACCCTGGGTTCACGTATGTACGGCATGTACCCCCAGGCCCCCACACCCTGCCCGTGCCTGTACGCACCCTACCCAAGGCCCCTACACCAGCACCCTCACCCAGCCGTGCGCATGTACGAGTAGTACCAAGCCATAGCAAATGTGAGCACAGTACAACAACATGGCCGATGTACGCACCGCACAGACGCGAAAAACACATGTACTGAACCAGGACACTGCAAAACACCACAAGGAGAGTCAATTCGAATCGCACAACACCACAAAACATGTCCAACAAGCCCAAATACACCCAATACACTGACCTGCAAAAGGGCCCACACACACAAACCATGAGCCTTTGCAACAGACTAGGCCTGGGCGGTAAATTCCGTTCCGTTCGCGGAATTTGCGGAATTTGGGTAATTTCGCGTTCTGCGGGGAACGCGAAATTGCCCAAAATTCCGCTTTCCGCGATTTCGCGAAATTTTTGCTTGTTTGCGTTCTCAAAATGCGTGTTCGCGAGATATTTCTCCCCGAGCACGCAAACAGCGATTGTGAACAGGAAAAAAGCATCGCGAACAAGCAATTCCGCGTGTTCGCGGAATTTCTGCGTGTTCGCGGAGATTTTTTGACGTTTCGCGGAGTTTTGCGTAATGCGATTACGCAAATTCAGCCCACCCCTACAACAGACCCACTGCTGCCAGACCCCACAGACAACCCACAGCACCAGACTTGAACCTTTACTACACCTTACACTTGCACACCTTCACACAACCACCTCCACAAACACCCCCTCATCACATTCACACACACACCTTCACAACCACACCCACACACCCACAACCATCCACACCCACACCCCACACCATGCCCACTGACAGGAATCCAAAGTTCTCAACAGCGGAGCTGGAGATCCTTGTCAATGAAATCATCAGAGTCGAGCCACAGCTCTTTGGAACATTGGTCAGAAACACCAGCGTATCAGAAAAATCAGCCATGTGGCAGAGGATCATCGAGAAGGTGAATGCTGTTGCGCCCATCCGAAGGACCAGGCATGAATGCCAAGCCAGGTGGTACGATCTGCGGAGGAGGGTCCGCGGCAAAATGACCGACAAACACAACCAGGGGAACATCACTGGAGGTGGGCCGCCCCGCAGACCGGTACACTACCATCCCTGGGAGGAGAAGGTGATGCGCACGCTGCCGCCGGTGGGAGTACACGGACTAGAAGGACTCGCCGAGCCTGGTGAGTACACAAACAATTGACTCCACATGGGGGGAACCGCATCCACAACCCAACTCCCGATAATGCACGCAACTACCCCAAAGCCATCATCGGACGCAACCACATTCCAACAACATGCACATGCCACTATCGGCTCCATGCCCCATGCACCAAGCAAGGCCATGCCAAGTCACAGGCCACACAAAACACCAACACAAGACAGGATGTCCGTGATGCCGGGAGGGGGGGCCTCCAAAATCACATTGTGCAACTCATAAGCAGACACTAATGCCCTCAGCCCATATGGCCTAGGGCAGAGCTATACAAACAGTGTGTCCCGACACTGTACTGTGTCGCCTGCAAATGGCGGCCGCGTCTCAGGATGACATGGGTATGAAGGCAAAATTCGCACATAACAGCAGCTAATGAAGAGGCAACACTGTGAAAGAGTGTCAGCACACACCGCCGCTGCAGCGCAGACTCAGAGACACTCTGCCCAATGGGGTCCGGGAGATTCTATACAAAGCCACATGAACAAGCCAATGGCCTTTGAAAGACCTGCAAAGTGTGTGTGCCCAGGAAGCTGGGCTGAGGTGACAGAGGGGGACAGACAGACGGAGGGAGAGGGAGAGGGAGGGAGACAGAGGGCGACAGAGGGCGACAGAGGGCGACAGAGGGTGACAGACAGATGGAGGGAGAGGGAGAGAGAGGGAGGGAGACAGAGGGCGACAGAGGGCGACAGACAGAGGGAGGGGGAGGGAGAGAGAGGGAGGGAGACAGAGGGCGACAGAGGGCGACAGAGGGCGACAGAGGGCGACAGTGGGTGACAGACAGACGGAGGGAGAGGGAGAGAGAGGGAGGCAGAGGGAGAGAGAGGGAGACAGAGGGAGACAGAGGGAGACAGAGGGAGACAGACAGAGGGAGGGAGGAGGGTGACAGAGGGAGGGAGAGAGAGAGACAGAGGGAGACAAAATCACCCTTGGGTGGTGTGGGCGTGTCCGCACATCAGCAGGTGGACTTTGTGCATGTTGACAAGGTCTGGCAGTGCGTGAAACACCCCTCATTCGTTTGGAAAGCACTGGCCCATGTGTCAAACTGTGCATGAGTCGATCCTCGCTGCAGGCACAAACCTAACCTCACACCCAGTATACCCACTCACTGTGTTTGTTAGAACCCAGTCATAAATGCATAAGTTTCCTACCTGCATTCTCCAATAGACATGACAAAGCAACATTTGGCCGCGTACAGTGCAACACATAAGTCGGTTCTGCAGCGCTCACTACGCACGCTTGCTACACTGCTCCCTGCGTTCAAAACTGATGCAACAACAAAGAGTGTGTCACACATAGGAAAAGTGTTGACAGCCGTGGCCAAGGGACATACCCATGCACCATGCACAATGCACAGGGACTTGCCAAGTACAGACAAGGTAGATGACACTTGGCCCTGCTGTAGACAGCACAAGGCAAACCTGTGACCACTGTACACTCAAACACCAACTCCACATGCCACCTACCTACCACAGGAACTCACATTCACTTTCATGCCACCAGGCACCATGAGGGGATAGACACATCACCTGGTAGACCCAATGACAAATCACACCACACCCAACAGCATGCCCGGTCACACACCCCCCTTACACAAGCACACACCCCCGGGGCAGCCAACGCAAATTGGCACTCCCACAATGGATATGTGACACAACAAGACCAATCCATAGCCAAATAAGCATCCCAACACTCATTAGACAGGCCAAATAACCAGGAGTACATATCAATCTGACCTCCGCAACATACCCATCCACAAGTGCACTGTGAGAGGAATGCTAGACATATCCAACTACCCAGAGCAACTGTGCCAACTTGAATATGTATGAAACATGGATGACGCATGTCGCACCATTAACATTGTCTCTCTCTCACACACAGGGCAACGTCGTCGATCTCCCCCCAACACTGGGGGGGGAAGACACACAGGACCAGGCTCGGCGTGACGATTATCCCACCGGCAGTGACGACTCTCACCACACCGTGGATGACCCCGACCAACCTGGCCCCTCTGGTGCCCAAGCACCTGCAGCACCTGCGTCAGGTACAACTGTGCCAACCACCACCCCCATTCCTGCCACATCCCAGGATACACACAGGAGCCCTGCTCGCACACAATGCAGCCAGTCTGACCAGGAGGGATGAGGGACCCCGGGCACCCAGGAGGAGGCAGGCGACCCCGCAAATGCCATCCCTCAGGGGTCCCGGAGACCCGACGTGCCCACAAGGGCAGGCGAGGCTCAAGTGGGCAGGGGTGGTGGGAGTGGAGGACGGCGGAGGCGCGAGCCTGACCAGCCAGCTGAGGAACCGGTTATGTCACACGTCCGCAACATCCTGGACACATACCGGCGTGACACCAGAGGCATCGACCAGGTCGTGTCAAGACTCTCCGAGATGCAGGAGACCCTCGATGAGATTAAGAACCTGCAGGTCGAGCATCATGCCAGTCATCAACAACACCAAGGACGGATGGAGGCAAGACTGGCAGAGCTCCTGGCGGTGCACAGGGACGTGAGCCAATCACTCCGTCAGATCGCCCAAAGCCTGGCAAACCCTCCCTGTGCCACCAGGCGTAGACCAGCACCAGACACAGGGAGGGAGGAGGAGGAGGATTCATCTGACGGAGCGTCCCGAGCATCGTCAAGGCCTGCATCTGAGGGTCCCTGGAGGAAGGTGGATCGTCCACGCAAAAGACCGTGAGAGTCAGGGGACCATCACCATCTCCCAGGTCACCTGGCCTGGCACCTGGCCCTCTGGCGCAACAGCAGCACCTCATCAAATGACATTCTCTGCCACATGGACTTGCTGGTCACTGTCTGACCAATGTTGACAAAGACTGTGGCATGGACTCTGATGACTTCCAATGGCAAGGATACCATCTCCCCCTGTGAACTGTGGATTCTATACCCCCGGTACAGCACCTAATTGCATCCCCCCAAACACGTACCCCACCACCAATAAAAATATTAGAAATCACGAGATGATGCCGTCATTTAGCATTATTCCAGTACATGTGTGTGTTGGCAAGTCAAACCATGCCTGAGTTTTGAAGTAACTCCAACCATGCATATCCTGGGGTCTGAGTCTGGCACAGGACACACATGGGTCACAATGTATCATCCAATACAGACATGGAGCACCATACTCACCCGTGATGGGCCCAACCAGCTGAGGGGGTGCCTGCACAACTGTGCGGACAGACCTATTTCGAAGAGCAACAGTCATGCGCAGAGGTCAGGGATCATGTGGAGTGTCCTGGGGTGGGAGTCCCAGGTATGTGTAGCCAGGTGGGAGAACCATGTCCTGCAAGCAGGAGTCAGGTGGATGTGTAGAATGGTGGCCAGGCCAAGGTTGGATGCATGGAGATGGCACAATGGGGTCTTGGATGACAGTGCCACATGGTTGTGTTGGGGGCGTGGTCGTGGGCTGCATCCTGAGTGTGGCCGTGGATTGTGAAGGTCATCCTGCAGATGACAGTGATCCATTGCCGCTATCCCTGTTGGACGGTGATGTGGCAGGGTTGCCGGATGTTGAAGCAGAGCTGTGCAGATGCACCCTGGATGTGGACAAGTGTCATGGGAGTTTTAAGGTACTTCTCCCAAGAGTGCAGGGTAGGATTGGACATGGATGTCGAAGTTGACCTGGGGGATGGTCTGTCTTGCCTTGAGGTGGATCGAACAGTGGACCGTGTGCCTAATGCAGAGTTTTCTGAGGCCTGAGGTACAGATGCTGGTGATCAGCATAGCACATGTGAGCAAGCATTCCATGATGCACACCAGCTCGTGTGCGTGGACACTGTGTGCCTGTGCAGGGACCTTGCGGGTGGGACACAAGCAGTTGACCCAGCTGTAAGGGGACAATCTGCAGATGAACACCTCAGTCGTGTACAAGTCCAGCATCAGGTGGCCAACGTGCAGCCATCTGCCAATGGATACCATGCATTATTCAATATGGGAACTGGCAAGGACTGCGTCTTTGGGGAGGGTGAGGAGCACCTGCCTGTCAATGGGACACCAGATGATGATGAGATGCAGTGCGCATGTCATGGTGTAGAGGGGTATCCTGGACACATTGTAGACTGACACGCTGAGACATGATACCTGTGCCATGTGTCCCACAACGACACCATACTACATGCAGAGGCCTGGAGTACCACTCACATGGCCATGTTGGGGTACAGAGCTGGTGGGGAGTAGGAGGGACATGACCTGGTTGGTGTGACAGGGCCTGGAAGGCGTGCCAGCGCTGTGTAGGCAGTTGGAGTTGCACACTCATTATGCAAAGGTGTTGTGTGGGCGATGAGTGCATGCCTGAGTGCATGCAACAGATGTATTGGATGGACATTGCTTGGTGGGTGGCCTCAACATCATGGTGTAGCGTGATGTGGCACATGCAAGGACATGAGGCACGTGCAATGTGCATGTAGCATGTGCAGATGGTCCAGCCTTTGCCACCGCAACTGTGTCACACACAAGCAGATTACACCAAAATTAATGGGTGGAGGGAGGAAGGGGGGTGCGTCTTAGAGGCGTGTGTGTGAGGGCAAATCTAGAAACTCTGTGTGCCCTTGCTGCAGGGTCTGCAGCAGCAGGCGCCATGTCCTGGAAACCATGCCACATGTTGCACACTAACACAAGCATGTCAGAAAGGACTACTGCAAAAGGTGTATGAGAAGGGAGGAGTGTCTGGTTCAACATGGCACACACACAGACAATGGATGCACATGCAGCAAAGTGGCCGTTGTGGGGACTGAGATGGCAAAATACCTACACAGCCATGTACATCGTGCACAATACATATCATAATCCCTGACAAACAGCTTGCATCTTGCTACTCTACACATAGGCTCATATGCACAATCTGTGACAACTATGCCAGACATGCCGCATGCACAGTGGCAAGAGACCTGCATTGACAGAGATGAGGCACCTTGGAGGCTGAGGGACACCTTTATTAGTCATGTTTGCCGGAAGGCAAATGCATCTATATTAACAGATGCACAGGTCATGTGGATGAACATGTGGAACCTACACTGGCATCCCCCTTTGCACCACAGATGCAGGAAACCCATAGAACTGGCACACAAGTGGCAGGTTTGAGGCCAGTCAGTCAAATACTCTTTATTCGAATCGTTAGACTCATAAAAGACATTAAAAAACAACAGTACAAATTTACAATCACAAAATACACATATAACACTCAATAACAGTTTTACATAAAAACGGGACAACCTTAAAAAGTTCTTGGCAAATTATTTGATTGTTTAAAAATTGTTTAAAACCTCACGTGTTTCATTAATATCGTTGAGGGGAGTTTGCTTTTTAATCCTGAGAGCTGCCACTAAAAAGCTAGCCACGCAAAAAATGATACGAGTAGACCCCAGGTGCTGGAGGTAGACTAGAGCGGGCCTAACCTGTATGAAGCCAGCCTCTTTCAATAATGGAACCAGGTAGCTTTTCCTTATATCCCTGAAAATCTCACAAAACATGATAAAATGTAAAGTGTCTTGTTGCGAGAATTTATCGCAGCTACAGGGGGGGCCTAATTCAGGTTTTATCCAGGAGGGGTGACTACCTAGGATCTGGTGAATCAAATTAAACCTAAATTTAGTCAACAAAAACCTATGTAAAGGTTTAGTGACAATTTTAAGGTAAGGCTCCAAAGAGGGGGAAGAGGTTAACATAAAATGTGCCCTAACCGCAGGTTTCTCCAGTTCCTTTACCTCCCGCTCCAGTCTGGCCCTCTCCATGAATTTAATTTTGATCCATTTCACGTCCTCCTTTTTGATAGAAGCTGGCGATTTAAAAAGGTCTATACGGCCTAGTTGATAAAAAGTTATTTCCAGGTAGGACATCCATGGAATTTTGTGGGCTCGGTCCAGACCCCTGACATCAGACAAAATGACATGGTTTAGTGTTAACTCTGGATTGAGCCAGGTTTTTAACCAAAGAATCAAGGGTGCCAGTTTCAACCTATCCGTAAGATAATCCAAGCCCACCTCCGAGTGTAAGGCAAAGGTTGGGGAGGATTTAGGGAGGGAGAGAAGTTGTCTAATAAAACCATTCTCCACTCTTTGGATCCTGTCCACATGAGCATAGCCCCACAAAGATGCACCGTAGGAGGCGATCGATAGGCACTTAGTGTTATAGATTTTGAGAAGGGCCTCCATGGGCCGAGACCCTAATCTCCTTGAGAAGCCCATGAGTGCTGAAGAAGAGCGAGCCATGGACACGCTCTTCGCCTTAATCTGGGGGCCCCAAGATCCCTTATCGTCAAAAAGGACGCCCAGATAAGGGAAGACCGTGACTCTAGAGACCAGCTCCCCTTCGCAAAAAAAGGTCTTGGATTTTTTCCTGCCTCTACATTTGCCTACCACCATCGTATGTGATTTTTTGGGGTTAATTTTTAAGTCTAGCTGGCCCATGAACGCCCCAAATTGATCCAAAAGTCTTTGGAGCCCAACTCCCGTTCGTGCTAATAAAACTGCGTCGTCCGCGTATAGGAGTGCTGGTACCAGTATATCTCCCACACGCGGGACGTCCGTCCCCACATTCACCAGACTGTTTCCAAGTCCATTAATATAAATGGTAAAAAGGAGGGGGGCCAAGATGCAACCTTGGCGGACCCCCCTCTCGGACTTGAAACGGTTTGTGCACCTGCCCTCCCTAGACACCCTAACCACTGCAAACAGCTCCTGATGAAGAGAAGCCATGAAATGAACAAGAGCTGGATCAACACCAAACTCCAGTAAAATACCCCAGAGCTTGGACCTGTTGACCATGTCAAAAGCCGAGGAGAGGTCCATAAAGGCCAAAAATAAGGACCCCTCCTTGGCCACCGTGTACTTTGAAATCAGCAGATGGAGATTTAGGCATTGGTCAACAGTACCTCTTTTTTCTCTGAAGCCATACTGGATGTTTGCAAGACCCCCCCTCTGTTCAATATTTTCCCTCAACCTTTTCAGTAAGACTCTGCCCAAGATCTTAATCGCCGAGTCAAGCAACGAGATGGGTCTGTAACACCCCGGGTCATCTCTCTGCCCCTTCTTAAAGATCGGTACTATAATTGAGGTGACCCAGGTAGAAGGAAGGGTGTTACCATTTGCAGCGCAAAATATGTTTGTTAGGATCCTAGCCCAAAATTTCGGGAAATGGGAGTACAGGTCTGCGGGCACTCCATCGGGACCCGGAGCTTTATTTCTCGAGGACTCTAGAATTGCGTTCTCCACCTCAGTACAGCACACGCAACAGCCACTATGGGATTTTGAGTCGAAACAGAGACTGTATTTCCATAAACTCCCTGAAAATGGAGCAACCAATCTGAGTCACAGATTACATTGTCCATGACCGTGTTCTCGGATTCAGAGAAAAAAGGGTGGTTAATAATGGTCCAAAAGTGGCTACTGTCACGCAAAACATCCACATTAAGGAGACTCTCCCATGCCTCTTGTTTGATAGCATTCTTCCTACTAGTAGTTGTTGCCTTGTACTCCTTCCTGAGATTGGCAATAAGGACCCTGTCTCTTGAGGTAGTTAAAAGTGCCTTCTTTAAAGCCCTATGAGCTTTAGAACAGTTTGAATCAAACCATTTACAATGATTGGTACCATGTCTATGTGATGTGGTTGTCAAATCAAGGGATATTTCGGCACATATGCTTTCATAGGCCCCCATCTTGTCAACATTAGCAGCTGCTGGGTCCTGGCAGATGGCTACAGTAGCCTCAATTTTAGGGAAAAGATTGTCAAAACATTTTTCCGGGACAACCTTTGCCCATTTAAGTCTTCTACCTTGGTCCTTAGGTAACAGGGCATTTTCCCCTCCCAGTGGTATCGCACCATTGGCCTTAAGATCACTCCAGATTAACTCGAGTAGCACCGGGTTGTGATCGCTATAGGGGGAGCTAATTACTCTATAGGTCACAGCCCTATGTAAGATACCCGGGGTCAAAAATATGTAATCAATTATTGAGCCGTGGTCATGCCCCTTAAATGTACATATACGCTCTCCCCCCTCTGTGTTCACAAATTCCATCATATTAAAATTGGCCAGCAAAACTTCAAGAGCCTCCCCTGCTTTAGTATGTTCAAAGTGGGGAGCCAGGAAGCCTGGTGGACCCTCAAATTCCTCAAGTAAACAGGGATCACCACAAGGATGTATATTAAAATCGCCCATTAAGATTAGATCGAACTGAGTATCATTATTGAGACTGAAACTATCCAAAAAGTTTTCCAAAAGGGTAATATGGTCAGTACCACGTTCCCTATCCCAAGCGTTGTAAATATTAATCAGTAACAGCTTGTGGGATGTAGAAACTGTCCATTCCACAATTAAGAGGTTTGGAGAATCCGACTTGATCAATTTAAAATCACCTTTCAGTGAAAGTGAAAAAAGGGAAATAAGGCCTCCTTTAGCTCTCCCCATGCTGCTAGTGATTGCTGGCACAACAAAGCTGATGTAACCATCCATCCAGAACGTGGGGGAGGAATCCCACGACTCCTGCAGGGCTATAATTTCGTGTTTATTGACAAAGTCTACCCACGATGGATCTGATCTTTTTGCTCTAGTGCCCGCTATATTCCAGGAAACAAATTTACAGCGGGGTAATGTATCAGTCTTAGAGGTACCCTTTAATTCTGGTACTGGTGCTAAAGGTAACCGTCAATCGAGTTCCTCAATATCTGAGAGGGGGGAGAAATGGTTAGTCGTCACCAGCCTCTGATCCACAAGCACCGTTTGTACGGGCCTCAATGAGGGACTAGTAATAAGCACATTTTGACCTCCCTGAGCAAGGCGTGAGTGACTATTTTGGATCAAACCACTCGGTCCTGGCAATAAGTTATGAGCCCTAACCACCTTGTCTGTTAGATGCAAAGCCTGCTGAGATAGAAAAGGGGGATGTGATATAATAGGGGGAGGATAAAAAAATCCCAGCGGAACTGGCCTCATACAACCTTGGTCCAAAATTGGGGAACCATCCCAGAACAATCTGTCGGCCAAATCGACAGCATTAAAATTAACAATGACGCAATCCCCCTGTATATGTTTGGTGGATTTACCTATCCACCCCACCCGTCTTGCCATAATTAATCTGTCTGAAATATTCAACCCACCACTGGAACGCTCCAGACACCATCGCTTTGCCTTATGTATTAAATCTGTCGTGTGTTCTGCTTCACCCGGGCTAAGTGGGGGAACTCCTATGAAGACTCCCTCAAGGGGCGCAGCTTCCGGTGGCAGGTTTATGGTCAATTGAGAACCTGAGGGTGAAAGGCTTACCAAGGGGGGCTTGGATTTTAATACATTATTTGGGAGACCAGGAATAGAGTAAATGGGATCCATATGGGTAACTGATGAACCAAGATCCCTTGACACTAGGGTCTTTGAGGTTACATCTCTGTTGGTTGACATAACGCTAACCTGACTTGCTGGTGCAATAACTTTATTTTCCAAAACCTCCCCGGAGACCATATAAGGCTCCTTAATCTGCGCAAGTTTATTGGCCACAGATTCTATAAGTGTACACTTCTTCAGTAGACTCGCTAGGCAAGTATTCAATGTGTCCACAATGTCCTTCGCAACATCCATAAGTAAGGGTTCTATACGGTCGATAAAAAGTTTTTCTAAATAGTCCTCCACGTTGTTATCCTGGGATTGAGAAGCAGTAATTTGCGCGCCCACAACCTTCTTCTTCTTACTTTTGGGGATCGCCCTTGGCTTACTGATAGGCTGTGACATGTGATTCACCTCAGTGGGTACAACAGGTGGGACAGAAGCCTCTGCCGTACTGGACATATGGGGTACAACCACTATCTCAGGGACCAGCGGCACGTAATGAGTATTAGGAGGGTCAGTGGTAACCAGTGAGGAGTCTATAGGAGGAGTTACAATACCCAGTTCATGTTCCGCGTTGGCAATTTCTTGAGACAAGGCTCCCACAGCCGAAGACAAATACGATAATATGGAGTCAGATTTCCTTGGCACTTTAGATTTTTTCCCTCCATCCATATTTGACACATTTTTTCGCTTACCCATTGTATGATGTTATGGACTGGGCCCAGCCCTGCCTCCTCCTGCCACAGACGGCCCGCCCTCTGCCCGAGCTCAGCCCGGCGCTGTCCGCGCGCGACGCGGGGGAAGCCTCGCGTCTTTTCAGTGCCTCCGGGCGCGCTGTGGGCGGAAGTGCCCCTCGCAGGATTATGGGTAGTGTAGTTCAGGCGGTGGTGGACCCCACGATGCTCACCCACACCGAGCGCTGCAACGCAGGTCCTCTAGGACACCTCACAGCCTCTCGCCTTCCAGTGTCAGTTTGTGCAACAGCCCCCAAGGACAGATTGCAATTTGCGATTTGTAGTTTTGGAAATACCAAAGTCTGATGAAATCTAGCGAGATTGTGGCAGAATTGTAGTGGGAATAGACACAATCCTTAATTGCTTAATTGCCTGAGTACTTGGCAGCTTAGCAGGTGGTGGCCTGGGTATTTGGGATCTTAGTGGCCTTGAAATGCTTACAATGCTTAGAGTGTTTAATAAAATACGAAAAAACAATAAGGCAAGAACAGGGCAAAAACCAAGGCTAAGCCACAAGGGAGGGGGGTGGGGCAGGAGACTTTACGATATCTCCTATGCCCCGAGCCCTTCAACCCCCCTCTACCACTCCACCTAACTGCTCTGCTTCAGACCAACCTTCAGTCCACATTCGCCATCACTCTGCAGATCTACGCGGCCCCACCGTCAGACTGCACTCCTCGTTACTTCACTTTTGGGAAGACTTGAGTGTTTTCCTCGCCGTGCCGTGCTGCCTCTCGCACCTACCGCACTTCACACTCTGAACTCGGGCCACCGGCACCCTCAGGGATCGAAACTGCCTCCACCGGGAACAACAACGGCATCGGTGGTGGCCCTCAGCCCTCTGTCCTCAGCGGGAATCAGCGGGACAACAAGCGAGTCTCCGAGGGCTATTTTCGGGCTGTGTTTCGTGCAAATATCGGGCCGTTTCTGCCGAGTTTTGGACGGAGTTTCGTCGGCGACGGCTGTGGCTCCTCCTCCTTGTTGCGTCCCAGGCGTCAGGTTTGAGGCAAACACCCCGTGCTGCTCACGGAGAGGCTGCAATTCACCATTGAACCACTAATGGGTATGTCCCACACTATGTCAACCCGGTGCATCCCGTATGTTTCCGAGGGCAGTGTTACACACATTGATGCCTTCATCACAATCCACAATCACATTACAGATGACTGTCACCAAGTGTGACTATCAATTCAGGTGAATCCAGCTCCATGTCATGTGACCCATGGTGATTCTACATGTATGCTAAGTAACCAAACATGAACAGGAGCAGTGCAGACACATTCCAAACACATAGCACACCCAAAAAGCCGTGGTGCATCTGTTACCCTAAGGTGATTTTTCGACATGTCCGTGCATGTTACGCTGATTCAGCAAACGTTGCTGTATTCATGATGAATAGCAGGAGCACAACAATGCCACCAGCAGACAGCATGCACAAATACCTGGGGATGAGAGACACACAAAAAGTGAGCCAAAAGAAGCACCTCCGCATGCATGGGCATGTACTCGACACGTATAAGGTTGTCAACATGCTAGGTGAAAATAGTGTCTCAGGTAAGACATACTGTTATTACACCATCACTCGAGTGACACATCCAAACACATCTCTGACTCACTTGCCAGACATGCAGATGGACCCACACATTGCAACACATGCCACACAAGGCTCAATGCGTGCACACTCAGACACTGCAACTCACCACTAAGCAAAGAAGTTGCGTATGAGCCGACTCCGGATGTCCTCTTCCTCCTCCTCCTCTACATCACTTGCCTCGTCACCAAGCCCCTCGTCCTCCACGGGTGGATGTTCCTGCTCATCCGGATCCAGGATGAGTGGCACAGCTTTCTTCACTGCCATGTTGTGCAGCATGCAGCACACGAGGAAGATTTTGCAGACCTTCACCGGTGCATATGGGAGTGCGCCGCCTGTCTTGTCGAGGCACCGGAAGCGGCTCTTCAGGAGGCCAAAGGTCCTCTCTATCACTCGCCTGGTCTGCCCATGGGCGTTGTTGTACCGGTGATCGGCAGCCGTTCTGGGGTTGCGGAGAGGTGTGATCAGCCATGGCATGTTGGGATAGCCAGAGTCCCCTACATGGAAACATCATGGACAGAAGTGGGTCAGGAGAAGCAGTAAGACAGAAAGATGATGCTAAATACAGGAGTAACAGAGTATTCCCACCAACAAGACATGCTCGTTCGTTGCGCAGCTGCAGCAACATTTCAGGCACCCTGCTACGCCTCATGATGTAGGCATCGTGTGCTGATCCTGGAAAACGAGCACAGACATGGGAAATCACCATGTTAGCAAGACACACCACAACGGCATTAATGGAGTGGTAGTGTTTCCTGTTCCTATAGGCTACCTCCTGTGCCTGTGGTGGTACCAAAGCCACATGTGTCCCATCAATAGACCCAATGACATGGGGCATCCCTCCCAGGGCATAGAAGTCACCCTTGACACCTGTCAACTGCTCAGGAGTTGGGAAATGTATAAAGTCATCCAGGTGAACCAACATGGCCTCTAAAAAATCATGCAGGACACGGCTGAACATGGTCTGGGACATACCACCAACATGAGCAATGGCATGTTGGAACGTACCCGTGGCAAAGAAATGTAGGGCTGCCATCACCTTCATCTTGGGTGTCAGTGCAGTAGGATACCTGTGTAGCAGTTGGAGGTGTGGTGCCAGCCTTGCTGTCAAGTTCAGAATCAACCGTTGGGTGAAGCGGTAGCGGCGTATACAGTCACGTTCCCTCAGGGCAGCCAAGTCTGGGATTGGTCGGGGGAGAGGCGGAGCCCTGCAGTAATTTGGAAGGGACAACGAAGAGTGAGTACAGTACAACAACACTGTCAATGTACTGAGCACATGTTGAACAGCCAATACACATATGCTACATGCAGAGTCAGGTCTGTGCAATATATCCTGGACACGTATGCCAGGCAGGTGACACTCCTACCAAGAGCCATCTACAAACGTGGATTCACAAGCTCAACATGACATGGCATAAGACTAGCTGTGGGCCAGTGTAAGTGAACAGGCAGACGCATTACAGGAGTGACAGACATCCACATGTGTGCAGGAGAAGGATGTTTATTATACAGACAGGTTGCGGAACACTAGAGGCACAGGTCACATGTCCATGAAAAAAGGACAGACCACACACCTTGCCATGAAGGGGTACATGTCAAAACTGATCACACATACATTGATACTACGCAGATGTGTCCTTGTCTCGCAAGTCCATGTTCGATGCATACATACACACGTTACGTCTGTGTCGTGTTCACGGCGCTTGCTGGTGCTCCCGCTAACACACACACAGAAACGATCGGGAGACTCACTTCCGGGTGGAGGTTGAGTCCCGGTCCAGTCTTTCACCAAAGACGAAAGGTCAGGAAAACACTTCCGGGGGAAATGCATAAACATCGCGTTTCCCGCCGGTTCACTGCTTCGAATTCCTTGGAAGTTCCCCGAGTCGCGAGGATAGTCCCGCAGCCAAGCAGCGTCGGACACGAGCGGACTCCCTTCCTGCTGTAGAGACGCTGGAGGCCTTTTCATCCCTACGCTGGAAACTAGTCGAGGTATCATACCTACACCGACCCTTGAGCCTTGCAAACGCAGGAGCGTTGCGGGGTTTGTCTTTTGTTTGCACCGCGCTGGAGCGCTTTATAGTTATTTTGTTTGCACCGCGCAGGAGCGCTTTATGGTCATTTTGTTCCAACCACGCAGGAGCGCTGAGGGGTTCTCTTGATCCATACAGCACATGAGTGCGTGTCAGTTCCTACTTGCTTTCTCTGCGCTGGAGTGCGATTCAAGGAGTGGGGTTATTGTTAACTGATGCAGTGCCCCATCGCGCATGCGCGCTGAAGTGGGACAGTGTACCACAGTCTTGAAGCAGCGTTCATCAGGACGTGTGCCTTCCAGGGGTGCCTCTGTTGGTGTAGTGCAGTTTTGTCCTACTATACGCGCAGGAGCGCTTCCCTTTGGTTAACTGAGGAGCTTGCAGTGCAGCACCTCGCTTAGAGGCTACTTCAACTGGGCTGCAAGTAGACTGAAACCCGTGGTCTGCAGAGCACTGGTGAGTCTTCGGAATTGGGGACACAGGTTTTTTCTGTGTGTGGATTACGGGTTGTATAACGAGTAGGAGTTGGGGTCCCTTACTGAACTGGGTCTTTTCCTGTTTTCTAGTTGACTTTGAGATACCCTACACACCAACCCCCTACCTTCTTTCTGGCTCCCTTCCCTGCGTCCATCTCATCCCTGCTGGGTTCTACTGTCCACGAGGGTCAGGTGAGAACAGGGGCGGGCGCTCTTGTCGTCTCTGCGGAATCGCTCCACAAGCAGAGGTAAGCCTTATGGGGTATCTGACAGTCTGATTCCACATGTGTCCTGGTGTGCATAATAGTGTGCCATGCCCATCCACACACATGCACATGTTGGATGCAGCAACAGCAGATGCATTGGAAGGTACACCAACAGCAAGCTTATGGGAACACATGACACACACATGACATACTCACATCGTGCAAAGCTGGCAGTCACATGTCAGGTGTCATTATCCGTGTACCTGGCATCAGGGGACAGTTGCGGGTGTTGGCGACTGTGCCATGCCAGTGACGCAGTGCGCAACAAGTCTGTACTACATGCACACATGTCAAAGGTGTGAAGGGGATGTGTGGCACATAGTGCAGCTTGACACATGACATGTGTACACAGCTCATTACACATCTACTGGGTTCAAACATGAGGAGATTTGTGCCACATCACAGCCTGACACACCTAGGCCCGAGACATGTAGGACTGCACTGACAATGACTTGATGTCCAGCCTCGGCCAAGTATGACAGCTCAATTCCTTTCTGTGTGCCGCCTGTCACCAGTGTAAGGTGTGAAACGCACGGTACACACGCTCTGAGAGCGTGTGTAGGGTCCTTATCACTATGGTAGTGCAGCCGTAGGTGTACGCCATGGTGATATGGTCCGTACACGTGTGTGTAGGGTCCGTATCACTATGGTTGTGTCGCTGTAGGCGTACGCCATGGTGATACGGTCCGTACACGCGTGTGTAGGGTCCGTATCACTATGGTTGTGTCGCCGTAGGCGTACGCCATGGTGATACGGTCCGTACACGCGTGTGTAGGGTCCGTATCACTATGGTTGTGTCGCCGTAGGCGTACGCCATGGTCATACGGTCTGTACACGCGTGTGTAGGGTCTGTATCACTATGGTTGTGTCGCCGTAGGCGTACGCCATGGTCATACGGTCCGTACATGCATGTGTAGGGTCTGTATCACTATGGTTGTGTCACCGTAGGCGTACGCCATAGTGATACGGTCCGTACACACGTGTGTAGGGTCCGTACCACTATGGTTGTGTCGCCGTAGGCGTACGCCATAGGGATACGGTCTGTACACGCGGGCATCAGGGCGTACGCCTACGGCGACACAACCATAGTGGTACGGACCCTACACACGCGTGTACGGACCGTATCACTAGGGCGTACGCCTACGGCGACACAACCATAGTGATACGGACCATACACACGCGTGTACGGACCGTATCACCATGGCGTACGCCTACGGCGACACAACCATAGTCATACGGACCCTATACACGCGTGTACGGACCGTATCACTGGAGTAGTGGTGCCCTAGGGGCGTGGAACGCACCGTACCTGTGTGTGTATAGTGAAATTACATAGGGGACACATGAGCGACAAGTATAAGGGCCTAACTGCATGCTGGTTGCCATGGAGACCCAGTTTCAAGTTCAAATTTTTTCATCAGGTGGCCAGCAGAAGTCGGTTGGAGACAATATACAAAGTTGCAAAGTGGTTCTTGACTTCACATCATGCTCATTTTTTTAAACATGCAAAGGCACCCACTGGGGTAGGTTTAAAGGGATTGGAGGAAACGTAGGATGCAAATGAGATTGACCAATCACTCTGTACTCCTGTAAATGTAACAGCCCAGCAAGGCAAATATAAGGCAGTCAAGCCCCATGAGAAAGCACTTGCCTGCACAACCTTTCATTCCACACCACTGCTGCTGCTGCTCGTGATACCTCTAGCACCATGTCCAGGTCTGTGGAGAGGGCACAGCCATTCACCCAGGAGGAGAACCAGGCCCTGCTGGATGTGATCCTCCCACAGTACCCCAGCCTGTATGGGACACCAGGGGTGCAGGTGAGTGGTGACTCCATTAGCTTAGACTGTGCCCCTTTTTTGTGACTGTCACTTATGGCATTGTGTCCAGGTGTGACAACATGCAATGTTCTTTAGAGTGGGTCCCAGGGGGGGGAATGCCTCATGTCTCCCATGCAGAGCATGCTGTAGTGCATGTATCCACTCCTCACTTGCATAGTGCTTACTGTGACAATCACTGCATGGTGCATGCCACATTCAGCCTGGCTAATCCTCTTGGGAATGTTGTTTCTACAGTCCTGATGTGATTATGTGGTCCCCCCAGTGTGACAGGTGACTGTACCCCCAGATGTGTGCGAGTTGAGTGTACCTGTGCTGAGAGTGTCCAAATGATGTGTTCGTCCCCTGGACATTGGTGTGTGTGTAAGTCCCCTGTCATGTGGGTGAGTGAGTGTCTATGTGGAGTGTTGCACCCCAGCTGCATGAGGGGTGCATATACCCTACCCATCTGATGTGAGCAGGGAGCAGTGCTGTGTGTCTGATGTGCTGAGCCTGCCCCACACCTGTGACACCCCCCAGTCTAGTGGCACATGTGCAGAGTGATGTGTGTACCCGAAGTTGCCAATGGCAGGTGATTGTCCTGTGCCTGTGTGTGTCTGTGTACCCTGCTGAAGTTGCGTCAGTGGCCTGGGGCATGTGACTGCTTTGAGGTGCTGTACATAATCGTGGTGTAGCTTGTGATGCACAGTGTGAGCCATGATCATTGTTTGTGTCGCACCCCTCATTCCACCTGTGTACTTTCAATGCCACGTAGTGCATTTTGCCTTCCCCAGAGGAGAATGTCCCTATGACAAAGGTGCAATGACTCTGATGCATACTATGCCCTCTTCAAACCAGCCAAATTGTTCTAATGTCTGTCTCTGTGACATGTAGCATGTATATTTAAGTAGTCACACAGGTAGGTGCCTATGCCAAGGGGGTGATTTGGAGTGAAGCCGTCAGTGCCGTGAGGTCGGTGGAGGGTCGGAGGCGGCACCTGCCCCAGGTGAGGAAACGCTGGCAGGATATCCGGTGCTGGACCAGGAGGATCGCCCGGGTCCTGCTGGGGGACTCACCTGAGAGCCACAAGAACCGTGGGCGCCGGCGCCTGACCCACCAGATGAAGCGTGTGCTGGCGGTGGTCTTCCCTGACTTGGATAGGAAGGGGGTAGGTACATGTGTGTTTGTTGTGTGTCACCAGCTTTTGGAAGTGCGCAGTTGCATGGATACACTGCCAGGGTTCATATGTGCAGTACATATCCTGTTCCCCAAAGTAAACCGGTGCTGTTCTTCCTCCCTTCCCCTCCTTGACACGTGTTCCCTGGTCTGTGTGTAGTCACTCTTGCACAAGGTCATCTAGGCTGCCAGTTAATCCAAGTGCCCAATGCTTGCAGCATCATGTGTGGGAGTGGTGTGTAACATGTGTTGGGACCTTGCCTGTGTCCTGGCCAGTTCAGTCAATGTGGGGTCCATGTTAGTTGGCACTGATGCTGAGTCCCGACATAGGAGTGTGTCTGAAAAGTGTACTGCCTTACAGCATGCATGACCAATGTTGTGGCCTCAGACATGATGTGCATGAGTGAGAGATATGCATAGTGCAGGGACGTTTGCTTCTGTTGCAGTCATATCCATCCCGGACCATGGAGGAGTGTGGCCACTACAGTCCCCTGGGCCACCTTTTCCTAGGTATCATGTGTGTCATCCAACAATGTGGACATTCACTGTGTCTTCAGCATAGGTTGGGCCCTGTGGCATTGTACCCTGGCCTAATGTGTATATACGTAAAGTGTGCTCCATGTGTCCACTGTACAGGGTGACCCAATTTGGCTTGTGCATACTCACAGTGGTCGGTGCCAGTGTGTTTTGGTACAACCATCTGATGATGGTTGTTTGTCAATTTTATGTGTGGACAGGCGCACAAGGGTTAGTTTGTATACATTCAGGATTTATTGAAGGGCATTTTAGTAATCCCTGAGTGAGAGGTGTAAGTACTTCCTCTGTGTCACTCACATTGTCTCAGGTAGGGGGGGGTTTGTGCGGGAAAGGCCTACATGTCCAAGCCGTATGTGTCCTTGCCAGGTCTGGCCTGTGTGTGATGATTGTCTGGACATACACTCAACATGCAGTGACCCAGTCATGTTGGGCAGGGTTTAATGTATTTGCTAAGCAGCATGTGCCAAAAGTTACAAGACATGGTTCCTGCTCATCCCTTTTTTGGCTACGGTGTGTGGTCCAGATGCTGTACTCAACTGTCCCCAGAGACTTGCTCCTCTGTCTAATTTGAAATCAAGTTCTTTGCTGTTGTGTCATGCTCTCCATTGTTTCTCAGTGGCATGGTGGGTCAACCAACTGTGTGGTGCAGGGCCTACATATGTGCGTAGTATTGTAGATGTTACTGATGTTGCTTTTCATGCTATGCACTGTGACCTATGTTGTTTTGAATCATATGTCATATGTATACAGGTGTCTGATTATTTCCTGTCTCTTCACCTTGCCCACAGCAGCGTCGGGGGAAACCGAGGGAGACACTGGCATGGAAATTGAGGAGGGATCCAGCAGCGGTGCCACCAGTGCTGGCGAGTCTGTCTCAGCGAGTGGCACGGAGGCGGAGGGGAGTGCGGCGGAGGACCTGTCCAGTCCCACCACCGACTATGACGCTGACGGGTCCAAGGCTGAGCTCCCTGAGAGGGCGGACGCTGCTCCCAGAGCTGAGAGCAGCACTCCATCTGTCGCCGCCCCCTCCATTCCCATCACCCGCCTCCCACCTGCTCGGGTCCCTTCCCACCGTGCTAGGCGCCAACAGGTCTCCTTCGTGCCAGGCATCGCACCCCCTGCCCCTGTCTCCCCTGCTGCCATCAATGCCGAGTCTGTGGACATTCAGCGGCAGTTGCAGGTTGGTCAGGCATCGATGCTTACTGTCCTCCATGAGCACACCAGACTGCTGACACAGATGTTGTCGTACATGGAGGGCATGTCAGCAGCGATGTCTGATCAACGGATGTTGCTGAAGTCCATAGACTCCTCACTGACTGCAGCAGTGGATCTCCAGCAGTGCTCCGTTCCCCCCCTACCCCTGCACCATCCACACTTCCTACTCCCATGCCTGTCCCACGCATACCCAGACGTCCCCATGCGCGCACCCCACCAGACACAGGCAGCACACCACCAGGGAAGGCAAAGCACACTCCTCCAGTCATGCACACACAGGGGGAAGTAGGCACACCCACTGGGTCTGGGGGCAAACGGCAGGCACGCAGCCAGAGTGGGAGTCCACATTCCTCAAGACCCACTTCCTCCAAAACCACTCCCCTTAGCTCTCCTAGCCAACTGTCACCGAATGAGTCCTTGGTGGCCACTGTGTCCCTCAGCCCCAGTGTGGCACCACCCTGCAAGCGGTGGAGGCAGTGCCCGGCCGCGGGAGTAGAGTCCCCCCCTGTCCACACCCCCCCCCCGGGAGCGCTGCAACCCATCCCTCTGACCCCCCCCTCCTTGGGGCCTGTGGTTCATTCGGGTGCAGGGGAGACGCTGGGCGACCTGGCAGTAGTGTGTAGCGCCGTGCTGGAATCCACCTTTGGCGCTGCCCCACCCCCTGTGGTGGAGTCGTCCCACAACACCTACCCTTGCCACTCCTGTCCCTGCGGTGCCTGGTCCTTCCCCCCACATGATGCCCCCCTTCTGTGGATGAAATGGACATGTGAACTGTGCAGGCAAGCTAGGGGACACACGTCCCGATGTGTACCCCCCCAGGACTTTGCTGATGGCCTGGCCCATGGGCCTTGTAAATAGTGGACATTTAAAACAATTTATTTTGAATGCTGAATAAAGCATTTTGGTTTTTTTTTGCACACTTATGCTTTCCTGGACTTGCTGTTGGTGGTGCTGATCCATGATTTGGGGTGGTGATAATGTGTTAGGTGTCTGGGAAATGTTGTAGTGTGCTGCTCATGGGGTGGACCCTGGTATCTGTGTGCCATCACAAGGGCTCTGCAAATAATCTTTGCTCATGTGTGCTCTTACTGTATGGTGATATTGTCCCAAGGTGTGTTCCTTCCTCTGTGGACCCTGACATCTTCCCTGCAGGCTGTTTCCCAATTGTTGTGCTGAGCTGTGTCTACATATCCTGGATGTGTAACGGATCCCTTCAACTTTGGCCATGCCTGCTCAGCAATGTCTCCACCTGCATCATTTGTGGCATCCTTGGTGGTCACTGTACTAGTGTATGGAGTATATTGACATGACTTCATGTGGACATGTTCCCTTTTACGCCCTATGCATGTGTGTACTCCCAGCCTCGCACACATGTGTTACGTGTTCTGCAGGGTCTTTGGTCACCTAACAGACAATTGTGGGCATTGTATCTGTGGGTACTCCACCCTTTTCCTTCCATGGGAGGCAACAACTTGTTGGCTGCCCCAGCACCTGTACATTCCTATCAGTCCTGGAATGTGTGTGACAGTGTGTGTTTCCTTTGGGTCTCTTAGATTAGTAAGGTGGCACATGAGTATACAGTCTTGTTGCATGCTCTCATTGTGTGTATTGTGCTGCCAGCACCAGGGGTGGGTATGCATGTGTCATATGTCTGGGCACTGCTGGGGGGACTCTGCACCCACCCCTCCTATGTCTGGGCACTGCTGGGAGTGATAGGCACCCACCCCTCCTATGTCTGGGCACTGCTGGGAGTGATAGGCACACACCCCTCCTATGTCTGGGCACTGCTGGGGGGACTCTGCACCCACCCCTCCTATGTCTGGGCACTGCTGGGAGTGATAGGCACCCACCCCTCCTATGTCTGGGCACTGCTGGGGGGACTATGCACCCACCCCTCCTATGTCTAAGCACTGCTGGGGGGACTCTGCACCCACCCCTCATATGTCTGGCACTGCTGGGAGTGATAGGCACCCACCCCTCATATGTCTGGGCACTGCTGGGAGTGATAGGCACCCACCCCTCCTATGTCTGGGCACTGCTGGGGGGACTCTGCACCCACCCCTCCTATGTCTGGGCACTGCTGGGGGGAGTCTGCACCCACCCCTCATATGTCTGGCCACTGCTGGGAGTGATAGGCACACACCCCTCCTATGTCTGGGCACTGCTGGGGGGACTCTGCACCCACCCCTCCTATGTCTGGGCACTGCTGGGAGTGATAGGCACCCACCCCTCCTATGTCTGGGCACTGCTGGGGGGACTCTGCACCCACCCCTCATGTGTCTGGGCACTGCTGGGAGTGATAGGCACCCACCCCTCATATGTCTGGGCACTGCTGGTAGTGATAGGCACCCACCCCTCCTATATCTGGGCACTGCTGGGGGGACTCTGCCCCCACCCCTCCTATGTCTGGGCACTTCTGGGGGGACTCTGCCCCCACCCCTCATATGTCTGGGCACTGCTGGGAGTGATAGGCACACACCCCTCCAATGTCTGGGCACTGCTGGGAGTGATAGGCACACACCCCTCCTATTTCTGGGCACTGCTGGGAGTGATAGGCACACACCCCTCCTATGTCTGGTCACTGCTGGGGGGACTCTGCACCCACCCCTCCTATGTCTGGGCACTGCTGGGGCTGATGGCCACACACCCCTATGTGTCTGTCGACTGGCGTGGTATGACCCGTACCCACGTCCTACGGCCTGGGTACGGCCCGTACCACCATTGCAGTGGTGATGTAGGGGTACGCTTGGTACGAGCCATACCCACGTCCTTGAGGCATGGGTACGGGTTGTACCCCCATTGTTGGGGTGCCGTAGGGGTACGTACCGTACCCATGCCTTTAGGATGTGGGTACGGCCCGTACCAAGCGTACCCCTACATCGCCACTGCAATGGTGGTACGGGCCATACCCATGCCTGTGGGACGTGGGTACGGGCCGTACCACCATTGTGGCGGTGACGTAGGGGTATGCGTGGTACGGGCCGTACCCACGCTCTGGGGGCGTGGGTACAGGCCGTACCACCATTGTTGGGGTGCTGTAGGGGTACGCACCGTACCCACGCCTTAAGAGCGTGGGTACGGGTCGTACCACGCCCACCCCTACCTCACCCCAAGAATGGCGGTACGGCTCGTACCAATGCCTTTGGGACGTGGGTACGGGCCGTCCCGCCATTGTTGGGGTGCCGTAGGGGTATGGCCCGTACCCACGCTTTAAGGGCGTGGGTACGGGTCGTACCACGGACACCCCTATGTCACCCCAACAATGGCGGTACGGCCCGTACCCATGCCTTTGGAGCGTGGGTACGGGCCGTACTGCCATTGTTGGGGTGACGTAGGGGTGGGCGTGGTATGACCTGTACCCACGCTCTTAAGGCGTGGGTACGGGCCGTACCGCCATTGTTGGGGTGACGTAGGGGTGGGCGTGGTACGACTCGTACCCAAGCTCTTGAGGCGTGGGTACGGTGCGTACCACAATTGTTGTGATGCCGGTTCGCGTCCATGTTGACTTCTGTTGTGGCGGACGCAGGCCTTGGTGGAGACGCCCCCGAAGTGACCAGGCCCTGGGGGTCAGGTATGTACAGGGCATGTTTGATTTTGGACTTGGGTGGGGGTTATGTTTCCTGCCCCTGCCCCCCCCTTTGACCCTGGGTGTTGTTCTGACCTTCTGCGGCGTCTGCGCCGGTTCCTGTACACCAGGTGGACTGCAATGAGGGCCGGGATGACACTTAGGTTTGGGTCCATGGCTGTCCGTCGCGTACAGGTGCTCCTTGTGCGCGTCGTCCTGATTTCCCGAAAGTTTTTGGCTCCCGTAAAATATTGTCCGTGCGGAGTGACGTCGGTACGAATCGTACTTGCTGGTTCGTGAAACGCTGCCTGACTCCGTCCGGACGTCACGTCCACGGTGTCCCGGATCGGAATTGTGGGTATTTTTTGTTCGGTCGGTGTTTTTTACGATTTGTACGCAAATGGTGTTTGCGTACGAATCGTACTTGCATGTTTGTAAGGTATTTCGACCGGGTACGAGTCGTACGGAGAAAACGCTCCGTCCGACGGTTCGTACCCGGTTTATCCAGGATTGGAATCGGCCCCATAGTTGTTAAAAATATCGAAATATTATTAATGTTATGTATTTTACTATTTTGTATGAGAATTGTTTGTTATTTTATTATATGTGTTAAAATTTTAGAAGTTAATATATTTTTTTAAGTTGAATTTTGTGTTTTTAGGTCTGTAGCGGGATGAGGGTTTATAGGGGAATAGGGTGGAAGCAATTTAATTATATAGTTTTATTTATTATTTATAGTAGTTAATAATATTTTTTAAATTGAATTTTGCGTTTTTAGTTCTGTAGCGGGTTGTGGGTTTATAGGGGAATAGGGTGGGAAGAAATGTAATTATATGAAAATTATTATATATATTTTATTTATTCATAATTGTATAATTGTGATGTTATTGAGTTATAAATGTGTTAATTAAATAATTAATAATTGTTTGATAACTAGTTGTTAATTTAGAGCCCCCCCCTTGCTTTGAGACAATCAAGGCCTCCGGTTGCACCCTAAAAAAGGACCATAATGATCGGGTAACTCTCACTTTGTTATGCGAGGAGACACTTTTTTTACTCCAACCTTTTATACTCCTTCCTTTCACTTGATAGTTCTCAAAGGCTGTGCCCTGGTTAGAGAATATAGTGCTATTAGCCCTCGTATTCTCTGAGTCCTGACTTCCTTCAGAGTGTAACTCTAATGGCTCTACTATCTCGCTATCCTTTCCCTTTGCATTTGTTTTCCACTGGCCAGCCTCACTCTTTCTACGTTTTCCTCTCTTTTTCCCCCCCTCTTGTTAACAGCCGTCACCAGGCTGAAAGAATTGTGTGCCTCCACTTTCCCCCCTGAATGCTTGTATTCCTCATTCAGAATGGCAAAATTAGATTCTGCCTCTTGCACGGGGGATGCCACACTCTTACCGCCAGATATGTTGCTAGAAACAACAGGGGGAGGAAAAACGCCCGGCACCAAACTTCTCTCCTGGTTAAGCCAGGCTCTCTCCCCGGCACTGACTACAGCCTTTGCAACTCCCACTCCTTCGTCGCCAGCCACCGGCGCAAAGAACCAACTGATGCTGGCACTGCTGCTACTAACCCGGAGGAGACCGCGGGCCGCCGCTCTGCGACCGCATCTCAACTCCAGGGCGGCTCCATACCAGCGTGGGAGATGGAGTGGACAGGTCGGGCGCGAGACACCGGATGGCTGAGTGAAAGTCCTGATACACATTCAGCCAGTAACGCAGAAGTCTCAAACCCATCCGAATCTCTGAGCAGCTCCATGATCAGCTCACTCCATTGCCGGTAACGCACTGCAAGCTAATACAAGGGGTAGAGGGTGCTCTCTGGACGCGCGCTCGGCTCAGCTAGCGGGCGCCATGTTTCCCAAACACCCACAATTCTTAAAAGCGGGTAAAAGTTGTTTGCACCCCGTTGTGGTTTTTATAGGTGTAAATGGTGGGAAGTAATTTATTTTTTATTGATGATTTATTAATTATTTGTTAATTAATTTGCATTAATTAATTTGTTAATCAATTTGTAATAATTTATTTGAATTAATTAATTAGTAATCATTAATTGTAATTGTGTAATCAATTTTAGATGTGTGTTGTGGATATTATAGTGTTAAACAATGTGTAATTAATTAATGTTTATTATTTGATGTAATAATAATATATTTACATTTCAATAATAATTATGTTAATAATAGGAATAAAATTTAATACAAATGTTGATGTTTATTTTTTTATTGGTGTGGTATCCAGCACTTTCCCTACTGTTGCACTCACTGGAGTAGGAATAGTCATTTTGACCCCTCTGCTATCCAACACTTTCCCTACTGCTGCACTCACTGGAGTGGGAATAGTAATGTTTACCTCTCCGCTATCCAACACTTTCCTTGCTGTTGCACTCAGTGGAGTGGGAATAGTAATTGTTACCCCTCTGCTATCCAGCACTTTCCCTGCTTTTGCACTCACTAGAGTGGGAATAGTAATTTTTACCCCTCCGCTATCCAGCCCTTTCCCTGCTTTTGCACTCACTGGAGTGGGAATAGTAATGTTTACCCCTCCGTTATCTAATACTTTCCCTGCTTTTGCACTCACTGCAGTGGGAATAGTAGTTTTTACCCCTCCTCTATCCAACACTTTCCCTGCTTTTGCACTCACTGGTGTGGGAATAGTTATTTTTACCCCTCCGCTATCCAGCACTTTCCATACTATTATATTTATTGTTTTGCAAAATGTATTCCTAATATTTCTTTTAATAGTTTAATGTGTTAATTAGTTATAGAATTTTTTATTTTATTTTAAATTATTCATATATGTATAGTTTTTTATTTTCATATAATTTAAAAAGTTTATAAATTAAGTAAAGATAATAGTTAATAAAATGTTTTAAAGTAAATATATGTATTTGTACACATTTTTGTGTGTTTATATTTTTTTAAGTAAGTTTATTTGTTATATTTATTTAAACTATATATAAATGCAATTTATTTTGTTAAAAATATTAATACTATTTAATATATTTTATTTAAGTTATATAATTTGTTCAGGTTGATATTTTTTAGATCTATATTTTTTACTTTTATATTTTTGTATCAATATAATTGTACTTACCTGTTTAAGTATAGGGAGTCGACATTTTTGAATTCGATATTTTTACTACAATATTTTTGTAAACTATATTTTTTACATCAATATTTAATCAGGGAACCCTTTTAGACACCTCCCACTGCCTCCACCACCACATATTTACTGCAGCTGGACCTGAATCCCATTATCAATCTCTCACTGAATTGAAATCAAAGACTAGTACAGCACTTGCAAGACCTCCTTAAATGACTTGAATCTGAGATAGGTCACTTATGAGTATCAAAGGATGGTTTGCCTGTTTTTTGGTATATACTTGGCATTTTTTGTCTAACAAAGAAACTGGCTTACAGCTTGTTGATAGCTTTGTATCTGTTATGGTTTTGTGTAATACCATAAGTTGTATTTTGTGAATAAAATAGAAATAGATAAATTAAACCTTGGTCTTGTGCAGTAGAAATATTTTGCTAATATATGATGTAATCATTTCTGGACCCAGGGCTTTCCCAATGTTAAGATCTTTTATTGCATCTCTAATTTCTTTTAGGGATGTGTACGTCAACATAATGCACTGCGGTTCTTGGTGTCATGGTGTTTTTATTGAAGGTAATGATCAGCCACTTTGTATTGTTGGCTCCTTGATTAGAATTTCTATTCTGCCTTTTTTCTTTTCAAACGTCTGGAACATAGTCCATTAATCATTGTCTCTAAAGTTTTTACAATATGAAAAAAATATGGAGCAGGCTACTTTCACCTTTTTTTTATATGTGGATATGGTCTGTTGCTTCAGGAAATCTCAATTCATGATTTAAGTTTGTGCTTGTCTTTCCATATGTTTTGTCTGGAACAAGAAGGATGACGGTATCAGTGTCTCCATTAGAATCATAGCCTCTTTCTATTCTGTCTTTCCACATCACACCTCTGTTCCTTGCTGTTGCCCAGAAGGAGATTGATGGAAGCTGTCAGTGCCTTCATCAGGATCCTATCATCTCTGCCTGGCCTCTTCTGTTCCAATTATCGTGTCCTATTTTTCCATTTGCGGTGTGTTGATTTCTTCCTGCCCCCTTTATCTACTGTCTCCCTAAATAAGCTCCTCTGTTTGTGTCCCATCTACCATTTGAAACCTAAGCCCAACCCATCCTTTCGGGCAGCGTCCTACCATGGCCATTAATGGCAGGTTCTATTTTTGTTTTATTGGGAGAGTTCAGCAATAAATACAAATGACATTCACTCAAACAATGCATTTTAGTAAAAAACACTGTCCACATTTCTATAAATCCCTTATGGATAATACAACCAGTACATAATCTAATATGGCACATTTTCCAAGTACTCCTGTCCGCCCCCGCGCACAACACTCTCTCCGATCCCCCTATATCTGGTCTCCTGATTAACAGCGGCTCTGCAGTTAAGCACGCCACCGGTATCGCAGATCTCATACTGAGCCAAAACACTGGCTTGGCAATCCTGACCAAATCATGGCTTAATGGATCCTCATCTCCATGCCTAGACCTCCTAGTCTCTCCCAACTACAACATTGCAAGGCTGGAGAAGCAATCGAGCAAAAAATGGGGAGGGATTGCCTGCATCTACCGCTCTAATCTCCTTGTCACGGAACTCCTGGCAGATACCTCTGACTCCTGTGAATACCTGGTACTCTCCATAGGCAGCAACACCACGCAACTGTGCAATCTGCACATCTTTAACCACCCCCCAGGCACAAATGACATCTTCACTGACCACCTAATGGAACTAATTACAAACAAAGTTTCATCCAACTCCAAAGACATTTTCCTTGGTGACTTCAACCTTCACTGGAATGAACCCAATGAGCCTCATGTCAATGCCATCAAAGATCTCCTGGCCGACCAAGCCCTAACCCAAGTCTGCTCACTCCCTACACACTCAAAAGGCGCCATTCTAGACTGGATCATCGCCAAGGAATCAACAGTCAAGCTTACTGATATAGCCCCTTGTGTTTGGTCTGACACCACACTATCACTTTCCTACTACCTGGGACCCTCAAAATACGAGCTCCACAACAGGTGATTCCTAAACGCTGGGTTAGAGACATCAAGAACCTTGATCCTAGGGAACTGGCAGCCCGTTGCCAGTCTGACTAACCTCCCCCCGATATCACAACGGTCGACGACCTCAATGACCATTACTCTGGGACCATAACTAACATTCTTGATGATCTTGCCCCGTTAAAACTAAAAAGAACCCAATTCAAAGAAAGAAACCCCTGGTTCAATGGATCCCTCAATAGCGAGAGGAGATTCCTGGGGCAGTCAGAAAGAATCTGGAGACAGCACCCATCAGCCGTTCATTTAAAACTTCTCCGCCAGGCCAGAAATACCTACAACAGAAACATCCTCAACTCGAAAAAAGAATTCCTCAGATCTGAACTGGGGAACGCCAAAAACAGACCCCGCTAACATTTCAAAATGGTCAAATACCAATCAAACAATCTGGCCAAAACATTGAAAGAAAGATCCAAGTCACTATTATCATCTGACAAATTCTCCTCCTTTTTCGCTGACAAAATCACATCTATAAGAAACGAACTTAGAACCACTACTCACTCTCAACCCCTTCCTGATCTACATCCTCCCTCCCCAGGCATCTCCCAAAAACCCAGCACACTGGACCGACTTCAAAATCTATGACAAACACTCCATCTTGAAAATCCTCTCCACCTTAAAGCCGAGCAACCACTTTAATGACCCACTCCCTCTAACTGCCTAGCTGCCTCCTCCCAATCCATCATTCTGAGCTGGACTGCAATAATCAATGTCTCCCTGCTTCAGGGATCCATACCAGACTCTCTGAAAGCTGGCCAAGTCCTCCCCATTTTGACAACACCATCGCTGAATCCTGCCTCCCCTGACAACTT
The DNA here is from genome assembly GCF_964204655.1 of Triturus cristatus. Classification (NCBI taxonomy): domain Eukaryota; kingdom Metazoa; phylum Chordata; class Amphibia; order Caudata; family Salamandridae; genus Triturus; species Triturus cristatus. The sequence continues at coordinate 372,439,962 of NC_140582.1, read as the reverse complement.
CAGACCCATTTCCAACATTCCACTATTAGCTAAAGTTCTGGAGAAATGTGTACAATAGCAGCTGAGCCAACACATCACCAACTTCCACCTACTAGATGATTTCCAATCCGGCTTCAGACCAGGGCATAGCACTGAAACCACCATTCTCCACATCGTGGATGATGCACTCCAAGCCCTTTACCAAGGCAAAACCTGTCTCTTAATCCTGCTAGACCTGTCCTCGGCCTTCGACACTGTCAACCATGAGAAATTACTTGAACGCCTCAAACTTAGGATGGGAATGGATGGCTCTGTTCTCGAATGGTTTAGGTCCTTACTCCACAACCGATCACATAGATCCCTAATTAATGGTAACCTCTCTGCTCCCTCCCCAGTCACGGTTGTAGTTCCCCAGGGATCAACCTTGTCCCCCACCCTCTTCAACCTTTACCCTGAACCGCTTGCCGAAGTACTACACACCGCAAATATATCATACAACATGTATGCTGACAATACCCAGATCTACATCAAGATCTCTTCTCTCGAGGAGATTCTCTCCATGAACGAAGCCTTGTAATTAACGGTCCAATGGCTCTCTTCCAATCAACTCAAACTTAACGCTAAAAAGACAAATTTTCTTCTAATCTCCCCACCCAAAACCAACCCTGAGACTCAGGTATGGATTAAAGCCATCACAGCCTTAAACTGCCCTCCGACCATCGTGGACTCGGCCAAATCCCTTGGGATTACCCTGGACTGCAACTTGAACATGCGGGACCACATACATTTGATGGCCAAATCAGCCAGAGTCCACCTGAGCTATCTATGGAAGCTGAAACCCTTCTTGGATACTCCCGACTTGAAAATGGCAGGTCAAGCACTAGTCATCTCTAGACTGGAATAGAGCTGTGCTACCCTCTCAGGTTTACCCAAGATCTCCCTGGCTCCTTTAAAAGCCTGCCTTAACACGGCTGCCAGGCTACTAACAGGTTCAAGAAAGTTCAATCACATTTCTCCTCATCTAAAAGCTCTGAACTGGCTTCTCCTTCAGGCCAGAATCCATCTCAAAATGGCATGTATAACGCACAAAGCATTATACTCAAACTCCCCTGCATATCTTGCCCAGAAACTCGTGATCTCCGGAGGAACCAGAAACTTGCGGTCCTCAAGAGACCTCTTGCTCCAATCTGCACTTTTTGGGGAAAAGAAAACTTACAATCGGGCCTTCTCAGGGGCCACACCAAGAATATGGAACTAACTCTCTCACTAGATTCTCTATGTCTGGTTTTAAAAATCAAGCTACATCATTGGCATATTATTTGATATTGGTCATACCACTTAGAAGTGGCATTATATTCATATTTGTCAGGTTTGCTATAGCTAAATGTTCTATAAAAAGGGCAAAAGAATAGGCGACAGGGGGCAGCCCTGTCTCGTTACCGTGTTCACATCACAAGCTCCATTGTTACTAGAGTTAATAATTATTTGAGCCGTTGCCCCTTTATATAGGCAAGAAATGATCTGGATGAATCTAATGTGAAATCCAAACTCCCTGAGAATAGCAAAGAGGCGTTCCCAGCACACTAGATTGAAAGACTTTTCTGCAGCTAATAAAAGAACAAGTGCAGGAACTCTTTTTTGTTTAAAATAATCTAAGGCTTCAATCAGAAAATTCACTTTGGAGAATAACTGCCTACCAGGAACTAAGCCACACTGATCTTGATGGACCATGGAACCCATAACAGTGCTCATTCGATTGGCCAATAGTTTTGTGACAATCTTGTTAACATTACAGAGGCTAATAGGCCTATAGGAATGTACATTTTCCTTATCTTTGTTTTTTTCCAGAAATCTAGTCACTATTGGGGTATGCAATGATGCCAGTACCTCTCCCCCTTCTATAATATGATTAGTCAGTTTTAATAGTTCAGGACATAAAACTGGTGCAATCATTTTGTACAATTCAGCTAGCAGGCCATCTGCACCACAAGGCTTCTCATTGGCTAGTGATTTCACTACCCCCTCAATCTCTTCCATAAAAGTTTTTGCTACCAACACTTGCACTTTGTTTAATCGCAATTTAGGAATATGTAGCTTACTGAGAATGCACTTAAGATGCAGCACATCTACTCACTGTTGTGTACTATGGATCGCTTCGAAGTGTTTAAGAAATTTGCCCTGTATTTGTGCAGGGACTGTTATATGCATATTTGTTTAAACATCAATAAGGGATCTGAACCCATTCTTCACTTGTAGTTCTTACGTCAGCCAAGCTAAAAACTTACCAATGTACTCGCTCTCCTCATATACTTTTTGAATGTATGCGGTGTTAGCAATATACCCTCGCTCATAAAAATACTCTTGCATACTCATTCTCGCCTGTCTGTGCACCAGTTTATTGGCTGTAGCTTTAGTTTGCAAATAATATGTGCCTGCCTGGTAAAGTTCTGATTCGAGCTTTGTTCTGCATGCTGATAAGCATTTCCTCTGCAGACTCTACCTAGAAGTAATACAGCCTCGGATAGTTGCTTTAAATGCCTCCCAAATATTTTCTACCCTGGTTGTGTTTATATTCACCTTAAAGTAGTTTATTATTTTATTTTGGATCTCTTTACACCATTCTTTATTTTCTAAGTTTATTTTTTTTAAAAGCCATCTTCTGGTGGATCTTTCAACCCTTAACCCTAACACTTCCATGGTGACCATGCCTTGGTCTGAAAAATCTATTCTGGATGTGTGTATCACTCTGTAGAATCAGAAAAGCAGAATTATTCCAGCTCATCTGCATATTTCTCCCCCCATAAATCTGGCAAATCCAAACCCTTTATGCACTCTGTCTTGGCACTAATCATAAAGGTTTATTCTTCTTGAGTTGAATCTGAAGAGGAGTTATGCTCCGGGTCCAGAAGAAAATTAAAATTTTCCCCTATCGTCACATACCCTGGGATAGTCATCAGTACCTCATATGACTCTGCCAATGGCACAGGGTTATCTAAAATCTGAGCATATATTGTGACTATCATCAGTCTGCTTTTATTAATTTAACCACTGACCAACACCCACCTGCCATCTTTATCTGTTTGGGAAAAGGTGATTTGAAATAGGAAATGCTTATCGATAAAAATTTCTATTGCCTCTATGGATGGCACTGGCATTCGATATACACTGATATACACTGATAGCCTGCCCATTGCTTGAACATTTTAAATGTAGTTTTTTTTATCCATCTAATTTCTTTCTTGCACAAGCACTAGATCTGATGAGTGGCCTCTCACCCAGTCATCATTTGCCAGCGCAGAGCATTTATTATTCAGGCCGTTGGCATTTAACGTAACAATTTGCATACGATCTTTATATACTTTCATCCATTCCCCAAAAACCAACACTTGTTTTACAATTTGACCTAAAGTGCAGTGGATTGACACCTCAGGTAGTATTGATAGCTTCTCTCCCACGCATAAATGTGTGTGGTTTTCCTAATCCTATAAAATTGTGAAACAATGTGCACATTTGGTTGAATCCACTCCCTGTTTCACTTACTAGCACAAGAATGCCTTCCCAAGCACCTCCCTGGCATCCCTTGAGTTGAAAGTGCAATGTGCTTAAATATTCTCATCACATAAAAATACCATGTGTTGTTGGCTGTGTTTGATTGGGATGGACTCGCTGTGAACCCGACTGGCGATCCGGCCCAAAAGAGACTTTCCCTCTTTCATGGAAGTGACACACTGATTCTACCGCTCCATGCTGCATAGGAAGAAGGAAGGAAGTGCCCCAGAGTCTCCAACTCCTGTTCCTGTTCAGCAGGCTCCTCCCAGTGCTTTGTCCATCTCCTGGTCACTTTTCAATTGGATTTGAGCTGGAAGGATAACTCTTTGTGTCTGCTGCATAATATTTCATTGGATTTGAGGACTTTGAATTTGAGATTTCAAAAGGTTGGAGGCTCTCCTCTTGGAGGAGTTTGTGGATTTAAAGCTGGGAGCATGACCCGCTCGCCTCTGCACATACAAGAGGATTCTCCCTGACACCGGAGTGTGGAGGAAAGGAAGATCTGAAAATAGATACGATTTGAGACAAGAGTCACTCTGTCTATACATCCTTCTGCACAACATTGTAACTCTTGAACAAGGTAGTCTCTGTCCCACACCTTACTACATACACCGGTTTCTTTTCAGAGAAGATTCAGGATAATGTATTTCTTTTCTATCGCGTAGTAACAACACTCATTGAGAAAGATCTCTGTGAAGATCAAAGTACTTAATTACACTCTACTATACACATCCATTGTTCTGTAGAGGACTGTCACACAAAAGCCTGGTGCCATATTCCTCCCATACCCCTGCATAACGATGCTGCCGGGAGGGAAACGGCTCATTGGGGACATCTCGCCTTTAAACAACTCTTCGCCTACCTCGTTTGCCGTGAGGGGAACGGCCTTATCAGGACTTCATATCCCAGAATTCCCAGTCCGGGGCGCTTGCCGTAGTTGTCATCAAGGCAGCGCCTGGGCTCTACATAAGGCCCGCAACTGACCCGCTGCGCGGGACGCGCTTACAGCCTGGTGCCATATTCCTGCCATACCCCTGCATAACGATGCTGCAGTGAGGGAAATGGCTCATTGGGGACATCTCGCCTTTAAACAACTCTTCGCCTACCTCGTTTGCCGTGAGGGGAACGGCCTTATCAGGACTTCATATCCCAGAATTCCCAGTCCCGGGCGCTTGCCGTAATTGTCATCAAGGCAGCGTCTGGGCTCTACATAAGGCCCGCAACTGACACGCTGCGCGGGACGAGCCCGGGCAAAGCCCGGGCCAAGGGCGGACCCGTCCTTGCCCGTCATCGCCAGGTATTGCCAGGGCAGGGCCAACCCCCTAACGCCGTCTCCTGCTGGGGTTCTTAAGGTATTGGTGTTTAGTTGGCGCTGTTGGGGCTCACATATTTGTTCATAATTGTTTGTCATCCCTGACATCAGGGATTAAGATCTCATTGTTAGTAGCGGATATAGTACAGCTTACTTTGTTTTTCTGTGCCGCTGTTATAATATCTGGATACATCCACAAGTATACATATTTGGAGCCTGGTGTGCACTTCTGATCTAATAGGGATTGAGAAGCGCTTTCAGTAGAAAGAAATGACAACAAAGTCGGGGAAGCTGGGGAAGAGTGGGAAAGTGGTCCCTACAGGCTCAGTTATGGGAACATTGGACCAATTTATCGTACGTGCCTCTTCTATTTTGGCCTATGAAATTGATTGTACCGAAAAAAGACTATCATTGGACATTGCGGCCAATAGAAGGTCCTCTATGGGTCTTTTAGCTGGTGCGTTGTCTCCTATCCCCTCTAACAGCATTCCATCTATCCCTATTACTATCCCGGGCCCAGAAGTCCAGCCAGTCGATTGTACCGGAACGGTCCAGGATGTTCACACTGCCCTTGTACATGCAGCCTCTAATGAATCCCATAGGGGGTTGGAACCCGCTTCAACACTTGTATCTCCATCTGAGGGCCAAATGGGCTCTTTTGTTGGTAGTATATCGCCTAATCCTGTGGAGAGTAATGCCAGGACTCGCTATAAACGTAGCGTAGAACCAGCGCCCCCACTGCTAGTAACTAAGAGGAAGCGTGGGAACACGGCACAGAAGGGCAGGAAGGCCAAACTCCTGAAGCCAAATGTTTTGACTGAAAATTCGGGAGATGGATTGCCGCCCGTAGAGAATAGTGCTGAGTTCTCGTCTTTAAGGACGGTCGAGTCTGGTCAAGAATTGTTGCCTGCGGTAGTTACTCCGTCTAAATTATCACAGACAACATGGGATAAAATTGAACAGCTATTCAATAGAATTTGTATCCCTATCTACAAAAGATTGATCTCTATAGAGGAAAGACTTGACCTATTTGAAGGTGCAAATGTAAAAACTACTAATAATGTAAGGGCCAAGGATAATGCTAGTACTGGTCAGAATATAATGGGGTCCATTGAGATTAGTTCAAGGCTAGAACCTCCAGCACAGCCCCCACAGATTGCTGTATCTAAAAGTAACCCTACTGTGAACGCGAGTGCTTCTAATCCCCAGACCTCCACTGGGCCTATAATTAGATCACAGGCCCCATGTGGAGTGGATGTATCATTGGGTGGTTCCAACCTAACCCCCCCGGTCTCTGATAGGGGTAGCAGGGTGCCAAATGATCTATATTTAGGCAGACTCCCATGTATAGACCTCCCTCCTGCATCTACCCCATATGTGTGTATTTTGACGGGGGTACCTGTATTGAGAAAGGGTCAACGCGAGGATTACATCAATTTAAAAAATAAGTGCGTACATTGGCTCAACGCGAACCGACCATTACCCCCTGGTGTTTTGGCAAAAATTATTTTTGCAAGGAGGGTGGATTGGGTTGGGCCAACAAAGAAAACGATCAAGGGTGACTGTATCATTATTAACTTTGGGGACACCAGGGCGGGGGAGCATATTTGTGGCCGTTATCACCAAGTCATGTCTTCTAGGATAATACCCCTTCCCCTAACATATTTCTACCCTGCCCCCCATTCTGGCCCCTGGGAAGTTAGTGAAAGATGGAACGATACGGTTGGGGGTCTTAGGGGGGAGCTAGGCGTTCTGTTGGAAAATAGATTTTATGTTTTATCTGGTTTAGAGGAGTGTGATTGACAACAAACTACAATTAATTATCACAATTCGGCATGTACCCCAAAAGGCATATACTTTCCAGATTTAAGCCCGAAGATGCCCGACGTGGGACATAGTAATAGGATTGTATCTAGTCATCTTCTGAACAGGATTATAGCAAGTAAAACCCCTACCTATGTCAGTGGGAAAAGACACGGGGAAAATGGGAGTAATGACCGAGTATTACAATTAAGGACGTCTACGACCTAGGGTCCTCCCCTTTTTAACCTAGATAGCCCTATGATTAAGGATCCTTGTACTCAGGGACCACCGGCTTTGAAGTTCCTTTCCTGGAATATTGCAGGGTTGGGTTCCAAAATGGCTTATTCCGAATGGTCGGATTTTATTGAAACCCACGATTTAGTTTTTTTTCAAGAATCATGGGCAATAGTGCCCCTGTTTCGCTTGGGGTATCTTACCTTCCAGATCCCTGCAGTAAGACAGGAGAAGGGCCGCCCAATGGGGGGCTTGATCATTTGGGTAAAGCAGGCTTTAAGGTGTAAAATCATACAAGCACCCACAAATAGCATCGACATCCTTGCAATAAAAATCATTCCAGAAAAAAGTCCTAGCCTATATATCTTTAATGTCTATGCCAGAGGCTTGGTGGGTGGCCGACGTTCTGATGTTGTAGCCGACCTGGATAGGCTATTGGACGATGTACCAAGGGAATTTAGCACAGTGGTCGTGGGGGATTTCAATACTACGTTTGAACCCCTTGGGCTAAAGGACCATGACCTAACGGAGGATGAGGATATAAAATGGGGCATACCCACCCTTGAGGCCGAGCCAATTAAAAAATGGACAGAGGCGGCCATACAAATGAAAGGGCTGTGTATTGGGCATCAGTTGAGGGCCATAAATGGGATCACAATATCTGAAAAGAAAGGGGCCAATACCTTTAAAAATGAACGTAGGGCAAGTCGTATTGACTATGTCTTGGTAGGCCTGGACTTGTGGCACTGCGTGAGGGATATGACCGTGGTTACTAGGTTGGAAAGTGACCATGACCCACTCATTGTTACAATGTACGGGTTACTAGAAGAAGTAATGCAAGTTAACCCAGTGGTAGAAAGTGACGACCTGGTACTGGCAAATGATGTTCGGCATCTACGATGGAAAAATGTTGCAAGATCCCAGACAGCATTGTCAGCGATGAATAATGAGGTGGAAAGGGTATTAGAAATTTGGGGTTTGGATGAAGGCAGCCAGATTCCCTTGACCCAGATTACTGAGATGCATATAGCCCTGTTTGAACAACTGAAATTGTTCTTTTGTAAACCTGCTAAGCACAGTCAGGGCAAGAAAAAGGATACTGTTGGATGGTTTACCAATAATTGTCGACAGTTGCGGAGAAATTTGGGCCTAGTTATAGGAGAGGGAGACCCAGTGAAAGTAAGGTTGGCACGGGACTCCTATAAAAGAGCAGTTAAAGCTGCAAAAAAAGTATGGGACCAGGCAAGATGGACAGAGCTTAAAGAAGCTTGTGAGTCACGTAACTCAAAAACATTCTGGGACACATTTAAGTGGGACAGGGGAGGGAATCCGGACCCCCGCAGAATAATGTTGCACACCACTTATGGGTGGAATATTTCAAATCCCAGTACGCCTCCTTAGAGGACGAACAGTCCATGGGCCCTATTGAGTTAACCTTTTTCTCTGGCGAGGTGTTCACGCTAGGGGAAGTAGATAGGGCCCTGGATACTATTACCCCTAGTCGTGCTCCTGGAATGGATAACATTCCCGGAGACGTGTTTTTGAATTATAAAACCTCATGGCGTCTGTACATAAAATATCTAGCAAATGCCATTGCGTGTGGGGCACCAATCCCGGCCTCTTGGAAAGTGGCCAAGATAATACCGGTTTTTAAAAAGGGGGATAAATCTGTTGCCGCCAATTACAGACCAATAAGTCTTATAGACTCCATCCAAAAGATCATGAGCAGAATGATTTTACAAAAGCTACAGTTATGGATGGATGATGAGCAAATCCTTACCCCACTGTCTTCCGTTTTATTAACATCTATTGGAAGACAGTTATACTGGAGAAAGGAGCCCTCTATGCGGTATTTGTTGATTTGAAGGCAGCCTTCGATCTGGTCCCACGACGAAGGCTGTGGGATGTCCTAAGCGAAATGGCGATGCCGGCTGAATTGCTGTTTTTGATCGTCCGCTTACATGAGGATAACCACGCGCGGGTCCAGTGGGGTGTTAAGGGTGAGGTTACTGAAGCATTCCCCGTTGACAGAGGAGTGCGCCAGGGTTGTGTGCTTGCGCCTACCCTGTTTTCGCTCTTCGTGAACGGGGTGGCCGATTTCCTCTTTGAGACCCCCACCGACGCCCCTGTGCTGGCGAAAGAATATATTCCTATCCTCTTGTTCGCGGACGATACCCTGATAATATCCAAGACCCCTAGTGGTTTACAGAGAGCCCTTAGCAGGTTTGAGGCCTTCTGTGTAACCCGGGGACTTGTAATAAATACAGAAAAAACAAAGTTTATGACTTTTAATGAGCATAAATCTTTTAGGGGTAGGGTATTCATGAATGATGTACCTCTTGATAGAGTAGATGCTTTCACGTATCTGGGGGTTACACTCCAGTCAGACATGAGCTGGTCCAAACAAATTAACTAAGCCACCCTAAAACATAAACAACAGGCGGGGATTCTCATGGTTAACTTTAACACTTCCTTTTCTAAACCAATCGGCCCATTGATGGAAATTTATGGTTTGAAAGTCCTAAGCTCCACCCTATATGGTGCGGAGCTATGGGGGTTCCAGAACCTTCATACCATAACTGTTGCCGAAAACGACTTTTTGCGTAAGGTCATTGGCGTCCCAAAAAGCACCCCCATGTGCCCATTATTGCTTGATCTGGGAAGGAAAGCACTTAGAGATTTGGCTAAACTTCGCCCTCTTTTATACTGGCGAAGATTGTGGTGTACGATTGAACTTTCACACTACGCCAAAGGGGTAAAAGACGTAATGGACTTAGACCGTTTTCACAGGATCAAATGGCTACGGGAGTTAAGGTCGCTGTTGGTGAAATTAGATCTGTTAGAACTTTGGGCTGACCCCCAAAATGCTTCTTTTCCTTCAAAAAAGATATTGAAGGAGAAGTATTGGGAGATGATAATGGAATCCGCTCGTGTGAAGGATACAACAAAACATCTGTCAGGCCGTTTTCTTGAATTTAAGGCAAAACCCGTATTAGAACATTATTGGGACTTTATAGAGAAACCTCTAGATAGGAAGCTTTACTTTCAAATGAGGATTGGTACCCTTGCCATTAGATCATTTACCGGCAACTGGGTTGGGGCTATTACGAAAGCCTGCCCAAATTGCTCAGATAAAGATGAAACGGTTAGCAATTTGTTGTTTTTTTGCCCACTGTATAAAAAACCTCGGGCCAAGTGGGTAATACCTATTTGCAAGCTTTTAGGCTTTAGTAAACACGAGGAGGCCCTAAGAATTCTTACAACGGACCCCTCACAGCCTATAGCTGTTGCAATGGCTAAGTTTCTAGGTTGGGCCTGGCTCGTTAGAGCTAGGGTGTTGACCAGGCTTACTGATTCTACTGCCCTTAGTCCCAATGACATGTACTGCTTGAGATAAATTGTATGATTATGAATTTTAATGTTTTACTATCAACATATGCAGCAGTACTTATGTTTAATTCGTTTTTAAATGTTTTAGACTCAGTATATTTATAATCTTATTATATATGTTTTAATGTATATGTTCTGCTTTTATGACTAATCTGTCGAATAAAGCTTTGTTGTATTGCGAAAAATACCAACCCCCGCTTACATACAGACAGGCAGCAAAATTGCCAAATCCCCTAAAAGTTAAAGTGCATTTCTGAAGCGTTTTTGAGATTCCCACACGGCACTGAAGCTTTGAAATGGGATTAAAGTGGCTAAGTGCATTGTTTAAACTTTGGAGGATACCCCCCACAATTTACCTAAAAAAGTTCATTGTGCCTCAAATGCAGTGCAATCTTGCATTACCGGAGGTTTTTTTTTCTTACCACAGGGAAGCCATCACTAAAGTAAACCAAGACATTCCATATCTGGCTACAAAACATTTTGAGGTGCTTAACCGCATGTAATCTGTGCGATGTTAGTATCCCAAGCTCAACCAGCCCTTTACATTTAGATTGCATTGCTTCTACTTTCACTAAGCAGATTCAATCATCGAAGTACCAATTGTGAACTGTTCCATTTTTCCCCCACTGTGGCCCCATCCCCACCACTCTACCCATGCTGTGTGCTCCCCTGGGGGAGGATTGCCCACATGTCCACCTTCTCACCCACCTACACCTTGGGTGCCATGATCCTGCACCCCCTCGCACTCACGTCCCTGGGTAATCCAAAGAGTCCCCGGCCTCCCTTCCCGACAATGCACAACACGTAAAAAAAAGAAAGCCATGTACTGCTGATCCCACTCTGTTTCAGGTATAGACAATCCAACAGTTTCCGAAAGCATGCCCTTCACCTCCAGGGGGCATATTTCCATTTTAAAATGTGACACCCGCAAAAAGATAAATATTGGTCCTACTTTGTGCCGATTCGGTCACCATTCACTCATTCAGATGTACAAATCTACTAAAACACTTGGAGCCTAAACAGATAGCTTCTGAAGTAGCTTCTGGGCTTCTCCAATGTCTGTGACTAAATGAAATTGACCTTTCACTAGAGCCTTAATTTCAGCCTGGTGGACAATAGACGCTTGAGCACCTCTAGCTTTAAAAGAGACAATCATCCTGACAAAGTCTCTTTGTACCATAAGTGCAGACATATCAGAGAAGATTTTGAACTGAGGCCCTTTGGAAGACAAAAAAAGTTCTTTTTTTCTGTGGTTTTTGATAAGATGCATTCTTTAAATTAGGCAATCTGTCTCACTGCTCCAACACCTCCTCTGCAATGAGTTAATTTTCAGTTTCCATTGCTTTGTGTATCCTTGGCGTAGTATTTCCAAACTTTTTGCCTCCGCTTCCCAATTTGCACTGAACTAGTTTTTGTTGGCATTAGGACTCTGTGCACTTTGCTCCTGCTAACAAGAGGTAACGTGTTTGTGCTCTCTCTCTTACACAGGTAAAAGTGGCATAAACCTAACTGGCATCTTTAATTTACTTACTTGGTAAATGGTACAATCTGTACCCAGGGCCTGCAAACGTAAGGCCACTAGTGGGCAGCAGTGGGCATTTTGCCAGCCACTAAAGTAACACTGTAAAACAGGTCTCACGTCTGCCATTGCAATCTGGAGCGCAGTTGTAGCTTGTCAGATTGACCTGACAAAAACTATTTGACAGGCTTGAACCTTCCTTTTTAATAGATATAATTCACCCCTAAGGTATGCTCTAAAAGCTCATAGTGCAAGGTTCCTGGTATTTAAAGTGTAGGACATGTGTGCTTAAGGTTTACATGTCCTGACAGTGAAAAACTCCTAAAGTTGTGTATCACTATAGCAAGTCTATCTCTCCAATAGACTGACTTTGGGTTACATTCTTACAATTAATGAGTAATAAATCTATTCTGGGAACAGATAGAGAGGTACTTCGTCCAGTCAATGTAATTGCAATTTAAAGTCCTCTTTAATGGTAAAGTTGAATTTTAAGTTACTATTCTGAAAATGCTACTTTCAGAAAGTTGGAATTTTTCTGCCTAAAGCAAATGTGCCTTTCTGTCTGTGTACATGGTCACATGACTGCAATAGCTCTCCTGTGGTATGATGTGCATTCCTTCTACACAGGTGTGGAGCATGATGTTCCTCTCCTGAGCAGGATGGCAAGAGGGGTGTATTCAGCTCTTCCTGAGCTTCACATGATAGCCTGAGGGCTGTTCCCACCTCCTTCCTGATTTCTTGTGGCTGCCTGCCACTTCCCCTGACATTTGCAGATCACGCCTAGGCCTGACTGCCTTTGCCCTTCCAGGCGGAGAAATAAATATTTTTATTAGGACACTTGTCCATAAAACAAACACATAACACAAAAACAGAATAAAGAAAAAAAGAAACACAACTTTCACATCGAATTAAAATCAAGATTATTCACTTTCATCACAGTTCTCAAAAAGTGTCCCAAACCCACAGTACCATCACAAAAGCTCATATTAGCTAACAACAGCTTTAAAAATTTACGACGCAACCTTAAAAATACCGAACAATCGATTAAAGCATGTGTGCTTGTACATTTCATTGTCTGCTCACATATGCAGGTTCTCTAACTTGTTTGAAAAATAACTGTCTTCTTGGGTACCTGCAAAGTGGGGTTACAACCTAGTCTACATTTTCAAAAGTTTTGATCGAAGAGATGAGTTAGGTAAACAGGATAAATATGGAAAGATGTCAGAATTACCTATTGTCCTCCTTGGCATATTGAAGCTTATCCCAGGAAAGGGTTAAGGTTAGACACAGGGGACATCCCCCACCCACAGGCTGGCATTGGTATAGGAATGGCACCCTTAGAACCTCTCATCAGAACACTTCTGGAGCTCTGGGAGATTCAGAAGAAGGACTGCCCTGCTGCGTGAGGAAGGAAGATTGGATCTGCTTGTCTTCAACCCAGACTCCTGAGAAGTGACGCCAGGGGTCAGTTGGCTGACATTCTGTTTGAGCTGCAGGGACACAACATGCTTCCAGAGGCCTTTCCTGCAACTGCCATGGTGACCAGCACCAATTGGACCTGCCTGAGCCATGCTGCTGGACTCTGCTGGAGTGAGTTCTGATCCCCAAAAGGTGACAGCCAGGCCCTGGACCATTGGTTGGCTTCAGACTGTACTCCTCCTGACCTCCAGATCAAAATGCATAGGTTTTGGGCTCCTTGTTATCTTGAAGTGGCTTCTTCACACACACAGTGACCGTCTGCGATGACAGCCAATGTGAGGTTCCAGCTGTGACCAGCTCCTCATGCCAGCAACAATCTCCTTGTGGCACATACCTATTTGAAGCTCCAGCTGTGGCACCGCACATGTATTTGGACTGAGAGAAGGTAAACTCTTCACCAGGATTAACCTAATCCCTGTATCCGAACCATGCTCCATCAGTCTGAAGATGTGACTTTGGCCTGGTCCAGCACAACCATGTAAACACGAGTACTTTTGCCACTATTTTCACCTGAAGGTTAAAACATTCATAATTCTAGTTCTACTGATTGGGTTAATGTTGTTTTGGTGTCATTGAATTTATTACAATTTACTCTATTATTCAAAATTGGTTTGGACTTTTACTTGTGTTGTATTTTCACTTTATTACAGTTTCAACACTGCCTAAATACTATACACATTGCCTCTAAGCTAAGCCTGACTGCTTTTGTGTCAAGCTACCAGAAAGTTAAACACAGGTTTATTTAGTAGTTCTTCCTGACAAGGATTGTGGGCCTCATGTACGACCATTTGCTTTTGCGACTCGCAAATTGCGAAAAATTGAGAGTCACAAAAGCAAATGTACAACAGTGTCAGAGACACTGTTAGCAATTCCCAATGGGGTCGCAAAATGAGAGGCTCATGGATATTAATGAGCCACTCTCAATTTGCAACTCCATTGGGAATGGCTGGCCCTCCCAGTGTTGGTGGCCTGTGGGTCTCAGCAGACCTACATATCTGGGACTGCCTTTCAAAAAAGCAGTTTTTTTATTAATGCTGCCCATTTTCCTTAAAGGAAAACAGGATGCATTTAAAAAAGAAAAATGACACATTTTCGTTGCGGGTGTCCCTATACCCGGATTACACTGCCCTGGTTCAACGCAAGGGCTCCCTCTATCAAGACGCAAAGAAAAAACTCAGGGTACTGAACATCAAATATGCTTTGCTGTTCCCGGCCAAGTTAAATTTAATCTACGACCAAAAGACACCGTTTTTTGATGCATCAGACGAGGTGGAAGAATGGCTCGAAATTATGTTTCCCACGGGGGAGTCTGGACACTCTTCGCAGGGTGTCGCTGCCTCTCCAAGGCCAAAACAGGTTCGAAAGTCGAGGCGCCTGAAGCTAGGCCACACATCTCAGACTGGGAATCCTATGCCGGAACAGGCCCTGCGGGATCGGACGGTGGCGCTGGTGGCGGTCAGCAGGCTCCGAGAAGAAACCCATCCAATACCTTCGGACTCCTCAGAGGACATATCGGTCCACTCTGATTCAGAGACTAGTATAACACTATTCAGCTCTATCACGCCTCAAACCGCTGATGGCTTCCTGAGATAGTTCTTTGTCAGCAGCTGGCTGCAACGCATGTTAGTTATGATGTCTTAACTATGTTAGATTTCTATACTCGCAGTGCATAGGACTAGCCGATGTTCTGATCTCGTGATGATTGCTGCTAAGTGCGGTCCGGGCAGCGTTGAGCTCGCAGCGCTCTCACCTCAGTAGGCAGCCTACATGAAAGCACCACCCTAAGGCGAAAGCAACACCTACACTGTTACTTGTTAGCACTGTTGTGCACATGGTTTGGGCCAGCGCAGTTCTCGCTGCTGGCCCGGGTATTGCAGGTTGTAATTTAGGAGTTTTTGTAGTCTGGCCCACCCCCTATGTTACTCCACATACCGTTGCTCCCCCCACACTGAACACAAATCCAACATTAGTTCAACTCGCATATACATGCAGGATAGTTTCTAAGTGATCACCTGGAATGCACGGGACTGGGGTCTATCAATAAGAGACACATAATCTATGCGCAATTAAACAGGCAACGTGCACACATAGTTTGTCTACAGGAATCCCACCTAACTACAGCTGAGTCAGTTAAATTACGTAAGAAATGGAGGGGTCAGGTATTCTCCACATCATATTCCACATTTGCCAGAGGCGCATCTATATGGGTTAGAAGTGAGGTCCCTTTCAAAGCACTGGAACAACGAGCGGATCCTCTGGGTAGATACATTCTGGTGAGAGGCACATTAGATGGCACACAAATAGACCTGGGCAGCATATACGCCCCTAACTTTGAGCAGGATAAATTCCTCCTGAGTCTAAACCCTGTCTTGGCGCCCTGTGGCGCATGCCCATGGAAACTGGGAGGAGATTATAATGCTGTGATAGATCTTACCATTGACAGATCGCACCTCCCTCTCAGCGAGCTGGCTCTATAAGACAGGCCGATGCACTATGGAGATGGGTGGAGGGCTGGGGGCTGGGGGATGTCTGGCTTTTGAAGTATCCAACCAGCAGAGAATATTCGTTTTTCTCTCATCCACATCAACTATACACTAGAATAAATAGGATTTTTTGTTGAAATCTCACCACCCTCCAGATCACGCACGCTACATATCTTGGTAAGATGCTCTCAGACCACAATCCATTGGAGATCACCCTAGCTTGGAGCAGAATTCCCACTCCAGTCCCCACTTGGAAGCTGTGGCCCCTTAATGCTTGAGGACTCAGTCTTGCGGGAGGCTCTGTCTACAGGTATCAACCATTACTTTGCAGAAACTGCAGGCACTGCCTCCACGCCGCCGGTGGAATGGGATGCATTCAAGTTGTTGGTCAGGGGGATAGCCATCAGCACCACAGCAGGGGCTCGGCAGGAAACACACAACAACCTCAGAGATTTCGAAAATTCCATGAATAAACTTGAGCAGGAAGCAGTGAGTGACCCCACTAAGGGAGCACTCTTAGATGAAACCCAAATAAAGCATGCAGAACTACTAGAAACACTAAGGCACATTGACTACACTGCTTACACGCACGCAAAACACGCTGAAGCTGATAGAGCTGGCCCACTCCTGGCACGCATACTGAGGGACAAACCCCTGCACACCACAATACACGAGATAACTACAATGGGCGGGGACATAGTAGGCATGCATCATGGAATAATTGAGGCCTTCTGCAAGTATTATCGGGCACTCTACCAGTCGCCCCCACCACTGGCGGAAGATACCCTTGATTCCCTCAACTAAACAAAGCGGCACAAGTAGATCTCTCCGGTCCCATTACCAGGGCGGAAATTAAGGAGGCCATCCGAGACCTCCCCCGGAACTAGGCCCCCGGCCTTGACAGTCTTCCGGCCGAATTCTTTGCTGTATTCTCAGACTCACTGGTACCGCAGCTAGAGCACCTGTATAACTCCGCAATGGACACAGGAACACTGCCTCCCACCACTAGGCAGGCACTTGTGATATCCCTTCCCAAACCAGGCCGCTCAGCCATGGACCTCTCAGGCTACAGGCCCTTGTCCCTGCTCACGACTGAATATAAAATACTAAGTAAAGTCCTCTCAAGTTGATTACTCCCCTATCTGCATAAGTTAATTCACCCAGACCTCACTCAACATTAGCAGGTTATATCACATCATGCCATCAACCCCCCGAGAAAGCCGTAATGCAGGATGTATCACTCTAGACTTGAGACAGGCATTCGACACGCATAGATGGGACTATATGTTTCAGATACTCGGGAGATCTGGAATACCTCCAGACTATCTGAAGTGGGTAAAATTGCTGTATTCAGCCCCCTCCGCGAGGGCTCGCACTGAGAGCCACATCTCACAGGACTATCCGATTGGCAAAGGCACCCACCAGGGCTGCCCCTTGTCTCCGATGCTGTTCGTGCTAGCCCTGGACCCTCTGGCTCTTAAGTTATGGCTATCAGCAGCACAGACAGGTATTCGCTTGGGATAGGCCACACACATGCTGTCTGTCTATGCAGACAATATAATGCTGTACGCCAACGATCTGACCACAGGTCTCACACCAGTGCCAGATATTTTCACTACCTTTGCACAACTCTCAGGTCTCAACATAAATGAGAATAAGTCATATGCCTTTTTTTTCACCCTGGGGAACGCCCAGAGGCAATTAAGTTTGGTCCACACTCCCTAGCGGATGCTACACACACGTTCAAATATCTGGGTATAAAAGTGTACAGAACTGCACCAGATCTTATACAGGGTAATCTAGTTAAGGCTATCAGAGCACTCCAGTCGCAGGTCACCTTCTGGTCTTCACTACCGCTCTCTCTGATGGGCCGAGTAGCGATCTCGAAAATGGTGGTCCTACCTTGTCTGTTATACTTCTTTACTAATTTGCCAGTGGTGATCCCGACTACAATACTCAAATCATTGAACACGATGTTGTCCGACCTGATTTGGGGCAATGGCCGCCGCAGGGTGGGAATGTCTAAGCTGCAACTGGACACAGATAAGGGTGGTCTGGGTGCCCCAGACTTCCACGCATACTGCTACGCGAGTCAGCTACAGTGGCTCTCGTACTGGCTGGCAGGGCGCAATCTGCATGAAATAGATTACACACCCGCTGACGTAGACCGAGGCGGGTTACGCACACTACTATTGCCGAAAGCTAGGATACCGACTGGTGCCCTGACAATGCTTCGCACTGCACTTGCGTACTGGAAACCATCCACCCATTACATGCGTAGCTGCCCTCCATACTGTGGTAAATAAAATTCCTTTACCGGGACTGAATTTGATACAGAAACATTATAAAATAGCTCAGTAAAATGAGAGGCAGAATCCGTGATTTTAGAGTTTCGGAATGGGCTTTATTCCAGTGATCGATTATAATCGGTTGCTCCAAGTTCCATCACCACGGGGGTTCAGGAAGTGAAGTACATACTTTATTGACAAGAAATGACTTTTATAGTACATACATGACAATGAAGCGAATGCAGTAGGCGTAACAATTGATAAGGAAAATGACGATTTGTTCTGCGTAACCAGAAATGGGTGTAATAAGGCGTAAAAAGGAACATAATTGGTTATGATGTCATATATAGGTGGATCTATAAGATAATACTTGGCCTAGATGCGCGCGCAGCAGTATGACGTGTAATTGACGTGTAACTAGGGGGTGAAGGGGACTTGACATTTAGCTCTACATGTGGAGACAAAAAGTCTGGGGGGTCAAGTCAACCTAATCCCAAATCATATCTAACATCCTATGTTTAAAGAACTATGTTATCCAAGAAAGAAGGACTCTCGGACAGAATCTATTCTATACTGACTGTGCGTGCGTGTACAAGCGTCTAAGTGTCTACACTGAATGCGAGGGGGCAGGAATATTCCATGGTGACAGGGCTATGAATTACTTGCATAAGGGCAGAGAAGCCGGGCCTTTTGCTCGGTAACTGGAAGAATGTTTACTTAAACTACTAGGCAGGAATGCATCGGCTGAGGGGGAAGCAGATAATTCGAAGGTGAAATACAGTTCTTGGCAGAGAATAGGCTGATGTCAGGCTTCGTGAGCCGCGCAGAGAATGAGACAAAGTTCATGGTCACAGATGCAGGCTCAGACTGGAGCTTTCAGAGGCAGAAAGCAAGAAGAGTTTTGATGACAGAATCAGGGCCTACTTGCCTGGACTGTAAAATGGCATAAGTGAACCATATAAAGCTGGTGGCCTTTCATATTTAGGAATGGAATATCCGGCCTATTCATGGCGGATCTGACAGAGGACATGTTGACGTTGGACGCACATGTATTTGCGTCTTCATAACTGGAACTGGAGGGAACATACATGTACTTGTGATATGCACATAGAACTGTTGGGGTCCAAGATAGGGGACATAACTGACCAGAAAAATCCATATTTCCACATTCCCTCCTTGTCCCCTACTTGCCCTTCAAGAGATATCAATCTTCATTAATCCATTGATCTGTTCATATAGCATCATTTGTTCTTCTTTCTTCTTCCGTGACGAATGAAATCTTGGTGGTGGAATACACGATGTGGCACACAGACCACAGATCGCTGGTCCACATTGTAGACATAGACAGCAACTGAATAGTATGAGAAGGCCAATACCTAGGAAGGATAAAACTCTCCATCCCCAGGCTGATATCACATTCCAAAACCAACTGGACCAAGTCCAAGTGCCTGGGTTCTGGTGTATCTGGCTTACAATCTTATGGAGGCGAGTGATGGCTTTATATACAGATGGCGAATTTTCTGGTATGAATACGCAGCAGCTTGATCCGATGACCCTACAAGCTCCGCCCCTATCAGCCAGGATGACGTCAAGGACAAGACGATTTTGAAGCACAACAATCCGCATAGCAGACTGCTCTTCTGTTAAATTGCCTAAGGCGGAAATAGTCTCATTCACTACTGCTTCAAGGGTTCTAGTTAATCTACGTATCAGCTTACTATTAGTAACGGTACCTATGTAGGGAAAGATGCCTTTATTAAAATCTACATACTTGTCCCATGCCGTCTCAGTGTAATCGACAATGGGGAGATCTCTCCGCTCCCTGTTGTGTACTAAATGAATATTTCTGTAATAATCAGGAGGAGCTAGGAAAACAGGTGGCAAAAGGAATGCAATGTAGCAGGTACCATCCCAATCTAGAGGTAAACGCATATATGCAGTCTGACCACATACAAAGTAGGAATGGCGAGAAGCTCTAAATAAAGATTTGCCTTGATCACTGAATTCTACTGTAGTGGTGCATTTACTATGGCCCATATGTATGGAACCAACTTTTCTTACACATAATTCACCCTTCGCTGGGAATACTGACATGGTGGGCAAGACTAGTTCAATTTCGGATACGACATTTAGAATCATGAGATTAGGTGTAAAATTACCTAATCCATATACTTCATTTTCTAGATCAGTTCCTGTTCTTTTGGGGCGACCCTCCTTGTCGCGGTAACAGACCTTGAGTAAAACTAGGTTCAGGTTTCCCCATACCCAATGATCTTGGTAAACTGCTGTGTCTGAGTCTATGGAATTGATTAAACTAAACCATGCTCCACAGGAGCCATTGTGTGTAAATGGGTGTGGAAAGAATGGCAGGACTCCTTCATAATTCTGATAGGGAGGGAGCCGACCACACACCCAACAATTAGTAGCATTACTAGTCTGATGGGAATGATGTAACATACTAATGAAAGTGTTATTGCGCAGCGCAAGTCTATAAGACAATTCATGTGGAGGTAAGTCACTAAAAGAATGTTCAGCAGCAACATTATAAACATGTCTAGAAATAGGGTAATATATGTGCAACAACATACTTGTAATAATTATTAAAAGACTTAATAAAAACAGAATTAATAATGTCACTATGCAGTGGCTACGCAGTGATTTACAATACGCCTGTCGTTTCAACATTTTCCGGGTATTTTCTCTACTCAGGTCCAAGGGATACATGTCAGAGACAATTCAACCGCTTCACCTTGGAGAGGACTTAAACAATCAAATTGCTCGACTTGTTGGGCCTAAGCTTTAGTTTGTAAAGTTCGGTTTCAGTCTTTTCAACCAAAGGAAGTTTTGAATCAGTCTGTGAGGGAGTGCAGGGCACAATGTCTATATCCGAGGATAGTCCATGAAATTTCTTGATATGACTTGAATGAATCCAGCCCTTGCGGCCCTCGATCTTCACGGCTGTCCTTGTGGTCAGCAGGACCAACTTGGGTGCTTTCCACCTGGGCTCCAGCTGAGTCTTTCGGTCGAAATTCCTCACAAAGACCAGGTCCCCCGGAACCACGTCATGGGGTTTCACCTCGGTGTTGTCGGGAAAGGCTGCAGCTACCTGTGAACGACAAGATTGTAGTGCAGACATCAAGGAAGCCAAGTAATCTGTCAGCATATTGCAGTCAATATCAGTTATTTTGCGTGGTACGGGCGTCCCCCACATATTTGGTGGTCTACCGAAGATCACCTCATACGGGGATAGCCCTGTTCGAGAGTGTGCTACCATTCTCATGTAAAAGAGTGCAACTGGTAACGCTACTATCCAGTCGACACCTTTCTCTCTGCATATTTTGGACAATCTGATTTTCAGTATCTGATTATGTCTTTCTACGAGACCTGCTGCCTCGGGGTGTCGGACACAGTGGAATTTCCACTGATAACCTAACAGAAGTGAAACGTGTTTCATTAATTCGGATGAGAACGGCTGGCCGTTATCTGAGTGAACAACACGTGGTAAACCGTATCGTGGGAAGAATTCTCGAACCAACTGTTTGGCAGTAGTCGGGGCAGTGTAATCTGAAACCGGGTACGCCTCTGTCCAACGGGACAGAGCGCAGACAACTACGAGAACATATTTGAATCCTCGACATCGTTCCATCTGGATATAGTCCATCTGGAGTACTTCAAAAGAATTATTAGGAGGATGAAATCCACCCTGTTCTACGGGAACGCTTTTTCCTGGGTTAAACTGGCAACAGATCATACAGGTACGGACCTTTTGTTTGGCTGCTGCTCGTAAATGTTTATTGAACCAAATGTGTTGAATGCTGTCTAGCATAGCTTTTTCTCCTAGATGTGCTGGACTATGTATAGTGTTAATTATAACTTGGACCATTGAATCAGGAAGGAACCACACAGACTTTTCCTTCATCATCCATCCTTGGTCCGTTTGGATCCCTCCTAATTCAGTCCATGTCTTTATTTCGTCTGGTGTAGCATGTGTCTGTATGTCAATTACGTCAAGGGTAGGATCTTTAACTGTCATACAATGTGTCGGTGTCGGGACTATTGTCTTTGTCATGTCGGGGGTTTGAGTTTGAGCAGTCTGTTTAGCTGTTCTGTCGGCTAGATCATTGCCTTGGGAAATGATATCAGTAATCTTCGTATGAGCCTTACATTTCATAATTGATATTGCAGTGGGTAGATGTATCGCATCTAATAAGGCATGAATGAGGGGTCCGTTCTGAATGTGGGCACCGTGGGAAGTTAAATAACCTCTCTCTCGCCACAGTACGCCGAAGTCGTGTACAACTCCGAATGCATAACGTGAATCAGTGTATATGTTGACTTTTTTATCTGTGGCTTGAATACAGGCTTGTGTCAGAGCGATGAGCTCTGCGGCTTGAGCTGACAAAGTATTTATACGATTAGTTTCAATGACTTCAGTATCTGTTGTGACTGCGTAAGCGGCCACTAATTCTCCTGCACTTGTTCTCATACATGAACCATCTACATACAACGTCAGGTCTGGATCGGACAATGGAACATCTGTCAGGTCTTGTCTGGGTTTTGTCGTTATAGTAATAACTTCAATACAGTCATGAGCTAGTGGGTCTGTTCCGGTTACTGGCAAAAGTGTGGCAGGATTCAATGTGTTACAGCGTCTGATTTCTATATGTGGCTGAAACAGTGTAAGTTCGTACCCTGTAAGTCGCGCTATAGTCAAGTGTTGTGTTTGTGTTCTATTTACAAGAACCTCTACTGCGTGTGGTACTTGAACTGTCAATGGGTGTCCTAACACTATGGCATCGCTTTGTCTGATTGCTAAAGCTGTCGCTGCCACTGATTTCAGGCATGCAGGCAAAGCCTGAGCTACGGGATCTAATGTACTAGAAAAATAAGCACATGGTTTGTGTGCTCCTGCTTGATCCTGTGTGAGTACTGACAAGGCAGTACCTTCGCGTTCTGTAACAAAGAGTGTAAACTGTTTTCTGTAACATGGTGTTGCTAAAACAGGTGCTTGACATAAAGCTTTCTTTAGGCTTTCAAAAGCTTGTGTATGTTCTTGAGTCCAAGGGAGAACAGTCGATGTGGCTGCCTCCTGTGTGGTTAACTGAATGAGTGGTTTTGCTAGAAATGCATACTGAGGGATCCACTGCCTACAATATGAAGTGAGGCCTATGAAAGCTCGTACCTCCTTTTGTGTCTTGGGTATAGGCATGTTAGCTATTAACTGAATGCGGTCGGGTGTAAGCTGCCTTTCCTCCTTGGACAGCGAGTGTCCAAGATAAACAACTCGCTGGACACAGAATTGCAGCTTAGAAGGGGACACCTTGTGCCCCTTTTCGGCTAGAAATTGTAAAACTGTCAGTGATGCTTTTTCACATTCCGGTTCGCTTCTTGCGGTGATCAGCAGATCATCGACGTATTGAAGCAGAACAGTGTTAACTGGCATGTGGATACTATCGAGTTCTCGTTTCAGTGCTTGGCTATAGATGCTGGGGCTTTCTGTAAATCCTTGAGGTGCGCGTGAGAATTTAAAGCTACGTCCATTTAAACTAAATCCGAACAAATATTGGCTTTCCGGATCTATTGGGACACTGAAAAAGGCATTCTTGAGATCAATTACAGTAAAGAATGTTGCTTCGGAATCAATGGCTGTCAGTAATGACGAGATATCTGGGACCACAGGAAATTGTGGCACAATGCACTTGTTTAATTCGCGCAGATCAATAACCAATCGATATACTGGCGGGGCCTTTGGATCTGTTCGTTTAAGAATCGGAATTATCGGTGAATTACATACATTGGAGTCTGTTTCCACAACTACTCCTTGGGCAATGAGCTCGTCAATGATTTGTAGTAAAGCCACTACAGCATCTGGTGGTAACTTGTATTGTCGCATTCGTGGTAGCACCACTCCTGCCTTTAATGTGACTCGATATGGTGTAATATTCATGCAACCAACATCAGTAGGGCCTTGTGCCCATAGACGTGTAGGTAAAGTCTGCAGTCGGGGATCCATGTCTCTAGACACATAGTGACCTTTAAAATCACGTAAAAACAACCTTACACCTTCCGGAGAACAACATATTATGGCTCCTAGAGCTTTCAGGGTTTTAATTCCTAACAGATTTTCTGGACATGATTTAGTAAGCAATAAATCTGTAGTTCGGGTCAGAGGTCCTATCGTAAGTGGCAGTGGTTGTGACACTTCATTAACAATAGGTTTTCCTGAAAAACCAAGGGAAATATTCTGAGAGCCTGAGAGGGGTGCCCCTGGAACTTCACTACGTTTTATAGTTGTTCGACTTGCCCCTGTATCGAGTAAAAATTTCCTATCTTGGCCTAATAATTCACTATGTACATAAGGTCCTTCTTGATCTACAGGAATCTCGATAAGGGGTAAATCAATTTCCCTCTCTAGGCTAGTTCATGCGTAACGCTGATACTCAGGATATTCATACTGTGCGGTCTGATACATTTGTCGTGTTGTTGTCTGTGTGGCAGCAGCAGGCAACGGTGATGCAGCTGGCACAAACTGTATTGGCTGTTGTGCGGCTGGCATGGCCTGGGCATGTTGCATAGCTCCTTGTTCATTCTGATCTTGTCTGAGTGGCCGTGATCTTTCTTGTGTTTTACCTATGGCGATATTATGTTTTAAAACTGGACAATCGTGTACGTAAT
Source organism: Triturus cristatus (assembly GCF_964204655.1). Lineage (NCBI taxonomy): Eukaryota > Metazoa > Chordata > Amphibia > Caudata > Salamandridae > Triturus > Triturus cristatus. The sequence continues at coordinate 372,415,251 of NC_140582.1, read as the reverse complement.
GACCTGGCTTTTTACAATAATTGCATGTCCCTTTTACAGGTCCTGCTGAATCGGAATGTGTCATACCCTTTTTATGTCCTTCCGCTGGAACTGTCTGGGAAACTAGCATTTTCATTTTCGTGTCTTTCATGCGTCTGTGTTCATGTTCTTGTTCCTCTCTAATTCTATTGTGATGGTACTGTAGCATTTGTAACATTTGTGATGGAGTGTTACCTTGCCAGGTACTCTCGAATTTTAATACTCTATTCTTTACTGGGGGCAGGGCATTTTCTACTAATTTTGTTACAAACAGATGCGGGTATGATTCGCTACTGGCTTTTATGCCACTATTTATACCAAAACATTTTTCAAATCGGGCATAGTAATCACTAGTGTCTTCATCTTGCTTCTGCTTACAGGCTGAAATCGTTCCCCAATCTTCCTTTTTCGTAGTTAATAAATGTGGCAGTACCTGTACTAGTAAACCTGGTAATGCTTTAGTTTTATCCCCAAGTCCTGCTCCTGCAGTTCGGGCCTTTTCTTCCGCTTCTAACACTGACCACTCTATCTTTTGGTCTCCTACCTCCCACTCTTTTTCCTTGAGTTTTTCATAAATGCCAGCAGGCATCAATACCTTTAATATTGTCATAATGTCGGGATAGGTATACTCTCCCATGAGTAACATGTCTTTAATTTCTCGGTGAAAACCCGTTGGATCTTTGTCATGACTGGGTACCACTTTCTTCATTTGTAACAATTCTATTTTTGATATGGGCGTATATACAAATACGCGCTTAAACTCGTTGTCCTCGCCTTTTATTGGGTGCACTTCTCGTAACGGATTCTGTCTATCCATGTGATACGTGGTTCTTTCCTTGACGGGCACTGAGACCTGCTCTGAGCATACAAAAAGAATATACTGCTTTCTTGATTCTAGAATTTCTTTAATTAATTTAGTACCTGGACCTCTCCATTTATTCATAAGCAATTCAGTCAGTATGTCAGGTAAGGGACCAGGGTCCGAATGCTGACTCCGATATAGTATAATGAGTTGTTGAATCATATAAATCCCAGCTAACCTCTGTTCATCTGGGGTGAGATTCAAAAATGTGCGTACTACTGTATCATCACTATATTTTCCGGGACTGTCCACCCAATGGACAGCTGCCCTGGCTAAATCTTGTTCGTCCATAGAATCGAGAAAATGATAACCCCTTCGTTCTCGGAGTAGTTTGTCGGCGGTTTGGAACGAACGCTCGTTAGACCTTATATTAATTATAGGTATTTGAAAATTCCTGTTATTATCTGGACATATCGGATGTATTGAGTCAGTATGACATCTAGTCTGATTCCTATTACAAGATCTTCCTCTACCTACATAGGCTATGGTGTCCGACTGTCCTGCGGGCAGTCCTGACCCTTCTTCCTCGCTTTGTTCGAACTCGTCTGCCTCTAATCTCTCTTTGTGTAGGCGTTCTATTTCTTTACGGATCTTCCGGCACATGGCTATTATACAATTTTGCTTGTCATGTCTCCCTTCTGATATATTCTGACTCCATCTGGTAAGAATTTGCATTGCTTCCGGGTCTACCCCCGGTCGGTCTACATTTCTGATCACACAGTTTATGAGGAAACGTAACAGTTCCCCCTGTATCTCTACTTTCTGGTACTCCATAGCTCTGTTAATACATTCTGGATCTCGTCCTGTTTGGACAAAATGATATATTTCGTCTAGATGCGCAGTCATTCCTGGTAACTTCGCTAAATACACTGCGGCTCGTCTGATACGCAATGAGGCCAGGGTCATTTCGTCCTCTATACCGGGCACCGGGTCATATCTACAATCTACGAGAAGTTCTTTAAGTGCACGAGCACTTACGAATTTGGGTGTACGTGAATGCGCTGACTCTTGAAAAGTAAGTTTATTTATTCTAGGTGGCGTAGAAAAGATATTGGTAGCACCTCCCGTGGCCCCATCTGGGGCGTCGGGTGTGAAAGGATTCGTTGAACGTGACACAGCAACTATAGGTGTGGACACAGCTATAGAAGTAGCTGTAGGAACAGCTACAGAAACAGATGTGCTTGCCGGAACTTGTGACTCGATTTGTTGCTGTAGGGATACGGGTACTGGATCTTGGCGTAGGACCTCCCTGATATGCGGTCTATGTGGAGCGGAATTAGCATACTCGGGAGCTGCGTCATCTAAATATGAGGAAAGAAAAACATCTTCTGCCGTTCTAGGATGCCCCTTAGGATGTACCTTGATTGGGAATAATGGGGGTGGCAAGTCTTTCGGTATCTCTGGAGTAGCCTTAGGTAATCCTTCGGCCAGAAGGGGATACATACCATTCATAAGGGCATTTCTTTGTCTGTCTACTTGTTCTGATTTCACTCGGATACCTTCCTCAATTAATAGATTTCCTTGAACTTTATTTGAACTTTCTTTATTCCTTTCTTCCTGTCTACGTGCTTTTTCTGTACGTCTATGAGATTCTTTACGCCATAACTCAACGGCGTCCTTCTGTGACTGTCTGACTTTCCTTTTCCATAACTCTTCCTCGACTTTCATGATGCACTCTGCATCCCAGGTCCCCGCTGCGGGCCACCTCTGACTTTCTGGTAATCCCTTGGTATAGTCTACCCATAAATCAAGAAATAATATAGCGTCTAAGCCATGTTTGTGATACATGAAGTGCCCTGGAGTGTCCCTAGGAGGAATAGGGACGGCTTCTTCGAGAACCCCTTTTCTAGTCGTGATCTGTCTTAATTTCGAAAAGAGCGGCATATTGACAACTGATCTGACACTTAATCTTGAACACACTTAATACAAAAGCACAATAATGAACAACCATTCATACCACAATATGCAGGACGTTTAACACATTAAACATTAAACATTAAACATTTTTTTACCTTTAAAATAAACAACAATGATGATCGTCTGCATAACTAATCACCAAGCATAACTCTTGACACTAACTAGATACTTCGGAATACTTGATATACTGCTAAACAGTACAGATACACTGCTAAAACAGTGCAGACCGGATTTGTGTACCCAAACCCGTCTTGACCGGCACAACCTATGTGCACGTCAGAAATGCCTCCCCAGTAATGGTACTCACCGGGTAGCTTCGGAAACGGAAGGCCTCGGTAACTTGAACTTGGACCGGACTGGACTCGACTTGACTCGTCGGACACTGGGCTTGACTTCGAACTGGTGGGTCTCTGTATACCTCGGATCTTGCTCTCTCAGCTAGGCTCTGGTCGGGATACTTCGCACTTCTCACCGCCTCGTCTGGGTGTTGATCGCAGTCTCAGTCGCCCCCGCTTGACCGGAGGGAGATACAGGAAATCCTGCTGGTACGCGTTATTGTCCGTCCAGCTGTGGCAGGAGACCGGGCCTGGAACTCACCGCCGGCGCGTGAGATGAGAAAGTGTCCCTTTTCGGGCGCCATCATGTGGTAAATAAAATTCCTTTACCGGGACTGAATTTGATACAGAAACATTATAAAATAGCTCAGTAAAATGAGAGGCAGAATCCGTGATTTTAGAGTTTCGGAATGGGCTTTATTCCAGTGATCGATTATAATCGGTTGCTCCAAGTTCCATCACCACGGGGGTTCAGGAAGTGAAGTACATACTTTATTGACAAGAAATGACTTTTATAGTACATACATGACAATGAAGCGAATGCAGTAGGCGTAACAATTGATAAGGAAAATGACGATTTGTTCTGCGTAACCAGAAATGGGTGTAATAAGGCGTAAAAAGGAACATAATTGGTTATGATGTCATATATAGGTGGATCTATAAGATAATACTTGGCCTAGATGCGCGCGCAGCAGTATGACGTGTAATTGACGTGTAACTAGGGGGTGAAGGGGACTTGACATTTAGCTCTACATGTGGAGACAAAAAGTCTGGGGGGTCAAGTCAACCTAATCCCAAATCATATCTAACATCCTATGTTTAAAGAACTATGTTATCCAAGAAAGAAGGACTCTCGGACAGAATCTATTCTATACTGACTGTGCGTGCGTGTACAAGCGTCTAAGTGTCTACACTGAATGCGAGGGGGCAGGAATATTCCATGGTGACAGGGCTATGAATTACTTGCATAAGGGCAGAGAAGCCGGGCCTTTTGCTCGGTAACTGGAAGAATGTTTACTTAAACTACTAGGCAGGAATGCATCGGCTGAGGGGGAAGCAGATAATTCGAAGGTGAAATACAGTTCTTGGCAGAGAATAGGCTGATGTCAGGCTTCGTGAGCCGCGCAGAGAATGAGACAAAGTTCATGGTCACAGATGCAGGCTCAGACTGGAGCTTTCAGAAGCAGAAAGCAAGAAGAGTTTTGATGACAGAATCAGGGCCTACTTGCCTGGACTGTAAAATGGCATAAGTGAACCATATAAAGCTGGTGGCCTTTCATATTTAGGAATGGAATATCCGGCCTATTCATGGCGGATCTGACAGAGGACATGTTGACGTTGGACGCACATGTATTTGCGTCTTCATAACTGGAACTGGAGGGAACATACATGTACTTGTGATATGCACATAGAACTGTTGGGGTCCAAGATAGGGGACATAACTGACCAGAAAAATCCATATTTCCACAATACTCTGACAACATGCCGCTCTTGGGCATCTCTACCCCTACTGGCTTTCTCACTAAACGGAGACTCCTCGCTTGGACTGAGGGCGGTGTCACCACAGTAGGCACTTTGTTCAATGAGCGCACCCTCATGGACCATGGTAATTTCACCAGACACCATGGGGTCACAGACGCACTGTATCTCACACACGCTGCAGTCCTACAATATGTGAAGAAACACTGGGCCCCGCACAGGGAGGCACCCTCGCAACAAAAACTGGTCCATATGACCTACCTGATGGGAGAAGGCCGCCACCTCACTAAATGGCTGTACAAAGGCATTACAACACTAAAATCCCCTTGACGGATTTGCGCAATAGATGGTCCACGGATCTTGGTACAGAATTGACAGACAAGGAATGGTGTACGATTTTAGAATACCCCAATAAAATCCCACGTAATGCCAAATTTAAGTTTATTCAGTATATGGTCCTACACAGGGTATATCTCACCCCCGCACCGCCTGCAGCGCATATTCCCAGTCACACAACATCATTGGCCCAGATGTAAGCTAGAGGACGGTGACCTGCCCCACATGCTGTGGCTTTGCTCTGTGCTCGCCTCTTACTGGTCAGAGGTGGTTACAATGCTCATTTCTGCGACCAGGATTCCTGTTCCGAGCACAGCTGCTGTCTGTCTGTTGGGTTGTCTCATGGCCAAACGCTCCATCACGATGTGGTGGAAGTCAGTTGCATCCCCAACACTTTATGGCTGGCACGGGGAAGTGGTGAGATGGGAGATGGATTGCGCAAAAAGGTAATCTCTCTGGAATAGGATACAATACTGGAAGCTTTCAAGGCCCTTGCGCCACCACCAGTCCCTGCAGTGCAGGATTAATAGTAGCTTATACTACCCAGGCCCTTCCCAGCCTGCAATGTTATTTTCCATATGTTCTGCTGATTTAACGATGTACAGTATGCATATTGAACTGTGTACAGAAAGTGTGGGTGCGACTGGCGGAGCACTCTGACAAAAGGTTGAGATGGGGTCGGGTCAGATGAAGTTGGGGAAGGGTAGGTGGGAAGGGCTAGTTTAATTTTCCCATTACATGTATCTTTTCACTAGACTGCAGCAGTTCTGCAGTGCAGCAAGAATTGGACTACTTAGAGCTACATCCGAACAATACCATATATTAAGCACTCACTAAAAGGAAACTGTAATGTTGTTGTATATATACGGTGCTACAATTGTAACCATAGCAGCCTTTCTAAATCAGACAGTATTGTGAAATCTGATGTACCTAATATACCTGTCTATTTCCTAATGGATGTTAAAAAAACGAAAAACCTAATAAAATGCGTTATAAAAAAACAATATTACATGTTTTCGTTTCAGTTTTTAAGGGCAGGTAGTCGTCTCTGGGACCATTGCCTGCCCTTAAAACATATTTTTGGAGCCAGTCACAAAGGGGAAGGGGACCCCAGGGGACCGCTCCCCATTTGCGACTCCATTACCACCCTCTTCAAGAGGGTGGTAATTTGCGAGTGTTTTGCGACCGTGATTGCAGTCGGAAAACATTCTTACATAGGGTAGAGACTCGCTATTAGGACAGGGCGTCCTTGGCATTCCCCTTCCCAATAGTGACTCGCAATTCCTAATTAGGGAGTCGCAAATAAATTGTGACTCGCTAATTAGGAATTGCACATGGCACTGTAACATTTTCCATGCGTAAACGGGTCGCAAACCCGTTTGCACATGCAATTTAGGGTCGTACATCTGGTCCTGTGTTTATTACTTGAGTGGGGCACTTACCCTGCTCAACTTATAACCCAGTTTTTTACACTTGATCTTTCTCACTTGACCCTTAGTTGCCTGTCACATCTCTTCCACTTGGTAGCAAACTCCGCTAATGATGGACGGTATCCTGCTACAAACTGCCTGCTTTCTGGCTATCTACTTTTTTGAACTTCCAGTATCTTGCTATTGTACACATCAACAGCCTCTTGAACTTTCAATTGAATTTCTGCCCCTTAGTATACTTTCTCGCAGCATTTTAAATAACTGCTATATTTGGTAAATATGTAAATAAATACAATTTCATGTTACCCAATTTTGCCACCATCTTTACAATTATTTATTATGTTTGAAACAATATTTGGTGTATTCCTTTGTTTTTGTGTTCTTTTTATTCAATGCCAAGAAATTAAAGATAAAATCACAACAAATGGAACTTTTCTGAGCACAGCGAATATACACTTCAAAGACTTGAGCTAACTACATCCAGACCCAGAACTGTGATTCACAAAGATGACCGGGGGGTTTGTGGGATTGAGAATGGCAGGACAGCACAATCCCAAGGAACTGTTTTTCTTAATATTTATGCAGGTGTCAGCGTAGACTGCATCCTGTTTACCCACTGACTGATATTTTAATTCCTGAATATTGCCCTGAAAGCAATGACTCTCAAGAAGGACAAAGTAGGGAATGATTGCTTCCTGCCATTGTAAAGGCTAAACCATAATGACAATGGAGTCTCAATGTTGCACAATATTAGTGTTGGATTTCCCATAAAACAGGTGTGACTGATCACTAGTCCTGTGATACCCTTAAAGTGGCACAAGTACATTTGCAGTCAAGGGATGAACAATGCCAGCACAACCATTTATGAATCTAGGATGTCAGCAAGTCAGGAAAGTCAGGCTATATCCACTGAAATGCCCCCTGTGCGCAAAGGTACACATATGTGGATCTACATACTTGTAACTGATGATTTTAATCCAAACCCCTTCAGGTGATTTTCATGAATACCCATCTTCTTTCCAATTGCCCCAAATTGTCAATTGATGCAAATTAAAAACCGTCAAATGAACTTAGGTTATGCAAGGCACACATGACATGACTCCTACTATATCATGGGACTGCCCTTCAAATGATAATCATACTTGAAACTGCATTTGCAGTCAGGGAAAATAGCAGCACAAACATTTGTGAAACAAGTGTATGCCTTCAGTAACACAGACCATTTTCACAATCCTTCCGCTCTGTGTACATATACAAAAAGGGGCTTATTTATGAGCCCTTGCAACACTTTTGCGCTGCTGTTGCGTCACTTTTTGTGATGAATCGGCGGCGTGAAAAAGCACCATGTTGCGCCCTATTTACAAAATGAAGCATCTAGGCAGATGCGTCACTTTGTAAACCCCTGCACTACATTATACCTGCGTCAGGTATAGTGCATGCAGGGTGGCCATTCGCTCGCATCAAAGCCTTGTAAAAGTGGCTCATTGAAATCTTTCAGACTTCAGTGCGCCACTTCTAGGGCACCATTGCGTGAAAACCTTACGCCTGCTTCATCGCAGGCGCAAGACTGACGCAGGCCCTTTCACATGGGGCTTGCCCCATGTGAAAGGACACATTGCTGGAGTTGCATCACGCTTTCGACAAAACTCCAGCAATGCGTCAGTTTTGCACCGACAGATACGTCAGTAATACTGACTTATCTGTTCTTCTTTGTGACATGCTGCGTCATACAGTAAATATGACGCATCAAAGGTGTCGCAAGGAGGGTGCACTGAGAAGTGCTGCATCACTGCTTTGTTGCAGCGATGCAACACATCTCGTAAATAAGGCCCACATATTTTAATCCTAGCCCCTGACCCCAGTTGCAGAAAACCCTCCTTTAAGTTTCTAATATAAATACACTGCTTCAAAAATGCCACATCTTTTTAGGTGGTTCAATTAAAAGTTATTGTTTTTTTATTTGTTTGCCCACTATATACTATTACAGACATGCAGATGTGATTTTGAATTCTTGAATTATTCCCAGGATTACTTCTCTATAAATATTTTTGGAAAGTTTTTGACATCCAACACTACCCATGCCAGGGTATGTAGGTAGGTGTACAAACATCTTTGAATATCAGACCCACTTTGTCCTACAATTTTGCTTCTAGCATTGTTTGACTGTTAAACTTGTACCTCAAGTTGAATATCACAAAGTATTAATTTTGCAGCAGTGGCCCATTCTTAAGGGCAGAGGGGCCACCCCCTCACCTTTTGGTCATAACGTGTGTCTGTCAGGCTCTGCAAAGGTCAGCATAACAGACACTCTTTATGTTCAGGTCAGACAGTCAGGAGCGAGACATGCACTAAAGATACACTGGCACATGCATCCACGTAGGCTTTTTGCGATTCCTTCATTGCGGTTATTAAGGAATCGCAATTAAGGAATTGCAAAAGCCTATGCATTTAGGAATCGCTAAAGAAATAGCGATTCCTACACATTCCTTAATTGCGACTCGCAAATTGCGAGTCGCAATTAAGGAATGCCGTCCCATTCATTCCTATGGGCCTCTAGGCCCATAGGAATGAGTTGGAGATTGCATGAGCAATTTGCGAGTACCAGTAGGTACTCGCAAATTGCTCATGCAATTTCAAGGGTGCAAGGGTGTCAAAATGACACCCTATTGCACCCCTGAAATTGATCTGTGTACATATGTTGCACACACACATGCCCTAAGGGCATGTGTGTGCGCAACATGAAACTTTGAAAAATACACAAAAGTGCATTTTTCAAAGTTTTTGCAAATTACCATGAAGTCCAACTTCATGGTAATTTGCTCCCCTTATTAGCGAAATCGCATTTTTTTTTACTTTAATGCTTTGCATTTAAGGAATCTCAATTTGGGATTCCATAAATGCAATCGCAATTTAAGTAATCGCAATTTAGAGATTCCTTAAATTGCGATTTTTGCATTTGGGATGATGCATCCCTAATGCAAAAATACCGGTCGCAAAGGGGCAGATTCTGAGAATCTGCCCGTTTGCGACCGTTTTTTCCTTTGATGCATGTGCCTGATAGGCTCCTGGCTGCCTGGGCTGAACTTTGCTAGGCTGAGGATGTTACAGCTCTTGTGGGTGTGACCTCCTCAGCTCAGCAAAGGTCCTGAGGCCCTCCCCCTCGTAATATGAGGGGGGGAGCAGTGATAACCTAATACCTGAGCGCTTCAGTTTTAAACCCTCAAGTGCTAGACCTGAGTGTCTATCACTGACACCTCATCACAGTAGATGAGTAGATTCAGGAGTCTCTCTGACCCCATCCTACTCTGTGATGAGGTAGGGATTGCTGCTCCGCTCATTGGCTAACCTAAGGCCAGCCCAACGGGGAGTCAGCAGTCCCAACCTTCCTGTCACCTCAGAGGTTTCCCTCCCTGAGAGCTGCAGCAGGGAAGTGTTGTGCTTTATTGACTGTTTGGTGCGCGTGTATGTATGACTGCATGTGTTGTGAATGGGTGTGTGCGTGTGTCTACATGTGAATACATGGGTGTAAGTGCATGTGCATGTGTATGTGTGGGCCCCCCCGCCCCCCTCTAAGTTGTACTTACCAGTCGCCACCGAATATATGAATTTAATTATAGAGACTCTTGGTCAGTGTAAAGAAAGTTTCAGTATGTATGATTTGTGATGTCAAACATTTCCTGAAATCCCATCCGGCTGTAGTTTCTGCCACCAGGTTATTTATAAGGGGCTTTGCTGTCATATTGGACAGTAAAACACTGTCGCTGGGGACGTTGCACTGCAGTATGATTTATCTGCTCTTTAAGTAGAGTGGCCCGCAGGCACCAGACACTAAATCAATGGTTTATACTGGTGTGATTGACTTTTTGCAGTAAAGCTAATAGTGCACTCATCAAGTGATTGACAGCAAAGAGATATACTGTTCCAGCTGTCCTTGAGCGAACTTTCTGCCTTCAATAGGAAATGGCGTCTTTGGTGTTTCCATGAACAGTAACTCTACACGGTATTTTCATAAAATCTATTTAGAAGTGCATCAGTAATGCTTTCCCACAGACATGCCTGTCATATTTACATTTATGGTATGTGTCGTTTACAGGAAAGCCAGTGTCATAACACAAAATGACGAGGCCCTCATCTCCTGCAGAGTGTAATGAGGGGCCCAGAGTCTCTTATCTAACGCATATATTAATTGGCATTGGGCTGAATGCCCCCCTCAAGAGTTAGGGGTCCTTGTAGGATTGGGGGCCCGCTGCGCCGCAGGGGCTGCAGGGGCCTGTGCTCTGCTCCTCACGACAGCTTTCAGCTGCAAGCGGCACATACCAAAGTCAACTTTTGATTTGCGACTATATTGCTTGATTTCTAGCAGCTTATACTTTACAATGGTAATACAGATATAATAAAATGCAAATGCATATACAGCAGGTTGACATTTTCAGTTCTGAGTTTAGCATTAAATAAAATATTACTATTTGAACAAAGGTGACATAGTTATATACCTGTCAGTGCTAAATGTGTATGCTTTAAGATGGCATGCATAATTTATCAATTTAGATGAAATAAGGTCATTCAACATATTAAATAAAGGACCAACTAATACTAGTTTTAAGGAATGCAAATTTCAATTCCCTATCTACTCCAGGGCACATTGACAAATTTAGATGGAAACCCACGGCTGTAGAATATGTGCAAGTCAAATTACAATTGAATACTCCATTAGTTCACCCTTCGGATGTCTAATTACGAACTCTATGTTTTCTTTTAGCAAATGCAGCTCCATGATGTTTCTTTTCCAATTTATTCGACGTTTACATCCCTCAGAATGTGGAACTTTATTGCAGTCAATTATTCAGTCCGTTATGGCCTTGACCTGGTTAACAAATGGATCAATATAATAAAGCTACCCATTATGTTTTAATCAAACTCACCTCGAAGATCTCATGATAGGCATGTGCCCTTTCATATTTTTTTAACTATTCCGACATATTGTTCTTTCCATATGTAAGTTTAAAGAGCTTTATTGAAGTAATTAGAAACATAGGTACAATATACAACAATGCATATAAGGAAAGAGCAAAAAAGTAGCAAACTGAATATATAACTAAATGGAATAAAGGACACAAGAAGTCTACCAATAATATAGAGATATTCTGGAGAAGAGAAGCAATAGTAAAAAATTGTACCTAGAAACAAAGTAGCATTTTACACTTTTTCAGAAGAAGGGAAACCCTAGAAAATGGAGAAAGAAGAAAAAGAAAGAAAGAGAGAAAGAATAGAGGAGGGGAAAAAAGGGGAAAAGAAAAAGAAGAAAATAAAGAAAAAGAAGATAGAGTAGTATCTTCATCTAATATCATATTGAAACTTCAACATTATAGTAATCATATTGGTTCCTAAAAACAGAATAATAGCTGTACATTTGACTTATAAAACCTAAAATAGGGGAAAAGAATAAAATACTCATGGTAGTTGATAAACAAAGGAGCTACCCTGATTACGTAGTGCAGATGCAGATAAATAATTGGTAAGTGGAGACCAGAAGGCTTCTTTACGAATAAGTTGTTGAGAAGTTTAGGCGGAAGCTCTATCTAGTCTGTGATGGTAGCAAAGAAGGTTCCACCAGGCAGAGAAAGAAACCTTAGAGTCCTCCTTCCAATTAGAGGTGATTACCTGAAAAGCAATAGCAATTAACAAGCCCACAAATATGGCCACCTTGCAAGATCCAAACCAATTTGCAGAGTTGCTTCCCATAAATATGGAGTAAATATCAAAAGGAAATTTAATAGAACAAATGGAGGAGATTAACTCACATACCTTAGACCAAAACCGGGCTATATTAGGGCAAAGAAAAAAGGAGTGCATTAAAGAACCAGGGGTATCATGACATACCCAACAGTTCAGAGATAAGGCTGAACTATACTTGGAGAGAGATAATGGAGTTAAAAATAGTCTTTGATAAAAATAATAAAGAGTCTGAGTCGTACTAGAAGTACATGAGCTGTGATGTATGCATGTCCAGATGGAGTTCCATGTGTGAACAGAGAAGGTACGCTGTAAATCAGATTCCCATAAGAGCTCAACTTTATTTTTGGGGCGGCTGGGAGAAGAAAAATGGAGGAATTTGTAAACTTGAGAGGCTCTAATAAAGGGAGAAGTGGATAAAGGTTTGAACAGGGGGTCCTAAGAAGGGAGGGGAGATCCGGAAAGTAGAGAAAGCTGATCCGTCAAGAGCAATCGCAAAGAATCAAATCTAAGTAATGAGGAAACAGGTAAGTCAAATGTAGACTGAACCTCTTGTAGGGAAAGACAACGGGAATCCTGTACTAGTTGCTTCACCAGGAGGATCCCTTTGGCAGCCCATGTTTTCCAAAAAATAGTACGGTTGGACAGCTTAATACATTTGTTATGCCAGAGAGGTGAGTCTACAAATATCTGTAATGGGCTGTGAGATTTACACTTAATAGGATGAAAAGTTTAAATGTATTTTGCAATCGTCTGGTAGTTAAAAGAACGAGGAGGTAGGGTAAAACTGGCTAAGAGAGAAAAAGGGAAAGGGGAAATCTGAGATTTCTCCAAACTGTGCCATACAGAAGTGAAAGTTCCTCCAGAAGAAGATAAATATGGTAACACTTGGCGAATTACAAAAGAGGAATGATACTGTTGAAAGTTGGGACAGTGGACACCTCCCCGATCCTTAGGAGCAGAGAGAAGGGCTAAAGAAATAAGGGCCTTCCGACAGTTCCAAAGAAATTTACTCAAAACTCCATTAAGGGTTTTAAGAAACTTCAATGGGAGTTTCACTGGTAACATGGACAAATAAAAGTTGATGACGGGGAGCAACATCATTTTAATTGTGTCCAGTCTACCCCACCATGACAAAAAAAAGGGAGGGTCATCTGCCTATCATGTTATTTACTTTTAAAAGGAACTCTTCCAACTTAAACTGAATTGTTTTTGTAATGGAAGAAGAATATTTAAACCCCAAGCAAGTATTGTTATTAGTAGTCCTTTTAAAGTCAATTCCTTCAAACATACTCCTTAAACAATACTTATTTATCGTAAGCACTTTAGATTTGGAAAAATTCAACTTATAGCCAGACAAGGATGATAGCCAGATAGGATGAAAGAAGTTCGGTAAAAGCAGGTAAAAGCAGGTTAAAAGGTAGAAGGATCGGAAACATATAACATAATATCATCCGCGTAAGCACTAAATTTAATTTTAGTTTTATGCTTAAAACCTCGGAAGGTGGAGGAGTGTCATAGAGAGTGAAGAAAAGGCTCAAGGGAGAGGATAAAAAGTAAAGGGGACATCCCTGACGGGTACCCCTTTGTAAAGGGAAATAAGAGGATTGAGAGCCATTAACAAAAACTGAAGTGGTTGGGAAGGAATATAACAAATTGATAAGAGACAAAATAGAGGGACCAAAACCATGCCATTTAAGGGCACGCATCATGAAAAGCCAATAAACGCGATCAAAAGCTTTTTCCGCGTCGAGGGTTATGGCAGCGATGGGGGAGGAGCTCTTAGATGCAAGATGAATAATGTTGAGGAAAGTTCTGGAATTGCCAGCAATAGTCCTTCCCTTAACAAACCATATTTGCTCTGAACCAATCAAATCAGGAAGTAACATCTTGGCAAATATTTTGCAATCAAGATTGATCAATGATATGGAACGATAGTTGGCACACCGGGACGGGTCTTTATATTTCTTAGGAATTAGACGAATCATGGCCTCGAGAAAAGAGCCTCGAACCTCACCATTAAAAACAAAATGTTGAAAAAGAGATAAAAGATGGGGTAGAAGGATGGGAGAAAAGCAGGAATAGAACTCAGCAGTGAGACCGTCAGGGCCAGGGGCCTTAAATTTAGGTAACATGGACAAAGCAGATTTAATCTCAGAAAGAGATATATCTTTTTCCAAAATAGAACAATCAGGAAGAGGGGAAGAGCGGGGACGTAATGAGTTAAAAAAAGAATCCAAATCTGCATCTGTAGGAGAAGATTCAGGAGTATAAAGGGTCTTATAGAAATCTGTAAAACAATTCAATATTTCTTCATCTTTAAAGTGGGGAATATCACGATCATCAATAACTTTGACTATTCTAGATCTTTGGGATTTAACCTTCAAGTAGTTTGCCAACAGTTTACCTGCTCGATTATAACCACCGTAGAATTTAGAGTTAATTTTTAATAACGTCCCGAGGCTTCTTCCTTAGATTTCCTATTAAAGTCAAGTTTTGCTGTGACCATAGTCTTGAGGGTAACGAAATGTTTGGAAGAAAAATATGCATGTTCCAATTCCTTAATGGAAGAGAGCAAAGCAGAGGATTCCTTGCGATATTGTTTCCTTTTGCTAGCTACATAATCTATAATGAAGCCTCTGGCTGTTGTATGAAAGCATCCCAGACAGTATGAAAGTGCATATCTGGACTAGCATTAAGGAGAAAAAATTCAGATACAAAATCTTTGAAGCATCCAAGAAAGGAAGAATCTTTAAGAAGGTAATTATTAAAACGCCAACAACGAGATTTAGAGGGTAAGGAAGGAAGATCTAAAATAATCAAAACAGGAGCGTTATCAAAAATAAGAATGGAACCAATCTCTGCATGTAATAGGTTGGAAAGGAGGTGTGGGCTTAAGAAAATATAATCAATTCTCGAGGTAGAGTTATGAATGGGGGAATAAAATGTATATTCTAAACCATCTGGATTATATATTCTCCAGGCATTAACTAGGCCCCTCGCACGGATGGTCTCAGCAAAAGTCTTTTGCATTTTATTAGGAATATACCTGGAAGAGGATTTCCTATCCATGAAAGGGTCCATGACCTGATTGCAGTCACCACCCACTATGAGATTAGAGTCAGAGCATGAATGGAGAATGTGTGACATGGATTGCCAAAATTGTGAGTCAATGCCTGTGGGGCCATAAAATGAATGGAGAATGTGTGACATGGATTGCCAGAATTGTGAGTCACTGCCTGTGGGGCCATAAAATGAATGGAGAATGTGTGACATGGATTGCCATGGACATGGATTGCCAGAATTTATGGCCTGTGGGGCCATAAATGTTAAGCAAAGAAACATGGGATCCATTAATAAGAGTATGAAGAAGAAGCCAACGTCCATCTTCATCCTTCTCTTCTTTTTCTATTGTAAGGGATAAGGATTTATGAAGGAGTATCACCACTCCATTTTTTCTGTCTTTAGATGGAGAACTATAAACATGACCTACCCATTGCTTTTTAAGGGAATTAACATCATTATCATTAAGGTGTGTTTCTTGTAGCATTGCAATTTTACAATGGAGCTTAGAGAGATGGGTAAGTACCCGCTGCTTTTTAACTGGGGTACGTAATCCCTTTACATTCCATGAGATAATCCGAACATTGTCATTCATTGCAAGGCAAAAAAGGCATTAATTCTAACAAGAACATTACAGAATTCAATACAATTATACAGTCAATATACAGACAACCAAAAACAATAAGGTTAATGCATTGAAAAGCAAGAAAATGAGCATAAAAAGAATATGAAAAAGGTAAAAAATGAGAATTACAAAAAGGCAGAGAAGAATAAGAAATAATGAAGATACACTCGAAAAAGAAGATACAAATTCGGAAGATGAGAAAGAGAGAGGTTCTTCCCATTTGTAAACAAGACCATTTATCTCCTGTTCACTATCCACTTTGCACTATCAATCAGGAGGGTGGGGCTCACTAAGAACGGGCCCAGTCCATTAAAATACCAGCCACCGGAAAACACGTGGGAGTACTGTGTTGTGCAAGCAGTGCCTAATTTGAGAAAATTGTTGTAGATGGGGATCACTGACAGTCAGCTATGGTGACGGCACTTATTTTTCCTCATCAGGCATTTCTCGAGAGCAAAGAGAGAGAAAAAACAAACAAATGGTCAAGAAGAGGAAGAACGTTAGACCGGTCATCCTCTAACTTTTTGCCTGCTTACCTAAACCTTTTGCCGTATCTTGTTGGTGGCCTTGGGACTCTGAGCACTGCTCACCAGTTCTAAAGTGCATGTGCTTCCCCCCTAAAAATGGTGACATTGCCATATAAATGATTGCCATATTTAGTTTACTTATAAGTATCTTGTAAAGTGGTATATCATATACCCAGGGTCTGTAATCTAAATGCTACTAATGGGCTAGCAGCACTAGTTGTGCCACCCACACAAGTAGCCTTTCAAACCTGTGTCAGGCCTGTCATTGCAGGGCCTGTGTGTGCAGTTTGCTGCCAGTACGACATGACATTTAAAACTACTTGTCAAGCCTTAAACTCCCCTTTTATTACACAAAGGGGATGCTCTAGGTAGCCTTAAGTGTGATCAAGCAAGGCTGGGGTCCTTAATTCCCTGGACTGGACCACCCATATATAGAAACAACAAACAAGGTGTCCAGGGAAATTATTCAATTAGAATTGCAATAAACCTTAGACCCTTAATTCTAAAGTTTATGAGCTTTATTCAGGTTCATTTAATATTTTAAAAAAGACATTCAAAAATCAATTAAACATGTCATTTAAAAGGAATAACCCATTAGTAAATCATACAGTAAAACATGACTTGAAAACATAATCTATCACAAATACATCTGCCCAAAAAGTTTTTGTAAAAAAAATACAACACATAAATGGTGACAAACATACATCAATAACTCCTATGTACAAGCCTGAAATTCAAAGAGCCCTAAGTTTAAAGTAATACACAAGGTGGACACTAACTCAATTTTGGATACATGTCTACTGTCCTGCCTGTGAGAGAATGGGGATACAGATACTTCTGACGGGTGTTGTCCACACTAGAGAGGGAGATGTTATTGAGCCGATTCCCTCATGGCACACTCTATCGACGCTCCCCCATGCTCAAAGCCAATGCGTTTTGAATCCCTTGTGACTCCCGGATTCTCTTCAGGACTCGGACTCGGTCTTGGGCTCTTAGTCGAAGCATGGAATTAATCTAAATGGGACGTTGTCCATTGTCCTAACTTCTATTCTTTTTTAAAAATGGTGCTTGAAACAGTCAAGCGTAATGGAGCTCTATGGGATGTTCTGATGCGTGTCCAATTTCTTCTACTGTGTGGACACCGTCAATGAATGCAGCTGCACTTCTGTCAGGTTTAAATATGAAAGTTCTGTCTATTTCTTGCCTACAATTGAAGAATTGAAAGTGGGCTTCTCACTCCATCGCTCTCATCTAGTTGCAACCGGCAACTGGGTAGCCTTAAGGGCAGGCTGCTGTGTAACCAAAAGGTAATGCATGTACTTTGAAGTTTTACATGTCATGACAGTGACATACAGCTAAATTCCTTTTTCACTACTGTGAGGCCCACTCCTCTCTTAGGCTAGCATTGGGAATTCCTAAAAACACTTTTAATCCATAATTCCTGATTAGAAAGGAGTAGTTGTATTATGTTTCATATCTTTTGAAATGTAATGATAAATCCTCTTTACTGGTAAAGTTGGATTTAACATTACTATTTTAGAAATGTGGACATTTCTATGCTCTTAGTGCACAGTGTGCCTTGCAGCTTGTCTCCAATTTATGTCTGAAGTGGGTGACAGCTTCACTTTGTGCATTCCCTCTAGACAGTCACAAACACAGGAAGGGTGGGTGTGACAGAAAACTCATCTGCATTTATCTACATTCTGATAGCTCTTCCAGGGCAGGGAGAGGGCGAGGGTACTGACACTTACATCTGAATAGGTAGTGTCATGTGTCCCACTCACAAGGCTGATTACCCCCACAGATAGCCTGGCATACAAGGCTGGGGTGAAAGGGGACCTGTGCACTGCAAGGGCTTTCTTTGAAGTCACCCTTACTTTAAGGACACAACTGGGTATAGGTACTGGGGCTCTGACCCTACCAAGACAGTACGCCTCTGGACTAGTGAAGAAATCTGCCAGGAGTAAGGACTGCTGTTTACATGGAGTATCACTCTGCTTGACCCACTGTTCTAAGGAGCTGCTTCACTGCTGTGCTGAGCTGCCCTGCTGCCTGCTGATCTCTGCCCTAATGAGGATAAGGACTGGGTCCATCTCACTCGAACCCACAGGGACTCCAAGGGCTTGCTGCCTTGCCTTCTATTTTCTGAAGTCTCAGGGCCATAAAGTACTTCCTGCAACTCTGCTGGTGCTGCTGGACTCTCCCATCTGTGAGTCCTACCTTTGTCTAAGGTACCCCCTCCTGGCCCTCATAAGTAGGTTCTACAGCTGTTTTGCTATAAAATCGCAACATCATCACCACTGCACCGATCGGAACCGACGCAGTGCCCTTCAATTCTGAATCAGTGCCAATCCGAAGACATCCCTGCATAGCTTGATGATGACACAGGACCCGACTGCGAGGTTCGACCTTGATGCAGCACTGATCCGAGGTCTCGACTGGAAGGTTCGACCTATCGACCCGACTGCGTTAATCAGAACCAACACATCGTACTCTCAACGATGATACTTTGGTCCATCCAAGGTACTTTGTTAATGGGACCTGTTTGATTCCTGTAACCTGGCCTGCCCTCCATCGCGGTCAGCCTGAACTTTGGGTTTAACCCTGTCTAGCACAACCTTATGTAACATTTTAGGTCTATTGACTTCTGTGCACTATTTTTGGCTTATTATTTAAAAATTCATAACTCAGGTTCTACTCTTTGGATTTTTGCTGCTTTGGTCTTGGAAAATATTAATAAATATTAAATATTGTTTAATATTGTTAAATAAATATTCTATATTTTTCCAACCCTGTGTGGAGTATTTCTGTAGTGTTCTCATTGTGTTATTGTGTGTGTGTTGCGCAAATACTTTACACATTGCCATTTTAGATAAGCCTGACTGCCCTGTGCCAAGCTACCGGAGAGTGAGCACAGGTTAACTTTCAGTGTGTATCTAGTTTACTCTGACTAGGATTGTGGTCCCTACTTGGAGAGGGTGTATACCTCTGCCAACTAGTAGAGACCCAATTTCAAACGAAGAGAAACACGGAAAAAAAACATCACCAAATGCATAAAGTAGTGGCTGGCAAGATTGAGATAAAGAGGCAGAGAAGGTCTGGCAGTGGATCAGAGGCCTGAGATGGATTTAGGATTATGCAACTGCTCTGGCCCATTTTAGTATCTGGCAATTATCTACTAGAACCCACTCTGGTCAGATGGAACTTTTTACTTGCCCAATAGCGTAGAGGGAATAAACACAATTATCAGAAAATACAGTCCGCAATTTGTCATAATCAAGGACTCGAGACTTAATCTCTTGGCTCTCTGGCTTTTATTATCAGCATAAAGATTTGAAGATACAAACTCCTCAATACGAGGCACAACAAGTACATAGGCACTAACACAAATGCTACTCTACGAAGAATCCGCATGCGGCTAAAAATAACTAAAAGCACAATTTCTAAAAGCATGAGGTAGAAAACTACCAAGCCAATGTCGATATTAGGGACACTGACCATACCATCTCTGTCCCTACTCTGTACTAGATGACATCCCTACTTAGCAATCCCTTGAGACCCTCAATCGAGTAAAAGGTGTCAGAGTGAAACTTCCTAAGAAGTCTTCACTTAGAGAGCTTGATCTAAAATTGCCCCCTCTAGCTCTTCGCCTAGCCTTCCTCCGCTCTGGGCTGCTCTGATCTACCTCCACCCTCGGGGCGCTTTCCCTAATACAGAACCCCAAGTCCCAGAACACGCCCTTTCGCACCTCCTCTTCAGCGGGGGTCGTCTTTCAGTAATTTTCCACAGAGCGCTGTCCAGTTCCATCGTCCATCGCTTGGCCTTGAGTCCCAGACGCCATCCGCACTAGGAGTTACGATTGGCACATTCCAATGCACTCCCATGTCTGGCTTTTACTACATAAGTCAATTCGTGAACAAAGAGCTTCTCTACTAACGAGCAACTGTCCTTGCACCTGGGGTGAGATCATGCAAGGCAGACATACTTCGCATCTTTTAACTTTGCAATTTACTACAGCCTAAAACCTCTACTGGAATAAATCCTTTTTGGCCTATTGCCCTCGGTCAACATAAGAAAATACCAGGCCTTTCGCCTCAACGATATATGCGAATTCTGGCCACTACTTCGGTTAATCTACAATAAGGAGCTGAAGGGGCAGAGAACAGGTCATCCCCCACTCAATGAACTGTGTACAAAAAGGACCTGTTCACAATGTGAGCGAATAGTTCATATATCCATAACGGTTGTCATACATTTTAGACAATCTTTAAAGCAAGTGATTGTATCATCTATGCTACTTATTGGTGTGGCTCACTAAGAAAAGAAAAGAAAAGACAAGTATTTTTCATACGAGGTAGGAAAGGAAAACTGTCAATATGTCTAAAAACTTGTGTCTCCAACACCCAAACGTGGTGAAAAAAGAGTGAGAGGGAGTGTTGGTGCCTCACGGTAGCAACACCAAGGAGGATTAAGCAGGATGGTACTCGCCTGCTACCTCAAGATCTCATCATCAGCTACCAACACTCCAAAAGCAAGAAGTATGTGTAGGAGGAAATGAATAACTGTTGTCCCAAAACAAAGCAAGTGCTAGGATGTGTGATAAAAGAGGAAAGAACTGTGCTGTGATATGTGCACCATATTAAACCCCACAATGATATACAATGATATACAGGTTTGAGCTAGATCACACTGGCTTGCGTTTTTTATTCTATGCTGTGTGATTGCTCATATTTAAAATGCCGACATGTTTCATTGCCTTCTGGGTAAACTCACGGCAACTTCTTCAGGGCGTGGGGTATTTTCATTCCACCCTGCACCTCTGTTTGTCAATTAAAAACAATTCGGGATATTGCTTACCATGGGCATACCTTTACCCTTGAGTCCTTGTGGCTGTGTGTACGCATTCAAGGCTCCGCTATTCAACTCCAATCGTGAGTCGTAGAAGCGTCTGTAACTGGCGTTTACTCAGCCCAGCAACTACTACTTCGGTTACACAAGCATGTCTAAATCACAGTATTGACTTTTACGTCTTTCTTTCATGGGTGTTTAACTAAACAACCTACATGCACGTTTTCTAAGTTACACATTTTTAACATCACATTGTGTTCATGTAAGCTAAACTCTATGCATTTCTCTAATACGTTCACAATATGCTTGTACATAGTTAACACTTCTATTGAAATCGATATAGGTTATACAATTCTTAATACATTGCACACGAAATACCTGAGTACACATTTGATTATATGTGGGTGCCGACAAACAGTGAATATAACGCACCCCTACGATTTTCAAACTTTTAAGCGCTACATCAGTCCCCCCCTATGATGACATCTGTCATCACACCATTACAATCTTCTTCTTTAGAAATGATTTAAACCATACTGGTCATGACTCTGCCATGTCGAACTCCCTCCATTCTCTTAAGACTCTAATATTGCTGCTCCTGAAACTTCGCCATTCTTTTCTCGTTTGCTCTAAGAGCTCTTTCAACTTTGCCTCCTTGATACCACTTCCACGCTTTCACGCATTCCCACAAACAAATCACACAAACCGCAGCAATGATAATTGGCTTCAACACTGATCCAAGAAATCCTCTTCCCAAATTCGCAAACCACGTCCCCACTCTTCCAAATCCTTGTCCAATCTTTTCCCACACATTCTCCTCCGTCAAATCCATAATCTCCTTGTGAATAGTTTTGATGTTATCTATGTACTTCCCTATCTCCTTCGTGTTGTCTGGAATATATGTGCAGCATTCTTGAACCTTCAATAATTTGCAGACTCCTCCTTCCTTGGCTAATAACACGTCTAACGCAAGGCGATTCTGCATAACCATATTCCGTATCAACAACATCTCTCCAGCCACCAATAACAAAGACCTCGCCGTATTCATAGACAACTCATCAACTACAGTCGCCAACCTCCTGATCTTCACGTCATTCAACACCACACCCATACTAGGTATCATTGCTCCATATATATCACCAATCACTGCACCTGTATTTACAGCCCTACGTCTTCTAGAATGTTGTCTCGTCTCTAACAACTCCAAGTCCTCTGTGTGATAAATCTTCGGCAATATGATAGCCAAATAGCATATGCCATACCAATTTGCAGGTAGCCTGACATAAGCGTTCTTCCCACATACATAATACACTGTCGGAATTACTTGTACCACACCTTGCATGAAGTCCTTAATAGAGGCTTCCATGGTGAAGGTCTGAGAACAGGTGCTATGTCCTACTGCGACCTTCTCCGTAGCGGATTGAGGCCGTCCAATACACAAATTCCCTTTCTGTACTTCATCTAACGCTATTGGTCCATAGCTTCCCTTGGACTTGTGAGCTTTCTCCTCCTCAGTCCAATCTACTGGACTATCTTCGGTGTCTCGTGCCTGGGTCAACTTTCTATATCTGTCCTCTACTTGATCAATGAATTTCTTCTCCGTCTCAGATAACGCACATGTCAGGTTATACCTGTGAGCATGCGCAGTATCCAACTTCACAGTCGGTCTAAAATACTTCAGGAGTCTGTCCTCTTTCTTATAATAGTCGTATTTATTCAAATGCTTGATTGCTGGAACTTCAGGAAGTACCGTGTCAAAATTTGAAAAGAAATACTCGAACTGTCTCCTGTCGTAAAATAAACTGAGCAATAAACTACAAGAAATCCCATACGTCAATGGGAGATGGTGATACTTGATACCCTCATCCACTGAAGCAGGCAACTGCATACACACATAACAATCTTTCACATCCATCGCATCAACATATTCATACAACAACTTTGCATAAGCATTAAGCTTAAAGTCACCCTTCGACAAATCCATGTGGAGTCTGCGATCCTCCCTCAACTTCGATGTTCCCTGTTCTCTGATACTGACACCTCTCTGTCCTCGGGTAATAGGTGTGGGTGCTCCCTGAACCTTCCCCTCCTGCCTGTGAGCCACCATGTACGAACTTATCACCACTGCAAATATAGTGCCAATCACAACTCCTATCAATGTGCCTATTATCAATTTAGCCCTACGATGTGTGTTTGCAGGATCTGCCATCTTCGGAATATACTCAATGTCCAATACAGTCTCTGAAATGGTAAGTCTCTTTCTCATTAATGTCTCTTTTGTGAACCTTTGGCAAAGCTCCCTAATTTTTCTTCGTTCTACAACGGAAAAATCCCTAATTTTATTCTTCTTCCGCTCGGATCTAGGTTATCTTCTTCCCTGCTTGCAACCCTCTCAAATCAGTCCAACATAACTGCTGGTCCCAACAGTTCCAGGACTCCCTGCAATATTTCGAGCTTAAGGAGGATCAGTTCTTGTGGATCTGGCACAGCTGTGAACGTCGGGAACTCTAAATTGTCCAAGATCATACCTCGAATGACACTCAGGAATGGTGGACTCGGAATGTGGATAGTCAGAATTCCTTCGATCTCCAGTCCCGGAACTTTCAGCAGCACTTCCACTCTCTGGAGCGGGACACTGTTGACCAATGTCATCGACCTCAATCTTCCCGTGCTCGGTAACCCTGGCATCAGTCACTGGATATGCCCACTCTGGTGAAGCGTACTTCCGACTTGGCACTCTAGTTCTCTTTGACCTTCTCAGAGCACCTTGAGGATACTCCCCGTCACTTGATTCTTCTTCTGGCTCCTCCGAAACTGGTGCAAGATCTGTGTCCGGTACCAACCTCAGGTTTACCCGTTTCTGTCTTGCGGGCCAAACCCTTTCTGCTTCTGTGGCACCCCTGGTCTTCCCTTTGATACCCTGTGCA
The DNA here is from genome assembly GCF_964204655.1 of Triturus cristatus. NCBI lineage: Eukaryota > Metazoa > Chordata > Amphibia > Caudata > Salamandridae > Triturus > Triturus cristatus. The sequence continues at coordinate 372,391,151 of NC_140582.1, read as the reverse complement.
CTAGCCTCCTCCTCTTCAGAAGAACTCGATTCCGTACTGCCCACTGCACCTCTTGCTCCTTCGCCTGTTTCTGGGTCAGTACTTCTTCCACGTTCTTCCTCGGCTCGATTCAGTGCACCATCAGCTGCTTCAGCAAACCTTACAGCTTGACTGGCCCTCTCAGGTGGTTCTGTCGGCTCTGCTGGATTTTCGTTCTCGAGAGGGGCTGTATCTTCTAAGGGTGCTGGAACTCTACGGGTATGGGAATCATGCACCCAGTTTGGTAAACCTCCACACTTGACGGCTGTGTTCGTAACGAGAATCACTTGAAACGGGCCGCGCCACCTAGCATCCAAGCAACTCTTCCTCACGTGTTTTCGGACTAGGACCCAATCGCCTGGGCATAAGTCATGGCACAGGTCACTCGCAGCTGGAACCGTTGCTGTCTGCACCTGCTGAGACACAGAACGGACCACGTCAGCAAGGCCTTTACAATAGTCCAGGATCATATCATCAGTGATATTTATCAGAGCAGTAGCAGGTATTGCAGGCAAACGCATCGCTCTTCCCATGAGGATTTCATGGGGTGACAACCCAGTCCTTCTATCAGGCACACTTCGGAGGCTCATAAGGACCAAAGGTAATGCGTCAGGCCATTTCAGGGACGTTGACGAACACACCTTCGCCATCCAAGCCTTCAGAGTTCCATTCACCTGCTCCACTATCCCTGAAGCTTCTGGTCTATAGCTACAGTGTAACCTCTGATCTATATTCAAAGCAGCACAAAGCAACTTCATGACTTCGCTGTGAAAATGAGTTCCTCTGTCCGATTCAAAGGACGTCGGGAACCCGTACCTTGGAATGAGTTCTCTCAACAATAGTTTTGCTACCGTGAGTGTGTCACATCTGCGTGTAGGGTATGCCTCCACCCACCTGGAAAAGACACATACTATCACTAATATGTACCTCAACCCATTACACTTTGGCATTTCAACAAAATCCAGCTGCATCCTATTGAAAGGTCCACCTGACCTCCCTATGTGACTCAACGTCACAGCTGTTCTCTTTCCTACATTCATTTGTTGACAAGTGACACACCTCTGGCACACGGTTTCAGCCACTGCCCGAAACTTCGGGTTGTACCAAGTCTGACGAAACACTCTCATCATTGCGTCCCTACCAAGATGTACAGCACCATGTATCAACCTCGCCATGGGATTCAACAAGCATTCCGGCAACACTGCTCGTCCATCATTCGAAACCCATATGTCCACATCTCCTTTCTCACATCCAGCTCGTATCCAACTGTCTCGCTCCTGATCTGAGACTCCTTCCTGGAGCTGTTTCAGTTCCTCCCATGAGTCTGCCATTGCTAGCATCTGATCATACACCGTTTTCTCCTCAGTTTCCTCAATATGAGTCTCTGTGAAATTACATCCCTGCTCTGCGCAGAACCGAGCTACTTCGTCGGCATAATTGTTACCCAATGAAACAAAATCATTTCCCTTCGTATGAGCAGCACATTTAACAACGGCAATTTCATCAGGACCTTGCAACGCTTCAAGCAATTTTCGCACATGGTCACCATTTCTTATGGGTGAACCTGAAGACGTCATAAACCCTCTCTGGGACCAGAGTTGTCCGAAGTCATGAACCACACCAAACCCATACTGGCTGTCCGTGTAAATCGTTACGCGGATCTTATCGGCTGCCAAACAGGCACGAGTCAAGGCAATGAGTTCAGCCACCTGCGCGGAGTGTACTCCTTCTAAACAAGTGGCTTCAACCACCCCCGTGATGGTACATACAGCAAACGCTGCTCTCAATCGACCGACACTGTCTCTTAAACATGAACCGTCCACAAAGAAAATCTCATCTGACACTGGGAGCGGTTCATCGACAATGTCAGGTCTCGGTTTGGTGCATAGTTCCGTAACGTCGAGACAATCATGGTCCTCACAATCTTCATTATCATCTATATTTGGAATAGGTAACAATGTTGCAGGATTTAAAACAGCACACCTCTTCAGTATCACATTATCGGCTGCAAGAATAACTTGTTCGTAACGAGTCAGCCTATTATTCGTGAGGTGCTGTGTTTTAGTCCTAGTCATCAACAATTCAACAGAATGTGGCACATGTACAATAAGAGGATGACCCATCACAATGCTCTCACATCTCTCGATGCTGACACCTGTTGCCGCAACGGATCTGAGACATCCGGGCAACGCAGAAGCTACTGGATCTAGAGTAGCTGAGAAATAGGCAACTGGTCTACGGACACCTCCATGATTCTGAGTTAACACTGCTAACGCGCAACCTTCTCTTTCGCAGCAGAACAATGCAAATGCCTTGTTGTAATCCGGCATTCCCAACGCAGGAGCGCTACATAAGGCTTCTCTCAGCCTCAGAAATGATTTCAAACAGTCGTCGTCCCATGGTACCGGATCACTTACATTCTTTCGCGTCAGCCGCTGTAAAGGCTTCGCTTCAAAGGAAAAGTTTGGGATCCACTGGCGGCAATAACCCACCATTCCCAAAAACATTCTAACTTCCCTCTGTGTCGAGGGAACTGGCATTCTCAGAATCGCATCAATGCGATCTGGAGACACCTTCCTTTTACCCTTCTCGATTCTGTGCCCCAAATACTGCACCTCAGGTAAACAGTATTGCAGCTTGTTTGGGGACACCTTGTGACCATTCTCTCCCAAGAAGTTCAGCAGCGCAATTGTATCAGTCCTGCAAGCGTCTTCTGTTTCGGACGCAACAAGCAGATCATCAATGTATTGCACCAAAACAGAGTTTTGTGGCAACACAAGGCTTTCTAGGTTTTTCTTCAAGAGTTGATTAAAAATAGATGGGCTCTCAGTATACCCCTGTGGGATACGACACCACGTTAATACACGATTTTCTAGTCTAAATGCAAAAAGAAATCTGCTCTCTTCATGTAGGGGAATCGAAAAGAATGCTTGACACAATTCAATCACTGTGAACCATTCAGCTTCACATGGGATCTGTGGCTGATTATAGGGGTTCACGGGACACTTGCGCCTCCAGTGTCCCACCTGGTGACACTGGTGACAAGCAGTCGTCTTCTTCAGTATTGCTACGTCTATGCCTGTCCTAGGGTCTACGGGCCTCGGCCTTCCCTGACCCTGCACGTTCTGATACCCTGTCTGATAGTTTCCCTGTCTCCTTACCACTGGACCCCCATTCGGCGGTCCCTGAGCAGCTTGCATCTGAATGAGCAATAGGTTATCTTTCATCTTCTTGTGCTTCGACTCAATCTCATCCGTGCAGTACCTGGCGTACCGCAAGATTTCATCCACGGGCTTATTCTGCCAACAGATCAAGTGCTGCTGTATCATGAGACTAACCTCGGGCTTCAAACCCAGCACGAACTTAGACACAAACTGTCCCATATCCTTCGTCTCTAACTCGTCTAGACCACTGTACTGCTTAAAAGCCTTCAAGAGTCTCTCATAGAACTCATGTACTGTCTCCTTTGGCTCCTGCACCGTCCTATCTATTTTCACCCAATCAATGTCTTGGGGTGAAACCTTCGATTTCAACCAGGTAATTACTTTCTCATACAGCCTCATCACCGCTGGCGACGGACCATTTGTAATCATATTCCTCTCAGGCTCATAGTCCGGCCACTCAACAGCAATCTTACATGCGTTCCACAGATCTCCCGGAACCACAATATCGAATAAGGTATTTAGGTCTATCCACAATACCTTCGAAATCTTGACAAAACGCTCAACTTGCTTGTACCACTCTGCAGGCTTCTCCCTGAGCCTGGGAAAATCATTCGTAAATGATGCCAAATCCCCCCTGCTCCATGGTACATGCACATATCCTCCATTCGCCACTTCCCGCAGGGGAAAGGTCTTTGCTAGTAACAACCCTTCACCCGGAATTCCTCCTTCCGCTCCCTTAGAGGTCTTTTTCTTAGACCATTTCTCTTCCCACTTATCAAGCGTCAACCATGGCCGCATGGCTAAAATCAGTTCCCTAGCATGTGATCTTAATCCAACAACCCTTTTCTCCTCCAGCTCTCGCTCGGTATAATGCATCCTATGGCTTCCTTGCAACACCCTAGTCTTGGATAAATCTACCTCATATTCCTTCGCCAATCCCCTCAATTTCTCGTGTGCCATTCGTGCTTTCCGAGTCACATCTTTCGCTACGAAAAACAGCTCATCCGGATTGTAGGATACTATTCTCTCAAGAGGTAGACTTCCATATATGATTTCGTCTACCTCTGCCTTGAGCCTTACTATGTCTATCACTCCTGCCTTCAAGGCTCCTTTCAACACCTGACAACTTGCTCCATGTCTCTCGTCATATTCACATTCTGGTTCCTTCTCTCTCCTCTCTTCTGGTGCTTCTATAGGAGCAGAATAACTCCTAAAGTTATCCCGAGCTCTCTCCGATTGGACCACATTCGGGTTCAGATGCCTCTCTGACGGTACCCATGACCTTAAATCTGACCTTGATTCCATCAGATTTCTCGGCCTCACCGGTCTCTGTTCCTCTTCGCCCCTAGATGTATCTGACACCGCTACCAATGGTGTACTCCATTGTACAGGGCTTGGAGGTCGGGCCATTGCCCCTTCCAACCCACTTTCCTCACTTTCTCTCCTCGTTCTGTCTGCCACTCGTTCGGACCTCTCTCTTTCCTCCGATTCCGGACTGTATATCGACACAATCGGTCCAATGGTGACCGGTACCCTCAATGCATCCGGTAACCTCATCTCCCTCTCAATCCTCTCACTAATTTCAGACTGACTCCGTGAACCCTCTGTTTCCAACGAAACCAACCCTTCCACTCGAGTCTCGGGTTGAATGGTTACCCTTCTAGTTTCCCCTCTCTCACCCCACCTATCATCTGCTTCATCTGGATTATAAGGAGGTGGTCTCTCGTCTAACAATCTTTGCAATACTCCATCATCAGAGTCACTCTCTTCATCCTGTGCTTTCACATGCCTTATCCCCGTCGAGTCTATCAATAAGGGATACAGTTTCTCTTCCTCAATTGTCTGCACTCTCCATCTTTTCTCCGCTGCATCCCACCTGGCATCCTGAAATGCCCTGATCGACTTTCTCATCCTTTCCTGACTTCTTCCCTTTTCCTTATCATGCGCTGCTCTAATCCACGCATGTAATGCTTCGAACTGTGCTGGTCTTGGCAAGGGTCTTAAGGACCCCATCACCGACTTCAGCTGGTACAGCACCGCTAGTCTAAATGAGCCATACCTCGGGAAAGCTAGTTCCCCTTCACCTTGTGTAATCTTGTGCCAATTCTCAATCCAAACTATAGTATGTAACCCCACATTCTTTGCCATGTAATGTGCTGGGGTGTCCTTGGGAGGGGCTTCTTCTCCCTCTCGCACAACCACATGCTTATCGCCTCTACACAATTCTCGCAAAACCCTAAGACACTTCATGACAAGCGAATTCGATCTCGCGCTCTGTTTACTTCTTGTTCTTAAATCCTCCAATAACAGCGCGACTCACACCGACCGGCCTATCACAGCGCGGCACTCTCTGACGTCACCTTCCTCCGTTCGCAGCAGTTCCCTTCTCCAAACACGTTTCACGCCTACGCTTGTCCCTTTCATACACTGAAATAACCGATTAAGTTACTTCTCTGGCTGTCCGTCCACAGCCTCTGACTGTTCGTCCACAGTCTCTTGACCTTGTTGACCTCGATAGGCGACCGTCTGCCCCCGTCCGGCCAGACAGGTCGCCACTGATAGGTTACTAACACTCCGATCCTCACACAACAACCCACGGCCAGCGTTAAGTTGCCATACACACACACGTTCGCTCCCCCTATCTCGGTCCAGGTGATCGATGGTACCTCACGATCTCCTTTGGTTGTTCAACAAAATCTATCTCAGGTGTCTTCTACACCACAACTCCCGGGCTGCGCGCGCTCACAGCCTGATCTCACAATCACACAACATACACATCAACTCCGCAAGACATCACACAACAAATCAACACCGCAATCTACAACATCTCATTATGTTCATACTCACTCCTGGAACTGCTGCTTACTGCCGCACTGCTACTCGCCGTCGATGCTCATCTGCTGCCGTCTGCTGCTCGCCATCTGATGATTCACCATCACTTATCGTCTCTTGGGCCTCAAGGATCACTTATCCTTATCTAATCTAATCGTCCCTCGCTATCGGAAGTAACCATCCGTCTCTGCTACCAACTGCTCCGGCCCATTTTAGTATCTGGCAATTATCTACTAGATGGAACTTTTTACTTGCCCAATAGCGTAGAGGGAATAAACACAATTATCAGAAAATACAGTCCGCAATTTGTCATAATCAAGGACTCGAGACTTAATCTCTTGGCTCTCTGGCTTTTATTATCAGCATAAAGATTTGAAGATACAAACTCCTCAATACGAGGCACAACAAGTACATAGGCACTAACACAAATGCTACTCTACGAAGAATCCGCATGCGGCTAAAAATAACTAAAAGCACAATTTCTAAAAGCATGAGGTAGAAAACTACCAAGCCAATGTCGATATTAGGGACACTGGACCATACCATCTCTGTCCCTACTCTGTACTAGATGACATCCCTACTTAGCAATCCCTTGAGACCCTCAATCGAGTAAAAGGTGTCAGAGTGAAACTTCCTAAGAAGTCTTCACTTAGAGAGCTTGATCTAAAATTGCCCCCTCTAGCTCGTCGCCTAGCCTTCCTCCGCTCTGGGCTGCTCTGATCTACCTCCACCCTCGGGGCGCTTTCCCTAATACAGAACCCCAAGTCCCAGAACACGCCCTTTCGCACCTCCTCTTCAGCGGGGGTCGTCTTTCAGTAATTTTCCACAGAGCGCTGTCCAGTTCCATCGTCCATCGCTTGGCCTTGAGTCCCAGACGCCATCCGCACTAGGTGTTACGATTGGCACATTCCAATGCACTCCCATGTCTGGCTTTTACTACATAAGTCAATTCGTGAACAAAGAGCTTCTCTACTAACGAGCAACTGTCCTTGCACCTGGGGTGAGATCATGCAAGGCAGACATACTTCGCATCTTTTAACTTTGCAATTTACTACAGCCTAAAACCTCTACTGGAATAAATCCTTTTTGGCCTATTGCCCTCGGTCAACATAAGAAAATACCAGGCCTTTCGCCTCAACGATATATGCGAATTCTGGCCACTACTTCGGTTACACAAGCATGTCTAAATCACAGTATTGACTTTTACGTCTTTCTTTCATGGGTGTTTAACTAAACAACCTACATGCACGTTTTCTAAGTTACACATTTTTAACATCACATTGTGTTCATGTAAGCTAAACTCTATGCATTTCTCTAATACGTTCACAATATGCTTGTACATAGCTAACACTTCTATTGAAATCGATATAGGTTATACAATTCTTAATACATTGCACACGAAATACCTGAGTACACATTTGATTATATGCGGGTGCCGACTAACAGTGAATATAATGCACCCCTACGGTTTTCAAACTTTTAAGCACTACATCACAACCTTGGTATTGGCAGGCTGACATTTAATAGTCCTCAGTGCAACCTTCTGAGCAGTGCTTTGGGGACTGGCACTCAAAATTGTGTAAATTTGGTACTGTGTGCGACGAGAGGGAAGCAGTCAAATGTATTAAAAAAGGGCAGCCACATGCATCCCCTGTAGTGTTGCACTAAATCTGCTGCTTAATACCATGTGCAACCCTCGCAACATGGTGCAGGGGTGTTTGTGTGCTATCTAGCATACCATTTGTACTGGAAGCTTACCTCTCTAGTGTAAAACCTTTGTGTAAACAAATTCTGAAAAATATCACATGTATGTTATATTATGTCGAACAGCACACCTGCAATGTGTGAAACGTTTGGAGAAAAGAAAACATCCCTTCTTTTTAGTGCATGCTTCAAGGAGGCATTAATATTTGATGCAAACCCCAATCTAGGTATCTACGTAGATCAAGCTTTGTGTCAAAAACCTATGGGTGCCTGCGGAAATATACCCATATTACACCCAAGTAATTTCCCATTGACCCAAAGTGACATAATGCAGCACAAGGTGCTATTTGCATTGACAAAAGGTAAATTTCCAGCACAAAATCCCCTGTGTGTTGGAAAGTAAGCGGCCTATTTATGGGGAAGACATGCAGTCCAGCACAGCAAATCACCTTGCTGCGCCGTACTGCTTGACAGGGAAAGGACAGGAATGTGTTGTATTTAATGGAATACAGCACATTCTTGCCCCTTCCCCAGTGCTGGTGCACAATGGGCTGCCTAGCATCAATGCAGTCACCCCTGCACCATGGTGAAAAGGTGCTTGCGTTGCATGCAGGATCGTTCCTTCCTGGGAGACATATTCCTCTCTCTCTGTGTGCTGCAGGATGCAACATACATAGAAAGAGAAAGAAATGAGGACAAATAGAGATATTTCTCCTCATTATGCCTCCCATGGGAAGGTGTAGGATTTTTACACATCCCCAGGTTTACAAGTTCTTGTGTCAAAATACATGGGAGTTGCATAGGAACACCCATGCAATGCCCATGAAATGCTTTCCCAGGGCATAGTAACGCAAAATAGCAGTAATTTACGTTGTGCTACTCCAGATTGTTTAAGCTACTCAGATCCACGCAAAGTGGCTTTGAGTGGCTCAAAAAATCTGATTTAAGGTTTGCGTCATTTTTTGCACCACGTTGCATGGTGCAGGAGCAATGAAATCTGGGTTATAAATATGCCCGCAAGTATCTTGCAGGAGTTGCATGGCTCTAAGGCACTGTGCATGACTGTTTGCCAGCGCAAAGGCTTTGCATGTCTGGATACTGCTGTGGCTGCATGTCACAGATATAAAGGTTAACATGCACGTTTTGAACACAATAACAACAAAGAATGACATAATTCATACTATGATTATTTAGAAGAAACAAGGTCCCATTCAAAAATAGATACAATTTTAAATATCACAATTTTCCAATCAAAAATTGGATTTAATGTTTTATTCAGAAGATAAATTAAAGATTTAATACAGTTGCTAAGAACAAGTATGCACGTGGTGAAATAAGTGAGCAGCCCGTGAGTAGTAAAGGAAATCAGCCGATTTCCTAACCGCAGGCAAGTGACTTAAAAAGTGACTTTTGGTGTATCTGAAATAAAGATTATTTAAAGTCACAATTGAGAAACATCTCATACTCTGAATAGAAAATTCCAGTGTAACATCAAGAGATTAGAGATGTAGGTCGACGACGTTTCGATCCCCAATTTGATGGTGGGATCTCTTCAGGACTAACAAGGTAATGGAATGCCTGGGAAAGTGAGCCTGGGTGGGTAAGGAAGAGGGGAGAAAAAATTGGGAGTTAAAATAGCGGGAAAAGGAAATGTAAAGGAGTTGTGGGTAATAGCATAGTGTGGTGCATTGAAGCATAAACTTATGCCGGGGGGGGAGAGCAGTGTATATCTAAAGGATAATAGTAAGAGGGATTGAAGGTGAGGGAATTTGCCGGAGTGGGGGTGTGAGTGACGGAAATAACCGAAGGTAGGGATAACCAGAAGGGGCGTAGGATGAGGTGGTGCCATGAGAAGAAGGGAGGAGGAAAAGGAAGATGAACTTAATATACAGGGGACAGCTGAAAGGCAAATAAATGCAGGAGCCGTACTAGGCACGTTGTTCAAATGCAGGAGACAATGCATATCATTGCGCACGTTGCTCGATAGCAGTTCTGGAGAGGTGAGGGGTACTGCTGTGTTAGATAGGGAGAAGGGTGGGAGAATAAGGAGTGAGGGAGTGTCACTGTGTCTTTCTGGTGCCAGGGGAGGGGAGGGGAGGGTGATAATTACCTGGAGGGTTGATGCTCCAAGCGCTCCTGGATGAGCCTGTGCGGGGGGCACAGTCGTAAAGGAACGAGCGGTGGTTGTTCTAATGGCGGGAAAAGGGGAGGGAAACGGTAAGGAATTGCCGAGAATGGCGAATAGTAAAACCAGAGCGGTGGCCGGTAGTGATATAGGATCGTAATTACCTGGTATTGGAACAAGGTCAGTATGGACTCTTCCTGGTGCGGCAAAACCGGCAATAATTATCCGCGTGTAAGTGAAACTTCATACCGGAAGGAATTAGAGGCAGCCCATGATGGCGGATCTAGGGGTAGGAATAATTAGAATGGTTGCTGCTGAGGCGGACAGGAACGAAGGGTGACAGGGAACCAGTGACCGTAAGTGAGGTGATTGTATTACCTGAATGGAGATCGGCTCAGTCTGCACAATCTTCGTTGCGAGGACGATACTCGAATGGGGGTTCCGGGTCTGCAGCGAGTGACGGACCGGAAGGGGCAGTCATAAAGAAGTCTCCTATGTAGGAGGTGGGGGCGTGTCCTGAATGTGGATAATGTGAAAAGGGAGAAAGGACACGGAAGGGGAGCAGTGTCATGTGGATACAGAGAGGAAAGAGGAGAAGGTGCAGTGCACCAGAGAGAGGGTCACGGCGAGCAGTGATAAGATAAATTAAAAAATAGGAGAAATAAGCAGGAGGGACCAGGAGAAGTAGGGAAAGGTAATAAGGGGAGGAAGGACGATGAATCAGTAAATAAGATATGGGGTGGGTGAAAAAGGGGGAAGGAAAGGCACTGATGGCAAGGGAGTGAAGTGTTGGGGTGGGGGGTAGAATGCAGTGAGTGCGGGAAAGGGGGAGGAGGGGGAACGGTGGGGGGGGCGGGGTTTGGATTAGAATTAGAATAAAGGGGATATATGGTTAAAAGGGGGGGGGGGAAAAGGGGGTAGTTGTTGGTTTCGTTGGCTTGGGATTAAAGTCAGTCACAGTAGGTGTACAGATAATTCATACAATGATAATATTACAGAAGATTGGACCAGTCCTCCAGGCGGTTGAGCCCGGTGTGTAAACTGTCAGTACGAATTATCCATTTAAGTTCTTCTTTATCCAGAATAGCAGCAATGTTAGTGTTCCTTATGGGTTGATGTATTACGTTAATGACTTGCCATTTGATGTCGTCCTCTGTGTGGTTCAGGGTGATGAAGTGGTCCACAAGTGGCGCATTTGGTGTTTTACAGCGTATACGACTTCTGTGCTGGCAAATCCGGATCCTGATTTTTTGGGTTGTTTGTCCAACATAAATCAAATCACAAGGGCAGGTAATTGCATATATCACATTGGCAGTGTTACAATTTGAGAAATGTGAAAGAGTGACATCAGTATTACCATGCACAAATTTTTTCGTGTCTTTAGTGAAGTTACACACACTACAGTTCCCGCACTTAAAATGGCCTAATAGTGGTGGTAGACCCCAGGCACCTCTGAGGGATTGGTCCTTAGTTTTGGTGGGGAGTGCGGCCCTGACAAGATGGTCTTTTATGTTTTTGCTTTTTTTGAAAGCGAAAAGAGGGCGTTCAAACTTCAAACTGCCGGCATTAATTGTAGGCCAGTGTTTAAGAATACTCTTCCTAACTGAGTTAGAGATAGGTGAAAAAGTGGTCACACAGACTATCCTATCGTCCCTTCTTTTTTCTTTGGGACTAAGTAGGGTTTCCCTTGGGCAGTACCATGCCCTTTTGAGGGCTTTTTTCACAAGTTTACGTGGGTAGCCTCTGTTGGTCAATTTTTTGGAAAGGGTGGAGGCCTCCGCAAAATAGTCTTTCTTAAAATAACAGTTGCGGCGTATCCTAAGGAATTGTGAGTAGGGAAGGGAGTCTCGTAAGGCTCTGGGATGATGGCTGTTGTAGGATAGTAGGGTGTTCTTTTCTGTGGGTTTGCGATAAAGTGTGGTATAAAGACCGCCATTGTAAGCTATAATGGATAGGTCAAGAAAGGCAATCTCATTTCTGCTATTATTTGCAGTGAATTTGAGGCCATTGCAGTGTGAGTCGAGCCAATCCTTAAATTGAGATAGGTTCTCTTCACTGTTGTTCCAGATCAGGAAAATATCGTCGATAATTCATACTATGAGCACAATGGAGCCTATTCACAAAAGCCTTTTGGAGTATGTATTACTGGTAGTACTCTTTTACAGATTCATACCTGTCTTTGTTTATTGGACACAAAGGGGCCGATTCCGATCCTGGAAAAACCGGGTACGAATCGTCGGACGGAGCGTTTTCTCCGTCCGACTCGTACCCGGGAAAAATACCTTACACACATGCAAGTACGATTCGTACGGAAACACCATTTCCGTACGAATCGCAAAAACCACCGACCGACGAAACACATACCCACAATTCCGATCCGGGACACCACGGACGTGACGTCCGGACGGAGTCAGGCAGCGTTTCACGAACCAGCAAGTACGATCCGTGCCCACGTCACTCCGCACGGATTATATTTTACGGCAGCCAAAGACTGCCGGGAAATCAGGACGACACGCAGAAGGAGCGTACCCCCACCCCGTAGGTACGGAGGGGACCCCCACCCCGTAGGTACGGAGCGTACCCCCACCCCGTATGTACACGCCTTACCCCCAGCCCCCCTATGGACGGTACGTACCCCCACCCCGTAGGTACGGAGCGTACCCCCACCCCCGTAGGTACGGATGACCCCCACCCTCTAAGTACGGAGCGTACCCCCACCCCGTAGGTACGGAGCGGAACCCCACCCCGTAGGTACGGAGCGTATCCCCACCCCATAGGTACGGAGCATACCCCCACCCTCGTAGCTACGGAGCGGACCCCCACCCGTAGGTATGGAGCGTACCCCCACCCCGTAGGTATGGAGCGGACCCCCACCCCATAGGTACGGAGCATACCCCCACCCCGTAGGTACGGAGCGGACCCCCACCCCGTAGGTACGGAGCGGACCCCCACCCCGTAGGTACGGAAGGGACCCCCACCCCGTAGGTACGGAGCAGACCCCCACCCCGTAGGTACGGAGCGTACCCCCACCCCCGTAGGTACGGTGCAGACCCCCAGCGCGTAGCGCTGGGCGTTCGCACTGTACCTACGGGGGTGTGGGTATGCTCCGTGCCTAAGGGTGGGGGTATGCACCGTCCATAGGGGGGCTGGGGGTACACTCCGTACCTACGGGGTGGGGGTACGCACCGTCCATAGGGGGCTGGGGGTACGCTCCGTACCTACGGGGTGGGGGTATGCTCCATACCTACGGGGGTGGGGGTACGCTCCGTACCTACAGGGGTGGGGGTAGGCTCCATACCTACGGGGTGGGGGTACGCTCCGTAACTACGGGGGTGGGGGTACGCTCCGTACCTATGGGGTGGGGGTACACACCGTCCGTAGGGGGCTGGGGGTACGGCGCGTACTTGGGGGGGTGGGCTGGGGGGGTGTTCGGCGCGTATGCGGGCACATGTTTGGCCGTCTCCATGGTTGCTATGGGAGTTCGCTCCGTACGGTGTTTTTTCCATACGGTTGTGCATTCGGACGGACGGGACGGATCGTACTTGCGCGCTCGGACTTCAGTTTACCGATTCGTACGTAAAACTATCCGGGGACGTGTCGGACACTTTTTCCGATCCAAGGATGTGTCAGGGAATTTTCCCAATGCGATTCGTATGGATTTTTTAACATACGAATCGTACTTGCCAGTTTGTACGGGACTTGTACGATTCGTATTTAAAAAAATCCGGATACGATTCGTACAGGGAATATTTTTAACGGATCGGAATCGGCACCTAAGTATCTAAAATGAGAATAATATTGATATTTGCAAGTAGTATTCAGATATGTAAGTAGTACAAATGGAAAGGACCCCATGGCTTCTTTTCACTTTTACTAATAAGGAGTTGGATGTTTCAGGGCAATTAGCAAAGTCCTGAAATGATTGATCTTAAAGTACTAATTTCCATACTCATAAATGCTTTTATAAATCAACTACAAAGATTGGTGATTCCATGTTGAATTCAGACTGTCTTATTGACGATGGAAGATAGCAGTAGTAATGGATAACAGGATCCAGAAATAACCAGTTAACAAAATGAACTGAAGATAGGCTGGCTAACTTCGGCTGTATCTAAACACCCATTAACAATACCTGTGATTTGTATGGTTTACAATGGAATAATGTAAAAGGAAAGTTATTCTAGCAACTCCTAATCGGGGTGATAATCTAAGATCCAGTTTAAAATGTGTTTGTGCATGCAGTAATTGTAAGAAATTGGGTGACAGGTTGGGGGAAGCCTCACGCAGGCAGCAACCACTATCCTTGTCAGGCTGACCCACAAAAGTCACTAATTTAACCAGTGATTAACCCTCTGGTAGATTAGTACAAAGCAATCAGGTTTAATTTACAGGCAAATTGTGAAGTATTTATGTAGCATACAAACAGGAAAAGTGTGAAATAACAACGTAAGAAAAACTTAAACCAATTTAGAAAAATAGTGCTAATGCTTATAAATAATAAGATACTGGAATGAAAAACAAAACAGAAGAACAGGAGATATTCAATCTGAAAGTTTTCAGTGTAAATGGCGCCTAAAAGCACAAATAGCCACTTGCGTTCATATCATTGTGCTAGATTAGGGAAAAGTCACAAGCTCAGGCCAGCCCCGAAGGAGTGTGGGTCTTACATAGAGATGAGCTTAGTCCTGCTAAAAGAGTTTCCTTCTCATAGTTCAGCTCTAAGAGTTCCATTTGCGGTGGAGGAGGCTGCGAGGAGCAGGGAGAGCATCACGGATGGTCGTCGCTGTAGTGAAATTGCAGGCCAGGCGGCACAAACTTGTTGCTGTAGTGTAGAGAGCCGGTTCAGCATCGCGTACATACGTTGCCAGAACTTAGCATTGGCTGTCATTGCTGTAGCATGAAGTGCAGATCTTGCATTGCCGGCCATTGTTGGCTTTTGCTGTAGCGTGAAGAGCAGGTCCTTCATTGCTGTGCAGAGCCCAAATTTCAGGATTTTACCTTCTCTTCTTTGGAGGAGTTAAGATTGAGGCCATCGAAGAGTCTAAGACCTGGGTGGAGGGGAAATCTGTTGGGGATCAATGGACCAGGAATGCACTCTACCAGATGAAAGTAAGGCTCTGGCAGGTCCATTTACAGGTCCAGGCAAATCCAGCTGAAGCAGGTCAACTAGCAGTTGCAACAAGGCCTTTGGAACGTATTCTGTCCCTGTAACCCAAACAGTAGTTCATCCAATTGACCCTTGCAGTCACTCAGGTTAGCTTTGTATGAAGATAAGCCTCCTTCTCAGACAGCAAGGCAGTCTTCATGAAGGAGGGCATTCCTTCTTCTGTAATGTCTGCAGATCTAGAAGTGGTCTGATGAGTGGCTATGGAGCTCCAATATTTATACGTGGTTCCAGCCTTTGTGTGTGGGGGGCAATCTGTCCTACCTACAAATCTTGTTACGGAAAGTTCTTCTCTTCTTCTCTTAGGAACCCAAGGAGCCTTTGTGTATGCAGGATGCAAAGCCTTTTGAAATGTAAGTGGGGCTGGGTGCAGCTCCCCCAGTCATCTTGAGAAAATGGACCTTTCTATCCTCAACTACAGCCGATTTGTGTTATTGTCTGGAAGCAACACAAAAACCTCGGCATCAGAGCAAATCACAGTTATGTGACCCTGGACACTAACATAAGGCTAAAATTGTTAGGACAAGAAAATGCAAACTCTATAAAAGTGGCGTTTTCAAAACTGTGACCTAAAATCCAACTTTACCATTAAAGAGGGTTATACATTTCAGTGGAAACAATATATTTCTATCTACTCTGAATCCAAAGTTTCCACATATTAAATGTAATAAGGTAATCCGGTATTAGTCACTGGGAGAGATAGGCCTTACAACAGTGAAAAATAGTTTATCACTGCTGGGACATATAAAACTTAAGAACACATGTCCTATATTTTAAGCATAATGCAGCCTACCCTATGTACCTTTAGGGCCTACCTTAGGGATGACTTATGAGTATTAAAAAGGAAGATTGAGGCCTGGCAAAAGGTTTATTTTTCCATGTTGACATGTCAGTTTAATACCAAATTATAGGTTGCAGTGGCAGTCCCTAGACGTGTTAAAAGCCTACTCTAGTGGGAGGCACAATGCACTGGCGTAACAAAACTTGAAGGGGCCCCCCTGCAAAGTACATGGAGGGGCCTGCTCCGGACTCAATCAGGGCTCTTGGTCAGAGTACCATGCTGAGGGGGCCCCCAGAGCTTGGTGTCCCCCTTGCACTGCGGGGGCTGTGGGGGACTTTGTTACGCCACTGGAATGAGTGCTACAGTCCCCCTAGTAGTGTTTGATTTCCAGGCCAAGGTTATCTGCGGTACCAGTTAGTAGAGACTTACAAGTAAATAAAAAATGTCCAATTAGATGTAAACCAATTTTGCCATGTTTTAGGGACAGAGCAAATGCACTTTATCAAAGTCCTAATGCCAAAAAACACGGGTTCAACACAGAAGGCAAAGATCCAGGAGAGACTGGTATGTTTCATATAAGTACCCTAATATAGGCCCTGGTAATATTACACACCTTCACCTACATTATCTCCCTTATACTACACAGTAACACGCCTTTAGGATTAAAACTTACCTAGTTCTAGTCCTGGGTGCAGAAGGAGGGTTTCTCTTGGACAATAGCATCCTATAACTTCATCAATGGACTCATACAGTATGAATGAGGGTTGTTGGAAACCAGGCAGGGGTTACACCACCTACCCCACCATATCTACGTACAAGGTTCATCCCATATGTCATTCTCATATCCAACAATGGCTAATACATGAAACAAGGGACAAAGAAACCCTAGATACTTTTTGTATAAATACAGCACATCTTTTTACTGTTCATAGAGGGAACCGAGACTTCCAGGCCGACACACTGACCAGAGACGAAGAGGCTCCTGTATGCAGACGCTCCAGCTGACATTGGTCTAACACATCCCTTGCTGGGTGTCCAACTCAAGACCAGGACTGGGTCCACACTCTCTCACTTCAGGTAATGGGGTTCAACTAAATCCTAGAGGGATTCATGGCTTCACACCTACTCACATTCTAGGTACACTTAGGTACATCTAGATAGGCATTGTAGGAGTACGCATACTTTTATCATATTCATGTATTTATTCATGCTTATTGCAAGATGGTAGAACTGTACTATAGTTTTATATTTACGGGACTGCTAATAATATATATCTTCTACTGTCTAGCGATTATCGCAGCACATGTATTTTACACGAGAAGAACAACTGTGCAATACATTCTTATTATAACACGCCCAACTGTTTCTTCTGTGTAACTCTCTGAGACCAAATAAGTGAGCATGAGTGACTGAGCAAAAAGTAGTTCTTTCTTTTCACGATCCTGAGGGATCACGGTTGTCATGTTCTAAGGTTGCCAGAAACTATTCTCTCCCTGATAAGAGGAGATTCTACCGGCACTGTGAGCTAGCTAAAGCAAACAGCCTAACATTCTTGTGGGGGTGCTCACAACCAGTCTGCCACCAAACCAAGAGTTTAGGTTATCCAAACTCGCAAGTCCTGTATGGTTAATATAGGAACTACATGACATGGCGCCGCCAACGTTGGTTGGGTACTTATTTAACAGTGGAATCTCAGTAGTTCAGTCGTGCTAATTCATATATCTGCTACTGTCTAACGATTATCGCAGCACATCTATTTTACACTAGAAGAACAACTGTGCAATGAATTCTTATTGTAACACGCCCAACTGTTTCTTCTGTGTTACTCTCTAAGACCAAATAAGTGAGCAAGAGTGACATTGTTTCCACGATCCTGAGGGATCAGGGTTGTCATGTTCTAAGGTTGCCAGAAGCTATTTTGTCCCCGATAAGAGGAGATTCTAGTGGCACTGTGAGCTAGCTAAAGCAAACAGGCAAACATTCTCGGTGGGGGTGCTCAGAGCCAGTCTGCCACCAAACCCACAGATTAGGTTATCCAAACGCGCAGGTCCTGTATGGGTAATATAGGAACTACACGACAAGACCATACAAAAAGGCCAAGGTCTAACACTCATGTTATGCAAAGTGGCTCTACATGATGCTTAAACAACTTTGCTCAGTTTAGTATTGCAGAAGGCGTGCAGACAAAATGTCGAGTTTTTAATGTTGACTGACAGAAATATCGACGGCAAAAATAAAATGGTCAAGAATTTCAATTTAAGGTGAGAAATATTCATTTTAAAAATATTGAAATGTTTAATATCGTTTGGAAAAATATAGTTGTTCAAAATATCGAATGTTTAATTGGTATTGTGTATTTTAGTATATATTTTAAATGTATGTGATGTTTTGTTTTGTATAAAAATTGTTTATTTTTTAATTTATGTGTTACATTTTTGTAGTTATTAATTTTATTTTCATTGAATGTTGCATTTTGTGTTCTGTAGCGGGTTGTGAGTTTATAGGGGAATAGGATGTGAAATAATTTAAATAATTTTAAATGTAATTATTATTTTTATTTATTTATTTACTTGAGATGTTATATTGTTAATTGTTTAAAGTAATTTCTTGTTAAATAATTATTAATTAGTTGTTAATTAATATTCATCCATCGGTAATTAATTATGGTTATTTTGTGATTAATTTTAGGTGCGTGTTTTGGGGTTTATAGGGGTAAAGGGTGGGAAGTAATTTATTTTTGATTAATTATTAATTAGTTGGTAATTGATAATAATTAATTTATTGAACATTAATTATGGTAATTGTGTAATTAAATTTACAGGCATGTTGTGGGGTTTATAAAGGTAAGGGGTGGGAAGTAATTTATGTTGAATGAATTAATAATTAGATGTTAATTACTATAAATGTATTAATTGTAAATTAAATATGGAAATTGTGTAATTACTTTTAGGTGTTTGTGAGTTTCTAGTGGTAAAGGTTGGGAAGTAATTTTTGTTTAATTAATTAATAAATAGTTATTAATTAATGTTAATTAATTAATAGATATTTATTTTGGGTAAGTGTTTATTTTTTGTGTGTGGTGTTTACTTTTAAAGGGGTAAAGGGTGGGTTTTAAATACATTTTACTTACTTTATAACTAGTTGTTTAATAGTAATAGTTTTTAATTTGAAAATAAGTTTTAAATGTGTAATTAATTATTCCACAGTTTAATTTAGGGGTGTTGTGGGGATTATAGTGTTAAAGTTTGGGAACTTATTAATTTTTGTTAGTTTTATCGTTTGTTAATTAATGATATTTATTTAATTGATAATTAATTATGTTAATTATAGAAGTACATTTTTTTTATTTAGTTTATTTAGAAGTGTGTTGTGATATGTGTGGTGTTATAGTGAGGAAATAAATAAATGTATGCAATTATTAATGTTTATGTTTGCAAATATTTTCTAGTTAAAAATATTTATTGGTTTGATGTTTATTTGTTATTTTATTTTATAGAATATTTTTAGGTACTTATCATATGTAATTAACATTATAATATGTTTCATTTTTTTATTTTTATTATTAAATATATTTGTATTTTAATTTCAATGTATATATATATATATATATATATATATATATATATATATATATAAATTCACTGAAAAAACCATAGGTTTCACACACGTTATAGTTAGGAATTAGCATTTAAAAAACCTTGCAAATTCACTTAAAAAACCATAGGTTTCACACATGGTATAGTTAGCTGGGCATTTCACTCGTGAAAAACCATTGAAATTTCCACGTTACAGTTAGTGCAGGCAACTATAACTCACGCGACCGCAATCCTCTGTTGATGCTAATACTGTATTTAGACACTTATTTACCCATGTCTTCTTCCATTAATTTTTAGCTATACATATATTACAAATATTTTTTTTTTCAGAAAAACACATATGTCATCAGTGATGTAATATCTGACGTCATCAGCAGAGGATTGCGGTCGCGTGAGTTATAGTTGCCTGCACTAACTATAACGTGGAAATTTCAATGGTTTTTCACGAGTGAAATGCCCAGCTAACTATAACATGTGTGAAACCTATGGTTTTTTAAGTGAATTTGCAAGGTTTTTTAAATGCTAATTCCTAACTATAACGTGTGTGAAACCTATTGTTTTTTCAGTGAATTTGTACGTTTTTTTAAATGCTAATTTATGTATTTATTTATTTTTTTTTTTAAAGTTTTTTCACCGTGCGCGTACCGTGCGCGCACGGTGCGCTTCCCGCACCTTGCGCGCGCTGTGGGCGCACCGCGTGTCCACGTTACGTAGTTCGCGGAATTTTTCAGTTTCTACCGTGCGCGTACGCTACACGCACTCCGCGATTTTTCGTAAAAAAATTAAAATACATTTTTGCCCTTGGGGGTCCTTCTGGGACCCCCTGACCAAGGCTAGGGGGTCAGGAACTGTCCAGCCTGCCCCCTTTTCACGTTATCCACCATTGTTTTTCACCCCCTCAGACTGCGAGAGACAAAATAGCGGCCGACACTTCCTGGTTGCGACCGATTCGAATGTTTACTAAGATCTAACAACCAATCAGAATCATGCTCGCGGACGGCAGCGTACGCGTACGGTAAGCTTACGGTACGCGCTCGGAGCGCGCCTATAGATATATATATTGATTTAAATGCTATTTTCTCAGGAAATACTGAACAGATTTACACCAGAACTGCAAAAAGCACATCCCTGACCTGAGGACTACCTCTCTGCCAAATTTCAAGTAATTCTGTTCAGCCATTCGGGCTGCAGCTTGGACTAAATGTCCTATGGAAAAATGCATGGGGAAAACGCGTTTTGGGACCCCCCCTTTTTCTCAGCCCCCGCTTGACGAATCCCCCCGAGACTTTCAGGAAAATTTATTTATTTATTTATTTATTAATTTATTTTGAAAATTTCGCGAGGATTCGTCAATCGGCGCCAAAGTTATTCAAAATAGAATGTTGTGGATTTCCTATGGAAACACGGTCCTAACTATAACTATCTACTGGCCACCGCCAGTAGATATATATATATATATATATATATATATATATAGATTTTTTTAAATATTTTGTTTGTTTTTATTTGTGAACTGACTGGAGTGTGAATAGTAAATTGTATTCCTCCGCTATCCAACACTTTCCCTAATGTTAAACTGACTGGAGTGTGAATAGTAAATGTTATCCCTCCGCTAACCAACACTTTCCCAACTGTCGTACATATTGGAATGGGAATAGTAATTTTTACCCCTCCGCTATCCAACACTTTCTCTACTGTTGCACTGACTAGAGTGGGAATAGTAATTTTTACCCCTCCGCTATTCAACATTTTCTCTTCTGTTGTGCTTATTGGAGTGGGAATTGTAAATTTTACCCCTCCGCTGCCCAACATTTTCTCTACTGTTGTACTGAATGGAGTGGGAATAGTAATTTTATCCCGCTGCTATCCAACACTTTCCCTACTGTCGCACTCACAGGAGTGAGAATAGTAATTTGTACCCCATCTCCTATCCAAGAATTTCCCTACTGTTGCACTCACTGGAGTGGGAATAGTAATATTTACCCCTCCACTATCCAACACTGTACCTCCTGTTGCACTCACTGGAGTGGTAATAGTCATTTTTACACCTCCGCTGACCAACATTTTATCTACTGTTGTACTTATTGGAGTGGGAATAGTAATTTGTACCCCTCTGTTATCCAACACTTTCCCTATTGTTGCACTGAATGGAGTGGGAATAGTAATTTTTATCCCGCTGCTAAACAACACTTTCCCTACTGTCGCACTTACAGGAGTGAGAATAGTAATTTTTACCCCATCTGCTATCCAACAATTTCCCTACTGTTGCACTCACTGGAGTGGGAATAGTAAATTGTATCCCTCCGAAATCCAACACTCCAACTGCTGTTGCACTGACTGTATTAGGAAATGTAAAAGTATTTTTAAATATTTTAAAGCTTCAATTTATAACATAATGTTTTTTATTGATATATATATATGTAAATTTTTTATATAATTTGAAACTTATAAAATAAATTAAAATTAATAGTTTTAAATTATATATATGTATAAATTATTATGTTTGTAAGTTTAACTTTTTAAATTAAGTTTATTTGTTATATTTTGTTAAATTGTATATTAAATTAAATGTGTTTTGTTAAAAATTATTTTATCATTTAATATATTTAATATTTCTTAGTTTATGTTATATATGTAAAAATCGATATTTTGTGCAACTATATTTTTTACATCGATATTATTTAGTCAATATTTTTGTACTTACCTGTTTAAGTATAGAGAGTCGATATTTTTTTAGTCTATATTTTCTCATCGATATTTTGTGACATCAATGTTGTGTCAGTGAACCCTTTTACGATAAATTCATTGGGATATAGCAGAGTAGGATACCACTGTGACCACCAATATTCCAATAGCATGTTTCGACATGGAGGACCACAATAGCCTAGATTCGCTGTTTCACAAGGGACAGTCTACCACTATGTAAAAGGTGGATACAATATGTCATAGTCACATTACACCAGAGGAGAGCAATTATAATGTTAAGGGGAGTAGCACTATGCTGCGAAACTCTTATACCAATGTAAACGTTCATACTTCCACACCCTCTTTAGCATAGTCATTCATACATCTATGCAAGGTAGCAGACACAAAATCAAAATAATACACACAAACACGTTTGGATACACACATCAACATTCTCACTTATACGTGCACGAACCCGTGCACACATTCATATACTGACAAAAGCTCTAATCAGGTGTTATGCTCACTTACTTGAAGATCAGATGGCTGTGCGGCTCCCCATGTGATCTCTTGTCTCGTTTCAGATTCAGGGTAGTGACAGTGATGCTAACTAAATGCATCATACAGTCTGGGTGGGAGTGCTAAGAAAGCCCCAGTGGAATTTTTATTACATGATTATAGTATCACATAATGTTCACTTCAACAATTTTCAGTAAGGGTGTGCGAAATTCAAGTAAATTGATTCATGTTATTAAGCAATATTGGAGCTAAATTAAATGAAATTGCACAAAATGCAAATCTGTTATTAAGAGCTACATTTTTAGCGTAAAATTCACTTTTGTGTCAATTTTTGATGCAAGGACACATTTCGGGCTAGGTAGGTAGGTACATTAGTTTATTAGTCAAAAGGGACCATAAACATTGATTAAAAACATACAAAACAGAACATATGAAGGTTTATCGGTTATGTAAAAGCACTGTGGGGCATATCAACAAGGGCTTTATCTCTGCTTTTTTGGCTTTAAAAGCCAAAAAAGCAGAGATAAAACTAGCGCCCTATCGACAACAGGGTGCTAACACGCAAATTTGCATGTTAGCACCCTTTCACTCTACGCTTCCCCTTGCATCTCTAATGAGATGCAAAGGTGGCGTTCCAGAGTAAAATAATAGGAGAAATGTCGCTAAGCGACATTTCACCTATTATCAAGAATGTCGCTAACCCTGTTAGAGACAAAAAAAGCAGCGCTAACCGCGGTTAACGCTGCTTTTTTACGTCTGCTAATTTTCAGACTTAGCCATGATATCCTATGGAAGGAGGATATCATGGCTAAGTTTGCCTATCCCTATCAACAAGGTAACGTGTGATTGTCGCTGGGTTTCCAGCGATAATCTCACGTTAGCCTGTTAGCGTGTAGATTTTTATCGCTATTGAGATAAGCGTTGCTAATTGCACGCTATCTCAGCGATAAAAATTCACGCTAGCCGGCGATAATTATCCTCACGCTAAGAGCGCTGAGCGATAATTATCGCCGGTTGTTGTTGATATGCCCCTGTTTCATTTAGACAGTGGTAATTTATACCAGGTATGCTGGGCTACAATAAACAAAACAAGCATGAAGTGCAGAGAGTGCCAACATTGACGTCTAAAACTGGCATAAGCCTAAGCAGAGTGCAAATTTGCGGAGAAGGTGCTGATATTCAGCCAGGGGAATGGATAGGCTAAAGCCAAACTGGTACTCAACCTCCCACATACCATAAACCTCGATTTAAAACATACTAAACAGATCATATCATTTTGTAAAACATAGAATCAGATTTATCGGTTATATAAACGCTTTCTCATTTAGACGGCGGTCATTGATACAAAAGTTGCTGGGCCTACAGATGAGAAATCAAGGATACAGTGCAAAGAGTGCCAGCAAGTCTAAGCAATGTGCAAAATTGCACAGGAGTTGCTGATATTCAGCCTGTGGAACGTATTGGCTCGTGTGAAACTGGTACTCAACCTGATGGGATAGGAAAAAAACAAAACTTCATTTCAGTCTAAAAAATAGCACAAAATGGTCCCAAATTGTGCATTTATTGCAAACGTTTACTGCAAATTATTACACAGCATGGCGTAATTTGGGGAATTTCATGTAACAAGTGTAACACAAAATTCCTGATATGTGAATTACACCAGCCCAATTTAAATTTTGCTTTTTACATAGGCCTACTTATGAGATAAAATGGCTGATGCTAAACCATTACACCAGTTAGCATCGAACAATGGAAACAGTGTTAGAAAGGCTTTTGAAATGCAAGCAGTCATAAGCATTCCAATTTGTTGTTTGGTGCGTTTTTGAGCAAAAAATAATTTTGAGCAGAATTTTTACTTGATACCACCATTCGAGTACGTTTTAGAGTAAAAGGGGAAATGCCAATGAGTATGAGACTACTGTAGATACAGCAACTTCCTCTAACTATCCTGAAGGCTTCTACCTGTTCTTTGTTAAGTTCTTGGTCGTTATGGAATTGGATATTGGAGGTAAAGCATCACTCATTCTTTGTCTGCAGTCTATATAGGATCACCCACCCTTACATTTTTGGGGGAAATTAAGTTCAGTTTAGTTCTTTGAGACAAATTCTTTTTCATGGGTTAACTGATTGGTGGAGGCCAGGGACCATCCTTTTTTCAACTATTAGAATGATATGATTTTTTTCTCGAGAGAGAGAGAGAGACTTAAGTCTGGACTAGAGGATATGGGGAGTACAAGACAATGACTGCAAATACAAAATACATTTTGGGGTGGTAGTGGCCTGATGGTGTATTTCTCTCTATTCCTTGTTATTCTCTTCTGATTTACTATCATAATGTGGAGTTTGTTACTGCTTGGTGCCTGATCTGCTGCTATTTTAATTGATGATTTCACATTCTCCCTGTGTTTGTGCTGAAGATATTTTAGAGACCTGTAGACAGCTTTGGATTCATGCCAATTGGGGGATATTTTTGTCTGCATATACCTGTTGGTGGCTTTGGGTGGGTGGACGGCTTTAGGCCTACTACACATATTTTGTTCTCAGTATTCTTCTACCTTGCCATGTGCTTGTCCACTGTTGGGTGTGTGTGTAGTTGGACAGAGATAGATAGATAGAGAGAGAGAGAGAGAGAGAGAGAGAGAGAGAGAGAGAGAGAGAGAGAGAGAGATGGCCCATTCATTTTTAACTAGGGATTTTTTCCTGAGGCACTTTTATAGTTTGAGTTAACTGTTCTTTTGCCAGTTTCCATATTGTTGTGCTAGTGACATACGGGACCTTGGGGGGGGGGGGGCAGAGTTATTTAAGCATCTTTTATTTTCATTTGCCTACAATCTGCATCTTGGCTGGTGGTGTGCAGACTTGTGAATGTTTCTTGACATATTTTAAGTTTACATTTGTGCATTCATTGCCCTACAATGCTGAATGTGATTATTGGTAGAGGGAAAGTGAAGGGCTTAGGGACAGGCAGACTTTTTCTCTTTGACCTCCATGACTCCTCCTTGCTTGTCACATGCTCATCCACCATCTTTTGAAGGTAATATGTATGTGTGTATGTATGTGTGTGTGTTTGTATGTGTCTGTGTGTGTGCATATGTGACTGTGCATGTGGGCCATTTACTCCTTGTGCTACATGCCTCCTAAATGTGCTCATCCACCATTGTTTGAAACAAGACAAAAGAGAAACGTGAGAATCCAGGCCGGAGTAACCTACCTGGCTCCCCATCCCAGCACTGTTGATAACCCCTTAGTTTCTTGAACCTAGATAGCAAACTGTTTTTGTCCTACCTCAAACCCCGCATGATCCCCACAATTGTGTATTACCTTACTCAAACATACACTTGAATATAGTATATATGCAGATTGGAATACACTATGCAGAGTATAGTACACTATGTATTCGTTTTGAGGGAAGGGGCAATGAGTAATGATGTCAGTCAGTCCCATCTCTCAACAATTGTGTTGAGCATTATCTTGTATTAACATATGCTGGAAAAAGTCTCTCTCTGAAGGGTCACCCTGAACTTTTGCCTTCCTCCTCCTCTTTTTCTGAACTCGCTTTTGTTGTCTTTAGGACTCTGAGCACTTTACTACTGCTAACCAGTGCTAAAGTGCATGTGCACTCTTCTCTAAACATGGTAACATTGGCTTACACCCAATTGGCATAATTAAATTATTTTATTTCGATCAGAAATTACAGCTTATAACTCATAATAGGGAATTCCTACTGCTAACCTATGAGAGGGTAGTCCTCACAGTAGTTTTTAAGTTCAAAAGAGTTGTATTGAGCAATGAAAAGGTAAATGCAATACAAGATATCAATTGGGGAGATAGGGAGGGAAAAAAAAGGGGGAGGAAGGAGGAGGGGAGTGGGATTGCAAATGAAACATATAAGAGAAATTGCATATGGAAACAATGAACATGGGCATTGAAAAGAAATAAAGAAATTGTGTCAATCCTGATCAAACAGTAAATTACAAAGAGCATGAAAATGAAACAACAAGGTAAAATATGCAGAACATGAGAAAGGGTATCATGGGGGCTTGGGAATTTCTTGTTGGGCAGGCAATGGAAGGGAAGAACGAGCAGCACAATTATCTAAATATAGCGTAATGGGGAGCCATAAGTCTGCACGTTTAGCTGCCAAGTGAATAGGGAAGACAAATGCATTATCAAGTCTATGATTATAACAGACATTGTACCACCACGCTTTAAAGGAAATGTTAGATGCATTTTTCCAATTGACAGTAATCTGTTGAAAAGCAACAGCCAATAGCAGATCAACAATGTGAGCAGATGTGTCTACATAATCCCAGCTAGTAGACAAACTGCCCAGGAAAAGATGAACAAGGGAAAAGGGGATGCTGGTGTGAAAAATAACATTGATTTGGGCCCACACCTGTAACCAAAAGTCATGTACATGCTTGCAGAGAAATAGCATGTGTGGTAGGGTAGCATTAGGAGCATCACAAGACCAACACTTGTCTGGGGTAGTGGGAAATCGCTTATGTAGTGTAGAAGGGGTGTGAAGTAGCCTGTTATAAATAAAAAATAGGGGTTGTGTCAACGAAGCCGCTCTGGAAGTTTTGCGCAATTTTGTCCAAATTTTGTCCCATAAGGAAATCGGCCAATCCATCCCAAGGTCATCTTCCCACTAAAGTTCAACCTTGGATTTAGGCCTGAGTGACTCGGGTGTATGAAGGTATTTATAAAGAAGAGATGCCTTGGGGGCAGTGCGGAGGAGAGAGTAAAGTCGAACAGCAGGGGTGATAGGGATAGGGGGAGGAGAAGGAGAAGCCGAAAGTGGTAGATAAATCTCCAAAACAGCAGCCTTGAGGAGAAGATACTTAGAGAAAAAGGATTTGGGTAAGCAAAAGGAGGAACACAGGTCAGAGAAAGAAACAAAAGTGGAACCAGAAAAGAGTTGCGAAATCCAAATCAAACCACGGGATCTCCATGATTTCCAGTAAAAGGGCTTATTACCAATTAGGAGATATTTATTATGCCAGATAGTGGAAGAGATAAAATCAGCCACGGTCACAGGGGGGCCGGGAGCAGCTGATAATAGAAGCTTAAGAGTGTACTTGTGGATAGGAGTGGGAGTCAACGAAGGCTTACGAGAAAAAGTAAGATATTCTGCA
Organism: Triturus cristatus; assembly: GCF_964204655.1. Taxonomy (NCBI): domain Eukaryota; kingdom Metazoa; phylum Chordata; class Amphibia; order Caudata; family Salamandridae; genus Triturus; species Triturus cristatus. The sequence goes on along the minus strand of NC_140582.1, from coordinate 372,363,425 downwards.
AAAGAGAAGGGGGAAAGTAAAGTACGCTCAACCTTAAGCCACAGGGGGCAAGGGGAGGTGGAATCTTGTAACCAAAGGGAAGCTTGACGCAATAAAAAGGCCTTCTGGTATGCAGGGAAGTCGGGAAAATTAACACCACCTCCAGAAGCTGGACGTATGAGCCTAGCCCGAGACATTCTTGGTTTTTTGGAATTCCATAAAAACGAAGATAATGTTGAGTTAATCTTAGTAAAAAATTTCACTGGAATAGGGAGTGGAATATTGGAGAGTGTATATAGAATAATAGGAGATATCATCATTTTGATAGTGTCGAGGCGTCCCCACCAGGAGAGGTATAAAGGATGCCATCTTGTCGTGAGGTCTGCAATTTTCTGTGAGCATTTGGACATACACATAGAGATAGTGTCTGAAATTGAGGGAGTAATATATAAACCTAGATATTTAATGTGGGACGGACTCCAGGTGAATCGAGATTCAATAAATTCTTGTTTGAAAGTAAATTTGGTTAGGGGGAGGATCTCACATTTATCGTGGTTAAGTTTATACCCAGAGATAGAGGAAAACGTTCTTACTTCAGTCATGAAAGCAGGGATGGATTCTGCAGGTTTAGAAAGAAAGAGTAATATGTCATCTGCATATGCAGCAAGTTTAACATGCAAATCTGCAATCTGGAAGCCATGAATGGCAGGGTTTTGACGCAACCTGGAAAGGAAGGGCTCCAAAGCAAGGTTGAAAAGAAAAGGGGATAAAGGGCAGCCTTGGCGAACGCCTCTGCCTAGGTCAAAAAAAGGTGAAATTTGACCATTAGCAAAGACTGCTGCTTTAGGATGAGAATATAACAGAGAAACTAAATAGATAAATCTAGGACCAAAACCAAACCAAGTGAGGGTGTGGAAGAGATAGCACCATTCAACACGATCAAAAGCCTTTTCGGCGTCAAGGGCAATCGCTGCAAGTGAGTGCTGATATCGGGAGGACTTTGATAAGATATTAAATAAGAGTCTAGTATTGTCCGTAATGTACCGGCCCTTAACAAACCCAGATTGCTCCTCTCCTAGTAGTTCGGGGAGAAGGTGGTCCAATCGAATCGCCAATGTTTTAGCGAAGAGTTTGTAATCAATATTGACTAGAGATATGGGCCTGTAATTTTTGCAGTGTTGGGTATCCTTTCCGGGTTTAGGTATGAGGCAAATATGGGCATCAGAGAAAGTTCCTGAGGAGGCACCACGAGAAATAAAAGTACGCAATAAAGAGTGAAGTCGTGGGATTAGCAGTTTAGAGAAGTGAAGGTAGAATTCGACAGTAAAACCATCAGGCCCTGGGGCCTTGTTGGGTTTGAGATGTTGCAATGCAGTGAGTAGTTCCTGTTGTGTGACTTCTGATTCTAAGGAGGAAAGATCTGGAGGGAAGTCAGCTGGTGTGTGAATGGTGGAGAAAAAATGGTCAAGGGAGCTAGGGGTGGGTTGGGTTTCAGAGGTATACAAAGTTTCATAGAAACGTGAAAATTCAGCAAGAATATCAACATCAGTATGCTTTAAATTATCATCAGAGTCATAGATAGATTCAATATTTAGCTTATTGTGCTTAATCTTCAAATAATTAGCTAGGAGCTTTCCAGCCTTGTTCCTACCCCCATAGAATTTAGCAGTAGATTTCAGCAGGTACAAAGAGGCATCTTCTGTAGACTTCTCATTAAACTTGATTTTTGCTGCAATGAGGGCTGTCAAGCTATCAGGAGAGTGTGAGGTAAAATACGCATGTTCCAGTGTTTTAATGTCAGAAAGGAGATTTTTGGTAAATCTTCGGGCGTTTTTACGCTTGTTCGCAACATAACTTATAATAAAGTCACGTGCTGCTGCTTTAAAAGCATCCCAAATAGTATGATCAGGGAGGGTATCATCATCATTGAGGAGGAAAAAGGAAGTAAAGGTGGCTGTAAATTTGGGATCTGTGAGGAGGGAATTATTGAAACGCCATCTCCTAGGGCCAATAGTTTTAGGGAGTACATCAACACTAGTGAGGACGGGGGCATGGTCAGAGAGCAAAATCGGGCCTATCTCAGAGTGTAGGAGTGACTGAGCGAGGTTATGGGAAAGAAAGATGTAGTCAAGTCGTGACTGGGAACGGTGACAGGGAGAATAAAAAGTATACTCCCGCAGCTTTGGATTGGAGAGGCGCCAGGAATCTACAAGTTTGTGTTGTGAAATCGCATGACTAAACAGCTTGTGGAGCTTGTTGGGGACATAAGGGGCTTTGGACTCTCTATCGATAAAGGGATCAAGGGGTTGATTACAATCCTCCACCAGGATAAAGTTGTGATCCATAAATTTAGTTAGAAGTGGAGAAAAATCAGCCCAAGAAGAAGGTTCGCCTGTGGTAGGACCATATACATTGAGAAGAGAGACTTGAACACCTCTAAGGGACAACTTAGCGTAGACCCAACGACCAGAGGCATCCGACTCATGAGTGATAACCTGTAGGGGAAGAGACTTACGACAAAGGACTGCCACACCATTGCGCTTGCCATCGCTTTGTGAGAAAAACAATTCACCCACCCAACCACGCTTAAGCTTAACAGATTCAACCTCAGTTAAATGCGTTTCTTGAAGGAATGCAATATCGACATTCAATTTGGCAAGATGTGTCAGAATCCGTTGACGCTTAATCGGAGAGTTAATACCCTTCACATTCCATGACATAATATTCAATGACATGTTATCAACTTATTTATAAAAAATGTACATGACAAATCCAATGAAAAATAAGCCCATAAAGAGTAGAAAGTCGAGAAGGAGAAAAAAAGAAGAGTTGGTAGAAACATAGTGAAGACAAGAGAAGCAAACAAGTGACCATAAATATGAGCCATATCAAGAAAAGGAGAATAGAATGCAACAACGTCGTACGTGACTCAGAAAGCTAGGAGTAAGAAAGAAGTAGAGAGAAACATGGAAGCAGGAGGACAGGAGATGCAATTCCTATAAAAGACAAGTGCAAAAGCAGTAGCAGAAGACAAAGAATATAAAAGGAAAACAGAGATACTGGAATAAGGAGCTAGAAAGGGGAAGTAGATTGAAAAGCGAGTATAGCAAGAGAAAAGAAGAATGCAATCCTCAAAAGAGCAACGAGTATCGATCAATAATAATAAATCAACGTGAAAATATGTGGACAGAAAAACAAACGTAAGAGGAGATAAAGGGGAAGGGAAAGGAGAAAAACCAACAGATATGCCGAGAGGGTAAATAAGGAGATGGGGGAAAAACATACCTACATAGAGAAGATACGAGAAAGGGTGGAGGGAGGAAGGAACCACAAAGGTGAGGCAGCACATCAAGGAGTAACGAGGCTGGGGTCGGGAGACATCTTCAAAACACGGGGATAAACTCCTGTAAGACGAAAAAAGGAAAACAAAGGGTTAAAATGTGCAGGAAGTCAAGATGGAACTATGACTGAACCCGAAGATCAGGGAGCAGCCATAATGTTGAGCAGTAAAAGGAACCTTAACGTCGCCATCTGAAGGAGCAGAGAAATACAGGCGAGCTATAGCAACAGGATAATCTAAGGAAAAACAACATAACATGCAAAGCCATATAAGAATTATAAAAACAATATTAATCCGAAAGCAGAGGATGACGGTCTGGAAGCATCCATAGCAGAGGAGCGGTGTGCATTGAGGAAACTTTGTAGGCGCACTGGGTCCTCATAGGTTGTAGTCTTGTTGTTGTGGGTGACCTTGAATAGGCACGGGTGATAGAGGCCGTACCGCGCCCCCATCGCCCGCAAATCAGCTCTTAAATTCAGAAAAGCCTTTCGCCGAGCAGCAGTTGCCTTGGCATAATCCTGTGCGAAGAACAGGGACGAACCAGACCAGGTTAAATTCGGAAGGGATTTGGCCGCCGCTAGGACCAGCAGAAGATCAGTGTACTCCAGAAAACCTCTAGGTTTCTGAGCGGGGGATGTAGAAGAAGGCGGTCGGCCCAACCTGTGAGCACGTTGAATGTTAAGGGTCTTATCTTGTGCCAAGTGTAAGAGTTTGGGAAGGAACGACTTGAAGAAGGCGATTGGGTCAGACCCTTCAAGCCCTTCAACCAGGCCATAAATGCGAAGGTTGTTGCGTTGATTCCTGTTTTCTAACTGCTCCACTTGCTGTTGGAGATCTGTGACCTGTGACCTCAGGTGGGAAACTACAGAGGATGTCTCTTGGAACAACTGAACAGATTTTTCAATCGACGTTACCCTCGTTTCCATTTGCGACCAGTTATCCGTAAGAACCTGGAGTTTGGTATTGGTCTCTTCCATGAAGGGGCGTAAGGATCTTATCTCGTCTAACAATAATTCCATGGAAACTGGCCCGGAGTGCGTTGGAGGTGAGAGAGAACTTGACTTGAGTCTTTTCGTGTTAGACTTAGAATTATCATGTGGGTTCCTGGGGGGATCCATTGATGCCTCTGAGCCAGATGAATTAAGAGAATCTTCCAGTTGTGAGAAAGCAGAAAAAACTCTGGAATTTTTCACAATTTGAGGTTTGGTAGGACGAGGCATGCGTGGCGATGATGTAAGTCTACTCAGGTAGCAGAGCCGTGGAATATTGACAAAGTGCAGGCCACAAGAAGCAAGGATGAGGGCAATATATGATGTAGCGAGACAGGAGCACGTTGATAACAGACTACTTCAAGCAGGGAATGTAGCCAACATCACAGCATCACAGATGACAGAACTCAAACGCCCGTTCAAATAATATTAAAAAGCGGAAAATCAGCAACCGCTTATTACACAGCATGAAGTGAGTCAGTCAAATTGAAGAAACCACAGTTAATGATTATGCTGACAGCAGAGAGCCACCTGGCAAATTCCAATGGAACTAGGCGTTAAATAGAAGGGAAGCCAAAAAGAATTCCATACAGGCAAGGCTATGTCTTGAAAAAAATGGCATAGAAGCATGAAAGTACAAGTAAAGGCATTTCATCTGGTCTGTAACTGTGCTTTTTCCTTTTTTTTTTTGAGAGGACGAGCGTTTAAGGATGCCAAGGTCACACACGAGAGTGATAAAGTGAAAAAACGGGTGAAACATGAGCCATTGTGATTTATGGGCGCCAGGCAACAAAGCGCTGAGTAATTAGCAGAGAAATCACAGCGTAGAAATCACAGCGTAGCGCGCGTCATTTGGCGGCTCAAAATGGCGGCCGCACCGGAAAAAATTCCAGTCAGGACTTACGGAAGTCAGTGCATCGATGTAAGGCCAAAAAAAACACTTCCTCAACGACGCGCGTAGTCAGGACATCTTCCAACACATCTGCAGCTAAGTGTCTTCAGGAAAAACGAGCGGGAACCGGCTCGTCTCCCAAAACAGCCCCGGAGCCTCACATCAGTGCCGCCGTCACCCGCGGGCGCCAAGCCACGCCCCCCTAGTCCTCACAGTAGTGAAAATCAAATATGGATGGTTTTCACTACCAGGACATGCAAAACCTAAAAGTACTTATCCAACATTTGATTACACAGCACCCTGTTCTATGGGCTACCTAGGACCTACCTGTGGGTGTGTTTATGCAAAAAAGGGGAGTTTAAGGCTTGGCAAGGGGGTTTAAAGGCCAAGTCAACAGGGCAGTGAAAACTGCATACATAGGCTCCTCAGTGCCAGTACTGAGACATGGTTAAAGGACCAGCTAAGCGGGTGGCACAATCAGTCCTGGAGCCCCACTAGTAGCATTTGATTTACAGACACCGGGCACAGATAGTGCCATTTCACTGGGGATTTATACGTACATTAAATATGCCAATTAGGGATAAGCCAATATTACTATGTTTAGAGGATAGAGAAAAAGCACTGCAGCACTAGTTCGCAGCGGTAAAGTGCCGAGAGTCCTAATATAAGCAAAAACAAGGTCAGAAAAAGTGGAGGAGAAAGGCAAAAAGTCGGGGAAGACCACCCCAAGGCTGACATGTCTAACAAGGATGTAAACATCGACCACATATTGCACTGTGAGACTGCAGAAAATGTTATGACTTGCCTCTCCCATGATGGGCCTGTTGGACTCTCTACTCCATACAGTTTTGAAATAAATGGTGCCATATCATTCATTGTACTAGAAAATCTCCAAAGAAACTGGGAAAATACCTTTTATTTTGCCAGCAGGTCTAAAGTATTACAGTATTTCAGTACCTGTCATAATTCTTGAGAAAACTCTTTGTCCACAGCAGCTAATATTATATTTTCTAATTAGAAACACTCGGACATGATGAAATAAATGTTATTGTGCTATGTCACTTGAACAGTGCCTCAGGCAGAACACACCTATTATCTGGCAAAACACGAATGATAGCTCACATTCCAGTTGACACTACATTCGTTTTTAAATATTAGGGATTGAGATGTAATGTACATAATCTTATAAACGTAATCGCTAATTTTTATTTTTAGAATTGCTATTACTTGATAGGATGGAGACATTGAATATCAGATTACTTCCAATATATATATAATGAGGGTTTTGGTACAATATTGCAAGGTGCTGCCACTGATATAAGGATATTGATATTATGGGATGTTGGTAATTATATGATGTATATTTTCCTGAAAGGCACAGATGCTCGAGGACACCAGAGTTGTACTTAATGTGCCAGCATGACAGTTTTTACATTGTCTGGCATTTTTAAACAATGAAATAAAAAATGCCAGCACAATTAAGCAAACTTGCCATGCAATCACATGCCTGGTTGTCAGCATGACAGGTATTTCCATTATATGCTAACCTGTCATATCCGACTCTTGGTGTCACAAACCATGGCTGCATATTGCCACCCTCTGACCGGTTTTCCTGTCCTGGGTCATCTACTACTATCCTGTACCAGGTGATGCCCTCCAACGGCAGAGGTTTCCTTTCGAAGACATCGTTTCTGACCTAATGCCTGGTACTGTGTCAGATTTTGCCCTACTACAACAGATTTTCTTATCTAAGTGTAGGTAATTGCATCATACGTGAAAGGTTATTATTCATTTCCTAATCCCACACTGTAAGCATACATATACAAACTTGTACACATGCACACACAAACACAGACACATGCACACAATGAATTGCCTACACACTGTCTCCCATTCTGAGGTGTTCATTAATACTCAATATACAGCCAAGTAAGAAGTAAAGTGTGATTTTGAGTTGAGTTGGCCTCACTCACTTAACATACTTAGAAATAACTTGTTTTCCTTTTAAGTTCTTGCTGTTTGGTACTCTAGGGAAGCCGTCCTCTTGGTGTAGCGTTGTCCTTGTTTATTTCTACACCCTGCCCTTTGCAGCAGTTCTATAAAATACAGAGTACATAAATATGCAGCCGATTGCATTGATGTAAGGCCATCTTAAATTTAAAATAGCATATCATGCTGCATTTATACCATAAACTTGGGTAAATTATCCTGTGTAATTACTGTGCTTGTGGCAGAAAAATATCCATAACTGAATGTTTACACATTTGAATCCTAGTAAGGTGGATCAAATATTATTTGACTGATTTTTTCATGAGTACATTCATTCTCAACTTAACTGTGTCCGAATGTGCTGCAGTGCATTCAGAGACTACATCTACCTTGTGCATGCATTATATCTCAAGTGGTCTAGTAGTTTTTATGTGGGTATAATATTTTTGATGGAAAAAAATCTATAAATCTTCTAATGGTGTTTCTGCCATGTGTCTTGCATACATTTTCAGGAGGATTTGTAAGCAGACATATGATAAATATTAGGACATAATTAGACTTGATGGCCCCATATGTTAATGAGCCTTAACAAGAAGATCTCAAAATATGTCTTTGACCATACTTTTCAGACAAAAATAGGGGTCCTTCCCTATAATTCTACTGTGGTATCTTGATGTGAGTATCATACAATTTAGGTAGTGTTATGAATGCTTGTCTCTGTGGCCTAGTAGCATGGATGCTTCTTAGAACAGAGGACCCAGAGACTTCAGTGGGCTTCTCTGGAGGTTTTGGGCCAGTTGACCTCAAGTCTGAAATTATCTTTCTTTAGGAGTAAGGAGAGAATTTGATCTGAAGCACCCCAGTTGATTGTCAGAATCACAGTCTATAAAAACATCTCATGTGGATTCCTGAATACATTCACAACTATTATGTCCCTCTTAGAAATGTTTCAATCTTTACATATGACTCCATAGTGAGCACCCGACAGTCTAATCTACAGGGATGTAACTCTGAGCAGGCTTCAGACTGATTCTCTTAACCACAGGGGAGAGGATATTTCTACAATCACAAGAAAAGTAGAACCATACAAGCATATTCTTGCATCAGACTTCGGCCACCAAGAGGCATAATTCTGTACCTCACATTACCCACAAATATCCAATCAGCTTACCATGATCTCATTGCACCTAGATCAGGGCAAGCTTTAAGATGCATCCTGCTGGGCAGCCGCGGTCCGTGCAGGGAAAAGCAATGGGGCGGTGGGGCAGTGTAAGGGAGGATTTCGAGAGATGATGCAGGGTAAAATTAAATAAATAATTAACGTTTCCCTCTGCATCGTCCATCAACCCCCCGCCCTTACACAGCCCCACCGCCCTAATGCTGTTACCTGCACGGACCGTGGGTGCTGCTGGGTAAGATGAAGCTGAAGAAATTGATAGAGATCAGGGTGTATATAATATCCCTACTTCCACAGATAGAGTAATCTCACAGTTACACGCACATACATTCTTCATACACTAGGGCCCATTTCACTAACATACGCTCAAATACTCTACCAGCAATAACCTGTGGAAAGAAAAACTCCTAAACACCCTGCATCTATATCGGGGTCGATAAGATCTGGTTATTGAGACTGCCCTTAAACATAATCTAATCAATCTATACAATAATAATCAAAATAAGATACTCAATAATTGACAAGAAATAATAACCAACACCATATTCAAAATTATATTGCTTTATCTAAAATTAGTCAAAGAAAATCAATCAGAATAAATCATTTTTCTCATAGTTACCTATTCTAGCTAAATGTCAGAACGGGTCAGGACAAGTCTCTCGGTAAAGTCTCTCAAGACGAAGTCCTCTCAGCAACGATCCTCATCAACGCAGATTCGGAACGCGGCAAAAGGCAAATGGCAAGTGGCAAAAACCCTCTCTAGGCTAACAATTCTTATAGTAAGTCGAACAAAGGAAAATATAATTTGTATTAACTTCTTCCGTCAAACCTCTGAGCAAAGCGAGAAGGAAAGGATGTAGCATCGCTACATTTGAAAATCTCCGCTCAGGAAAAATCACAAAATAAACATAACGGAACAGGAACCAAAAAAATACATTTGTATCTTGTAGTTTCCACGTCTCCTCGGCAATGAGATCATAGTTCAGAGTCTTTCTTTAAAGCTCCTTTGTTTCCCAAAGCTGCCAAGGACGCTTCATTTCATTTGGAGATCGCCCAAAACTGCTGCTGTCCTCACGGAAAATTTCAACCAGGCAAAGCAAGGACTGTGGTCAGCTGACTTCAGGACCATATTCAGCAAGGCTCTCTCTCGTCACAGTTTCTACTCGAGGCCAGGTTTTACATATCGGCCATCTTTGTTTAGGCCACAATAGGCCACAATAGACCATCTTAATTAAAAGAGACAAAAACAACGTTACCACAGCATAGTGATTGAACAGTGTTAACCCCACTAATACCCTTATGTGTATGCAATTATCTAGCTCTTGCAACATAGAAAAGCATTAATTCGAAAAGCGTTTTGTGCTTTAAAAATAAACAGCACTCAGCAACGTTTAAACATGAAAACATGCACATTATTGTTGAACAGCACACTTATGCATTCCCACGTGTAATTCTCTCTTGTTAAAACAAACGAGTTGATTAGTATAAACACTTACACAAGACAAATAATTAATAATTAATAATTAATAAATTAATATAACAAATAGACATGCCAGAGCTTCAAAACCCAGTTTATTTTCAAACTGAAAACTCTGCTCTAGCAATCCCCCCTTTGGTGATTTTATCACCAAATAAACCCCAAAAAAAATTATTGAAAATTTAGTCCCATTTTAGGAGAAATCGGAAATGTCTTTTTCTCCTTACACAACACTACACACCAGTCACTCTTTCATCATCCCTCTTTGTTTCTAAATAAACACTCTCCCTCAATTCTTCTAATTCAATTTCTTGTGGTTCTCTTTTCAACCTTTTGTTTTTCTTCTCTTTAATCAATTTCTTCTTCCCTCCCCTGTTTTTACAACACACACACACTAATCTCAGTATCAATAAAACAATAATTATGCAAGTTAAAGGAAACAATATTCTACCTATAATAGTACTACCTATTTTTGCAATAAAATCTTTAACAGCTATCACCTTATTAGCTATTTTAGTCCATAAACTCTCAGCTTCAAGTGGTACTACTTCTTCATGCAAATCAGTAATATTTTTGATATAGACCTTCAGGTCTTTGCTTTCGTCTGGAATGTAAGTGCAACAATGTTGAACTTTCAGCATTCCACAAACTCCACCCTCCTTGGCCAATAAAATATCAAGGGCAAGTCGATTTTGCATTGACATGGCACGTACGGCACTTAATTCCGTATTCACTAAAAGAAACCCTCCAGCGGTATTTGTCGATAAGCGATCCACCACTGTTGACAGTTTCCGAATTCCATAAGCATTTAAAGAAATTCCCACTGCTGGAATTAAAACCCCAAAAATATCACCCACTATTTCAGACCAGGTTTCTCTCTTGAAACGCATTAGTAAATTAATATGTTCTACATCACTTATTTTATCTATATGAAAAATCTTTGGAAAGACCAGACCCACATAACACGTGCCATACCAATGGTCAGGCAACTTGTAATAGCCTTGTTCCCACTAACATAATACACTCCTAGGAAAACTGTATCTTCTCCACCTCTGAAACCCCAACCTGTTGCAATGAAGTATGTATCATGGCACTCACTAGTCCCAACAAAATATGTATCATATTGGGATTTCCTTCTTGTAATGCAAAGCTTACCCTTCTGTGGTACATCTAGAGCTAAAGTTGGACTAGCCCCATTTCTCAATTCTTTCCCCATCTCAATGTCCCAAATTGTCTCACTCACTTTATATTTCCCTGCTTTCTCATGCATGTTCAATCTCCTTTCCTCTACCATATCCAGGAAAGCTTTCTCCTCTTCTTTCAGACTGCAAGTTAAATTATTCTTAAAAATGTAATCTAATGTTAATCCTTTCTCTTCAATAAAAATTTCACCAAAAGTGTTAGCTTCTTTAGCTGGATTCAGCTCTTTGTTCATTGGCAAATGCCCAAAAATACTATCTCTGTTAGACATCTTATAATCTACTTTCCCTAACAAATAGAAAACACTACTTAATATACTACATGAAATACCATATGTAGCTGGCAAATGATGATAAGTAACACCCTCTCACCCTCTGAAACGGATGCAGGTAATTGCATACAAACGTAGCAATCCCTAACTTCCATTGTTTTCACATATTCATACAACAATTTCGAAAAAACATTACTAGAAAAATTATTAATTGACCTATCTTTGTGTATGTAAGTATTACTAATTCTAGTCAAAACTACTTTTTGCGAATTCTTCTCTATATCTGTCATATTTTCTGTATGCATCTCAAATGTAACTTTAAAAGTAACTAATAAAACTAAAACTCCCCACAGTAGCATTAATAATCCAGTACAGCAGCAGCACATTCTACACCATCTTTTAAAGAAGGCACATCTACTTTGATTATCCTCTATGTTAGCCATTTTACTACTTTGACTTTGTCTTTTGACTTAGCCTCTACTACTCCACTACTATTATACTTTGGATTACTTCAGACAACTGAATTTCAGACTTTTTCTCTTTTCACTTTTCCTCCAAGTGATTTTTCAGTTCACTCAATTTGGATATTCATCAGTTTTCACTCCTTCTTCTTCAGTAACATCAAATTGTATCAGATCATCAACAACATCTTGTGCATCTGACTCTTCTCCAATGTCAGTCAGGATAACTTTTAAGATTCCTTCTTTTTCCTCAACCACTTTTCTCATAATCCCCTCCGGATTATCTCGAGTCACTGTTTCTTCTTCTCCTTCTTCAGACAGTGCCACATAAGACCATTCCGGTGATCTGAACTTTTGGTTGGGTCTTCTTATTCTTTTTATTTCCTCAGGTTCTCTTGATTCTTCTTGCTCCTTTCTTTTTACTTCATTTTGACTCGATACTTCATTCACTTGTTCAGCTTTCGATGTATTTGTTCTTATTACTCTGTATCGCAATCTCTTTACTCTGTTGTTAGGCCAACGATCTCCTTTTATCACCTTTTTCGGCCTAATTTCTTTATCATTTCTTTCTCCAATCCAAGTTCTCTTTCTTAGAACTCGACCTTCTGTTTGTTCATTCTCACTCTCATCCAATTCTGTTTCAAGTGCCTTCTGTTTTCTTTTTCTAGCAGTTTTCTTTTCCTCCACAGTTTCTTTCACCACTATTTGAGACTTCCCTACTCCTGTCCCTCCTCGGGTCTCCGACACGCAATCTTCTTGCTGTCTACTTGTCCCTTCACCTAGCTTATCAAGAATGTTCCCTACACCTCCTCGGGGGTCTTCCGCAATCTTTCCCTCTCTATCTTTTTCTGACCCTGCTTCTTCAGGTATAATCTCAAGTGGTTCTTCAGTCTCCTCCTCTTCTGATTCAGGAGTAATCTCTGTGGAATTGCTCTTTTCTCTTCTTTTTTCTTCACTGCTTTTTGAAATTTCAGGCTCTCTTACAGAATCTGATCTCCTTTCTGAGACTCCCAATGGTTCTCTTGGAGTTTTTTCTGCTTCTTTTCTCACTTGTTCTGGGTCTTCATCATCACTGGAATCTGATTCTTCAAAGTACTCTTTACCAGTTCCCTCTTTTGGGTTTGGAACTCTCAGAGTATGACTCGCATGCACCCAGTTTTTCACACCAGCATACTTCACTGCAGTTGTCGTTGTTAGAATGACTTGTCTCGGCCTTCCCCACCTTGGAACTAAGCAATTTCTTCTTCTGTGCACCTTAATCCTCACCCAGTCTCCTGGACTCAGATCATGAACTTGCTTCTTCTCAAGTGTGGTAGCTTCTACTCCAACCTGGTGAAACACAGAATGAACTGCGTCAGCCAGGCCTTTACAGTAATCCAAAATCATGTCATCAGTTATTGTCATCAACTTATTGACAGGTACAAATGCATGGCGCATTGCACGTCCCATGATTATCTCGTGCGGACTTAAACCAGTAGTTCTATCTGGAGTAGATCTAATAGTCATTAGCACTAGAGGCAAGACGTCCGGCCATTTCATGCCAGTGGCTAAGCACATTTTACCAATCCTGTTTTTGATTGTGCCATTTATCTGCTCAACCACACCAGAAGCCTCTGGTCTGTATGCACAATGTAGCTTCTGCTGTATGCTTAATGCTTCACAAATCAAACTCATGAGTTCATTATAGAAGTGTCCACCTCTATCAGACTCAATCGTCACTGGAAACCCGTACCTAGGAATCAACTCCCTTAACAGTAATTTTGCCACTGTCACTCCATCATTTCTCCTAGTCGGATAAGCTTCAACCCATCTTGAAAACAAACAGACTACCACTAGAACATACCTCAGTCTATTCACTTGAGGCATTTCAATGAAATCAATCTGCATTCTTGTAAAAGGACCTCCTTCTCTGCCTATTGTTCCCAGACTCACCACTGTCTTTTTCCCAGTGTTAAATTGCTGACAAATCAAACACCTTTGACAGATGCTCTCTGCAATTGTCCTGAACTTTGCATTGTACCAGGTCTGCTTGAACGACCTAATCATCGCATCCCTCCCCAAATGTCCCTGGCCATGATACATCCTTGCCATTGACGACAAAATGGAGTTGGGCATTACTGGTCTGCCATCCCTATAGACCCAAACATGGTCTGTTTCTCTTGGGGCACATCCTGCCTTAATCCAATCTTTTTTCTCTTCCTCTCCTGCCTCATCCTGCAACTGCTTCACTTCATCCCATGTCTCTAAGGCATTAGTAAACATCACAGAGCAAAAAGACATTTCCCCCTCTCGTTCCCTATTAATTGACTGATTCGATTTCGCACAGTATTGAGCAATGTCATTTGCATAACGGTTTCCAACCGTTATAAAATCCTCCCCTTGTCCATGGGCAGCACACTTTACAACTGCTAACTCCTTAGGCAGCTGTATCGCCTCAAGTAATTTCCCAATCACTTCAGCATTCTTTATTGGAGTTCCACTCGATGTCAAGAAACCTCTTTGTAGCCAAAGCTGGCCAAAATCATGCACCACTCCAAATCCATACTGACTATCAGTCATCACAGTCGTCCTCAAATCTTTCCCAATTTCACAAGCTTTTGTCAATGCCACCAATTCAGCAACCTGTGCAGATTTCACTCCTTTCAATGGTGATGCTTCCATAACCTCTGAAACTTTGCACACCGCATATGCTGCACATAGCACACCATCATCATTTCTCAGGCATGAACCATCCACAAACAACACATGATCACTCTCATGTAAGGGAAGATCCCTTATGTCTGGTCTCGGTTTTGTACAGTAATCAAGCACATCCAAACAATCATGATCATCTTCCATTTTCACACCCACATTTTCAATATCCGGCAAAAGTGTCGCTGGATTCACATTTACACATCTCTCAAGAGTCACATTCGATGCTCCTAGAATCACTTTCTCATATTTAGTCAACCGACTATGTGACATGTACTGAGTTCTGCTTCTTGTCAAAAGAATTGCCACATTGTGAGGTACGAATACCCTTACAGGATATCCCATTATGATTCCCTCACTCTGTTCCAGACTCCTGCATGTTGCAGCCACAGATTTCAGACAACCTGGTAAACCCACAGCTACAGGGTCAAGTGTCGATGAGAAGTACGCAATAGGCCTTCTCAGTAATCCATGCTTCTGAATTAACACTGAAAGTGCACATCCATTTCTCTCACTGCAGTACAATTCAAACTCCTTTTCGTAATCAGGCATACCCAAAGCTGGAGCCTCACACATTCTATTTTTAAGCTCTTCAAATCCTGCCATTTGTTCCCCATCTAGTTCCAATGGGTCTGTCATCTCACTTTTTGTCAGTTTAATCAGTGGCTTTGCTATCAGCGAAAAATTAATTATCCACTGACGACAATAACCCACCATCCCCAGAAACATCCTCACTTCTCTCTGGGTCTTTGGAGCTTTCATTTCCCTGATGATTCTGATTCTGTCATCAGTCACTTTTCTCAGACCTTTTTCAATATTATGTCCAAGATAATGCACCTCTTTCTTGCAAAATTGCAATTTGGCTGGAGATACCTTTAACCCTCCATCTGCCAGATGATTCAGTAAAGCTATGGTATCTACTTCACAAGCTTCTCGTGTCTTTGATGCCACAAGTAGGTCATCAATATATTGTACTAGTGCTGAATTTTCAGGCATGATCAAACTCTCCAACGATTTTTTCAACAACTGATTAAATATCGAAGGACTCTCTGTATACCCCTGTGGGATTCGACACCATGCTAAAATACGCTGGCCAAACCTAAATGCAAAAATCGGCTGGCTGTCATGATGTAATGGAATTGAAAAGAACGCATGACACAAATCAATCACTGTATACCACTCAGCATCATGTGGAATCTGATACAGGATCACTGATGGATTTGGCACAATAGGACAACATGCCACCACAATTTGATTAACTTTTCTCAGATCCTGTACGATCCTGAATTTCCCATTAGGCTTCTTTAGCCCCATTATCGGTGAATTACACGGACTACTCAGTAGTTCTCTCAGGACTCCCTGCTGAATCATTTTCTCAATTATAGGAGTTATTCCCTCAATTATTTCTGGTGTCATTTTGTACTGAGGAATGTTAGGATATGTAATTCCCTCTTTCACTGCAATTTTCACTGGATCTACATTATTCATCAATCCCACATCCTCTCCAGTAAAATCCCAAACTGTCCTTTTCACTGTGTCCCTCAGCTCTCGAGGCAAATCCTCTGGATCAAACACAGCAAATGCACCAATTAACTCACTTTCCCTATTTTCTAGAGTCACTCGGTACAAAACATCCTCATCTGGTGTTTCAAAAGCTATTCCATCCGGTGTACAAAAAATTGTGCAGTTCATCTTGCACAACAGATCCCTACCTAACAGGTTCACTGGACTCGTGTCACAGACAATAAATCTGTGCATGTCTGAAAATTTCCCTATCTGTACTCTTACTGGTTCCGTAAGACGTGTTCTGATTTGTGTATTGGCTACACCAACTACTTGGATTGCTTCATCCGAGAGAGGAAGATTTCTAACATCTGTTGACCTGACAGTTGATCTTGTCGCACCTGTGTCTACTAAAAAAGTAACACTCTCTTCATTTATTTTCCCATCCACAAATGGTCCTGCCTGGTCTATTTCTAGAGTTGCACCAAGTATGCACTCTTCCTCCTCTCTTCGGCACCGTCAATAATCACCCTCAGATTCACTCCCTTCATTCTTTAACAAGTACTGTTGTACCTGATTAGAACGCCTTGGTTTGTTTACCTGCTCATCATTGTAGAATCCCGAATCCTGATTATACTTTTGTGCTCCTCTATTCTGCGGCAAGGGCGGTTTTGGCTCTTGACTCTGCTGTCTCACAACTTTCTGCTGTTGCTGCTGTTGATTATTCCCCTCGTTCTGCACCTGTTGATTTAAGGTTTTACCCTCATTATTTACTAATGGTGGATTCGTACAATCATTCCTCCAATGTCCCAGTTGACCACAGTTGTGGCATGGGAACTTCTTTTTTGCTTCCTCAAGATTCCCCTTTCCTTTCCCCGCATATCTAGGTCTATTCCCTGCATTATTTCCTGGATTATTCGCCTGTTCCATCAACTGTGCTTCCTGTCTTTCTGCAACTTTCACTTGTGCCCACATTGCTTTCTCTTTCAGCTTTCTTTGTTTTGCTTCAATTTCATCACTGAAGTATTTAGCATGTCTCAGAATCTCATCTATTTTCTTACTCTGCCAATCCACTGTGTGCTCACGAATTCTCTCACCAATTTCAGGTCTCAGGCCATATACAAATCTGTATACAAAATGACTCAAATCTTTGTCACCCAGGTGTTCATCTCCACTGAATTGTTTAAACGCCAGTATCAGCCTCTCGTAAAAAGCATGAACTGATTCTTTTGCTTCCTGTTGTGTTCTATCTATTTTTACCCAATCTGTCTCTTTTGCAGGTACTTTACTCTTCAGGTATACCATCACCTGATCGTACTTTCTCATTACCTCTGGATCTGGTGCTCCTGTTCTTGGATCTCTTGGATATTCCTCAGTAGGCCAACTCACAACTATTTTACACTCAGTCCACAAATCTGCTGGAACAATTATATCAAACAGACTATTCAGGTCAATCCACAGCACTTTTGACAATTTCACAAACCTATCTACCTGCCTATACCACTCGACGGGCTTTTCTCTCAATCGAGGGAAATCATTCGTAAATGATAAAATATCCTGTCTGGTCCATGGAACATGTACATATCCTCCTCCAGGTATTTCTCTCATAGGATAATTATCCACTGGTTTCTCTTTTTCTCTCACTGGAAAAGCTGAATAAGTTGTCCTATCTTCAGATTCCTCTCTTTTCTTATACCACCTATCCTTCCATTTTTCTACATCTCCCCATCTTCGCAATAATGCAACCATTTCTTTAATCTGTCCTGTTCTACCAGTTGCATTCAAATTTTCAATATCTTTTTCTGAAAAATCCATCCTGTAGGTTTTTTGCAAAGCTTTAACCTTATCAATGTCAACTCCCTGCTCATTCGCTATTGCTCTTAACCTGTCATGTGTATTTCTCGCTCTCCAGGTAATGTTTTTACACATAAACATTAATTCACCATCATGATGACTTTTAAGAATTTCTGTTGGAACTGTCCCTGTAACAAGCTCTTCTAATTCTACCCGTAACCTAGCCACATCAATTGCTTGTGAATCTTTATCCTTTTTCTGAAGAACTTTCATCCAATCATTCAAATCTTCAGCTGTTATTGCAGTAGTTTTTCTCACTGGAACCACTCTCTTTTGCGGTTCTAAAATTGGCATCCCTGAACAACTAGCTTCACTAGCATCTAATATTTCACTACATGTGTCATGTCTGGATTGTCTCAGGTCACTACTTCCTGTCCTTTTTCCTGAATCTCCTGAAGGACCAACTGAACTTATCAAATTATTCCCAACATATGGAATCACCAAACCATTTTCACCTATTCTCTGCTTGTCAAACACAGGCATAACCGGACCTATTGTTACAGGCACCGTAACAGCTTCCAGATTCTTCGTTAACTCCCTAATCTTTTCAGTCAGCTCTGTTGTAGTTCTAGCTAATTCTCTTGCATTTTCGTCACCACTTCGATTCTCTTTCTCCCTGAAAGAATTACCACTTCTTGATTCAGATGTCACATTTTCTGTCTCAATGATACAAACTGTATCTCTTATTGGAGAAACAACTGGTGTACTCTCTTCTGGTTCTGGTCTATATGGAGGTGGTCTTTTGTAAATCATGTCATTCAAGACTTCATCCTCATATTCATTAACTCCATATCTTCTCATTTCTGACTCAGGAACCCTCTCTGCTCCTTCTTCAACTGTTCTCATTGGATATAATCCCTCTGACATACTAGCATCTCGCCACCTTTTCATTCGATCATGATGAGTCTCACGATCATGTCTCCTCCCAAACATGTACCTGTACTGTCCTCCAGATCTCTGTTTTTCTCGCTCATGTACTTCCTCTTCCCATTCCACTAAAGCCTCAAACTGTGTAGGTCTTGGTTTCGGGTCAAGACATAACATATTTTCCCGTAAATTTCTCAACACGGCCAAATTAAATGAACCATGTTCTGGAAATGCTAGAACACCATCCTCTTTAGTATACCTAACCCAATTCTCCAACCATATACAGGTATGATACCCATATCTTGCAGCCATGTAGGATGCAGGTGTTTTCGGTGGAGGTAACAATTCACCCTCTCTCGTCTTAACATCTTTATCCTTGTTAAACCACTTTTTAATTTTTCCAAAGAATGTTTTCTTCTTTTTCTCTTCTTGGTAATACATTTTAGTTTTTACCAAAACTTCTACTCTTTTCCCGTATTATAAATATACAATACAGATTTTCAACCAATAACAGCGCGGCTCACACCAACCCACCAATCCCAGCGCGAACACTATTCTGATCTATTATCCAATCAGAGCGCAGTCTTCCTGACGTCAGCAGTCGCTGCAGTCGCTTGTCTCCTGTCTCCTGTCACTCGTCTACCCCTCCTTTACAAAATCTTTTCAGTAGACTTCGTGTCGAAATTTCTACAAAATCTATTAGTTACAACATATAAACATCTCCATTGTCTGCTTCGCTAACCGCTAATAGTAAAAGAAATCTATTTCACAAGAACCTCTCGTTGACACAGTAGCACATCCCTCTACTCTGCCCTTCTAACATACATTCATTAACTGTTTCCTCTAGGACTTATCCAAAGAGTCTTACAATCAACTAAATGTATATACATTCACGCACATTCATACAAGAAAATATAGTTCATACACACAGAATCCTGCTTCCCGAGAACAGCGAACAATCTGCTCCACTACAGAATTATAACACACATTAACCAAGCAGTTTCCCCTGCCCAGTTCCTCAAACAAGCTCAGAGAATACCTATTACTCCTCCCGCGATAAGCTTTAACGGTAAAACTTACGGATCCCTGGGACTTAAGACCAGAGTTTCACAGATAACCTTCACTACCATACACACTCCTTATATACCAGAAATATATTCTAATAGTAACATACAATAATGTCACTGATTCCGAACCCAGACGATGTGAATTTTCCTGCATACATACAGGAACAACAATCCCGTCTTTCCCGAGAGCAGATATACTTCCCTCTGCCCTACTACGGAACTGCTACCAGCTTCCAAGTTCCAGAAGCACTACATATAACTCAACATGACAACTCCAACATATAGTATTAGTACATATACCAACATCAATAATCAATATGTAATCTAATCAGATCAAGACAATCATCAATAACCATCCTCTGCTACCAGGAAATTGATAGAGATCAGGGTGTATATAATATCCCTACTTCCACGGATAGAGTAATCTCACAGTTACACGCACATACATTCTTCATACACTAGGGCCCATTTCACTAACATACGCTCAAATACTCTACCAGCAATAACCTGTGGAAAGAAAAACTCCTAAACACCCTGCATCTATATCGGGGTCGATAAGATCTGGTTATTGAGACTGCCCTTAAACATAATCTAAACAATCTATACAATAATAATCAAAATAATATACTCAATAATTGACAAGAAATAATAACCAACACCATATTCAAAATTATATTGCTTTATCTAAAATTAGTCAAAGAAAATCAATCAGAATAAATCCTTTTTCTCATAGTTACCTATTCTAGCTAAATGTCAGAACGGGTCAGGACAAGTCTCTCGGTAAAGTCTCTCAAGACGAAGTCCTCTCAGCAACGATCCTCATGAACGCAGATTCGGAACGCGGCAAAAGGCAAATGGCAAGTGGCAAAAACCCTCTCTAGGCTAACAATTCTTATAGTAAGTCGAACAAAGGAAAATATAATTTGTATTAACTTCTTCCGTCAAACCTCTGAGCAAAGCGAGAAGGAAAGGATGTAGCATCGCTACATTTGAAAATCTCCGCTCAGGAAAAATCACAAAATAAACATAACGGAACAGGAACCAAAAAAAATACATTTGTATCTTGTAGTTTCCACGTCTCCTCGGCAATGAGATCATAGTTCAGAGTCTTTCTTTAAAGCTCCTTTGTTTCCCAAAGCTGCCAAGGACGCTTCATTTCATTTGGAGATCGCCCAAAACTGCTGCTGTCCTCACGGAAAATTTCAACCAGGCAAAGCAAGGACTGTGGTCAGCTGACTTCAGGACCATATTCAGCAAGGCTCTCTCTCGTCACAGTTTCTACTCGAGGCCAGGTTTTACATATCGGCCATCTTTGTTTAGGCCACAATAGGCCACAATAGACCATCTTAATTAACAGAGACAAAAACAACGTTACCACAGCATAGTGATTGAACAGTGTTAACCCCACTAATATCCTTATGTGTATGCAATTATCTAGCTCTTGCAACATAGAAAAGCATTAATTCGAAAAGCGTTTTGTGCTTTAAAAATAAACAGCACTCAGCAACGTTTAAACATGAAAACATGCACATTATTGTTAAACAGCACACTTATGCATTCCCACGTGTAATTCTCTCTTGTTAAAACAAACGAGTTGATTAGTATAAACACTTACACAAGACAAATAATTAATAATTAATAATTAATAAATTAATATAACAAATAGACATGCCAGAGCTTCAAAACCCAGTTAATTTTCAAACTGAAAACTCTGCTCTAGCACTGCTGGGTAAGATGAAGCTGAAGAAAAAGTTGCCGCCTCATTTAGAGTTCAGTTGATGTGACATCTCTTCAAAATGTGGAGGATATAATGTCCATAATATTTAAGATGCCATAGGGTATAATGCTTTGCGGGTCCCGCATCGCACGAACAGTTGGTGGGGGTCTTGTGTAGGGGGAGTGACGAGTGAGGAGTGCTGGGGCATTGTTGCAGGGTTGCGAGCGTTTTTTGCAGGGACTCCATTTCCCAGGAGTCCCTGCCTGGCCAACTAGCACCACCTGGCCCGCTCTCCCTGCCAACCCCGCCCCCTGCGCACAGGCTGTTACTAAAGATCTCCCCTGCACTTACATCGGTGGGACCCTTTGCTGGAAGGACTTTTTGATTCACGGACCTTCACTCCCTGGAATCCCGTGCTGGGTTGCTGCTAGTTGCTGAAAACTGCTCGCCGGACCCGCTTCGTGGGTCCCGCATCGCACGAACAGTTGGTGGGGGTCTTGTGTAGGGGCAGCGATGAGTGAGGAGTGCTGGGGCATTGTTGCAGGGCTGCGAGCGGTTTTTGCAGGGACTCCATTTCCCAGGAGTCCCTGCCTGGCCAACTAGCACCACCTGGCCCGCTCTCCCTGCCAACCCTGCCCCCTGCGCACAGGCTGTTACTAAAGATCTCCCCTGCACTTACATCGGTGGGACCCTTTGCTGGAAGGACTTTTTGATTCACGGACCTTCACTCCCTGGAATCCCGTGCTGGGTTGCTGCTAGTTGCTGAAAACTGCTCGCCGGACCCGCTTCGTGGGTCCCGCATCGCACAAACAGTTGGTGGGGGTCTTGTGTAGGGGCAGCGACGAGTGAGGAGTGCTGGGGAATTGTTGCAGGGCTGCGAGCGTTTTTTGCAGGGACTCCATTTCCCAGGAGTCCCTGCCTGGCCAACTAGCACCACCTGGCCCGCTCTCCCTGCCAACCCTGCCCCCCGTGCGTCACATACCCCTTATTTTGGTTGCACTTGCTTCCGCTGCGCGGGAGCGTCCCGGGAGAAGCCCGGGACAAGGGCAGGACCGTCTGTGGCCGTCCGTGGTCGGTCGTGGTTGGGTTGGGCCACCCCCCATGCTCTTTTATATTTTTTGGTCATATTGTTGTGTCAACATCACCCTGTTGTTGTAACCATGCCTTTACGTTCTGGAAAGGAACGCACTGTACAGCTGCAGACTACCAAGGGGGTAGTCTCTGGCCCCTTAGACGCCTTTATCATCAGGGCTACAGGTATTCTTGAAAAAGAGATAGCCATGGTCGAAAAATGGCTTTCATTAGATCTGGTTTGCGGGAAACGCTCTTCATTAGGAAAATTGGCCACAATACCCAGCCCTGATGCACTGGCCCCGAGTACGAGCAACCACTTGGTCGAAGCCGCGGTGGATGTGCACCGTGAGGTGGAGGGGGAAGGTCTATCTTTGACTTCTTCAGAGAGTGATTCAAACCCTGACGACACACAAGGCAGTGGGGATGAGGGCAGTGTGCTCCTGGCCAGTCAATCTCAGTCGGACTCATCCATGGATGAGGACTCTCTGAGAAATGTACCCCGCAAAAGGAAAAGATGCAAGGGCCACCAGAGGGGGGGTGTTACTAAGATCCAAAGACCCAATGCCCCAGCTCAGCCCACCATCATAATCCCCGAATCATCCCCACCTCACACCCTGTCTTGGTTTTAAATTATCCCCTGTGCCCTCCCCATACCCCCTTTGGGTCCTCGGACCCATGTCCTACCTGTTATAGTAGTGATGATAGCCTGCTGGCCAAAATAGAAGCTTTGTTTAAAACTCTTTTACTTCCCGTACTTGAAAGAAGACGTTTGATGACCTTAAAATTGGACGCACTTGAGACTCTTGTAAACACCAATACTGGCTTTTTAAAAAAGATAGTTAACCCTCAAAATGCCTTGGGGAATCCTAGTTCTTCGAGTAATTCCAAAGGCCAGAGAAATGTAACCATAGGTAAACTTCCATCCTCAGCATCTGCTAGACCAGTATCCACTAAGCCTGATCTTAACAAAAACAAGGGCTCAGTGGCAGGGGGGAGCTCTGGGAATAATGATTGTACGCCTGTACCAGCCACTTTGCTACAGGTGCCAAAGAAGGTTTCTTTTAAATTTAACCAACAATGCCAGCCGAACATCCCTACACCTCCTGTGGCTACTCGGGTACAAGATAATGCGAGTGGTGTTCCGAGTACATCATCACAGCCCAAAATAAGTAATGGAGTAAAGGGGAGCAGATCCATCAACCCCCCTATTCCCCTTGTGAAAGCAAATAAACAGGCACCCCCCTGTACAGACCTACCTTCAGAAGCCACCCCATACACGATAGTTCTAACAGGTGTTGCCCCACTTAGGGAGGGTTCAAATGAATCACATGGGGACCTCAGAAACAAAGTTGTATTCTGGCTAAATAAAAACCGCCCTCTTCCCCCCTCTTCCTCGACTGAAATATTGTTTGTGAGAAGAGTTGAATGGGTGGGCCACTGTACCAAAGACCTAGAGGGGGACTACATCATTATATCCTTTAAGGATCCCTGGGTGGTAGATTTCCTGCGTAGGGAAGCAAGGTTTGGGAGGTTGGGTGATGTGCAGACCCTGGGCCTTGGGTATTTTTATCCCAAACGATCCTGCGAGTTCCCCTCTAGTCATACCTTCCCTAGAAGACCTGTTAGGAGATATCTTGCTGATAGAACACCGTACATCCCGCAGTACCCTTTATTGTCTAATCGCTACGAACCCCTCTCTGGCCTGGAGTGTATCGATTGACTTCACCCGGTAGCTGGCAGCGGGAGTGTTCTGGGTAACCAAGTGGGTGGGGCTGACAGAGTCTGTACTGAGGTATCTATCCAGGGGGGTGTCATCATGGAGAAGGAGAAGGTGGTGGACTCTGCATATCATCATCAAGATGACAACATGGTGGAGGGTTCCCAATTTAATATAGCCTCATCTTTGGGAGTGGATCATTGTAGCATGCATAGCACAACAACACCCAGTCAGGTCGTGACACTCAAATTAGCATCATGGAATGTAGCAGGGCTGAAGGGGCGTATGGCTTCAGAGGACTGGCTGGATTTTATTGATACTTTTGATATCCTACTGTTCCAGGAGAGCTGGGCCCCTGATCCAATTCATAGGGCCGGGTTCCTAATTTTTTTTAAACCAGCAATAAGGGGCAATAAAGGTCGAGCATCGGGGGGGTTAGTGATCTGGGTTAAACAGTCTATTGGCTACCGACCAATGGAAATTGTTCTGGATAACCCGGACCTCTTGGGAATTAGATTAAGTAAGGATAACTGCCAGGACATTGTAGTCATTAACATCTATGCACGTGGTCAACCTGGAGGGCGCTGTCCTAGTATCCTAGATGTGTTAGACTCTTACCTTGAAGGGATAGGGAGAGACAAGTTACTCGTCCTAGCAGGGGACCTCAAATGCACCTTTGAGCCTCTTTATAATGCGGGGGAGGACCTGGGGTTTGAGGAGGACACTGTCTGGAATATCCCGATGCTGTCTTTGAATAATATTAAAAGAGGCTCTGAGGCAGCTTTACACTGGATGGGGTTGTGTCTGGACTGGGGTTTGAGGGCAACCAATGGTCGTACGGCCTATGATAAGGATGGCAAACCCACTTTTGACAATGGGGTGAGGAAAAGTAGAATAGATTACATCTTGTTAAAAATGGAATATTGGTCACTCTTGGATGATATGGAAGTTGTGTCTCGTCCTGAAAGTGACCACAACCCTTTGTCATTAAGCATGAGACTCCCAGGTGGATTCAGCAGGTCTATAACTGCTGTTCATCTAACAGGTGATGCTATCTTGACAAACAATAGAAGAAGGCTTAGATGGCCCAGGGTGGTGGAGGATACGACCCTTTTAGATAGCATAATGAAGGCAGTCTCATCGACTTTGAGCGATGTTTCGATTCTCGCCCCCACCATGGATGTTAGTGATCAGATTTGTGATCTTCACGAACGGTGCTTTGCTAATCTTAAGGCCCTCTTAACCCTTCCACCCACACAAGGCAAAGTAAAGGCATATGGATCCTGTGAGAAATGGTACAATAAAAAATGCAGGGAGGCACATAGTCGTTTAGTCAAAGCAGTGAAATCTAGGATTTCCAGCGATATAAAAGAGGCACGTTCAATGTACAAAAAAATTCAGTGGGAAGCGAAAAAGGAGTGGGATGACCTACATTGGTCTGATCTATTGGATGCCTGTACTTCTGGCAACCAGATCAAGTTCTGGGAAATTGTTAAGTGGGGCAGAAACCCCGATTTCCAAACTCCAGTTAATCATGTGTCTGCAGAAGCATGGGTTGATTTCTATTCTGGCCAGTTTATGGATCCTGATTTAGAAATCGACATTGAACTAACCAAGCAGGAAATTACCCTTACTCCCAACCAAGAGTTAAACTTCACGCCACTGGAAACTGAGTCTGCGCTCCGCCTGGTCCAACGGGGGAAGGCGCCAGGGATGGACTCCATCCCGGCTGATTTATTCAAAATCAATCCCCAACTCTGGGTTCCTTATATAACTGCGGTAGCGAATGCTATTGCCAAGGGGGCCCGTATCCCCGTGTCCTGGAAGGGGGCGGAGATTCTCCCCATTTTTAAAAAAGGGGACCGTTCAGTCCCGGGAAACTACCGTCCCATAAGTTTAATTGATTCACTTCAAAAGGTCATCGCAAGGATGGTCCTTGCCAGAGTTCAGGGGTGGATGGAGTTGGAGGGTATACTGTTCCCCCTACAGGCCGGTTTCAGATCAGGTACCAGCACCATTGACCAGGTCTTCAGATTTTGTCTGATCTACTGGAAGGTGGTGCTGTTGGGCGGCGGGTCCATCTACGCAGCCTTTATAGATCTGAAATCGGCCTTCGATCTTGTGCCAAGGGCTAAACTCTGGACCGTTCTTAGAAATTTGGGACTGCTGTTAGAATTATTGGACATGATTGTAAGATTACATGAGGGAAATTTTGCTAGGGTGAGGTGGGGAGGCCAAGGGCAGGTGACGGATTGCTTCCCCGTAACACGTGGCGTCCGTCAGGGTTGCGTTCTGGCACCTACACTCTTTTTGTTGTTCATTGACCAGGTGGTCAAGTTCTTTGCTAAGACCCCCACTGATGCACCCTCTTTGGGCGGGACCAAGTTCCCTATGCTCATTTTTGCCGATGACACCTTACTTCTCTCAAAGATTCGTAGTGGTCTGCAAATCGCATTGGCCCGATTTGAGGAGATTTGTAATGTCAACGATTTAAATATCAATGTGAGCAAAACTAAATTTATGGTTCTAACTAAAAGTCGCCCCATTAAGAGCTCAGTGAGCCTGAATGGAGTCGGTTTGGAACAAGTTGAGGTTATGACCTATTTAGGAGTAACCTTGGACTACCGTCTCCGCTGGAAACCACAGGTTGACACATTACACCTAAAATTTGCTCGCCTTACTGGTTGTCTTCTGCAGGAGCAAAAAAGGTCCTTAACTAAACGTGTCAAACCCGCACTTAAGATCTATACCACCAAGGTAAGCTCTGCGATACTGCACGGGGCAGACCTCTGGGGGCATATGGACCTATCAACCCTGGTGAAAGTTCAAAATAAATTCTTGCGGAAACTGGTAGGACTCCCCCAATCAGCTCCAATCAAACCACTATGTCTGGATATGGGCGGCAACCCAATTAACGAAATGGCTCGATACAGGCTAGTAGCCCTGTGGAGACGTATCTGGACTTCCCCAGACTTAAGCCTCTTTGCTAGGGAACTTGAGGAAGTAAGATCTATTTGGGGGTCTAGTAGTATACCCTGGCTTCGTGAAGTGAAATTGATCTTGGATGACATGGGTCTTAATCAGCTGTGGGTTTCACCAGGTTCAACCACCTCTCCCTCAAAACAGGAATTTAAAGCACTTTACTGGGCTTTTGTTCGCCAAGCATTAGTTATCGCCTCAGATTCTACTAGTTTAACAGGAAGGTTCTTGTCCCATAAATTGGACCCTTTCCTGGAGAATTACTGGGACGTTATAACTAAGACACTTGACTAAAAGCTCTACCACCAGTTCCGAGTAGGGTCTCTGCCCTTAAGATCCTTCACCAAGAACTGGTCTAACCGAGCGAGTGATTTCTGCCCCTGGTGCATTGGTCACAAGGAGAGTGTTGGCCATCTCCTATTTGCATGTCCAGCTTATTATGCTCCAAGAAGCAAATGGATTAGGCCCATTTGCCGCCATCTTAAAGTCAGAGGGAGTGCTGAGGCTATATGGGTGCTTCGTACCAATACCTCTGAGGTGGTAGTTGTGGGCGTAGCCAAATTCCTGGGGTGGGCATGGGTGATTAGAGCAAGATATCTGCAGGCACCTTGATCTTGCTCTCGTTTTTTAACTTCTCAACGGGTTTTTTCATGTATAGGTCTTTATCATACTGTTTAATTCTATTTTTAACGTTGAAATGTTTTTTGAAATTAATGAAATTGTAATTGTGATGGTTTAAATTAACTATCATTTGTATGTCTAATTTCTATTGCTTTCAATTGTCTTTTATGATGTAAAAATCGAAATAAAGACTTTAAACCAGGAAACCAGGCATTTGTATTATAGTGGTAGGCACTTCCGTTATGTTTTTGATGGAGTGTCCTGCATACCAAACTCTAAATAAAGCCCTAATTGAAAATAAACACTTATGAATTGAAATGTTTTGCTCCAGGGCACTCTGAGAATTCTCAGTGACATTTCGCCTTGATTCAGAATTCTCACTTTTTCCAGTTAATGATAACTGTTCCTACCATTGAATTTTATGCACTGGGTGCATCCATTTTGTAAACTGTGCTGTTTTTTCTTTTGTTTATGTGGCTATTATTTCATATTGCTTTAATTTTGATAAACTTGGTTTGGGCTTCACATTTTATATTTTTTGTTTGTTGGATTGCCTATCTCATTTGTTGAGCCTCGTTCCTAACACATTCAGCAGAATAAGACTTGAGACTGTTCTAGGCTAGTTAATGGTAAAATAAAGATCATTTAAAAAAATGTTTTGGAATGCTTTACCTTCTCAAGTCTATATTAAGGGCGGTAAGCTTTAAGAGCTTTAGGAGATTAAAAAGACATTGGCCAATCTCCTGTGGCAGGAACATTACTGAGACTATGTCTAAAAATGTTCACTACATAAAAAATCCTTACAATAGTACCAAAATATATGACAGTCTTGAGAAGAAATGCAATGCTATTTGGATTAATTTTTTGTTTTAACCTTTTATGCTCAACAAAGAGCCATCCAGTTACACAAGTTGGAAAAATGTGGAACCTTAGAAAGAAGACCACCAGAGTGAAATATTCATATCTCTTAAAATGGATGACACGCAGCATTTTATTACATGTTGTAAATAATAATTTTACCAATGTATGTCGGCACAAAAAACATACCTTTTGTAAGTTTACTGACAGTTTTGGGCAAACACCAAGAACAAAATCTGCTATGGTAGAATAAAGAGTCGGCTGGAGCGCAAGAACCACAGGCACTGAACTTTGCTCGTAGCAGATCTGGGAGATGAGCAATTTGCTGTAGGAATTTGATTGAGCCACACTTGTTTTAAGTGTGCTTCTGTGCTATATGTGCAAATTAAATCCATTTATAATAAGCATTGACAAAGCCATTAGATCGGACTTTGACAAGAGTCAATTTCTTTAAATCTAGATATTTATTTTTTGTAAGCATATGCAATACAAATAAAAATAATAGAAATCACAAAAGTAAATAAATGCTGCTATAAAGGGGTTGAGGCCTAGGTTTTCTTAGAAAAAAGTAAAACAACTAACTGTCACAGAGTGTGGCCCACCAGCTTTATTAGTTCTGGAGCTCTTGCACACTTTTTTGTATGTAGAGCAGGAAAAGATTCAGTAACTAGCCCATGCACTATGATGTTGTGGACCGAAGCAAGGAACAAAAATATGACTGACACATGAACAGATCAATTGATGAAGAGGGCTGACCCAAAGTCCCCTCAAATATTATTTATGATTCTTATGATAATATAGGGCTGGAGAAACAACTTATGCTGTCTGTTGCATTTACTTAATCTCAGATAATTCATACGGATTTGCAGTGTGAATGCTTGAAGTGGGGTTGGTGATTCTTCAAATCTGCACAAGTTTTGAAAGACTATCAAGGCAGGCTTAGTCCAAAATCCCTCCACAATCCAGCAACTTTTCCCGAATCTCAACCTGGAACATTAAACGTCTCCCGGTTTTTTCATCGCAGTGCAGCAATCCAGTAGGAATATATCAATATACAAACAACATCTTTCATTTAGGAATTTTGGCACCACCCACTGCCAGCTGTTTAAAACCATAACACTTTGGTGGGTCTCATGGGAAGCTGGGTGCCGCCTAGTCATTCCATGGGATCGTTTGTAGGGAAGAACAACATGGCAGGACAAGATAGGTCAGGTAGTGGGCGGGGAAGGGGTTATTTATGGCTACTTATAGGAGTCAAGAGAGAGGGTCAGCCTCTCTTTGGCTCATGCCCCCTTGCATGCAGGCTGCTCTGTTTGTGCATGGTATGTGGTGCGGGTTGGTGAGGCCTGCTATGCAGTGTACTTCAGAAGCCTGCTTTGTCATGGCTGATGGAGCTGAAGCATTGCATGCTGCTTTGCAGATCCTCGGGGGAGCCGGCAGAGTTGATCTGCTGCATTCTGGGGTCCTGTCTGAGGCCTGGGTCAATACTTGGGCGACGTGGCTGTGGCAGTCGGTGCCTCACCTTTAGGTAAGGTGACACGAAAGGGTGTTCCTGGGCGGCGATAGGGTGCATCCCTGCTGGCACCCAGATATAAGCTTCCCTCCGTGGGTAAATGCGGCCCATGGGGACCTTCTGCAAGGGAGGGAGATGGGATGGATTAAGGTGGGTCGGGCCCACTCAGTGCAGCAGGGGGTATGAGCGAACAAACAGTTGGGCCCCCAGTGGGGGGGGCCCTGGTTCCCGGGGGCGAGACATGAGTAGGAGGGGACCCTGGATCTATCTAGACCCCAGATGGAGGCGGGCCTTAAAAAGAAGTGAGCAAAAAAGCTAAAGATCCATGGGGGGTCTTCACGGTGACACCCCATGAAAGGCAGCCCCAGTTTGAGGCTGGGGCCGGAGACAGGGATGAGCCCCAAGGGGACAGGAGGTCAGACACCCCCTCTGTGCCTATGCCTCTAAGGCAGTGACGCTGCCTGATTTCTCTAGTATATGGTGTCTGGATAATGCTCCAGCATAGGCTGGTCCAAGAAACAGAGATGAGGTGGGACAGGCTCTGTAGGTAGAGCGACAGCTCCATGTACCAAGACGTCCAGACAAAAAGGGTTAGGGTCACACCCAGGGGGGCAATTGTGGGAAGCACAATGGGGTGCTGGTAGCTGAGTGTGGGTACCTAGTGGGGGTCAGGGCATATGGGAGCCAGATGGGGCTTTTGCGGTCCATGGAGACAGCTGTGTAAAGGGGACCACAAGGTTGGAAAAGCTTGGTGGGGCAGATGGACAAGGCCAGCACAGCAGGTTGGAGACCCAAGCGGGGCGCACGACAGCCCCAGGGTGCTGGGCCAAAAGCACTAGGGGTCATCAACGCCCCTCCCCACAGCACAGGAGCAGTCACTTCATACTTAGATGTCCCGACTCATTAAGGAGGAAACATCTGAGTTGAAGAGTATATACAGTATGCAGATAGAGGTGCGAGTGGTGTATGTGAGCAATAGGATTGTTGGAGCTGGATTATGAGGAATGTAGTGATGATTGGAAAGAAGGCGAGGTGCGTGATGATGAGGTGAGAGGACCATCTGAGGCACGGTTTGGGGGAAGCAGTAGGGCAACGACCTCTTAAGTTGGTGTTTTACAGAAGTCAAGTGCGGACAGCATGGCCAGCGCTGGACAGCAATCAGAAGTTCAGGACGGAGGATCCACAGGACAAATAGGATCCAGCCAACTACCCAGAGGTAAGGGTGACTGTTGGGCAGTTTGGGAGCCACAGCACCTGTGCTTTTCAGCAAAGGAATGCAAATCTTTGGGGTTTGGTGAGGGGAGAATTGATGGGGCGGATGCTCAGTCACTGAGGGGGATCGTTGCGGACAAGGGTGAGCTGAATGCCACAGATGGCATTGTACTTGGGGGGCCCAAGGTTCCTAAGTCCGCTGACACAGAGGCGTGGGGGGAAGTAGATGATGAAGAGGGAACCCATAAAAACAATTGCTTTATATGGTGTTGGCGATGCCCTTGGGGTCGCATGCCTTGGAAAAAATCTGAAACTGCATTTGGAGGCCCAAGTATGGAGATGTGTTTAAATTGTTACACAGGGACATTCCGGAAAAGGGAGGGTGGAAAGAAGAGGAGTGGGAATTGTTAAGCCAGCCAAGGGTACCCATTACGATGGATAACTGGACATCAGCCTTCTTGACCTTTGCCAGCATTTCTTGCAAGACATATGCTGACAGGGCCATTGCCTTGTTCAAGTATATGAACTTAATTTGCAAAGCTCAGCCGCATTTTGGATGTTTCCTGCGGGTCAGCTATGGTGAGGAGTTTAGGGCTCGGGTTAGCCTTAACCCAGACAAACCTTGCGGTGATGTAGATTCTGAGTTATGGATGAAATGGATATCCTCAACTCGGGCTTCAACCCACATGGTCAATGGTCTCCCCATTACATACAAGCCCTTTCAACACCGTCCCGCCCAGCAGGGTGTGGGTGCAGCCCCCAAAAGTGCAGGCACAAGTGTGGGGGCCTGCTGGATCTTCAACAAAGGGTCCTGTTCCCGATACCCATGAAAATTCAATAATGAATACTCAAAAGGCAGGAGTAGACACCCCGTTACACAATGTTTTACTTTGGCAAACCCCTGAGAGCAGTGGAGAGTGTCCAGGAATAAGGGACCTCAGGCCCCTCCCGGACCAAAGGGCTCCTACACCAATGAGGCTGGGAGCGCTCCTTCCTTGGCTGTTGGCAGGACAAGGAAGTGGCGTTGAAACTAGAGAGGGGGTTTCGAGAAAGTTTCGGGTTGGGATATCAGAGACCCAGAACCAGTAGGTGGGATGACAATTAGCTGTCGGCCATAAGTGCACCTAGCGTCAGCCTTCACAAGGTGAGGAAAGAAGTTGCTGAGGGCAGAAAAGTGGGTCCTTTTCAAGACTGGCCCCTGTCCGATCTAATCATTTCCCCATTGGGAGTAGTTCCCAAAAGACAAGCTGGCAAATTTTGCTTGATCCATCACTTGTTGTGGCCTGAGTGCTCTTTGGTGAATGACTTTATTGGCACAGAGGCTACAAGAGTGGAGGATGTGATGGTTGACGATACGATCTGCTTGATTCCGGTTTGTGACAGTGGATTATTTTTAGCTGGGGATGCAGTACAAGGGGGAAATTTAGGTGGACAGAGTGCGGCCCATGGGTTGTGCCATCTCATGTGCTCTCTTTGAGAGTTTCAGTACCTTCCTTCAGTGGGCCTTTGTGAAGAGTAGTGGACATCGCAATGTGTCTCACAATCTAGATGACTTCCTTTTTGTGGGTAAAGCAGGGTCAGGTGAGCACCTCAGGGCTCTGAGGCATTTTGAGGTCATGGCAGCGTCTTTCTTGATCCTGTTAACATATGAGAAGACAGAGGTCCTCGCAACAGTTCTGACATTCCTGGGGATTGAGCTGGACACAGCTCAAATGGTGGGCAGGCTGCATATGGCAAAGGTACAAGAGAGTCACGCTTCCCTTTATGAGGTGTTGGGTTTGAAGAGATTGGAGCTCCGGGCAGTGCAAAAGTTGTTAGGTTTCCTAAACTTTACCTGTGGGGTGGTAAGGGGAGGCCAGACTTTTTGCAGAAGTTTGGTCTTGGCTATGTCAGGGGCTGTCCCGCCACATAACATAACGTGTATTTGTAAAGCGCATGTTCGTCCTTAGGCATCTTGGTGCTGAATAACGCATGTTTAATGTTACCCAACTCAATGGCACTCGATTATCAACCTCAGATGGATGCAAGGCTAATTGGAGCCACCTGGATTTGAACCTGTGACCATGAGGTCAAACAAAGGCCCCTGCAGTGGACGTGTTAGTCCACAGACTCACCAGACTCAGCTTCTCAGAATATATCACAGAATATGAATTTCCACTGTGTGCGGGCAGACTTGCAGGTTTGAAAGTCTTTCTTGCATGACTTTATTTGGGTCTCCATGCACTTTCTTGATGATAACACAATATGGCAGGTTCAAATTTTCTCCTGTGTGGGCTCATTGTTTTGGCCTCTTCTGGGGCAGCCGCTGGTGAGCTGAGGACTGACCAGGGACCTGGTTGGCACAAGGGCAGAGCATTGCATTCTTGGAGTTTTTCCCTCTCCTCGTGGCCTTGTCAGCCTTGGGCAAGGAGCTCGTGAACAGGACAGTGTTGTTCCATGTGGACAATTTGACCGTGGTGGAGTTGGTTAGCCAGTAGAAAGCAAGGGATTTGAGGGTGTTGCATTAACTACGCAGATTCATGATGCTGTACATGCAACTGAACATAGTCTTTAGGTAAAGCATGTCCCTGGGGTCAACAACTCTATTTCTAATTCCTTGTCTCGTTCACAGTGGCAGCATTTTCACCGTCTGGCACCTGGAGCGATGCGTGCAAGACATCAGTCTCGGTGGATATCTGGGAGTGGGGGGGCTTGAAAGCATTTAGGCTTGCTGAGAGCTCTTTAGCTGTGTCCACCAGAAGAAGTTATCATCTGGCATGGAGTGTTTTTTTTATAGTCTGAGGGACTTCCCAGGAATTGGTCATCCACGGACTGGATTGAGCAGGAAAGGAGGGTGATGGGTTTTGTTTTGTTTGTTATCAACATAGGCTTGCCACCTCCCACCAAAGCTGGTAAACTGGCTGGTTTGTCCTTCTATGGGAAGCTGTTTTGGGGGTTTGACCCTGCACAATACGAAATTCTGGGAAAAGTTCTGAAAGTTTGGGGAGAGAGGCAATCACTTTCCAGCTGCTCTGTGACCTGTTGGGAGTTTTGCCTGACTGTTGTGTTGACCGTTTTGAAGTTTTGCTGTTTTGGCTTTGCATGATATGCATGTGTTTTGCGCCTTTCAGGTGTCCAAACTATTAGGGTTGTTTTGGGTACTGTGGTGCATCTGGAAGGGGGTAGGTTTGGTTCCGTAAATCTAAGACTGATCAGTTGAAGAGGGGCATGTGGATTTGGTAGCAAAAAGGGGGTTGTGTGGAGGCATGTCTGGTCAAGGAGTGGAGTGATTTAGTTGCCCGGCCAAGCGGAAGTTTTCTGTCATGAGAATGGAGCTAGGCTTACCTCTTATCAGCAGTTGAGCATGCTCCATGGTGCTCTGGGTGGCTGGGGAAGAATGCAGCGCTCTATGGGACTCTTTACTTCCCGATTGGGGCGGCAACAGCGGAAACATGATTGGGTTGGAATTGGTTGCAAATACGCCAGATAGGCAGGTGGAGGTCGAGGTGCTGCAAGAGATATGTGTGAAAATAAATTACCAGTCTGTTGGGGAATGGTTGCTGGGAGAACATTCTAACATTCTTTCTTTTTTTGTAGGGTGCATATGCATCCCCGGGCAAGACAAAATGACTACATGGTTGGCAAGACACTCCTTTAGTCACTGGGCAGCGAAATATGCTGCACGTCAGATCAACAGACGTAACCTGGGATTGCTTAGCAGTCTGTACGAGGTGCTTTGATGGGGCTGGACTGGTATGAGATGGGGTAACCTGCTTCCGTATAGAGCAACAGTTTTGCCTAAATGGGGGCATCCGGACATGTTGCTGCTTCATCTGGGTGAAACGTACAACAAAAAACCAGAGGTGTGTCTGGGGATACCTAGTGCACTACAAGAATACACAATCCAGTGTACATCTTTCACAAATGTTAAATCAATTGTATCACATGAAACACAATATTACTTATAAACCAAAACATTTATCAATGAATCGAACGTAATCCAAACGAAGTCATGTGTTGATTGTGAAAACAGTTCTTTCTTTACTGTCACAGAAGATCAAAGTTCATAGCTGTTGCAGCGACATCCCACTGCATTAAACAAATGTTCAAACAAATCGTCTTAATTTCAAAATTTCCCAATGCATTTCGGGCTGATAAAGCAAAGCCCTTCGTCAGGGGAATCTGCGAAACATAAATGACAGCAATGTACATGATTGTCGCAACTTCATATGTACACAATATATACACATTATAAGACTTACAATTCAGGCCCATTAGTTGGACAGGACTCGTGACTTGCGTACAGTGCGTGGCAATGAAAGTAATAGGACGTCAAGAATGAAACCCAAAAGGTAATAAAACTTCCAAAAGAAATCAGGAAATTCCTACCACCACAGGTGCCATACAGCAAAGCGACAAGTGTTCTGATAGAGAGACACCCTCTCCCAACATCATGCTAGGTGCGAAACGAACGAAAACAATAAATAGTTTCGTACCAGAAAGGTATCGTAAACACGATATCCGATACGTGCCAGACCTTCGTGTAACAATGATGGAGAACCTGAACGTTAAATAAAGTAAAATTAAACAACATCAATTAAACGGAAAAGTGAAAAGTGCACGACTCCTTCACCAAGTTTATTTATGCCTCTTACCAACATAAGTCAATACTGAGTGCGACGGTTGCTCAATGGAAACAGATGTACTGTAAAATACGAAAAGACGCGCAAATGCGTCAGTGACTCGAAGAGTTTAACATCATACTCCGTAATGATGCATAAGAAAGAGAGCCATCGGTTGCTTACCATTCGTCGTGAAACAAACAGTTTGTCACCCAAAGTGTCGACCTTAACCGGAGGAGGGAGTGCAACGTTGTTAGGGACATACGAGTTTTAAGTAAAAAGCAGTGAAATAAAAAGAGGACTGTGTCGATGAACTACCGCAGCCATATTGAAAGGTGCAATGAAAGGTACAGAGGTGACATGTTGTGATTAAAAGGCTGAAAAATCCTCAAATACAATACAAAGCAATAAAATGAACAACAATGAAATTATTGATATTGACAATACATCTTGACATTATACGACGCTATATGGCACTGTACATGAATTGCTATACAACAGAATTTTTTGAAAGAATAACAGAATTGGTGAAAGAATAAAAACGTGATAAACACTAGAGTACCTGTCAGAGAGATACCATTTATGCACGGAGATGACAATGTGCAAAAACGATTAGAGGAAACATGATAATTCAAATTTGTCATTCAGCCCCATTGGGGCAAGTGTTTGTAAAAACCAAATCCAATGCGACTCCCGTTGTGCTAACATTTTAGACATATTTCTCCCTGGGATAGCCTCAATGATTTCAAGAACCCCGAATTTAAGCTGAGCTAGTGAGTGTTTGGAGTTAGTCCAATGTTGTGCAAGCGGGGAACTGATAGTTTTAGTTCGAATCCGACTCTTGTGTTCGATTATCCTAGTGCGAAGCGCACGTTCAGTTTTGCCTACATAGCATAAATCGCATGGACATTTTATTATGTAAACTACATGATGACTATTGCAGTTCGCATTAAAATGTAAATCAATCTTTTTGCCTGTTCGAGGATGGGGTAGGCTGCTGCCTACCATCACATTATTGCAGTGTGAGCAATTCATGCATTTAGACATTCCTTTGTGTACCAAGTTGGGTTTGATTTTACTTTTGGTCAAAAGTTCTTTAAGATTCCGGGATCTCTTGTAGGCAAACAATGGGACCTCAGTGAAAAGGCCTTGAAGGTCTGGCTCACATTTTAGTAAATCCCACCTCTGCAATACACTTTTTTTTAACAAGTAAGAATCAGTCGAGTAAGTGGAAACAAAAACCTCTCTCTTTTTCTCAGTGAGTGGGGTTCTCTTTTTAAGCAAATCTTCACGATTGGACGCTATGGCCCTTATAGCCGCCTGCTCAACAATTTGTGCGGGATATCCTCTGTCAAGGAATTTATTTTTAGAGGCTTCAATGGCCTGCGTGCCAACCTCTGGGTCAGACGTAATACGTTTGATCCTGAGGAACTGTGAGTACGGGAGGTGGCGTTTTAATGGCCATGGGTGAAAGCTTTGAAACAGCAAGGCATTGTTTCGGTCTGTGGATTTAGTAAAGACAGTAGTCCGAATAGAAGAATCAAATAAAGTGAGTTGTACATCCAAGAATGCAATGCTAGAAGGGTCAATCAAATGTGTGAATTGAATCCGAGGATTGATCTGATTAAGTGACAAGATCTGAGTTTCAAGGCTACTCCGCGACCCCTTCCAGACGATCAGTATATCATCGATATATCGACGGTATACGAGAAGATTCGAGGTCCATGCAATATCTGTGAGAATGTGCTCCGTTTCAAATTTAAACATGAAGATGTTCGCGTAGCTAGGAGCCCCGGAAAAACCCATCGATGTGCCATTGGATTGTAGAAAAAATTGGCCCTTCCACTGAAAATAGCTATGAAACAAGCAAAAATTCAAGATTTCAACAAGAAAAACTTTACTTGCTCTGACATCATCCTGACGCAATAAGGCCCATTCAATGGCATCTATGCCATCCATATGAGGAATGGATGTGTACAAAGAAACAACATCTATTGTACATAACCACAGTTGTTCACTCTCAGGAATATGAATGTCTTGGAGTATTGTCAATAGATGAGTTGTATCTTGAACAAACGATGGACAACTCTGGACTATTGGTTGAAGAAAAGTGTCTAGATAACGACCAAGAGGGTCATGAATGGAGTCACATCCCGAGACAATGGGTCTCAAGGGAGGATCGTCCAAATTTTTATGAATTTTTGGGAGCATGTATAAACTCGGCCTTCTTGGAAATTGAGTAAATAAATAATCTCTAGTTTTAGTGGTGATCCATTGCATATCTATTGCATGAGACAAAATAGAATCCAAAATACTCAAAAATTCATCTGTGGGATCTGACTCTAATGGCAAGTATGTAGACCGGTCTTGCAACATCTGATCAACCTTCAACTCGTATTTACTACGATCCATGACCACTAGAGCACCACCTTTGTCAGCTTTAGTGAAATGTAACGAGTTCTGAGATTGTAATGATTTCAAAGCAAAACTCTCGCTCTTAGATAGATTGGAATTGCCCAGGGGACGAGAAGGAAACTTGGATATATCTTGTTTAACAAGAGTCTCAAACAAATCTATAGCCTTGTGTGTGATGGGGGATAAGAAAGTGCTGCGTGGCTTGAACTCAAGGTATTCAACATCCATGTCTGACTGAGACTCAGTAACAATTGTTGAAAAAAAGAGTCTTAAGCGTAATTTCCTGGTAAATTTGTAGAGAGCAATCAAAGAATCTAAGTTTCTAGACTGGAAAGTGGGTACAAATGAACACCCTTTATTAAGTACTGCAACCTGTTTGTCGGTCAGTGCCTTAGAAGAAATATTAACCACTAGTGTTTCTTTGTGCGACGACCTGTCCCTGTTTTTGCTGAATCGGTGACCTCGACGTGTTTGACTGGTTCTGCAGGTGGCTGCGTAGGTGGTTGATTTGAAGCCGGACTGGTGGCCAAAAAAGACACCTTAGAGGTACTGGGGACTGGAGATTGACGTTCACCCGATGGGGGTGGTGGTGGAACACTCGCAGTAACAGGTGGTCGAGATAATTGAGTGTCACTAGTAGAGGCTATGCTTTCTTCAGAAGAAGTGGTAGTTGGTTTTTGCCAATTTCGTCTCTGAGAATAGACTTCCGCCCAAGAATAAACTTCATCCAGCTTATAATCAATTGTGTCACGGCGAAATTTCCTCACTTTTCGCTCATGTATTTCTTTAGCATATGCATCTAATTTCATGTTAATATCTGTAAGAGTACTAGACCATGCTTCGTTTTCCATACGTGACACCAAGTTGGCCTGAAGTTCCTTAATTTCTGTTTCTAAGCCACTGAGAACTTGTGAAAGTTCTTCAACAATAAGTAAAATCAAGTCAAGAGAGCATTTATTTAAAATCGTGTACCACTTCTCCATGAACTTTTTGTTCATTTTGAATAACATGGGCTTAATCGCTAAGCGCAGTCCCCTGGGTATGCGACTTGCTTTGTGGTATTGGATTAATGTGGTGGCATGCAGGCGCTGGTTTATCTCTCTGCGCATCAGGTACTCTAACTGTCAAATTTGTTGCTGAATAGGACCAGAATTCAAGTCGAAAGTCCTGACCTCCTTGATGAGACCATAAATGTCCGCTGCTTCAGCAGCAGAATATGCTTTTGTTTGTGCTCTATTTTCGGTCAAATGTGCTATGTCGTCAAACGACGATTACTCAATGGTAAAACACTTAAAGTTTGTGGTGCAACTGTAGCTGTGGGCAGAAAAAATTGAATAACTGGGAGAAGAAACAGCTGTGATGCACTCAAAAGTCTTCTAGTTAAAACTGTACATAAGATATTCTACATATTCAAACTATCTTTTATGGTTATGTGTGCACCAGGGTAAGTGGCTCTGCGGACCACTGGATACAAACGTACAACAAAAAACCAGAGGTGTGTCTGGGGATACCTAGTGCACTACAAGAATACACAATCCAGTGTACATCTTTCACAAATGTTAAATCAATTGTATCACATGAAACACAATATTACTTATAAACCAAAACATTTATCAATGAATCGAACGTAATCCAAACGAAGTCATGTGTTGATTGTGAAAACAGTTCTTTCTTTACTGTCACAGAAGATCAAAGTTCATAGCTGTTGCAGCGACATCCCACTGCATTAAACAAATGTTCAAACAAATCGTCTTAATTTCAAAATTTCCCAATGCATTTCGGGCTGATAAAGCAAAGCCCTTCGTCAGGGGAATCTGCGAAACATAAATGACAGCAATGTACATGATTGTCGCAACTTCATATGTACACAATATATACACATTATAAGGCTTACAATTCAGGCCCATTAGTTAGACAGGACTCGTGACTTGCGTACAGTGCGTGGCAATGAAAGTAATAGGACGTCAAGAATGAAACCCAAAAGGTAATAAAACTTCCAAAAGAAATCAGGAAATTCCTACCACCACAGGTGCCATACAGCAAAGCGACAAGTGTTCTGACTAAAGCTGACAAAGGTGGTGCTCTAGTGGTCATGGATCGTAGTAAATACGAGTTGAAGGTTGATCAGATGTTGCAAGACCGGTCTACATACTTGCCATTAGAGTCAGATCCCACAGATGAATTTTTGAGTATTTTGGATTCTATTTTGTCTCATGCAATAGATATGCAATGGATCACCACTAAAACTAGAGATTATTTATTTACTCAATTTCCAAGAAGGCCGAGTTTATACATGCTCCCAAAAATTCATAAAAATTTGGACGATCCTCCCTTGAGACCCATTGTCTCGGGATGTGACTCCATTCATGACCCTCTTGGTCGTTATCTAGACACTTTTCTTCAACCAATAGTCCAGAGTTGTCCATCGTTTGTTCAAGATACAACTCATCTATTGACAATACTCCAAGACATTCATATTCCTGAGAGTGAACAACTGTGGTTATGTACAATAGATGTTGTTTCTTTGTACACATCCATTCCTCATATGGATGGCATAGATGCCATTGAATGGGCCTTATTGCGTCAGGATGATGTCAGAGCAAGTAAAGTTTTTCTTGTTGAAATCTTGAATTTTTGCTTGTTTCATAGCTATTTTCAGTGGAAGGGCCAATTTTTTCTACAATCCAATGGCACATCGATGGGTTTTTCCGGGGCTCCTAGCTACGCGAACATCTTCATGTTTAAATTTGAAACGGAGCACATTCTCACAGATATTGCATGGACCTCGAATCTTCTCGTATACCGTCGATATATCGATGATATACTGATCGTCTGGAAGGGGTCGCGGAGTAGCCTTGAAACTCAGATCTTGTCACTTAATCAGATCAATCCTCGGATTCAATTCACACATTTGATTGACCCTTCTAGCATAGCATTCTTGGATGTACAACTCACTTTATTTGATTCTTCTATTCGGACTACTCTCTTTACTAAATCCACAGACCGAAACAATGCCTTGCTGTTTCAAAGCTTTCACCCATGGCCATTAAAACGCCACCTCCCGTACTCACAGTTCCTCAGGATCAAACGTATTACGTCTGACCCAGAGGTTGGCACGCAGGCCATTGAAGCCTCTAAAAATAAATTCCTTGACAGAGGATATCCCGCACAAATTGTTGAGCAGGCGGCTATAAGGGCCATAGCGTCCAATCGTGAAGATTTGCTTAAAAAGAGAACCCCACTCACTGAGAAAAAGAGAGAGGTTTTTGTTTCCACTTACTCGACTGATTCTTACTTGTTAAAAAAAAGTGTATTGCAGAGGTGGGATTTACTAAAATGTGAGCCAGACCTTCAAGGACTTTTCACTGAGGTCCCATTGTTTGCCTACAAGAGATCCCGGAATCTTAAAGAACTTTTGACCAAAAGTAAAATCAAACCCAACTTGGTACACAAAGGAATGTCTAAATGCATGAATTGCTCACACTGCAATAATGTGATGGTAGGCAGCAGCCTACCCAATCCTCGAACAGGCAAAAAGATTGATTTACATTTTAATGCGAACTGCAATAGTCATCATGTAGTTTACATAATAAAATGTCCATGCGATTTATGCTATGTAGGCAAAACTGAACGTGCGCTTCGCACTAGGATAACCGAACACAAGAGTCGGATTCGAACTAAAACTATCAGTTCCCCGCTTGCACAACATTGGACTAACTCCAAACACTCACTAGCTCAGCTTAAATTCGGGGTTCTTGAAATCATTGAGGCTATCCCAGGGAGAAATATGTCTAAAATGTTAGCACAACGGGAGTCGCATTGGATTTGGTTTTTACAAACACTTGCCCCAATGGGGCTGAATGACAAATTTGAATTATCATGTTTCCTCTAATCGTTTTTGCACATTGTCATCTCCGTGCATAAATGGTATCTCTCTGACAGGTACTCTAGTGTTTATCACGTTTTTATTCTTTCACCAATTCTGTTATTCTTTCAAAAAATTCTGTTGTATAGCAATTCATGTACAGTGCCATATAGCGTCGTATAATGTCAAGATGTATTGTCAATATCAATAATTTCATTGTTGTTCATTTTATTGCTTTGTATTGTATTTGAGGATTTTTCAGCCTTTTAATCACAACATGTCACCTCTGTACCTTTCATTGCACC
Organism: Triturus cristatus; assembly: GCF_964204655.1. Taxonomy (NCBI): domain Eukaryota; kingdom Metazoa; phylum Chordata; class Amphibia; order Caudata; family Salamandridae; genus Triturus; species Triturus cristatus. The sequence continues at coordinate 372,320,791 of NC_140582.1, read as the reverse complement.
TTTCAATATGGCTGCGGTAGTTCATCGACACAGTCCTCTTTTTATTTCACTGCTTTTTACTTAAAACTCGTATGTCCCTAACAACGTTGCACTCCCTCCTCCGGTTAAGGTCGACACTTTGGGTGACGAACTGTTTGTTTCACGACGAATGGTAAGCAACCGATGGCTCTCTTTCTTATGCATCATTACGGAGTATGATGTTAAACTCTTCGAGTCACTGACGCATTTGCGCGTCTTTTCGTATTTTACAGTACATCTGTTTCCATTGAGCAACCGTCGCACTCAGTATTGACTTATGTTGGTAAGAGGCATAAATAAACTTGGTGAAGGAGTCGTGCACTTTTCACTTTTCCGTTTAATTGATGTTGTTTAATTTTACTTTATTTAACGTTCAGGTTCTCCATCATTGTTACACGAAGGTCTGGCACGTATCGGATATCGTGTTTACGATACCTTTCTGGTACGAAACTATTTATTGTTTTCGTTCGTTTCGCACCTAGCATGATGTTGGGAGAGGGTGTCTCTCTATCAGAACACTTGTCGCTTTGCTGTATGGCACCTGTGGTGGTAGGAATTTCCTGATTTCTTTTGGAAGTTTTATTACCTTTTGGGTTTCATTCTTGACGTCCTATTACTTTCATTGCCACGCACTGTACGCAAGTCACGAGTCCTGTCTAACTAATGGGCCTGAATTGTAAGCCTTATAATGTGTATATATTGTGTACATATGAAGTTGCGACAATCATGTACATTGCTGTCATTTATGTTTCGCAGATTCCCCTGACGAAGGGCTTTGCTTTATCAGCCCGAAATGCATTGGGAAATTTTGAAATTAAGACGATTTGTTTGAACATTTGTTTAATGCAGTGGGATGTCGCTGCAACAGCTATGAACTTTGATCTTCTGTGACAGTAAAGAAAGAACTGTTTTCACAATCAACACATGACTTCGTTTGGATTACGTTCGATTCATTGATAAATGTTTTGGTTTATAAGTAATATTGTGTTTCATGTGATACAATTGATTTAACATTTGTGAAAGATGTACACTGGATTGTGTATTCTTGTAGTGCACTAGGTATCCCCAGACACACCTCTGGTTTTTTGTTGTACGTTTGTATCCAGTGGTCCGCAGAGCCACTTACCCTGGTGCACACATAACCATAAAAGATAGTTTGAATATGTAGAATATCTTATGTACAGTTTTAACTAGAAGACTTTTGAGTGCATCACAGCTGTTTCTTCTCCCACTCATCTGGGTGAAAAGCATTTGGTGTTACTCTTTGGGCTACTGCAATACATGCAAAGAGACTTGGTGTTGATACAACAAAAGCTGGTGGGGGTCTGCATTGTATGGACTGAATTTGCACCCAGAAGAAAATGGAGGGGGTTTTGAAGCATGTGGCAATGGGCAGGGTCAAACAGAAACGGAATCTGTTTTTTTGCAAGGCATATAGCATTTCGGTATGGTCATATGCGGGGATTCTGGAGAGCAAGGTGGTCCTGTATCAAGCGGATGGGGTACATCTGTCTGAAATGGGCAATGCATATTACATGAAGAGTGACGAGATCTGTTGTCTGCATTATGGAGAGAATCAATTTAGTGCCGGTGAATTTGTCCTTTGCTGGTTGCAGTTGGTTCACATGTGGGACGGCAGAATGCTTTTCAAGGTTTCTGCTGGGTGGCAGGAGAGTGGGGGTGAGGAGTCAGATGCGGGCCTACCCACCACTTGGGGTGGAGGGGGTGCATGCAGGAGAAAGATGTTGTTGTGCAGGAGACCCTGGTATAGGGCAAGTAAGTTTTCATTGGTAGGATGCTTGGAGAGAAGAAGGGAGACTGCGTCTGGGGATGGAAGGAGCTCATGGGCATAAGAGATGAAGAAGAGTGATGCAACCGGATGGGGGAAGTTGGGGGGAAGTGTGAATGGGGTGAGGGAGACAAGTAGATGTTGATTAAGATGTTTTAGGCTGTTGTGAACTGTATTAAGTTGTTGGCAATCCTGTCCTAAATAAATGGCATTTTTCACTTTCATCGACTGTCAAGCGATGATTGCATCAGGAAAAATTATTTTTCACTGTGTGCTTTTGATCTCAGGGAATGGCATGTGCGTGCATGCAAACTGGATTTTCATAACCTGTCCACGTTTGGCATACTGATGGCAAAGCAGCATCTCAAACAATGATTTAATTAAACAGTTGAGTGTAGAATAGAAAAGAAACTAAAATGTAATTTCAATACTTCTCCAGGAAATGCATATTTTTATATAGATTAGAAGGTGCAAGTGGTGCCGCATGTGTTCATATTTCTACAATGTCCTTTTCTCAGATGTTTCATCGACTGCAGCAAAAGTCATTAGATTACTTAAGGTGTATGACATTGAAACCCCACACTAATACAGAAAGAACATGCAATAATTATGTTAGAGAAGATGACTGACGTTTTAAGGACAGTGCCTCACAAGCCAAAATTTAATCAACAAATTAATTCGCCCTCCTTTTAGTGGGAAGGATACCCAAGGTAGTGTTCTGTCTTAAAGTTAATGGAAGCCAGTCCCAAGGCATCTGCATTGATTGTTCTCCAGGCTGGCCATGCATGGCAATATTTTATGATTTGCAGCTTTCATGTAGGCATAATAATGAACACTGCCATTGTTATTCATGAAAGTCAGTTGTTCATTATTTGCCAAATCAAGCCATCAATAATCCTTCAAAAGTCATTATTTAAAGCAATTTATATGCAAAAATGGAGCCGCAACTGATTACGTGGGCAGAACTCGTCGTCCCATAACTAGATGTTTAGATTGTAAACAAAGAAACCATTTTGTGTGCATATGCAATATATCATTTTGATGATAATGCAAATAATAAATAACACTTATTAGAATGAAACAATGACTAATAAATATCTGACTATTACCGTATTTTTCTTCAACATCAGACATTTAGACTTAAAATCAATGGCTAGGAGTGGATTGTTAAACAATTTTACAAAGATGTGTGTCAGTTCGTTTCAGGGCAATAGATTTTGATAAACGGGTCATGTGGCTACACATTTAAAACGCATTTAAAAACGAAAGGGTTACAAGCAATTACAATGCAATAACTTATATTTGGTTTATTAATGTTCTTTGTAATTGCAGTAGTAAGCAATAATGTGCTTTAAATGCTACACGCTATACAATGTAGTACTCGGCGTAAGCTTGTCAAATGTACAATATGTTAATTAGACATTGGCGCCTTCTCTCACTGGCTCCATGGGTAAGGGATTACATTAGTTCCAAGGCACAGGTAGTGTTCCAAAAGACCTGATGTAGACTGTCCGAGGCATTACATAAAATATGGCACGGGAAGATAGTAATGAAAATATTGTCCGACAGAAACATTGTGTTTTAAATATGGTTCACCAAAATGTCATTGCATTGGATTCAATAACAAAATATACAACCAATGTAATGATATTTTTGTAAAGGATATTTAGGACACAATATTAATATATTCATGTCAGGCGATAGCTTTGCTAATTGTTAGACCTGGCACCATTGGCGTGAGTCTCCCTTCCATTTTTTCGCTGTGTCTCCTCTGTTTTTGCTGGTTATAGATGCTCTGGGCGCTGTGCCACTGCCATTCAGTGCCACAGCGCGAATGCTCCCTTTGTAAAGATGACATATGAATTGGTACATCCATGATTGGCTTATTTGGTTTACCTGTTAGTCCCTAGTAGCGTGGCCTGTGTGTGCCCAGGGCTGGTAAACCGAATGCTGCTGGTGGGCCTGCAGCACTGGTTTGTGCCACCCACAGAAGCAGCTTGTAAAGTATGTCTCAGACCTGCCACTGCAGTGTCTGCGTGCAGTCCAGAACTGCCATCTTGGCTGTGAAGTGCACCCACTTCCCAGCCCCTAAACCTTCCCTTGGCATCCTGTAAGTCCCCCTTATGATAGGGCGCATTGTATGTGTAAGGTAGGACATGCCTGCCCTGATGTATGTAGCATGTCCTAGTAGTGAATTACACCCCATTTCGTTTTTCACTACTGTAAGGCTACCTGTTCTCCATAGGCCAGAATGGGAGGTCTGGGCTATTACATTCTATAGTCCTAACTGACCCACAGAACATGGTAGAAAAACGAATCTAGTATGCCTGAGCTCAGAATATTAAAATACATCTTTTAGTAAAGGTAATTTTTATATTCTGTGTTTGAAACTACCACTTTTAGACTATAGGTACTTTCTTGCCTAAGCCTTCCAGTTTGCTCTGCTATGATGTGTATTGGCTGTCTGGTTTTGGAGGGACAGGGCAGGCTGAGTCAGACCTGGGTTGAATAGAGCGACCTGCCTTGGTGTGAGGGGAGGAGTAGCTCCTGCACTTGAATAGGACTGTGCCTGGCAAGGTGAATGCTGGCTCCACCTCCCACTGTGCGTCTGAGGCAGACCCCCTCTTTCTGAAAGGAAGGATGCAGCCTGATCAACAAAGTGCTCCAGGGCTGGGCAGAACTGGTTCTGGCTGGGTTCAGAGACTTGGGACCCCTAAGAACAAAGACTTTGGGGGTATAAATATTTGTGCACAAACCCCTACAATTGGTATTGCTCCTGAATAACAAGAAGAACCTCTGTCCGTGGGACTACAAGAATCTGCAGCAGAAGGACTGTCCTTGTGCTTGTGTGCTGTTTCTGGGACTGGCCTGCAGCTGTTACTACTGACTTCAAGAAGAGGAAAAGAACTTTGATTGGACTTTTATTTTTGTGCTACAGCAATCACCCAAGGGCTAGGAGAGAGCTAGCCTCCTGCTGGAGTCTCAGGCACATCAGACTCCACCATCAGCCTCCTGTTTCCTCCCATCGAGGATTACTATCTGCAGGTGAGGCTCCTGTGTGTTCCAGGGCCTCTAGTTCTACTGCTGAGAAGAGAGCGCTGAAAATCGTTGCTAATCTCCGTTAGCGAGCCGCTGCAGCTGGTGAGCGTGAGAAAAATCGCCGCTCCGCTGTCGCCGAGTGCTCGCTAACCCCGAAGATCGTCGCAGCACCTGTCTGCGGACCTGAAAACGCCCGCTATCCGAAGATTGTCGCAGCACCTGTCTGCGGGCCTGAAAACGCCCGCTATCTGGAAATCATCGCAACAGGATCATCGCCGCACGGACGCCGAGCGTTCGCCATTTTCCCCGCATCGAATCCGGATCGTCGCTTCCTCGCGGAGCGCCATCTTTGTCAACGCAGCAAGATCGCACACGCAACAGGCTCGGTGCATCATCCTCCCTTCACGGCAAGGATTTCATCGCATCACCGGCTTAGCGTGAGGAAGTTTGTCCTGCCCGCAACCCAGCGCATCATCCTCCCTTGCGGTAAGGATTCAACGCATCGCTGGTTAGCGTGAGGGAATTTATCGCTACAACGCCTTAGCGACATTTTTGTTGCTTTGCTCCAGGAACCAGATACTTTGTGAGTAAAAGGGTCGCAGAGACCCCTGCCTTGAACTAAACATCATTTTGCGCATCCTGAACTATTTTTCCTTGCAGCATTTCTAAAGTAATTATATTTTGATAGTATTGTGGATTTTTACTGTTATTGGTCTTGTGAATAAGTCTATATAAAAATACCTATTTTTCATAACTACTTGAGTGGTGTCCATTTGTAGTGTTCCTCATTATATTACTGTGTATGGTCATAAATGCTTCACACACTGCCTCTGAGATAAGCCTAGCTGCTCGTGCTACGTTACCACAGGGTTGAGCAGGGGTTGTCAAAGGGTGTAGGCTGCTTACTCTGACTTAGGAAGAAGGGTCCCTACTTGGACAGTGGCCAGCCATTGGCAACTAGAGACCCCCATTTCTAACATTGGTGGTCAGCGGTGAGGATCTGGACTTGCATTTATGATTGCATACAGTAATTATAGTGTACACTACTAGTGAGTGCAGACCATAACATAACCACGTACGTTTTTGGAGATTTTCTGATTCTATTTTTGATCGTTATTGCCAGTTATTGCTACAATGGGCAAGCCCAGATCCAATGCCTCTGAGGATCTCTCCTGGGAAGAAGAGAAATTAGACACCTACAATGCCAAGCAGCTCAAATATTTTTGCAAACGCTTCACAGTCCCTATCACAGGTCTCACTAAAAGGGAAGAGTATTACAAGGCATTGAAGGCCTGGCTAGAAGCCAGGGATACCCCTAGGAATGAGGAAGGGCCTGTGGAGGGGGGAGAGAATGCAGGAGAGCAGCAGGAAGAAATTGTAGATTTGGTAGGGGATAAAGCAGTTTCCAGCCCGGGCACTAGTGTGTCCTCAAGGGGTCTGTCTCCAGAAGAGATGGAGGACAGGGAGAGAGCTAGGCGGCATAATATGGAGATGGCTAAGCTCAAATTGGATGGTCAGAGAGACCTAGAGAATAAGAAGTTAGAAGTTGAGATAATGAAGATGAAATTTGAACATGAGAGAATTTTGAGGGAGTTGGAGATTAAGGCCAAGAGTATTGAGATCTCCCCCTCGGGTGGCAGCATACCAGTAGTGCATACTGAGAGTAGAGTGTTTATACCTAAAGAGGTTATTAAGGATTTTCATAAAAGTGAGGATATTGGGCAACGGTTTGCCGCTTATGAATTAGCTATGGTGTCCCACCGGGTCCCTGAGAAGGATTGGGGAGCGGGGTTGTGGGGACGCTTTGTGAGTGAGGGGAGGGATACCTTGTTGGACCTACCCCCCGAAAGTAGGATGATTTATGCCCACATGAAGGAAGCTTTGATTACCCGCTATGGTTTGACCCCTGAAATGTACAGGCAGAGATTTAGAACCTGCAAGAAGATAGAGGGTACCACGTGGGTTGAATATGTGTCTTTTTTTGGCAGAGCAATGGAACGCTGGGTAAAAGGCAGCAAAGTAGAAACTTTTGAGCAACTGTATGACTTGATTGCATGGGAGCATTTTTCTAGTAACTGTTTTCCTGAGCTACGCCAGCATCTGATAGATTGCAAGCTGACTAACCCTAGGAAGCTTGCTGAGGAGGCGGACCGCTGGGTGAGCACCCGGGTTCGCAAGGGTCCAGTGGGAGACTTCGCCAAAGGTGGGCAGGGTCCCCAGCAGAGAGGTGGGGGCGACAGGGGTAAACCAAGGGAGTTCCACCGAGGGCCCCAAGATAATTCCCAAGGGAATCAGGCAGTGGTATCCCAGCCTCCCCCAGATAAGAAGCCAGTGCCTCCAACAGGTAATCCTGTTCCAAGGAGGCCCCCTACTTGTTTTAAGTGTGGCCAGGTGGGCCACAGATACTTTGACCCCCAGTGTCCCCAAAAGGATACTCCTGCACCACCCCGTGCACAGCCCCGCCAGCTTGCTAGTGTAGCCCTGGGGGAGGAGGAGATGGGTGCCCCAGGTGGATGGGACCCCGTAGAGTTGACCCTTGTCTCACTAGGGGACTTTGAAATGGTTCCTAAGCCTGCACTGCCTGATAACACTAAAAAATACAGGCAGTGGGTAACCATCAATGGCCATAGAGTGGAGGCTCTGAGGGACACAGGAGCCAGTGCAACTGCTGTCAGCTCCCGGTTGGTGTCCAAAGAGCAGGTTGTGCCCCATGCATTCTACCCAGTAGTGTCTGCAGACAACACAGAGAGCCAATGTGAGGTGGCTCAGATTCCCTTTGAGTGGAGGGGGTCTCAGGAACTCTTCAGGTGGCTGTGAGGCCCGCCATGCCTGTGGACTGTCTGTTGGGCAATGATTTAGAGAACTCACCATGGGCTACAGTGGAGAGGAGAGCTCACTTGCAAATGTTGGGACTGCCTGAGTGGGCATGTGCTACCACTCGGTCCATGGCAGCCAGAGAGAGTGTTGAGAAAGACCTGGAGCCTGAGAATATGGCCCAGGTCCCTGCCTTAGAGGGAGGGGGCAGGGGGCGCGGGAAACCGGCCCCCTTGGTTCCCACGGCCCAGGAGGGAGCAGACCCTGAGGGGGATGCCCTGGAGCCTAACGGGGAGCAGAGTACCGACCTGGGGGACCTGCCTGAGCTGACCCAGTGGCAGCAGGAAGGGGGGCCCACCAGGGAGGAGTTTTGTGAACAGCAGAGAACTTGCCCCTCTCTTGAGGGTATGCGGCAACAGGCTGCAGCCCAGGCAGCAGGTGATATGTCCGGTTCACATCTGATTTATTGGGAGAACAGTCTCCTGTATAGCGAGCCTAAGGTTGCTGAGCCGGGGTCAGCCCGTGTGCTGGTGGTACCCGAGTGCTTCAGAACCTTCCTACTGGGGTTGGCTCATGACATTCCATTGGCAGGACATCTGGGGCAGACCAAGACCTTTGAAAGGCTGGTCACCCACTTTTATTGGCCCCAGATGCGCAAGAGTTCAGATACGTATTGTAGGACCTGTGAGACTTGCCAGGCAAGTGGGAAGAGTGGGGGGAAGATCAAAGCCCCACTCCAACCCTTCCCAGTTGTTAGCACCCCATTCGAGCGAGTGGGCATTGACATTGTGGGGCCTCTGGACCCAAAGACAGCAATGGGCAACAGGTACATCCTGGTCTTGGTGGACCATGCCACCCGGTACCCTGAAGCCATCCCGCTCAGCACAGTGACGGCCCCCGTGGTGGGACGTGCACTGATGGGGATCTTCTCCCGTGTGGGGTTCCCCAGAGAGGTGGTGAGCGACAGGGGGACCAACTTCATCTCCCAGTATATGAAGTCTCTGTGGAAGGAGTGTGGGGTGACTTACAAGTTCACCACTCCTTACCACCCCCAGGGTAACGGTCTGGTTGAGAGATTCAACCGGACCTTGAAGGGCATGATCATGGGCCTAGAGGAGCCCCTGAGGCATAAGTGGGACGTCCTCTTGCCATGCCTGTTGTTTGCATACCGTGAAGTGCCACAGAAGTCCTTAGGGTTCAGCCCCTTTGAACTGCTCTATGGCCATCCGGTAAGAGGGCCTCTGAGTTTGGTCAAGGAAGGCTGGGAGCAATCTCCCAGGAAACCTCCCCAGGATGTGTTTAGCTACATCCTGCAAAAACAACAATTGATGGACAGAATGCAGAACAATGTCATACATTCACCCCAGTACAGAGATCTGGGCCTAAATCCATCGTTTTTTTGCTCACCATGCCATTCCAGTTTGAACCCAGCCATATGCAAATCAGTCTTGACCCTGTGCCCCATGGGAACAGTCCAGCCCGAACTGCCAAGCCAGGTCCTCCCTGGACTGGAAACAAGCATCCTAGGACCGGTTTCGGGCTTTCAGCCCTCGTCAGCCAGGATAGCTTGATTCCAGTGGCATGGAGAGCAAGGGACTCACGTCTGAGCATACCCTTCCCACTCGGGGTGACAAATGCAAAAACAACAATTGATGGACAGAATGCAGAACAATGTCATACATTCACCCCAGTACAGAGATCTGGGCCTAAATCCATCGTTTTTTTGCTCACCATGCCATTCCAGTTTGAACCCAGCCATATGCAAATCAGTCTTGACCCTGTGCCCCATGGGAACAGTCCAGCCCAAACTGCCAAGACAGGTCCTCCCTGGACTGGAAACAAGCATCCTAGGACCGGTTTCGGGCTTTCAGCCCTCGTCAGCCAGGATAGCTTGATTCCAGTGGCATGGAGAGCAAGGGACTCACGTCTGAGCATACCCTTCCCACTCGGGGTGACAAATGCAAAAACAACAATTGATGGACAGAATGCAGAACAATGTCATACATTCACCCCAGTACAGAGATCTGGGCCTAAATCCATCGTTTTTTTGCTCACCATGCCATTCCAGTTTGAACCCAGCCATATGCAAATCAGTCTTGACCCTGTGCCCCATGGGAACAGTCCAGCCCGAACTGCCAAGCCAGGTCCTCCCTGGACTGGAAACAAGCATCCTAGGACCGGTTTCGGGCTTTCAGCCCTCGTCAGCCAGGATAGCTTGATTCCAGTGGCATGGAGAGCAAGGGACTCACGTCTGAGCATACCCTTCCCACTCGGGGTGACAAATGCAAAAACAACAATTGATGGACAGAATGCAGAACAATGTCATACATTCACCCCAGTACAGAGATCTGGGCCTAAATCCATCGTTTTTTTGCTCACCATGCCATTCCAGTTTGAACCCAGCCATATGCAAATCAGTCTTGACCCTGTGCCCCATGGGAACAGTCCAGCCCGAACTGCCAAGCCAGGTCCTCCCTGGACTGGAAACAAGCATCCTAGGACCGGTTTCGGGCTTTCAGCCCTCGTCAGCCAGGATAGCTTGATTCCAGTGGCATGGAGAGCAAGGGACTCACGTCTGAGCATACCCTTCCCACTCGGGGTGACAAATGCAAAAACAACAATTGATGGACAGAATGCAGAACAATGTCATACATTCACCCCAGTACAGAGATCTGGGCCTAAATCCATCGTTTTTTTGCTCACCATGCCATTCCAGTTTGAACCCAGCCATATGCAAATCAGTCTTGACCCTGTGCCCCATGGGAACAGTCCAGCCCGAACTGCCAAGCCAGGTCCTCCCTGGACTGGAAACAAGCATCCTAGGACCGGTTTCGGGCTTTCAGCCCTCGTCAGCCAGGATAGCTTGATTCCAGTGGCATGGAGAGCAAGGGACTCACGTCTGAGCATACCCTTCCCACTCGGGGTGACAAATGCAAAAACAACAATTGATGGACAGAATGCAGAACAATGTCATACATTCACCCCAGTACAGAGATCTGGGCCTAAATCCATCGTTTTTTTGCTCACCATGCCATTCCAGTTTGAACCCAGCCATATGCAAATCAGTCTTGACCCTGTGCCCCATGGGAACAGTCCAGCCCGAACTGCCAAGCCAGGTCCTCCCTGGACTGGAAACAAGCATCCTAGGACCGGTTTCGGTCTTTCAGCCCTCGTCAGCCAGGATAGCTTGATTCCAGTGGCATGGAGAGCAAGGGACTCACGTCTGAGCATACCCTTCCCACTCGGGGTGACAAATGCAAAAACAACAATTGATGGACAGAATGCAGAACAATGTCATACATTCACCCCAGTACAGAGATCTGGGCCTAAATCCATCGTTTTTTTGCTCACCATGCCATTCCAGTTTGAACCCAGCCATATGCAAATCAGTCTTGACCCTGTGCCCCATGGGAACAGTCCAGCCCGAACTGCCAAGCCAGGTCCTCCCTGGACTGGAAACAAGCATCCTAGGACCGGTTTCGGGCTTTCAGCCCTCGTCAGCCAGGATAGCTTGATTCCAGTGGCATGGAGAGCAAGGGACTCACGTCTGAGCATACCCTTCCCACTCGAGGTGACAAATGCAAAAACAACAATTGATGGACAGAATGCAGAACAATGTCATACATTCACCCCAGTACAGAGATCTGGGCCTAAATCCATCGTTTTTTTGCTCACCATGCCATTCCAGTTTGAACCCAGCCATATGCAAATCAGTCTTGACCCTGTGCCCCATGGGAACAGTCCAGCCCGAACTGCCAAGCCAGGTCCTCCCTGGACTGGAAACAAGCATCCTAGGACCGGTTTCGGGCTTTCAGCCCTCGTCAGCCAGGATAGCTTGATTCCAGTGGCATGGAGAGCAAGGGACTCACGTCTGAGCATACCCTTCCCACTCGGGGTGACAAATGCAAAAACAACAATTGATGGACAGAATGCAGAACAATGTCATACATTCACCCCAGTACAGAGATCTGGGCCTAAATCCATCGTTTTTTTGCTCACCATGCCATTCCAGTTTGAACCCAGCCATATGCAAATCAGTCTTGACCCTGTGCCCCATGGGAACAGTCCAGCCCGAACTGCCAAGCCAGGTCCTCCCTGGACTGGAAACAAGCATCCTAGGACCGGTTTCGGGCTTTCAGCCCTCGTCAGCCAGGATAGCTTGATTCCAGTGGCATGGAGAGCAAGGGACTCACGTCTGAGCATACCCTTCCCACTCGGGGTGACAAATGCAAAAACAACAATTGATGGACAGAATGCAGAACAATGTCATACATTCACCCCAGTACAGAGATCTGGGCCTAAATCCATCGTTTTTTTGCTCACCATGCCATTCCAGTTTGAACCCAGCCATATGCAAATCAGTCTTGACCCTGTGCCCCATGGGAACAGTCCAGCCCGAACTGCCAAGCCAGGTCCTCCCTGGACTGGAAACAAGCATCCTAGGACCGGTTTCGGGCTTTCAGCCCTCGTCAGCCAGGATAGCTTGATTCCAGTGGCATGGAGAGCAAGGGACTCACGTCTGAGCATACCCTTCCCACTCGGGGTGACAAATGCAAAAACAACAATTGATGGACAGAATGCAGAACAATGTCATACATTCACCCCAGTACAGAGATCTGGGCCTAAATCCATCGTTTTTTTGCTCACCATGCCATTCCAGTTTGAACCCAGCCATATGCAAATCAGTCTTGACCCTGTGCCCCATGGGAACAGTCCAGCCCGAACTGCCAAGCCAGGTCCTCCCTGGACTGGAAACAAGCATCCTAGGACCGGTTTCGGGCTTTCAGCCCTCGTCAGCCAGGATAGCTTGATTCCAGTGGCATGGAGAGCAAGGGACTCACGTCTGAGCATACCCTTCCCACTCGGGGTGACAAATGCAAAAACAACAATTGATGGACAGAATGCAGAACAATGTCATACATTCACCCCAGTACAGAGATCTGGGCCTAAATCCATCGTTTTTTTGCTCACCATGCCATTCCAGTTTGAACCCAGCCATATGCAAATCAGTCTTGACCCTGTGCCCCATGGGAACAGTCCAGCCCGAACTGCCAAGCCAGGTCCTCCCTGGACTGGAAACAAGCATCCTAGGACCGGTTTCGGGCTTTCAGCCCTCGTCAGCCAGGATAGCTTGATTCCAGTGGCATGGAGAGCAAGGGACTCACGTCTGAGCATACCCTTCCCACTCGGGGTGACAAATGCAAAAACAACAATTGATGGACAGAATGCAGAACAATGTCATACATTCACCCCAGTACAGAGATCTGGGCCTAAATCCATCGTTTTTTTGCTCACCATGCCATTCCAGTTTGAACCCAGCCATATGCAAATCAGTCTTGACCCTGTGCCCCATGGGAACAGTCCAGCCCGAACTGCCAAGCCAGGTCCTCCCTGGACTGGAAACAAGCATCCTAGGACCGGTTTCGGGCTTTCAGCCCTCGTCAGCCAGGATAGCTTGATTCCAGTGGCATGGAGAGCAAGGGACTCACGTCTGAGCATACCCTTCCCACTCGGGGTGACAAATGCAAAAACAACAATTGATGGACAGAATGCAGAACAATGTCATACATTCACCCCAGTACAGAGATCTGGGCCTAAATCCATCGTTTTTTTGCTCACCATGCCATTCCAGTTTGAACCCAGCCATATGCAAATCAGTCTTGACCCTGTGCCCCATGGGAACAGTCCAGCCCGAACTGCCAAGCCAGGTCCTCCCTGGACTGGAAACAAGCATCCTAGGACCGGTTTCGGGCTTTCAGCCCTCGTCAGCCAGGATAGCTTGATTCCAGTGGCATGGAGAGCAAGGGACTCACGTCTGAGCATACCCTTCCCACTCGGGGTGACAAATGCAAAAACAACAATTGATGGACAGAATGCAGAACAATGTCATACATTCACCCCAGTACAGAGATCTGGGCCTAAATCCATCGTTTTTTTGCTCACCATGCCATTCCAGTTTGAACCCAGCCATATGCAAATCAGTCTTGACCCTGTGCCCCATGGGAACAGTCCAGCCCGATTAGCTACATCCTGGCCTTCAGGAACCAAACTCGGCGTTTCAGAAACATTGCTGAGGCAAATCTGGAAGCCAGCCAGGAGGAGATGAAACGTTGGCACGACCAGAATGCCACTCTGGTCGAGTTTCAACCTGGTCAAAAGCTTTGGGTACTGGCCCCAGTGGAGCCCTGTGCGCTCCAAGATAAGTGGACCGGTCCATTTGAGGTGGTGGAGCGAAAAAGTCAAGTTACCTATTTGGTGGACTTTAAATCTCCCAGGAACCCCCTGCGGGTCCTGCATGTGAATCGCCTAAAGCCCCACTTTGCGAGGTTTGAAGTGGGCATGCTTCTTGCCACAGATGCAGGGATAAAGGAGGAGAGTGAGCCTCTTCCTGACCTCCTGTGTGCAGGAGAGAAGGATGGGTCAGTGGAGGGTGTGGTCCTCTCCACCACACTGACCCCAGAACAGCAGAGAGATTGCCACCAGCTGTTGGGGCAATTCCCAGATTTATTTTCCCTGGTACCTGGTGTCACTGACTGGTGCGTCCATGAGGTAGACACAGGGGACAGTCCTCCTGTCAAGCACAAGGCTTACATGGTGACCGAGAGGGTAAGGGCCTGCATTAAGGAGGAGGTCTCCAAAATGTTTGCCCTGGGGGTAATTGAGTCCTCTAGCAGCCCTTGGTCCAGCCTCGTGGTCTTGGTACCAAAAGCTGCAGCGCATGGTGACACTCCAGAACTTAGGTTCTGTGTGGACTACCGAGGTCTCAATTCGGTCACGAGGACCGACGCGCACCCCATCCCCAGAGCTGATGAGCTCATAGATCGGTTGGGGGCTGCCCGGTACCTCAGCACGTTTGATCTAACGTCTGGGTACTGGCAGATCGCCTTAACTGATGGGGCAAAGGAGAGGTCCGCATTCTCCACCCCAGATGGGCACTACCAGTTCCGTGTGATGCCCTTTGGGATGAAGAATGCCCCTGCCACCTTTCAGAGGTTGGTCAACCAGGTGTTGGCTGGGCTGGAGGATTTCAGTGCCGCCTACCTGGACGACATTGCCGTATTTAGTTCCTCATGGGAGGACCACTTACGCCACCTATGGGAAGTGTTGATGGCGCTGCGCAGAGCAGGCCTCACAATCAAGGCCAGTAAGTGCCAGATTGGGCAGGGTTCGGTGGTGTACTTAGGACACCAGGTAGGGAGTGGCCAGGTGGCCCCTCTACAGCCCAAGATTGAGACCATCCTGGCTTGGGAGCCACCAAGGACTCAGACCCAGGTGAGGGCCTTCTTTGGACTCACGGGTTATTACAGGAGGTTTGTCAAGGGGTATGGCAGCATTGTTTCCCCCTTGACTGAGCTGACTTCCAAGAAGCAGCCCAAGATTGTGAACTGGACTGACACATGTCGGAAAGCTTTTGATGCGCTCAAGACTGCCATGTGTACAGCACCCGTACTCCAGGCGCCCAACTTTGCTAAGGAATTTATTGTCCAGACAGACGCTTCAGAGCATGGGGTGGGGGCTGTTCTGTCACAGATGAATGAGGAGGGACTACACCAACCTGTAGCCTTCATCAGTAGGAGGTTACTTCCACGGGAACAGAGGTGGAGTGCGATCGAGCGAGAGGCATTTGCTGTGGTCTGGGCGCTGAAGAAGCTGAGACCATACCTGTTTGGGACTCACTTCCGGGTTCAGACCGACCACAGGCCCCTCAGGTGGTTAATGCAGATGAGGGGTGAGAATCCCAAGTTGTTAAGGTGGTCCATTTCCCTACAGGGTATGGACTTTACGGTGGAACACCGCCCTGGTACAGAACACGCCAATGCTGATGGTCTGTCCAGATTTTTCCGCCTTAGTGATGAGAACCTCCCAGGGGATGGGTAGTTCTCCCCACATTTCAGCTGGAGGGGACGTGTGTTAGACCTGGCACCATTGGCGTGAGTCTTCCTTCCATTTTTTCGCTGTGTCTCCTCTGTTTTTGCTGGTTATAGATGCTCTGGGCGCTGTGCCACTGCCATTCAGTGCCACAGCGCGAATGCTCCCTTTGTAAAGATGACATATGAATTGGTACATCCATGATTGGCTTATTTGGTTTACCTGTTAGTCCCTAGTAGCGTGGCCTGTGTGTGCCCAGGGCTGGTAAACCGAATGCTGCTGGTGGGCCTGCAGCACTGGTTTGTGCCACCCACAGAAGCAGCTTGTAAAGTAAGTCTCAGACCTGCCACTGCAGTGTCTGCGTGCAGTCCAGAACTGCCATCTTGGCTGTGAAGTGCACCCACTTCCCAGCCCCTAAACCTTCCCTTGGCATCCTGTAAGTCCCCCTTATGATAGGGCGCATTGTATGTGTAAGGTAGGACATGCCCTGATGTATGTAGCATGTCCTAGTAGTGAATTACACCCCATTTCGTTTTTCACTACTGTAAGGCTACCTGTTCTCCATAGGCCAGAATGGGAGGTCTGGGCTATTACATTCTATAGTCCTAACTGACCCACAGAACATGGTAGAAAAACGAATCTAGTATGCCTGAGCTCAGAATATTAAAATACATCTTTTAGTAAAGGTTATTTTTTTATTCTGTGTTTGAAACTTAGAGTATAGGTACTTTCTTGCCTAAGCCTTCCAGTTTGCTCTGCTATGATGTGTATTGGCTGTCTGGTTTTGGAGGGACAGGGCAGGCTGAGTCAGACCTGGGTTGAATAGAGCGACCTGCCTTGGTGTGAGGGGAGGGGTAGCTCCTGCACTTGAATAGGACTGTGCCTGGCAAGGTGAATGCTGGCTCCACCTCCAACTGTGCGTCTGAGGCAGACCCCCTCTTTCTGAAAGGAAGGATGCAGCCTGATCAACAAAGTGCTCCAGGGCTGGGCAGAACTGGTTCTGGCTGGGTTCAGAGACTTGGGACCCCTAAGAACAAAGACTTTGGGGGTATAAATATTTGTGCACAAACCCCTACAATTGGTATTGCTCCTGGATAACAAGAAAAACCTCTGTCCGTGGGACTACAAGAATCTGCAGGAGAAGGACTGTCCTTGTGCTTGCGTGCTGTTTCTGGGACTGGCCTGCAGCTGTTACTACTGACTTCAAGAAGAGGAAAAGAACTTTGATTGGACTTTTATTTTTGTGCTACAGCAATCACCCAAGGGCTAGGAGAGAGCTAGCCTCCTGCTGGAGTCTCAGGCACATCAGACTCCACCATCAGCCTCCTGTTTCCTCCCAGCGAGGATTACTATCTGCAGGTGAGGCTCCTGTGTGTTCCAGGGCCTCTAGTTCTACTGCTGAGAAGAGAGCGCTGAAAATCGTTGCTAACCTCCGTTAGCGAGCCGCTGCAGCTGGTGAGCGTGAGAAAAATCGCCGCTCCGCTGTCGCCGAGTGCTCGCTAACCCCGAAGATCGTCGCAGCACCTGTCTGCGGGCCTGAAAACGCCCGCTATCCGAAGATCGTCGCAGCACCTGTCTGCGGGCCTGAAAACGCCCGCTATCTGGAAATCATCGCAACAGGATCATCGCAGCACGGACGCCGAGCGTTCGCCATTTTCCCCGCATCGAATCCGGATCGTCGCTTCCTCGCGGAGCGCCATCTTTGTCAACGCAGCAAGATCGCACACGCAACAGGCTCGGTGCATCATCCTCCCTTCGCGGCAAGGATTTCATCGCATCACCGGCTTAGCGTGAGGAAGTTTGTCGCTTTGTCCTGCCCGCAACCCAGCTCATCATCCTCCCTTGCGGTAAGGATTCAACGCATCGCTGGTTAGCGTGAGGGAATTTATCGCTACAACGCCTTAGCGACATTTTTGTTGCTTTGCTCCAGGAACCAGATACTTTGTCACAGAGACCCCTGCCTTGAACTAAACATCATTTTGCGCATCCTGAAGCATTTTTCCTTGCAGCATTTCTAAAGTAATTATATTTTTATAGTATTGTGGATTTTTACTGTTATTGGTCTTGTGAATAAGTCTATATAAAAATACCTATTTTTCATAACTACTTGAGTGGTGTCCATTTGTAGTGTTCCTCATTATATTACTGTGTATGGTCATAAATGCTTCACACACTGCCTCTGAGATAAGCCTAGCTGCTCGTGCTACGTTACCACAGGGTTGAGCAGGGGTTGTCAAAGGGTGTAGGCTGCTTACTCTGACTTAGGAAGAAGGGTCCCTACTTGGACAGAGACCAGCCATTGCCAACTAGAGACCCCCATTTCTAACACTAATGATATTCTGCCTTACAACTCTGATATAATTTAAAATCAAGAGGTACGAATTAAGAAGCTAAATCATTCGTAACTCACATAATTAGAATGTCTTTAGTAGTGCAAAGTCAAATAACTGGTTGCTAACTATAGCACTGTTTTTTTGAGTCCAAGATCAGTATAAATGACTCGTAGAGATTTGATCATTTACCAAATTCGTAAACTTAACACTTATTGATTAGTGTTAAATTTAGTTTTGGGTATTTTATGGTAAATAAAGAAGCCATTACCACATGATGACGTCCATTTTAATAACCTGTAAATATTTTGACAGCCGTTTTATGTGACTGTTTGCTCAATAGCAAAATGAAAGGTTACTATTCTTCTCACTGAAATTCTCCCTAATTTCTGTTCTGCCATTTAATACAATATTTTAGAATGCAAATGTGTACTAACTTAGGATTTACTTATGACACCAAGCACAAATGTATTTACTATATGATTTATATCTCATTAACTCAGGTGCTGTTTGTAATTAAATGAATACATTATTGAGTGGAAACATGCAAGAACATAAATCAATGTGTAACATTACCAACTTGTGGGACAGCTATACACTAACTTGTTTTCTTAAATATGGATATTTATAAAAGTAGACAGGGAGTTATCGAAAATCAGAGTGTTACCATATACTTAGATATCCAGGGGCAGATCTACAAGGAAGTGCCACAGCGTGGCACCGCAAGTCCTTTGGCTGCGCCACGCTGCGGCACTTCCGAAGCACAGGGATGCGACATATTTACAAGAATATATCGCATCTCTGTGCTTCCCCCTGCACTGGTGCACAAACTGCAGCCATGAGCTGTCGCAGGCACCCTTGCACCATGGTGCAAGGATGCCTGCGTCATGGGGAGATTGTTTTTGTGCAGGAAGGTGCACCTTCCTGCACAAAAACAATCACTACAGGCATTTTCCTCTTTCAATGCTTGCAGTAGAATGCAGCACGCATTGAAAGAGGAAAAAACATGGAGAAATGAACACATTTCTCCTTGTTGTGCCTCGTAATTTCTCATAAATGTGGAGATGTGTCTTGTTCCATGAGTGTTGCGTGGGAACACCCACAGCAACACCCATGGAACGCCCCTTCAAGTGCTGCGTGTGTAAAGGTGGCGTATTTACAAGGAGAGATAAAGTCACGCAGGGTGGCTTTTCCTGTCCTTGTAAATATGAAGGAGCCCCCTGCGCCACCAGTACGTCACAAAAAGTGACGTATTGGTGGCGCAGGGGGCTTGTAAATCTGCCCTCTCACTGTTACTCAAACTGTCATGCAGATATTTTAAGTGATGACGCCATATTAGTTAACCTGTTTAATGGAAAATCAGTCGATAAAAATCTCTTTCTAACATGCAGGAAGAGAGATAAACTTTATGCCACTGGAGGCACCAATGGAATGCCAGGTAGCCTAATATACTCATACTAGGGGGAGAGGGGTAAAGTGATGAAATGCATGGATTTGAATATTTTGTAGTAGTATGTAGAGTCCACTAAGAGAACTCTGCCAAAGTGTAACCGAGTCTTACAATCCTCCACAGATTGCAACAAACAAAGTCTCGATCAGAGGCCTAAAAGGCATTGAATCTGTGAAAGAAAGGTAAAGAGGTGAGGTGCCCTGGACCAAGTACAATTTTCAAGAATGCATCCAAATTTGACAGTGTCGAGAGACAGTAGTTCAAGAGGCAGCACCAGTGATAGAAGTTTATGAATTGTCATATTAATGTCACATCCCATATTGATCCCATCAAGTCCAGGATGTGAACAGGATCCACCCCCTTTTGTAGCACCTCAAATGGACTCTGAAAATCCCTAATGGGGACTGGACAGTGTATGTGATATATATCCTATCACTTAGGGCAAAATAACATGCCAAGTAATGCCATTTCAAGGCACAGTCCACCTTCTTATGTTTGTCATTCACAAAAGAAATATCCCCAAACACAAAAGTCGACTGGGAGTATCCTTTAGCTCATAGAAAGGTGACTCTGGTGACAGAGTTAACCTCATTATCAAATGCCTCCAGGCAAAAACGCGAGGGAGTGCCACTCTTTATCAATAATGTTTTCAATGGTAAAATTGACAGGAAAGGAATCAATTTCTTGAGTCTAGAGCCAGACAAAAAAGTTCCCATAATAATCAACTAGCTGACGAGGGTAGAAACTAAGGTTCTCCCTAAAGATCTGTAAAAGAGCATATTACTGTGTGTCCTTCACATATCTGCCCCTTGACTCATCCACCTCCAATTAATCATAAGCAATTACACCATGGGGCATATTATCAAGGTCTTTATCGACGCTTTTTTGGCTTTAAAAGCCAAAAAAGCGGAGATAATCTTTTCGCCCTATTTACAAGGCGGTGCTAACATGCATTAGCGCATGTTAGCAGCCGTTTTCCTGATGCCTCGCTTCGCATCTCTAATGAGATGCAAAGTGGGCGTCACTGGGCGTACTTCACACAGAAAGACATGTAAAATATCGCTAAGTGCACATCGCGATATTTACAAGGCAGCCCACAGCATTCTATCAGATGTTAGTTTTTGGCGAAAACCCTGGTGTTTGCCAAAAACTAACGTCTGATAAAATGTTGACTTACCCTAGTTATCCTATGGCAGGTGGATCATAAGGCTAAGTGCACCTTGGCCTATTAACAACGTTTTCGCCATCTATGTAGTAATTCCGCTGGATTTCCAGCGATATCCCCTCGATGAAGCCGCTATCGCTGGAATTTTTATCGCCTCGCTGATACGCGTTGTTGATAACGTGCTAACCGGGCGATAAATTCCAGCGGTAGACAACGATTAATGTAAAAGCACTAATCGGACTTTGCGATATTTATCGTCGGCTATTGATAATATGCCCCCATGTGTTTATATGCAGAGAGGCAGAATGGTGCAGTAAGGTGCTAGTAACTTTCTCATCAATAACGATGTAGAGAGTTGTACTATGGAATATTGAGGATAGATTATTGATGGGAGAGAATATTGTTACAAGAATGTCGAGTGACAAACTGTAGAAGAGGTAAGTTCTCAGAGGGAGGTAAGGCTTTGCTATTCTTAACTCCACATCTACGTCCCTTGATGGTATACATTTCACAATGTTTATATGGGAATATTGATACAAACTTTCATTTCAATAGTTTGTGCATAAGTTTTCTTGTCATGATATTCTGTCCGACAATTTTCTGCCTGGGTAGGAAATTAAGATCTTAAAAATTACACATCAACTACGTGTACATGATAAAAATTATGTCAGGATTATAAAGCAAAAATAAAGATAAATTAATAAAAACAAATGTCCTTGAAGAATAAATATCCATATGCCTAGTTGGCTAGAAGCAGGTTCGTACAAACTAAAATGTATTATTTCTGTCTTTTCCTGCCCAGGACTGACATGCCTTACATGGTAGTTTCAGGCATGGAAGGTTAGTGGCAGGTCCCGTACTATAAACAGAGTAGAGCTACCATCACTGAGATGCAGAAGCCCAGTGGTATATGGGATTTCAAGTCAAGGGGGTCTGATGGAGGAGACAGATGAGTTTCCACCATCAGCAATGTGTCAATTTCCCCACCTCTAAATTGAAACCAATAGTTTGGTGGGGAGAGACCCCCCTTGATTAATGCTGGAGCTCCCGATCCACCAAACCAAACTACACCCATAGGTGTCTTCTGAGCTGCATGCACACAGTAGCCAAGAAGATTTTTAATGCCTGACAATGCAATCACATAACAGGGTGAGCCACATAGTAAATGTATAATTATTTAGGCATGTGTGTCATGCAATGTTGTGTCTCATTGCCACATACCTTCACTTCTGTTTACTCACAGAGACAACCCTTCCAATGGTTTTACAATTCCCTTTCCCCCAAAACTAAGCTGCCGTGTACAGAATGACAGAGAGATACTTACCATTGTCTTGGGAATATGGGTTGGAAGGGAAAAGCAATTGGTTGTGATTCTGATTGCCTGTTCTGTCTTCATATGAATATGAAATATCAGGCACTGCTTGCATCCATAAAATACAAACAGTATGTGAAGTAATGAAGAGTTGAAGACGCAGAAGGTAGGTCCAAAAGCTTTATTCAAGTAGATACAATCGACATCTTCAGCTAGCCAGGGCAGCTCTGTCAAACACCACAAGCCCAACATTCTAAAAAGCCTCTTTCTCAAGGTTCCACGACAGAGTCCAAATGGAACGATAGAGGAAGGGGAAAGGGCAAGGTGCCTAGGTTATAACAAATCTCCCTCAGATAAAGGAAAGGCAAGGAAAGAAGGGAAGTGGGCAGAGAAAGAAGACCAAACAGAAAGAAGAAGGGGAAAAGAACAAGGAGAATGGGATTGAGAGGAGAGAACAAAAGGAAAGGAGTAGTGTACAATAAAGGTAATACTTTGACCCGGTAAATATACAATGGTAATAGAAATATGACATCATTAAATCTTTGTGCCAACTTGGTGGATGGAATTGTCTTTTCACTCTTATTCTGAGTTCAACACAACCTGGAGATTTACTTACAACCTTCTCAGGTACCTCTAATGGAATCATGTTCGAGAAGCAGCAAGTAAGTCTATCCATGCTCCACATTTTCCCATTTTCAAGAATTACAACTTTGTTTTTGACTTCCTTGATCTTAGCCGGTTCATATAATTTATCACCATAACCACATACATTATAGGGCTTTCTGACAAGAACCCACTACCCTACCTTCTACTCTTTACTTCTAGTTCCCCATTTCATGTCATATCTGTCTTTATACAAAGATTGTTGTCTCCTCACTTTTTCACCCACCCTGCTTTCCTGCCCCTCAGCATCTCAAACAGGAACAAACACATTGTAACATTGGGCTTAGTATGATAGGACGACAACATATTCCTTAAGGTTTCTTAAATTGGTTTGCCTGAAGCAACCACCAACTGAATGGATTCCTTGATCATTCTATTGGCTCTTTCTACCTTACCATTGGCCATGGGAGAACACAATGGTGTGCAAACATGTGTAATGGATGGATCTTTAAGGAAATTGCTAATTTCTTCAAAAATAAACAGAACGCCATTGTCTGAGATTAATGTAGCAGGAATACCTTCCGTAGAAAACACCTCTATCAAGAAATTGGTGAGAGTTTTGGCAGTGACCATGTTAACAAACTTGAAGGTTATCCAGTAGGAAGAGCAATCAATGAGCACTAATATATACTCCTCCTGTGTGCCTAGACCATAAATCGGTCCTGCAATCTCCAATCCCATCTTATTCCACTGGACAGTAGGTAGTTCAACAGGATTTAGGGGAGTACGTCTAAGACAATTGTTTTTATCACTTAAACTGCAGGCATGGCACTCTTTGATTTTCTCCTCCACTAAGTGATCCATGCAGGGAAACCAATAGTCTGCTCTTAGCTTAGATTTTGTGAGATTCCTCCCCAAATGTCCCTCATGGGCTAAATTAATTATTTGTTCTCATAACCCAATAGGTGGCACAATTTTTTCTGACCTTAAGATTATATTCCCCTAGACGTGTAATCAAGGAGGGGGGACACGAGAGCTGGATATTTAGAGAGGTCCTGTTCTAATGCTCCCAGTGGTCTACGTAGGAAAAGACAGGTAAGAGCAGTTCCTCTAATTGGCCAATTTGGAAGTATAGTAGTAGTTACTATGATCTGAGAAGGGAAATTTCAAATTCAGATCTTGTTGCCCTCACACACCTGTTAGGGTGTCATGCTTCATCATTGGGCGTGCTCCTCGTCGGACCGGCGGTGCAATGTCCGACGGGCCTGGTGGCTTCTTTTTCGGAGGTCTTTTGATCTGAGTACGCCGTTTTGTATGAAGACAATGATTATGGAGGGTAATAGCTCCTAAGAATGTGGGGATTCAAGAGAAATTAAAATAGGCCCTGGCCCCTCAATAGTTTTAATAAGGTTAAATAGGGCTGGGACTAAATAAAACCAGGGAGGCTACTTATGTGATGCAAGGTATCAGGGTAGCCTATAGTTGACAAGGGTCAACATGTTTCGTGTCACGGTGCTCAAGATTGAGCGACACTTCTTCAGGACCGTGGGACCAGTAAAGAATTCGTATACCTCAGTTTTCTTATAACGGGGTATTACAGGTCAACCACATACCAACTGGACCTAAGTATGGTTCAGAATAAAAGGCTCCGCCTAAACAGAAGGAGACAAAAATATATGTAGAGGACAAACATAAGCCACACATTCGTAGCTACATCAAAAAATGACGGGTCCATAAGTCAAAATGAGGTGTCTTTTAACTTCTTCAAGGGACCATCAATTCCACCCAACACTAACGAACTTGTTAGAGAGAGGACAATAAAAGAAGTTGTGACTAGTACATAAAAAATACAACCAAGTATACTCAAGCAGTGATATGAAACTCTATTCTCCTTACAATTATCAATATAATCGAGCAGCCAATATACGCAATATATATCTTACCTCAGAGTGAGGGGTTCAAAGCTTCATAGGTAAGGGAGTAGTAACCGGACCACTGGAACGGTCCCTCTAAGGTAAAGAGATAAGCATCGCAAAATATATAACATATACGTGGAATACTCTATCTCTATCAAGAGCGTGAGGTGTGTAGGCTCCAGGTAGTTGGTACGTTACTTAGTATCAGTATGCTCTCTCCTCATAAATAGCTATCTTTAAAAGTGCTATAGGTTGGTACAACTAGTACACTGTGATAGCAGTCAATCCAAACCACTCGTGTAGTCCTTACGTAATGCACAATATTAGCGGGAGGTGTATTTAGCGGTGTGTTAAATCCCCCTCTAATAGTGCATGATATTGACAGACTACGTCTATTTGTGTGTGATAATAAATAACATGGTGAATAGGTGCCGTAGTGAATAGATGTCCCTTAAGGGTGGCGTGTGGCTGACAAAACAACCCCAAAGGTGGGTTCGTCGTGCTCATATCACCCGCTGTCAGTGTTTCTCGTAACGATTCAAACTGACCTTAACGGCGAGTGCATAGTGCTCGTATCACTCTCCGTACACGTTCCGGTGACGAATCAGTGCCGCCGAAGTTGCGGGCAGAAAACGTAAACAGTAACTTACCCGAACGTTGACGGGGGCAGGCCACAACAGGACGTGTCTACTCCTCACCTGGATATTACCGGTGTTGGATTCACTTCCTGTATATATCCTCGATTCAGTGGCGTAGTCTCGCGAGATTGCGGGAGGCGCCATTTTGTCACACGAGGATTGCCTGACCTTGGGAATCGAACGCTAGACTGAGCTGATCGATATGGGGCATGGAGAATACATATGATGAAGGATATATTTCTAGACTAATTAGAGTGTAAATCCATATTATCCGCTGGAATATAATACCTACGAAAAGAAATAGGTACTTAGATGTGTTCAATGACTAATTAGTCAGCAGTGAGCCCAGATGGTGCTCGTAACTGGTATAATAAACCTAATAGGGAAGTGGGTCTTAAGTCTACCACAGTATTCAATGGCGTAGTCTCGCGAGATTGCGAGAGGCGCCATATTGTCACACGAGGATTGCCTGACCTTGGAAATCGAACGCTAGACTGAGCTGATCGATATGGGGCATGGAGAATACATAAGATGAAGAATATATTGCTAGACTAATTAGAGTGTAGATCCATATTTTCCGCTGGTATATAATACCTCCGAAAAGAATTAGGTGCCTAGACGTGTTCAATAACTAATTAGTCAGCAGTGAGCCCAGATGGTGCTCGTAACTGGTATAATAAACCTAATAGGGAAGTGGGTCTTAAGTCTTCCACAGTGTTAAGCCCAGATGATACTAGAGACTGTTATGTAGGACCTTATAGGGAAATGGGTTTTTTGGAACCTGTATCACCAACAGTCGCCCTGCATGGAACGTATCTAATCAGAATGTGTTACAAAAACAATCCGGAGTGGGAAATGTAGATGAAATAGGATATATGTGTAAATAACACACAAAGTGGTGTTGTGATGATAGTCAGGGTGCATGAACATAATGATGTATATGTTGGTTCATTAAACATCTAAGAACATGGGTGGTGTTCTACCAATGAAGTCCATGCATCATAGTCTTGGTAATGGAGATGTCGTGTTTGCAGACCCCTGTAGGTGGGACTATTAGTACATAAGTTCTGTCCATGGGATTTCGTCGTTAAGACCCCTTTCCTGTGTTGATAAGCGAAAAATCCACCTCTGTTCAGTTTCAAAGAGTTTTTCTTGTGACCATGAGGGATTGCTTTCAATCACGGTCCAGTGTAGGTCATTGTGTCCGTGCGGATGAGTGAGATAGTGTGTGCTCAATTTAGTCGTGGATCTCCCACACCGTATATTGCTGCGGTGTTCCATAATTCTTGTCTTCACTGGGCGTGTTGTCATGCCGACGTATCTTAGTTTACAAGGGCAAGTAATTAGATAGACGCAGTTATGGGAGTTGCAGTTTGTATGGTTTTTCTGAATCCAGACTTTTCCTGTTTCAAGAGTGAGTTCTTTAGTTGTCTTTGTAAGATCACACACTCCACATTGTCCGCAAGGGAAGTGTCCACGTACGGGATTCATATCCCACAGGGTCCTTTGTTTTGTTAGTCTTCCTGTCTTGGGACGTGTATGTACTATGATGTCACGTAGATTACTAGTGCGTTTGTTGGCAAATCTTGGAGGGGTTATGGCCACTTTACCCGTATTTAAGATCTTCCAGTTCTTTTTTATAATTTTCTGGATCGTGTTAGATTCTGGTGTGAATGTTGTCACGCATATTAGTGACTCTTCGGTTGATTTGATTTTAGCTTCCAACAAAGATTCTCGGTTGTTGTTTAGTGCGCGCTTGTAAGATCTTTTTACAATAGATGTAGGGTAATCTCGAGCCTTGAGTTGGTCACTGAGAGCAGCTGCTTCCTTTTTGTACTCACTGGTTTTTTCGCAATTTCTGCGGAGGCGGAGAAACTGTCCAAAGGGAAGGTTATCTCTTAAGGCCTTAGGATGGTAGCTTCCATATAGTAGTAAGCTATTACGATCTGTTGGTTTTTTAAAAGTCTTAGTTGACAACTCTCCATCTTGTAGGGTTATGGTCAGGTCTAGGAAATGGATCTCTGTGGGTGAGACAGACCGAGTGAATTTTAAATATGGGTCCAGAGAATTAACCCATGTGAAGAATCTGTCACACGTCTCACTTTCGCCTTTCCAAAAAATCAGAATGTCATCTATGTAGCGTTTCCACAGCACTATGTTGTCACTGAAGATGTTATCTGTCATGTGTAGGTGTTCGAAATTAGCTACATAGAGACAGGCCAGACTTGGAGCAAAGGTGCTGCCCATACAAGTACCTTGGGTTTGATGGAAGAACTGGTCTTTAAATTGGAAGTAGTTTTCACACATAGCTATTGTTGCGCACTCCATAATGAACGACACTGGTGTAGTAGAGGTCCAGTCTTCATTAAGAAGCAGATCTTCAATCACTCTAAGGGTTTCGGTTTGAGGGATATTAGTATAGAGTGCCTCTACGTCCAATGTCATTAGAAGATCCACTTGACTGTTAGTGTTGAACTCGGATATTAGATTCAGAACATCCCTGGTGTCCTGTAGGTACGATGGTATACGCTTCACCAGCGGACGAAGAAAATGGTCACAAAATTTGCTGAGAGGCTCTAATACTGAACCGATCCCTGATACTATAGGTCGTCCAGGGGGTGGGTTCTGGCCTTTGTGAATCTTGGGAAGCGTATAAAACGCTGGTACGCGTTGTTGTGAGTTCACAAGGAATGCTGCCTCGTTTTTAGAAATCCAGCCCTGGGTCTCTGCAGATTCCACAATAGATTTAATCCTCGTCATCAGTTTCCCTGTTGGGTCAGATGTTATTCTCTTGTAGTATTTCTCTTGTGAGAGTTGGCGTAGACACTCGTTGTCGTAATCTATGGTGTTCATTAAGACAATCGCACCGCCTTTGTCTGCTGGTTTGATTGTAATGGTGAGGTCTTCATTGAGGGTCTTTATGGCCTCTCTCTCGGCTTTAGGGAAGTTGTCATAGTGTGACCTTGTGGGAATGTTATTCATCTCCTTCAACACTGTTTGTTCAAAAGTTAACACCTCAGGTGGAACCATCCCATCGTGTGGTGTAAATGTTGATGGTGGACGCAGGCCTGAATCCATGGATTCCTGGGGGTTCCTGTCTTGAAAGTAGGCCCTTAGGCGTATCTTCCTAAAGAAGTTGTGGAGTTCTTTGTGTTGGAGAAAGTGGTCCACACGTGGAGTGGGTACAAACCCTAGTCCCCTGTTGAGAACTTTCACTTCAGTAGGTGTTAGGTTTTTTTCTGATAGATTGACCACTAGGTTTTGTTGTTCTTCCTGCTCCTCAGTTCCATTCGTTCTTGTTGTTGGGGAACGGGTTGGTCCTGCCATTGGACTTGTTTCGATTGACCGTCTCATCTTCTGCCTCTTCCCCTGCCCCGGCCTCTCCCTAAAAAAGGCTGTTGATTTTGATTAAAGTGATACATGGGTGCAGGCATGTGGTACATAGGATTCCATGGTGGTTGTTGACCATAGAAGGGATTCATTGGGTATCCATACATCGGTGGTGGTGGTTGTCCCCAGTTCTTCTTCAGGCTAGAACGGCTTTCATTGCTTGATGTACTGCTATTGGAGTTATAGCGTGGTCTGCTCTCTACTGAACTGCCGTCCGAGGAGTCTTCGCCAGTGGGCGCTTGGTAATCTTCCTTTGTATAGGGATATACTTTCTCCTTGTCAAATTTCTTAATATCTTTCTGCAGTTTCGTGATTTTCTGTCTCATCAGGTGATTCTTGTGATCATCTATTTCAGCATTGATTTCTGACAATCTACTCTTGTAAGCGGTGATGTTAATGGAAGCTTTTAAGTTGTTTTCCGCGATGGTAATTTCAATAAGTAGTTTGTCCGCTAGACGTTTGGCAGTGTTAATAATCAGGATCAACCAGTCCCTGGTGCACTTCCAAGCCACCAGGGACCATTCTTTTCTGAATCCAATATCTTCCAGAAAGATCCTAGGTGCGTTGGTGACCAGTAGGCCATTGGGGGCGATGTTTGCCCTTAGGTATTCTGTCATCATTGCACCGTGAAGTGCAATCTTGGTTTGTAATTTCTTCTGATTTGTGATTGAGTTCCAATCTTCGGTAGTGCTGCAGGAAGGCGTGCTACTGTCAGTCTGTAGTAGCGAGGGAGCTCGTAGAATTTCCGACACCATGTCGTCAGAAAAACTTAGCCCATGATTATCCATGGTAAGGTGTTGGAGGATTCGTAACGTTTGGAATCAAGAGTTCGTATAGACTTGAGACTTAGAGTGAAAGATAGTACAGAGTCACATGTGGGAATAATTCAATAGTGTAGGTAATTATGTCCCTCGGCAATGAAGCCGTGCATAAGCGTGTAATCAAGGAGGGGGGACACGAGAGCTGGATATTTAGAGAGGTCCTGTTCTAATGCTCCCAGTGGTCTACGTAGGAAAAGACAGGTAAGAGCAGTTCCTCTAATTGGCCAATTTGGAAGTATAGTAGTAGTTACTATGATCTGAGAAGGGAAATTTCAAATTCAGATCTTGTTGCCCTCACACACCTGTTAGGGTGTCATGCTTCATCATTGGGCGTGCTCCTCGTCGGACCGGCGGTGCAATGTCCGACGGGCCTGGTGGCTTCTTTTTCGGAGGTCTTTTGATCTGAGTACGCCGTTTTGTATGAAGACAATGATTATGGAGGGTAATAGCTCCTAAGAATGTGGGGATTCAAGAGAAATTAAAATAGGCCCTGGCCCCTCAATAGTTTTAATAAGGTTAAATAGGGCTGGGACTAAATAAAACCAGGGAGGCTACTTATGTGATGCAAGGTATCAGGGTAGCCTATAGTTGACAAGGGTCAACATGTTTCGTGTCACGGTGCTCAAGATTGAGCGACACTTCTTCAGGACCGTGGGACCAGTAAAGAATTCGTATACCTCAGTTTTCTTATAACGGGGTATTACAGGTCAACCACATACCAACTGGACCTAAGTATGGTTCAGAATAAAAGGCTCCGCCTAAACAGAAGGAGACAAAAATATATGTAGAGGACAAACATAAGCCACACATTCGTAGCTACATCAAAAAATGACGGGTCCATAAGTCAAAATGAGGTGTCTTTTAACTTCTTCAAGGGACCATCAATTCCACCCAACACTAACGAACTTGTTAGAGAGAGGACAATAAAAGAAGTTGTGACTAGTACATAAAAAATACAACCAAGTATACTCAAGCAGTGATATGAAACTCTATTCTCCTTACAATTATCAATATAATCGAGCAGCCAATATACGCAATATATATCTTACCTCAGAGTGAGGGGTTCAAAGCTTCATAGGTAAGGGAGTAGTAACCGGACCACTGGAACGGTCCCTCTAAGGTAAAGAGATAAGCATCGCAAAATATATAACATATACGTGGAATACTCTATCTCTATCAAGAGCGTGAGGTGTGTAGGCTCCAGGTAGTTGGTACGTTACTTAGTATCAGTATGCTCTCTCCTCATAAATAGCTATCTTTAAAAGTGCTATAGGTTGGTACAACTAGTACACTGTGATAGCAGTCAATCCAAACCACTCGTGTAGTCCTTACGTAATGCACAATATTAGCGGGAGGTGTATTTAGCGGTGTGTTAAATCCCCCTCTAATAGTGCATGATATTGACAGACTACGTCTATTTGTGTGTGATAATAAATAACATGGTGAATAGGTGCCGTAGTGAATAGATGTCCCTTAAGGGTGGCGTGTGGCTGACAAAACAACCCCAAAGGTGGGTTCGTCGTGCTCATATCACCCGCTGTCAGTGTTTCTCGTAACGATTCAAACTGACCTTAACGGCGAGTGCATAGTGCTCGTATCACTCTCCGTACACGTTCCGGTGACGAATCAGTGCCGCCGAAGTTGCGGGCAGAAAACGTAAACAGTAACTTACCCGAACGTTGACGGGGGCAGGCCACAACAGGACGTGTCTACTCCTCACCTGGATATTACCGGTGTTGGATTCACTTCCTGTATATATCCTCGATTCAGTGGCGTAGTCTCGCGAGATTGCGGGAGGCGCCATTTTGTCACACGAGGATTGCCTGACCTTGGGAATCGAACGCTAGACTGAGCTGATCGATATGGGGCATGGAGAATACATATGATGAAGGATATATTTCTAGACTAATTAGAGTGTAAATCCATATTATCCGCTGGAATATAATACCTACGAAAAGAAATAGGTACTTAGATGTGTTCAATGACTAATTAGTCAGCAGTGAGCCCAGATGGTGCTCGTAACTGGTATAATAAACCTAATAGGGAAGTGGGTCTTAAGTCTTCCACAGTGTTCAATGGCGTAGTCTCGCGAGATTGCGAGAGGCGCCATATTGTCACACGAGGATTGCCTGACCTTGGAAATCGAACGCTAGACTGAGCTGATCGATATGGGGCATGGAGAATACATAAGATGAAGAATATATTGCTAGACTAATTAGAGTGTAGATCCATATTTTCCGCTGGTATATAATACCTCCGAAAAGAATTAGGTGCCTAGACGTGTTCAATAACTAATTAGTCAGCAGTGAGCCCAGATGGTGCTCGTAACTGGTATAATAAACCTAATAGGGAAGTGGGTCTTAAGTCTTCCACAGTGTTAAGCCCAGATGATACTAGAGACTGTTATGTAGGACCTTATAGGGAAATGGGTTTTTTGGAACCTGTATCACCAACAGTCGCCCTGCATGGAACGTATCTAATCAGAATGTGTTACAAAAACAATCCGGAGTGGGAAATGTAGATGAAATAGGATATATGTGTAAATAACACACAAAGTGGTGTTGTGATGATAGTCAGGGTGCATGAACATAATGATGTATATGTTGGTTCATTAAACATCTAAGAACATGGGTGGTGTTCTACCAATGAAGTCCATGCATCATAGTCTTGGTAATGGAGATGTCGTGTTTGCAGACCCCTGTAGGTGGGACTATTAGTACATAAGTTCTGTCCATGGGATTTCGTCGTTAAGACCCCTTTCCTGTGTTGATAAGCGAAAAATCCACCTCTGTTCAGTTTCAAAGAGTTTTTCTTGTGACCATGAGGGATTGCTTTCAATCACGGTCCAGTGTAGGTCATTGTGTCCGTGCGGATGAGTGAGATAGTGTGTGCTCAATTTAGTCGTGGATCTCCCACACCGTATATTGCTGCGGTGTTCCATAATTCTTGTCTTCACTGGGCGTGTTGTCATGCCGACGTATCTTAGTTTACAAGGGCAAGTAATTAGATAGACGCAGTTATGGGAGTTGCAGTTTGTATGGTTTTTCTGAATCCAGACTTTTCCTGTTTCAAGAGTGAGTTCTTTAGTTGTCTTTGTAAGATCACACACTCCACATTGTCCGCAAGGGAAGTGTCCACGTACGGGATTCATATCCCACAGGGTCCTTTGTTTTGTTAGTCTTCCTGTCTTGGGACGTGTATGTACTATGATGTCACGTAGATTACTAGTGCGTTTGTTGGCAAATCTTGGAGGGGTTATGGCCACTTTACCCGTATTTAAGATCTTCCAGTTCTTTTTTATAATTTTCTGGATCGTGTTAGATTCTGGTGTGAATGTTGTCACGCATATTAGTGACTCTTCGGTTGATTTGATTTTAGCTTCCAACAAAGATTCTCGGTTGTTGTTTAGTGCGCGCTTGTAAGATCTTTTTACAATAGATGTAGGGTAATCTCGAGCCTTGAGTTGGTCACTGAGAGCAGCTGCTTCCTTTTTGTACTCACTGGTTTTTTCGCAATTTCTGCGGAGGCGGAGAAACTGTCCAAAGGGAAGGTTATCTCTTAAGGCCTTAGGATGGTAGCTTCCATATAGTAGTAAGCTATTACGATCTGTTGGTTTTTTAAAAGTCTTAGTTGACAACTCTCCATCTTGTAGGGTTATGGTCAGGTCTAGGAAATGGATCTCTGTGGGTGAGACAGACCGAGTGAATTTTAAATATGGGTCCAGAGAATTAACCCATGTGAAGAATCTGTCACACGTCTCACTTTCGCCTTTCCAAAAAATCAGAATGTCATCTATGTAGCGTTTCCACAGCACTATGTTGTCACTGAAGATGTTATCTGTCATGTGTAGGTGTTCGAAATTAGCTACATAGAGACAGGCCAGACTTGGAGCAAAGGTGCTGCCCAAGTGGATCTTCTAATGACATTGGACGTAGAGGCACTCTATACTAATATCCCTCAAACCGAAACCCTTAGAGTGATTGAAGATCTGCTTCTTAATGAAGACTGGACCTCTACTACACCAGTGTCGTTCATTATGGAGTGCGCAACAATAGCTATGTGTGAAAACTACTTCCAATTTAAAGACCAGTTCTTCCATCAAACCCAAGGTACTTGTATGGGCAGCACCTTTGCTCCAAGTCTGGCCTGTCTCTATGTAGCTAATTTCGAACACCTACACATGACAGATAACATCTTCAGTGACAACATAGTGCTGTGGAAACGCTACATAGATGACATTCTGATTTTTTGGAAAGGCGAAAGTGAGACGTGTGACAGATTCTTCACATGGGTTAATTCTCTGGACCCATATTTAAAATTCACTCGGTCTGTCTCACCCACAGAGATCCATTTCCTAGACCTGACCATAACCCTACAAGATGGAGAGTTGTCAACTAAGACTTTTAAAAAACCAACAGATCGTAATAGCTTACTACTATATGGAAGCTACCATCCTAAGGCCTTAAGAGATAACCTTCCCTTTGGACAGTTTCTCCGCCTCCGCAGAAATTGCGAAAAAACCAGTGAGTACAAAAAGGAAGCAGCTGCTCTCAGTGACCAACTCAAGGCTCGAGATTACCCTACATCTATTGTAAAAAGATCTTACAAGCGCGCACTAAACAACAACCGAGAATCTTTGTTGGAAGCTAAAATCAAATCAACCGAAGAGTCACTAATATGCGTGACAACATTCACACCAGAATCTAACACGATCCAGAAAATTATAAAAAAGAACTGGAAGATCTTAAATACGGGTAAAGTGGCCATAACCCCTCCAAGATTTGCCAACAAACGCACTAGTAATCTACGTGACATCATAGTACATACACGTCCCAAGACAGGAAGACTAACAAAACAAAGGACCCTGTGGGATATGAATCCCGTACGTGGACACTTCCCTTGCGGACAATGTGGAGTGTGTGATCTTACAAAGACAACTAAAGAACTCACTCTTGAAACAGGAAAAGTCTGGATTCAGAAAAACCATACAAACTGCAACTCCCATAACTGCGTCTATCTAATTACTTGCCCTTGTAAACTAAGATACGTCGGCATGACAACACGCCCAGTGAAGACAAGAATTATGGAACACCGCAGCAATATACGGTGTGGGAGATCCACGACTAAATTGAGCACACACTATCTCACTCATCCGCACGGACACAATGACCTACACTGGACCGTGATTGAAAGCAATCCCTCATGGTCACAAGAAAAACTCTTTGAAACTGAACAGAGGTGGATTTTTCGCTTATCAACACAGGAAAGGGGTCTTAACGACGAAATCCCATGGACAGAACTTATGTACTAATAGTCCCACCTACAGGGGTCTGCAAACACGACATCTCCATTACCAAGACTATGATGCATGGACTTCATTGGTAGAACACCACCCATGTTCTTAGATGTTTAATGAACCAACATATACATCATTATGTTCATGCACCCTGACTATCATCACAACACCACTTTGTGTGTTATTTACACATATATCCTATTTCATCTACATTTCCCACTCCGGATTGTTTTTGTAACACATTCTGATTAGATACGTTCCATGCAGGGCGACTGTTGGTGATACAGGTTCCAAAAAACCCATTTCCCTATAAGGTCCTACATAACAGTCTCTAGTATCATCTGGGCTTAACACTGTGGAAGACTTAAGACCCACTTCCCTATTAGGTTTATTATACCAGTTACGAGCACCATCTGGGCTCACTGCTGACTAATTAGTTATTGAACACGTCTAGGCACCTAATTCTTTTCGGAGGTATTATATACCAGCGGAAAATATGGATCTACACTCTAATTAGTCTAGCAATATATTCTTCATCTTATGTATTCTCCATGCCCCATATCGATCAGCTCAGTCTAGCGTTCGATTTCCAAGGTCAGGCAATCCTCGTGTGACAATATGGCGCCTCTCGCAATCTCGCGAGACTACGCCATTGAATACTGTGGTAGACTTAAGACCCACTTCCCTATTAGGTTTATTATACCAGTTACGAGCACCATCTGGGCTCACTGCTGACTAATTAGTCATTGAACACATCTAAGTACCTATTTCTTTTCGTAGGTATTATATTCCAGCGGATAATATGGATTTACACTCTAATTAGTCTAGAAATATATCCTTCATCATATGTATTCTCCATGCCCCATATCGATCAGCTCAGTCTAGCGTTCGATTCCCAAGGTCAGGCAATCCTCGTGTGACAAAATGGCGCCTCCCGCAATCTCGCGAGACTACGCCACTGAATCGAGGATATATACAGGAAGTGAATCCAACACCGGTAATATCCAGGTGAGGAGTAGACACGTCCTGTTGTGGCCTGCCCCCGTCAACGTTCGGGTAAGTTACTGTTTACGTTTTCTGCCCGCAACTTCGGCGGCACTGATTCGTCACCGGAACGTGTACGGAGAGTGATACGAGCACTATGCACTCGCCGTTAAGGTCAGTTTGAATCGTTACGAGAAACACTGACAGCGGGTGATATGAGCACGACGAACCCACCTTTGGGGTTGTTTTGTCAGCCACACGCCACCCTTAAGGGACATCTATTCACTACGGCACCTATTCACCATGTTATTTATTATCACACACAAATAGACGTAGTCTGTCAATATCATGCACTATTAGAGGGGGATTTAACACACCGCTAAATACACCTCCCGCTAATATTGTGCATTACGTAAGGACTACACGAGTGGTTTGGATTGACTGCTATCACAGTGTACTAGTTGTACCAACCTATAGCACTTTTAAAGATAGCTATTTATGAGGAGAGAGCATACTGATACTAAGTAACGTACCAACTACCTGGAGCCTACACACCTCACGCTCTTGATAGAGATAGAGTATTCCACGTATATGTTATATATTTTGCGATGCTTATCTCTTTACCTTAGAGGGACCGTTCCAGTGGTCCGGTTACTACTCCCTTACCTATGAAGCTTTGAACCCCTCACTCTGAGGTAAGATATATATTGCGTATATTGGCTGCTCGATTATATTGATAATTGTAAGGAGAATAGAGTTTCATATCACTGCTTGAGTATACTTGGTTGTATTTTTTATGTACTAGTCACAACTTCTTTTATTGTCCTCTCTCTAACAAGTTCGTTAGTGTTGGGTGGAATTGATGGTCCCTTGAAGAAGTTAAAAGACACCTCATTTTGACTTATGGACCCGTCATTTTTTGATGTAGCTACGAATGTGTGGCTTATGTTTGTCCTCTACATATATTTTTGTCTCCTTCTGTTTAGGCGGAGCCTTTTATTCTGAACCATACTTAGGTCCAGTTGGTATGTGGTTGACCTGTAATACCCCGTTATAAGAAAACTGAGGTATACGAATTCTTTACTGGTCCCACGGTCCTGAAGAAGTGTCGCTCAATCTTGAGCACCGTGACACGAAACATGTTGACCCTTGTCAACTATAGGCTACCCTGATACCTTGCATCACATAAGTAGCCTCCCTGGTTTTATTTAGTCCCAGCCCTATTTAACCTTATTAAAACTATTGAGGGGCCAGGGCCTATTTTAATTTCTCTTGAATCCCCACATTCTTAGGAGCTATTACCCTCCATAATCATTGTCTTCATACAAAACGGCGTACTCAGATCAAAAGACCTCCGAAAAAGAAGCCACCAGGCCCGTCGGACATTGCACCGCCGGTCCGACGAGGAGCACGCCCAATGATGAAGCATGACACCCTAACAGGTGTGTGAGGGCAACAAGATCTGAATTTGAAATTTCCCTTCTCAGATCATAGCATATATTCCCCTAGAGGCATAGTTCTTCTCTTAAATTCCCAAAAAGTTGTAACTCTTCGGGTAATTATTTTTCTCTGGATGGCTTTCCCCCCCACAATGGACTCTCTAACAGCTTTAACGGTGAGGTCTCTATCCAACTGTGCCTCCCACTCAGTTTTCAAAATGGCTGGGAAAGTGACTTCTAATATGGTGTCTCCATTTTCTCTGGATTCCTCTAGTTTTTCCACTGGGACATGTGACAAGAAATCTACACCACAGTTCTTGATACCTGGGATATAGGCAACCTTGTAGTTGAAACCTTGAAGTCCCAAAACCCACTTAGTTATTCAGGGAGTGGTATTTTCCATTTCTTTCTTTGCAAACAAGGATCGTAGGGGTTTGTGCTCTGTCCTAAGTTCAAATGGTAGCCCCCACAATTAACATTTAAAATGATTGATAGCTCAGTATCATGCCAGCGCCTCCTTCTCCACTGTAGAACAATTCACCTCAGCACCAACCAGGGTCCTGGAGGCAAATGCCACAATTTTCTCTTGATTCTGTACTCTCTGTGAAACGGTAGCCCGTATGCCTCTATTACTTGCATCAGTTGTATGTATGGTTTCTCTGTCAACATAAAAGTTCCTTATGTGAGGTGCATTCACAATAGCTTTCTTTATATCTTCAAATGTTGCCTCATGCGCCCACTCCCCCAAGAAAGGGGTACCTTTTTTAATAAATTCCAAAGGGGTTGGGCCAACACCAAGAAATTTCTTATGTATTTGGCCATGCACTCTGCCAAACCCAAGAACGATTTGATCTCCTCCTTAGAATTAGGTGTGGGAGCCCTGCATACTGACTCTACCAGATACATTTTAGGTTTGATTCCAACCTCTGATATTGTATGCTCCAAGTAATCTACAGACGTAACACCTAGTTTGCATTTACTTTCTTTAGTGGTGAATCTGGCATTTCTTAACTTGTACAAAACATCTCTCACTCTACAAATTGTGTTCTTCCTCACTAGAACCATATATTAAAATGTCATCCTGGAAACCCATTGTCTTCTCACAATCTTTCAGTATGTGTTGCATGATCTTTTGAAAGGCTGCAGCAGCTAAAGCTAGCCCAAATGGCATTCTCAGGAATTCGAAATTACCAAAAGGGGAAATGAAAGCGGTTAACAGCTGCTGAAGATAAGTCAAGTACACTGAAATACCTGGCATCTTGGATAGTGCTTAGCATTTCATGTAACCTCGGGAGGGGATGGCTGTCCACCCAAATGTTTGTGTTAAGGTCCCTCAAATCTACACAAAGCTGAATATTCTTACCACTATCTTTTGTTGTGATAACAATGAGTTTCACCCATTCCGAGGTTTATATTTCTTCTATGATCCCTTGACTAACAAGTTTCTGCAGTTCTAGCCTTAAAGGTTCCCTCATAAAAATAGGAATGGATCTGGTATTATGTGGATTGCACCTTCTTTAAGTGTAACTTTGTGAATATAATTATTTAACTTTCCTAGTTGGTTGGAAAATACCTCCTTGAATTCCTTTGTTAAATTGCTCCCCAATGATGGTTGTTTCACTAGCAAAACCTGATCCACATTGTTGGGATCTCAAGTAATCCCCAATTCTTTCTGGTGTTTCTATCCCAATAAATTAGAGCCACGTTGTGTGACAAAAACGTTGCCTCTGTGTGCCTGTTCTTGAATGATGTGTGCATTCTCACCATACCCTCTAGGGGAATAGGCTCCTTATTATACCCCCCAGGTTGAATGTCAGGTGCCTTCAATACAAATTCATGCT
This sequence comes from Triturus cristatus, assembly GCF_964204655.1. NCBI lineage: Eukaryota > Metazoa > Chordata > Amphibia > Caudata > Salamandridae > Triturus > Triturus cristatus. Next base: position 372,282,077 of record NC_140582.1, on the reverse strand, counting down.
TGGAAAAATGTTCTTCAAACATTTTCTTCTCAATTAAGGTGTATGGTGAAAAAGAGTCAGCATAAACTTGTACAGTTACTCCATCAATCTTAAGTCACTGCTGCCAGATAGTAACACACAAGACCACTGTCTCCTAAATGTCATAAAGCCATTGTCTGCTGAACCTGAACTCAAATTTGGAATTCTGTCCATACTAAGCCACAGAGATTAGAAACTGTGATGGTAGCAAAGATGTACGCATTGCATTAACTCCCTTGATTAATGATGCATAAATAGTTGGGTCTATATATAATCAACCCATAGGACAGTTTGAACTGAAAAGCAGTTTTCTGAAATAATACTACACTTCTGCTGTTTCTGAGTGCTCTAAATAAGAGAGTTAACTGTTGCCTTATTTATTGGGACCCAATGTATCTATCTCAGAGGGATTTAAGGTTGCGTTTTGCCTTCAAGGCTTTAGAAATTGTGATCTGCCGATCAGAGCAAATGGAAGAATTGTGATGACAAGCCATTGGTATGAATAGGCTGTTGGAAGGTGGTTTATTAGTTGGTAGGCAGATATCCTACAGCTCCTAATATCACCACAATCACAAATAAGATCCAGTCAAGCCTCAATAAATTAATCCTTGCTCAACCCTTGGTAGGTTGGCTGAAGAGCAGCCAGGCTTAACTTAGGAGACATATGTGTAACGCTATTAATATCACCAAAAAGTAAATAAGTAAAAAACACAACACAATAAAAAACCAAAACCACTTTATAAACATAGATCATATGTTTATCTTTAAAATGACACAAAAACAAAAAAAATACAATGTAGGGAACCGGAGATATACGAGTTTTTTAAGTTTAAATAAAAAAGGCATTTTTTAGCACCTAAAAGAGAAAAGTGTCAACTACGGCTATCTGGTCACGCTAGACTGGGACGAAGTCAAATTTCAGGCCCAGTCAAGTTTTTACCTTCTGAGTGAGTAACTTTTTGGGAGCTCTATCCCTCGATGTAAAGCTATTGGGTCCTTGGATCTGGATTTAGGTTTGACGATGCAGGCCTGCTGCAGAGTGATGCCTCGGTGAGTCCTGGAGGTTTTTGTCTTTGTCGTTGATGGTGAGGAGCCCTGGAGATTTCAGTGGGGTAAACCTGCACAGTTAGGCCGAGTAGCAGTTCAAAGTCTCCGGCTTGATTCTCACCTTCGATGCCGGTCTTCTCATAGAGCTTTTTTCCAAAAGTTGACAAAAAGGTCAGAAATGGTCCACATCACCAGTTAAGGTTTCAGAAGCTCTGGTTTGCCTCCTAGAGTTCTGGTACTCCAACTTTCACAATGCAAGTGGTCAATCCAAGTAAAATACAGGTGAAGCTGGTCAGCTGGAGTTGCCCTTGTTGTGGATGTTGCAGGTAGTATCTTCCATCACTTTTCTACCTGTGCTGATCAGGGAGTCCACTCCTTTATCTTGTAAGACAGGCAAAATCCTCTTTGTTGTGAAGCCTTTAGAGTGCAGCAGGTGCAGTCCTTCTGAGTACAGTCTTCTTTTGTGCAGTCCAAGGATCTAGCAGGGCAGTCCACCTTCTCCGTTAGGTTTCAGGCATGGATCTGAGGTGCATTGCAGCTCTCCCATATTTAGTCCGAATTCTGGGCAGACAATGGGGTTCAAGTTGCCACCCTCCGTTATGACCACTTCCTTGGAAGTGTGGCATATTTCTGTCCCAGAATGCACATCTCAACAAAAATCAAAACAAAGAAAATCTCTCTTTGGAGTTCAGGTCTGGCTAACCCAACCCACAGGTGTGGCTAACGTTTACCTACACTTCCCTTCCAGCCCATGTCCTAATCTAATTAAAGGGTCTCTCATCTGGCTGTGGATCAAGGAAGTGGAGATGGGCCTAGTCCCTGTACTAGCCGGACTTCACCCTTTGAAGACCAGTTTATCTCTCCAGCCCCTTCCGGTCATTGCATATGCAGGCAGCAGATATCCTCCCACCAGATGTTTCTATTGTTTCAGACCCAGGCTTCTTCACACCTAATCAGGGATCAGATTAGCTCAGGCTGTCAAAGGCTGGTCAATCAGAAAAGGCTGCTACAGGGCTGATTTAATAAACTTTAAGAAAACAAGTTCTGATACTCATTTCCTTCAATAGTTATAATAAATCCAACCTTGGAAAGTTGTAACTATTATTTTGATCCTTTGAATCATGTTGCTAGCTATTTCCAATCAAAAGTTAGACTTTATAAAAGTTTAATAAAGCCTTCCCATATTAGTGTATGGAGATGGCAGCACTACAAAGGGGAAAATGACTTTGGGTGTTTTACCCCCCCCCCACGGCATTTATAACATCTTTTATAAAGTCCTTGCTCTTTAAAGCAAGGCACCCTACCCTTGGGGCACCCAGGACAGACCTTATGGTTAATGTATATGAAATAAAAATATAGTTTTAGAATTTGGAAGTACTTTTAATTCCAAAGTTGAAATTGAACATATTTTAATTTTAAAACCAGCTTGCAAAAACTAATTGACATGCAGGAGGCCAACTGTAAAATCACTAGAGACTTTCAGACATGATTCTGATGGTTATTTGATGAAATATCGGAGGCAAACATTATTGAAATCTAGGAATATTGCTGAAAGATATTGAAGATAAAAAAAATAATTTCCCTATACTTTGAATATCAAGGACAAAAATATTGACTGCAAAAATATAGAAGACCACACTAATCTCATGAAATAAGTCAGTACATTAAAATGTTAATATTATGCCTTACACTAAATTAAAAATATATTTACTTATATTACTGTGAAAAAACAAAAAAAATATAACTTGCAAGGTTTGGAACCATGAAGTAAGTGGATGACTTATTTCTTAGCTTGCCTTCTGCTAAGGCTAAGTCATGTATGGATGGAATGTATTTATATATGTTTCCAATGTTAACATCTCAATGCAGCTAAAGTACAGTAAGGGTAAAGATGAGAGTGTAATAGATACAATATAGCATGTCATGTGTGAAAGGCATTTGTCATTTTCCATGCACTTGAACAGGTGTGTCAAAAGAGATGGCATATGTCAGTGACAGTACATATTTTCGGTTGATCTTAACCTCTTACATAACAAGAATGCTTATGAAAGTAGATATTGATATGAGTGCATGATTCATAAGTGTTTTCCTGCAGTCTTTTATGTCTGATGCAGATTTCATAGCTTCATGACCTCAGTGCACCTTTGACTTTAGTTCTTATCTCACTTTGGATGATGTTTACTTCCCCGGAGTTGAAATTCATCCTGTCAAACAATAATTGATTAAATCATCACTATTACAATGGTAATATGTGAAGGAAGTGGCCCTCTAGGGCCACCCGGGTTACTTACAACCACCTGCTATGCCTTCCCAAGAATGATGAGTTGATCAGACAGTAGAGAATACAAACATGCATTTACTACCAATACTCTGCAGAGAAGTCCAATCTGACCTGCACCTTAGATGTCTGCCGAGGGACTGACCCCCCAACAGTCTACAGTGAGTAATCATTCCTCCCGAGAAGCCTCCAACCACGCCCAGAATGTAAAACTACTAGCCTGGGCCAAACATGAACAAAGATGCACAGTAGGATGAGCAACCACCCGCCAGATGGGTACATGTTATCTTCGATTCAAGGCTACGGTGCTGGGTCTCAGCGTCTACTAACAAGGGAGCAGAAACTACACACTTGGATAGGTATGCAAGGGCAGAATGGCCTATTCATTAGTGAGTCAAAGAGCAGCCTCGAATAGAAGAGAAAATATTAACAAAGTAAAGTGTTCCGCTGAGGCAAGCAATACTGAATAATGAGGCCTAGTTTGGGCACAGCCTAAGCAGTCTAATAGGGATTACGAAATACAAAATGGAGTCACAATTGCTAACTGAAGCTTTGTACTTTACGGGGATAACCCAGTGGGCTGCACAATGTGGATACAAATGGCGTACATTTAGCCACACACTGCTAACCTAATATAGCATGAAACGAGTGCATTGCAGGGATGGGATTTTCAAACCTAACATGTGTAGTGACAGACTTATGAACTACAGGTGTAGACATTTCAAGGTTTGGTGAGCATGAGGTGGAGGTAATAGTGGGTGATATTGTGAGGGTGTAGACACACCTTTTTGGTATTGAGATACATACCATCCCAGGACAATGGATTGCAATGTGGACCAGAATTGTGAATGGGGACCATTCACACTGCAATATACACACTGTGGCATAGGTATGAGTTTTTCCTTTATCTTTAAAAAATGCTGTTTGGGGTTACATTACTGCTATTAGCAATGAGGAATGAACCCTGAATAAACGGATGGGGGAGAGGCTAAGCAGCTTTGCATTGTATGACTGGATCAGGAAGTGTAGGAAGTGTTGACCAGTATCTGGCCACACCAACAATTAGTGGTAGTGCTGCTAACCTGCCAAAGATGCTGACATCTCCCACTCTTCACCTCTCCAACTTCAACTTTGGACTCAAAGATGGTATTCTGATTAGCCAAGATTTCTATTATGTCAAGAGAATTCACTTACTAACTTGCATCTACGGCCATCAATTGCTTCTCCTAGAGTTGCATCTCTAAAATGACCTGCTCATTCTCCACTAACTCCATGAACATAGTTGACCAAGTTCCACAGAATGTGGCTAGATAAACCTTTATTTTGTCCCCTGGTACAGCAACACTACTTGGTGTACCCAGCTGTTTGGCACTTTTCTGAACTTTTACTGGGAGTCAGCTGGCGCTTATATGTATTCATTGGTGTAGATGTACTGGTACTTGGTATTGTCTGGTGTGGTTTGTTCTATGGATGATATATTGAAGACTGTAGACTTGATGGTGGCTGATATACAGCTGATATCCATTTGGTAGAGGCATTGCTGGCTCCTTTTTCAGGGTCCTGTGCTGTTGTTGCTTCATTGTACTGCTGCTACAAAAACAATGTGCCTGCAAGAAAAAGAATGATACAAGGAAAAAATCTGTTTAAAGTGCTACATCTGGTATAATAAATATGGAGGACGTCGGTTGAAAGAGAAGTATGCTTGCCACATCAACCACCTCAAATAGCCAGTGGGAATATTCACCATAAAGAACTTGACCCAATATGAGTCGCAACAATGTTTATTCCACAGATGAGCACATCATGAAAATGCATGATAGTACCTGGTCAAAAGTCTCATTGAATCTGTTAAATAATTTGTGCAACAACTATTATTGAATACTTCTTGGGTTTCTACAGCTCACACCTTAGGAAAGTAAACAAGTACAATTACTAGATCCTTGAATGTCTGTTGTTAGGAAATAAACAACATCTGCATGTTGCAAATGTTGCAACTCTGTCGTATCTCTACAAGGTGTGCATTTCCACCCACAGGTGATACCCATAAAGTTGGTTCAATGCACCCGCAATGAATATGAAAGACAGGTTATTGTAGCCCCACAGAACACTATTCAATGTGTAATTGACACAGAAGTATTGCTTTTAGGTTATTAAAAAAGGGATCAGGGGCATCGTGTAACAGTAAGAAACCTTATTTCGTTATTCACAGTGACACACACAGACAAACTTGCACACACACAGACACACACACACACTGTACTAAGAAAAATGAACACTTTTAAATAAAAAGTATTTATTACAGCAAGCATAATCTGTTTCTCAGTATGTCTAAAGTAACTATACGGAATATTTTAAAAACAGCAAGAAGGAACGTTATTAATAACGAGAATAAAATTTACATTTCTAATATTGTTAAAAAGTCATGTAGAACCTAGCACCCTAACTTTTATATCTATGCGCTATACTACAAGAGCATGGAAGGCAGAGCAAATTGCAGTCTAAAGATTCTTAGGGAGAAGAGACCAGTGCATACCTTGTTGACAGCAAAGGCTGTTTTTATTCATGGAGGCTTGAAGACAGTGTTCACCATGAAGGACAAACACATGCTGCTGGAACAGTCAGTCTTCCTCTATATCAGCTTCAGATTTCAGGTGGGATGTAATATCTGCGAAGTGTTCTGGCAGTATATGAGATCCTCTCTTCCAGAATCTCGGGCGATAATCTAGGAGAAGGACCTCTCCTGACAAATGGTCAAGCAGTAGTTCTTATATACTAAATCTTATCAGAAATAGAATTTCTGACATAAATTTAAGACTGTTTGACATAGATCATGTGCATCAAGGTGTGAATTCCAGACATTTCCTTATGAACATATATAATAAAAGGATGTCAATTCAGGATACACTATTTTCGTTATATGTCTGTCTGTGTTCTTCTTCGACCTTTACATGGTGAGGAGTAGACATTTGACCCAGATGATTATTGCATCAAGTGTTGTATTTATGTCACAAATCAAAGGATTTGACACTTTCACAGTTCTAAAAAAGATAAGGACTGGCAACATCTGTGTCTAAGGGTAGGTATGACAATGATTTTGCATAAATCGGGAATGATGGCGACCTTCATGGTTTGAGAGTGATAAATGGTAACCACCAATAGCCAAGATAGAGTCACGACCTGCATAAGATGAAGTCAGACCTCAGGGACTTTATGTCGTCCCCAGCTTGTACGTCTGAATGTGATATCACAAGGGCATGTGTAATTAATAGGGATGAGGCTAATTTGTAGTAAAATCCAAATGCTTGCAAACTGCTACGGTTTACAAAATTCTAAAAATGAACTTAAACACTTAATCAAACTATGATTAAAAAATATGTTCGATCAATGAAGCATAAACATAAACAATCAATGCCTCATATATATATATATATATATATATGTATTTATATATTTTTTCGTATTGGTGGTCGCCAGTAGGTAGTTATAATTAGGATCTAGTTTCCATCGTAAACACATTTTTTGATTTGCCTATAACTTTGGCACCATTTGACAAATCTTTGCAAATTTTTCACTCACTTCAGCTGTTGTGTTGAAAGTTTCAGGGTGATCCATGAAGCAGGGGCCAAGAAAAAGGAGGGCCCCCAATATGTTTTTTCTTCATGTTAGTTTCGATAGGAAACTTCAGACATGGCTACAGCCCGAGCTGCTGAATGTAATTACACCAAATTTGGCAAAAAGGTAGTTTGTGGTTCAGAAAGCACTCTTTTTGTTAAATGGTTTAAATCCGTTCAGTAGTTTCTGAGAAATGTACAGATTTCTCAGATATACAACTGTGGCCGCAGTTGATCCACAAACCCTCTCATTCTTGTGCATGAGATCTGATTGTCTGCCAATCCTTCAAACCAGGAATTGTTGGCAGCCATCTTGTGACTCGGTTGAACCGAGTCACAAGAAAAATCTTGGAAAAACAAGAAAAGGGGGCAGGATAGAAACACCCTGACCCCCTAGGGCTGCCACTGCCAAATTCCCCAGTCCTTTCTCTTCCCTCTCCTGCCCCATCCCTTGGCTCCGCCTCGTCCACAACGCTCCCTTTTAAGCCTACAACTCTGTCCCCCTACATGATGGTGCCTGTCTCTGCATCTGCCCTCTCCCCTATGAGTGTGACACCACAAACACAGATAAATACTGAGATACCTTCACGTGGAATTCCTGGAACCAATTGGACAGCAGTGCGAGCAGTGCGAGACTGCATGGAGAAGGTGTGCTCTGCTGTGGGCACTGAGGAGAAACAGATGGTGGCAAATCAGGCAGCCCCACTGGCCCGGCACCCGATCTATAGTGTGGAGGATGTGTGGAGTGTGATGAAAGATTATGAGCTCTTTCTACAGCAGCATGCTCTTAAACACATGTCCGCCACACTTATAGAATTGTGGGAACAGTCGTTCCATGGTACCGCCCCGCAGATTATCTATAACATACGAGACAGAGTATATGTTACAGACATGGCCCAGAATTAGGTTTTTAGCAATGTGTCTACGCTGGTGGGTTATTGTGGTAGGTTACTCCAAAAGGTCCGGATGCTAGGAACGCAGCACCCCATGAGGGAAGACCACCCTATTTACCATCCAGAAATACCAGAATTGCGCAACTCCACGAATGCTGAAATAAGACAGTGAGTCGACGCTCAATTTCAAGAGCAATGGATCTATACACCTTGGAAAAGGAGTGATGTCCTTTCCCTCAAAAGCCAATTACCAGACCCATGAAATAACCCGACTGCCTATTATAAAGAATTGACAGAGGTGGCCTCCTCTACAGTGATGACGTTAGTTGAATTAGAGTTATTTGTCACCTTGATGGCACCAGTAGATATATGGAGACAGTTCCACACGCAGGACCATGCCCTGGAGTTGGGAGGCCCATGGGAAGAGATTAGAGAATGGAATAAGGAGTGCAAGCCCAGTGAGAAGCCAAAGGCAGAGCTATTGGCTTTACCTTGGCGTTTTATCACCTATATGCACTCCCTTATCCCACCGAAGAGAGTAGATTGGGATAAGTTGACAGCGTGTCATCAGAAGAAGGATGAGAGTGTGTTGGATTTCTTTACCAGATTTAAAGGGGTGTTTCTAGATTTTAGCGGCCAGGATTTGTTACAGGAGGGTGGTGTCTGTTTGTCTGTGAACAGATTTGTCACTAACTTACTCCCTGAGGTTGCCACTAGGTTGCAAGCTTCAGAAAGTACTTGGACGACCTCCTCTCCATCAGTAATATTGAGTATGGCACAGTATCATGAGCATAGAGAGAATGAGGACAATGAAAATGTAAAGTAGAAGTCGAAGGATTTGAAGACGAGGGTGTTGATGCAGCAAGTTGCGAGAGGAAGAGGTGGAGGACGAGGTTCGGGTCCACGGCCACCCTGATCTAACAGGGGTGATGCTTCACGTGTCTCTGTGGGACCCAACCAATGTGTGTACTGTAAAAAGGAGGGGCATTGGCAGAACAAGTGTCTAGAATTGTTGCAGAGAGGTGGGGGTCTCGAGAGATCAGGGTTTTGGAGGGCCAGGAGGAGGGGGACAAGGGGGGGCGCAGTCAGAGGATGCGTCTTACAACAGGCAGAGCGGGAATTACTTTGACTACCCTCGGGGTCAGACTATAAGACTATGATATGGATGAAGTTACTGGGTTATCTCACAGCTAGGACAGCCACAGGCAGGGCAAGGAACTAGTTGCACTTGGTGGGTTTGTGGACCCTTGAAAAGACACAGAGTGTTGCGAGCAGTCAACTGGACCAACTGGTAATCTGGCATGTGTTTTATAAAAGGTCTGAGGCTGCTCGCAAACAACCTGCCAGGCCAGCTGGAAATTGGCATACACTTGAAAAGGCCTGGGGATAGAACCTGTCTTCTTGAACTTGGCACGGTCTCTAGACTGTCGTCTGGGATGTAATGCAGCCTTTGGGCTGATTTGTGGTTTGCTTGTTTTGTCTTTGTGTTATGAGGTCTGTGGACTGACGCTGATGACGGTGCTGGTAAAATGCTTTTGTGTGTGAGTAGCGACTGTGCTTTCCGGACAGTTGGTCTTGATTTTTGAGTAATTTCGATTTCCCCTTCCCTTTCTTCCTTTATTACAGTTGCTGGTGTTATATTTGTCCGATAGAGACGGTGCCTGTGTCTTATATTAAGATGCCTTGTTTAAGTAAGTTAGGATGTTTTGGATGTCAATGCTGTTCTACTGATGCTCGGTTGGAAGAGAGCCAGCCCGCACCTCTGGATGCTACCCCAAATTTTGACATATATGTCAAACATCGTATTGGCCCTATTATGTTTAGCAAATTGTGCAATAAATATACAAAGGAAAATGCTGAGCTGCAATGGCCACTTACTGACTCATTTGATTGACAAAAATTGAATGTCCTGCAGGACAAATTGTTCGCCGAAAGAAGCAGGCAGTCTATGTTTGGTTCTTTAAGAGTGTGGCAGAAGGAAGCAAAGCAGTGGAGTATGAGAGTAGAGAAGGAGACCTGAAGGAGACAGGTACACACTATTATGCTGAAAGCAGTAGCCTATGAAAGAGAAAAGACAGAGAAAGGCATTGACCGCACAGATAGGAAGTTTCGACTGCAGTCTGAAAAATGTTATGTGGCTAGGCATGAGAGTGATGAACTTGTCCAAGAGGTATTGTATTCTCGCCCCCCCACCACCCAATGCCGCACATCGAATATATCCTACGGATCCCATATCTTCGTCCTAGACCCACGGGGCTGCTCCCTCTGATGCTTCTGGTACTGCTGCTTCAGCCCCAGCCCCCTGTGCTTCTGTGGCCTCAGCCCCAGCCCCATTCGCCTCCCTCGTACTCCCACCACCCACAGGAGCGGACACTGCCACTGGAATCAAGCTATCCTGGCTGAAGAGGGGTGAAACCTCGAAACCGGTGCTAGGATGCTTGTTTCCAGTCCAGGGAGGACCTGGCTTTGCAGTTCGGGCTGGACTGTGCCCATGAGGCACAGGGTCAAGGCAGATTTGCATATGGCTGGGTTCAAACTGGAACGCCATGGTGAGCAAAAAACCAATGGATTTAGGCCCAGATCTCTGTACTGGGGTGAATGTATGACATTGTTCTGCATTCTGTCCATCAACTGTTGTTTTTGCATTGGTCACCACGAGTGGGAAGGGTATGCCCAGACGTGGGTCCCGTGCTCTCCATGCCACTGGAATCAAGCTATCCTGGCTGAAGAGGGGTGAAACCCCGAAACCGGTCCTAGGATGCTTGTTTCAAGTCCAGGGAGGACCTGGCTTGGCAGTTCGGGCAAGACTGTTCCCATGAGGCACAAGGTCAAGGCTGATTTGCATATGGCTGGGTTCAAACTGGAACGGCATGGTGAGCAAAAAAATGATGGATTTAGGCCCGGATCTCTGTACTGGAGTGAAGGTATGACATTGTTCTGCATTCTGTCCATCAACTATTGTTTTTGTATTTGTCACCCCGAGTGGGAAGGGTATGCCAAGATGTGGGCCCTGTGCTCTCCATGCTACCGGAATCAACCTATCCTGGCTGAAGAGGGGTGAAACCCCGAAACCGGTCCTAGGATGACTGTTTCCAGTCCAGGGAGGATCTGGCTTGCTAGGTCGGGCTGGACTGTTCCCATGAGGCACAGGGTCAAGGCTGATTTGCATATGGCTGCGTTCAAACTGAAACAGCATGGTGAGCAAAAAAACGATGGATTTAGGCCCAGATCTCTGTACTGGGGTGAATGTATGACATTGTTCTGCATTCTGTCCATCAACTGTTGTTTTTGCATTGGTCTCCCTGAGTGGGAAGGGTATGCCCAGATGTGGGTCCCGTGCTCTCCATGCCACCGGAATCAAGCTATCCTGGCTGAAGAGGGGTGAAACCCCGAAACTGGTCCTAGGATGATTGTTTCCAGTCCAGGGAGGACCTGGCTTGGCAGTTCGGGCTGGACTGTTCCCATGAGGCACAGGGTCAAGGCTGATTTGCATATGACTGGGTTCAAATTGGAACAGCATGGTGAGCAAAAAAACGATGGATTTTGGCCCAGATCTCTGTACTGGGGTGAATGTATGACATTGTTCTGCATTCTGTCCATCAACTGTTGTTTTTTCATTTGTCACCCCGAGTGGGAAGGGTATGCCCAGATGTGGGTCCCGTGCTCTCCATGCCACTGGAATCAAGCTATCCTGGCTGATGAGGGGTGAAACCCCAAAACTGGTCCTAGGATGCTTGTTTCCAGTCAAGGAAGGACCTGGCTTGGCAGTTCGGGCTGGACTGTTCCATTGAGGCAAAGGGTCAAGGCTGATTTGCATATGGCTGGGTTCAAACTGGAACGGCATGGTGTGCAAAAAAATGATGGATTTAGGCCCTGATCACTGTACTGGTTTGAATGTATGACATTGTTCTGCATTCTGTCCATCAACTGTTGTTTTTGCATTTGTCACCCCGAGTGGGAAGGGTATGCCCAAATGTGGGTCCCGTGCTCTCCATGCCACTGGAATCAAGCTATCCTGGCTGATGAGGGGTGAAACCCCAAAACCGGTCTTAGGATGATTGTTTCCAGTCCAGGGAGGACCTGGCTTGGCAGTTCGGGCTGGACTGTTCGCATGAGGCACAGGGTCAAGGCTGATTTGCATATGGCTGGGTTCAAACTGGAACGGCATGGTGAGCAAAAATATGATGGATTTAGGCCCAGATCTCTGTACTGGGGTGAATGTATGACATTGTTCTGCATTCTGTCCATCAACTGTTGTTTTTGCATCTGTCACCCCGAGTGGGAAGGGTATGCCCAGATGTGGGTCCTGTGCTCTCCATGTCACTGGAATCAAGCTATCCTGGCTGAAGAGGGGTGAAACCCTGAAACCGGTGCTAGGATGCTTGTTTCCAGTCCAGGGAGGCCCTGGTTGGCAGTTCGGGCTGGACTGTTCCCATGAGGCTCAGGGTCAAGGCTGATTTGCATACGGCTGGGTTCAAACTGGAACGGCATGGTGAGCAGAAAAACAATGGAGTTAGGCCCAAATCTCTGTACTGGGGTGAATGTATGACATTGTTCTGCATTCTGTCCATCAACTGTTGTTTTCGCACATTTGGTGAGGCACTGTACTATTTGTCTAAAACACAATCCTGGGAAGGGCACCCCTACACCTGCTGGTAATTTTGCACTACCTTCCTTCCCTTTCGAGGTTCTCCAGATGGACTTCATCGAAATGGAACGAGTTAATAACTTGAAATATGTATTGGTGGTAGTTTGTGCATTCAGTAAATGGATTGAGGCATACCCTACCAAAGAAAATACGGCCATGTCGACGGCGAAGGCACTCTTAAAGGAGTACTTCCCACGCTCTGGATTGCCAAGCGTGATCTGGAGTGACAATGGAAGTCACTTTAACGCAAAAGTCATTGATTTGATGTGTAAGGGATTACAAATTACACAGAAATTTCATGCAGCAAACCACCCCCAATCAGCAAGCCTTGTTGAGAAGTACAATGGTACTCTCAAGCTGAAGCTAGCGAAAATACATGAAAGTACAGGATTGCAATGGCCAGATGCGTTGCCTTTAGCATTGTTATCCACAACAGTGTCTGCACATTCTAGCACAGGATTATCACCCTATGAGGTGGTCTTTGGGTGCCATGCGTTTTTCTGAGATAGAATACCCTTTGTTGATTGATTACCTGTATGAATTAACTTAAGATCTCTGTTCTGTTCACAAACAGATCCCAGCCGTATGCAGCCAGTACTAGAGGGGCCCGGTCACTGCATACAGCCTGGAGATTTTTTTCTTATCCGTAACTTTCAACGAAGGAACAGTTTGGAGCCGAGGTGGAAGGGGCCCCACCTTGTCCTTCTGGCCACCCGCACAGCTGTAAGAGTGGACGGCAGGAAGCACTGGGTGCATGGCACCCTTGTGAAAAGGGTGCGTCTCTCACTCCTGTATGTCCGTTGGGTGAAAAACGGGATCGCCGACCAGGAAAGTGTGCTGGTTTGTTTCTTTTTCTGACGCCCTGCTAAGAGGGGCAGAGACAGACAAGGAGAGTGACGAAGCCTTATCCAAGGCAATTCCCCCTGACATAAGGGCCGCCTCGGATGCTCCAGCTCCTGGAGTACAGCAACCTGAGTCCCGATCCCCAACTGAATTTGAGTTCTTACCTCTGTTTGTTAATGAGGAGGAGCCTGGGCATACCAGGTACAATCTGTGGCCCCAACGGAAGGACAGTGCACCAGCAGGGCAATCCAGGAGATAGGGAAGGACTTGAAAGAAGAAGGATGTGTTTCTCATTAAGGGCCACAATTGTTTTTCTTCAAAGGCTGCAGTCACCCAGCTCCTCCGTGGGAGTGCTTATGATCGATAGGAGCCTACCAGTGAAGCTCTAGATGGATGCTGGGTGAAGAGTGCCCCCCTGGTGCTGCAATAGTTGTTGCAATAGTGGCTCGAGCTTATGACTTTCCCCCTTCTTGGGATATCTAAGGTCCTTGTGCAGTTCTATAATGTATCCCTTTGGTCGTCCTATCCCTGATGAGGAACTGCCTTTTGTGGCTCCGCGCCCCGCTCCACATGGTCCTGTTTGGTCCTCCTGGTCCCCCAAGACTAAATTAGTGTTTGTGATAATAATTTTGCTTTCTCTGATATTTGTATTTGGGGTGCTGTTTTTCCTGGAGGAGACATATCCTGTGCACGCTTGGATATGTACTACACCGGCACCTCCTGAGCATATTATTGGTACCTTAGCACCTCACAAAGGAGAACACCGGAAATTCTATAAGTATAATGTTTTTTTTCAGATACTGCATCAAACACATGCTGTTTATAACACAACGAAATGTTGGGTGTGTGAGTTGTTACCTTCTGTCACACATAAAAGTGAGAACTTGATGCCTATGCCTCTGTCCTATGTTCATAGTGAAGAACCGGGGTTTAACCCAGCGGCGTCAGGGGCACGCCTAAGATCTTCGAGTTCACCTGTCTTGGTATACAGAGACATGGAATACTTCTGGATGGCATCAGAGACCAAGTTTATTAGCTGCAGCTAGTAACAGTGATCCTAGAAATACATCACGGTGTAAATTCTCAGGAGACTGCTCATTTTACTAAGGCGAGACGTCTCCTTTTATACCCAATATTCACATTATAAATGTACACCCACTGCACAAAATTCTAGCCAATAAGGTACATTTTCAAACAAAGTGTCACATAACAAAAACTCAATTTACAATATCCCAACCCAAAAGTTAATTATTAGGAATTTCCCAAATTCAATCTCCACAAGCCGGACAAACCTATAATTGAAAGCATAACCCATGTAATGAAGAATCATAAAAAAAGAAACGGTAACAGATGCTGAACAAGATAAGGCATGTGCAAGGAAACTAAAAGTTAACGATGTCCTGAACATTGATTGGCAATCTCAGACAAAGATCGATCAGGGTAATAGGCTTTGCGGGGTCAGTTTCAGGTGCAGAGGTCAGTTTCTTACAGTTCATTTCAGAGTCAAAAAGAAACCTAGTTAATGTATACATGAACTAAGAAGGCCAGGCCACTTTATTCGCCAGGCTACCTTCACAGGCCTACGTGAGGGCAACACAAAATGGTGGCACAGAACAAAATGGAGTCAGACTCGAGAATTACAGAACCTCAATAGCTGTGAGGGTTGGCTCACCTTACTTAGTTTCGTCCGCTCATTCTCCCAGCCTGACTCTTTGGGACACAGGAGCGCCAGATCCCGTTCTCTGACAATGAATGTGTATCTCAGCATAGATCCCCACCTGGTGCTTCCCCTGGGGATGAGCGATTTGACCGAGTATGCTTGAGTTCTTGCCTCAGAATGGCAAATAGAGGTAGGTAGGAAAACAGAACAGGGGTGGACAGAGATAGGTTCTACCAGTTCAATATATATGAATATTACCAATCCTTCCAAGCCCGCAATGTCACTGAAGATAAGCCCATATTCCTGGCAGTGGTAGATGTACCGGCTCCTTTTGTGTTCAGGGGACAGGTAACATAGAGGTGGGGGACAGTAGATGCAACACCAGTTCCATATTGAGAGTGCCCAAAAGTCCGCCATTGATCCCACCACCCAATGTTTATTTTGTTTGTGGTGCTCATGGCTATGTGTGGCTCCCTGAGGGATGGTCTGGGCGATGCTACCTTTCTTACCTCCTTCCCCCAGTTTATATAGCTCCTTCCAACTACCAAGAAAACGTATTGTTTGCAGCGTAGGGATGTCCTGGCTCCCCGTGTTAGGAAAGTTGTCGATCCAGAGGATATTGACCAGACAGATACTTCCTTGCAGCAGTTTACTGACATAATGAAGGGCTTTATATCGTTCTGGGGTCCCATGTTCAATAGCCGCAACATTCAAAGTCTGGCCAGAGTAGTTGAGGGAGCCATTAATACTACTGCAGGTATACTGACCAATATTACAGTTGAGCTCCAGGCTAGGAGGCTTGTCTCGCTTCAAAACAGGATGGATTTAGATGTTATCTTTGCGGACGAGGTGGAGCCTGTCGCATCATCGGCAGCAGCTGCTGCGTCTATATCCCAGAGAGTGCTCCCACTGTCTACTCCGCAATACAGAAATTACACAGACTTGCCTCAGAAATTCATGAAGACAATGGCTCATGGTCCCTCACAGGATGGCTCTGGGGTCTATTGACGTCATGTAGTTGGAAGATACTACTCATCTTTTTAGGTATCGCAGGTGTCATCTTTACCTGTTGCCTCTGTTTTCACTGCCTCCCAGCCTGTTGCACTTATTGTGTGAGTGAACTTACCCCTTCTATTACACTGCCCAAGCAGAATCATAAAATATCTCCTAAAATTATGCAAGAAATTCAGTCCATCATGCTCACTGACAAGGGTATCTTTGAATATTAAATTAATGTATACTCTATTTTTGCTTTGCAATATAAATGATTTTGCAATTCCTCTTCTCCCACCTAGAACTGTAAAGACCCTGCCGGATAGCAATAAAGCTTTTAGCCACATATGCTAAAAGGAGGGTCTGTTAGGTTTAAAATTCCCTTCCCAACGCCATGCACTTGTCTATGCTATATTAGGTTAGCATTATGTGACTAAATAGATGCCATATGTGTTCACATTATATAACCCACTGAGTTGTCCCATGCAACATGCAAGCTTTTGTTAGCCTGTGTAACTTCATTTGGTATTTCGTAATCCATATTAGACTGCTCAGGCTGTGCTCGTACTAGACCTCAGTATTCATAATTGCTTGTCTCAGCAGAGCACTGTATTTTGTTATTGTTTTCTCTTCTGTTCAAGGTTGCTGCACCACTTACTAATGAACAATTATTTTCTTTTGCAGACCATTGTCAATGTGTAACTCTCCTCCCACGTTAGGAGACGCTGAGACTCAGCACAGTGGCATTGGATTGTTGATAAAATGTACCCATCTGGCAGGTGTTAGCTGGTCTCGGTGCCTCTTTTGTTCGTGTCTGGCCCAGGCCGGTAGTTTTCCACTAGAGGCATGGCCGAAGTCTCCAAATGGTTTATCATGTATTAGCAAATGTTGGGGAGTCGGTCCCTCGACAGACATCTTAGAGTGAAGGTCTGATCGGACTCCTCTGCAGAGTATTGGAAATAAACATACAAGTTACATTCTCTACTGTCTGACCGACTCTTCATTTGGGAAGGCATATTATGTGGTTGTATATAATCCGCGTGGCCCTAGAGGGCCCGTCCTTCACTGCTGGTGGGGCAATGAGGTCCCCTTGCATCCTGAGGGCCTCAGGACTAAAGTGGCAGCAGTGAGCCAGGAGGTGCAGTTGTAGTGTGGTGGAGAAAGGGGGAGTTGCCTCTGATCCCGTCTCAGAATCAAGCTGTGTGGGGTAGGTAACAGGAGGGCTAGTTGGCCTCCAGTGACACTCAAGAGGCAAGGGGACTTCACCCCCGAATTAGTAGTGCACGAGGAGTCGCGTTTGCGCAATCCATACAGCGCATGTTCATGGTTCACAGTCGGTGCATTTGGTGGACCAGCAATCTGTTGCTCATCTGAGGTACTCAATGGCACTTGTGGCTCTTCTCCAAGGGGCTCGAAAGATAGAAATTAGTCAAACCACTCATCACGAGCTGCATCAAAAAGGGCCACCGGTGATATTGTTCTGTTAAGGTAGCATCCTGCAGAAAGGACAGATGCATTGCATTTACATGCTAAAGGTAAGGCACAGAAAGTTGGTCCAGATGTAGGTCCAAGATGATCTACGTTGGACAGCTTATGCACCAGAACACAGGTTTTACTTTTGTGGCATTCATTTTTTTTAATGTGAACATCCAGTGCTTGCTGACTTCAGCTAGCCAAGCATGTCCCATGTAGCGTGCTAGAGTCTCTCTGAAGCTTTGTTCAACTGGATATGTGTACTTCATGTTGTTGATTTCTCTGTAGGCACAGAAGAAAGATGATGATACCGCAGTCAATAAGCAATATGGTGATTGGAAATCTTCAAAAAAGGCTGGAGAACAGAGAATGAAAAAATGTCAGAATAATTCCAAATAATGCTTTGAATCCAGTCACCAAACCGGATCCATTGCTCTTAAAAAGATGCACAACACCAGTTGTTACAGTCATATTAAATATTATTTGCACAATATCTGTAAAGTGTGTTGGGTATTCTGAAGCAGTTCTGGCTGTTTGCAGATTATAATCTTCAACCCCTGAAGGCAAAGGGACTTCTTTTTGTAAGAGAACAGACAATAGTTTGTTCAAATCAGCAAAATGCATAGATTGTATGGTTAAAATGGGCCAAGAGGTATTGCTAATGATTTTTTGAGGCAAAGGAAGCAAGGTCCTTCCAGAACAACGTTTTGCTTCAGAAACCGTGATCAGGTATGGCTGGCAGGGTTCCAACCTACAGCAAGTAGGAGTAGAGGATGTAGCCTAACTGCTAGGGCTGTTGATTTCTAATCTGGGGAACTGGGTTCGAGTCTCGGCAATGATGCCCAACATCCTGTGATTTTGGGCAAATCACCTAATCCCCCCTTGCCTACAAAAAATGAATGTGTCCTTGTGTAACGCAACTGGTGCTCATGTAAAGTTCTCTCATACCTTCAGGTCAAGTTTGCTCTATAAAAAATAAGGAAAAAAAAGTAAATGAGAACAATTATTCAGTAGTTCATAATGAGTGGGAATGGATGCAATGGGGGAAACAGAAAAAACACAATTTACCCTGACATCAAAGCGTTACACATTCCATGCAATGACATGGTGTCACATGGAAGGGAGTGTTCAAGGGGATTATTTACTCTACTAATGTACACAGGGACATCTTCTATTTATTTAAAAGACCTAGGTAAAAGGAAATTTTCATGAACAATTGTGAATTGCGCATTGTTTCATGCCAGCCAATAGATTTATACTTTTGACAGTCATGAAAATGAAATGGTGTAATGGGCAAATAAATAAATCCTTGTATTAACCAGGTAATAGTGTCACTGACTGTAAAATGCATCTTAAACTTGCTCTATACTTAATAGTGTGTATGTAAATTCTTTCTTAGTCATTGTTTTTTGTGTGATCATCAAACTATATGGTTCAAATATGGCTGTTTCATTGAGAAGTTGACAGGGCTCAAAACCTGTTCTAAGTGTTTGTAGTGCTTAATTAGTTGTATAAATGCTTTTAACTGAGCCTGCCCGTGTTGTCATAAATTCAGATATCCTTTCAGGAGGTCTAAGGCGTAGGACAAAATATGATGAATATTAATGAATACGCTCATTTTGAAAGTGTGTGTGTTCCATTGTTGATAACTTTAAAAACAGTGTGCATGTTTTCAGGTTTAGGGATGTTGGAAAGGAAATGCTGAATACATGTATTAGAATTATGAGGCCATAAGGCTAAACCTTCAACAGGAAATTGGGTTGAATTATAGGCTCCAGTCTGTCTCATATTATTTATGTCTGATTCAGACATATTCATTTGGAAATTGCCAATTAGTGAACATATTCAAAGTGACTTTTGAAATAAAAGGTTTCTTTAAGACTTTCTTTAATTGCTCCAAATCCCAGACAAGTATTCTGTTGGATAGTTTGTTTAAAGTGATAATTTATTTCGGTATTATAGCGGCTTGCATCTGTCAGAATTTGGTCCCCCAACTGCTTTTCTCATCAAACTTTGCTTTCCAATACTCATATCCTTAAATAGCCAGGTTTTGACTAAACTCAGTAGAGCAAATCAGCTTGCTGGTAGTGATAAGATTTTTAGGAAGCTGCTGTGGCTTCTGTGTGAAATAGAAGGCTGGAGAATGTGATCTGTCAGCACTCTGAAAGTAGGGGATTTTTTCAAGAAATTAGAATGACTCTCAGAAGGCAGAGCCTCACAATGTTCCCATTGTGTGAAATTGTGAATTTCTCTAGGATAAATAGTTCTGTGTATGAAATTATGTGCATAGTGGTGATAATAACAAATGTATTTTTAATTTGCTGAATTCAAATAAGAATCTTCATTTTTTAAAGTAGCAATAACTCCAAATTGGACATCACCCTTTTAATAGCCTCAATGTCCCAATCATCTGAAATAGAACCAGGACTAACATCATTCATTGAAACTTTTATCACATAAGGCGATTGCAATGTCTCAGTGGGTGCCATATTCTGAATGACTGCAAAAGGGGTTTAAAATCTCCTGTGAAATGTCCAGAGCTTTTTTCAATGTCATTGGTCGCTCAAGGCTTAAAAGGATACCCGTTCAAATGATGTAGCACCAGGCGGAATTTCATAGTAAACCGTGAAATTATGTTGGACTGTAGCTATTGTCATATCGGCAGCATCAGCTGTGTTTGTTGCACTCAATGTTCTGCATAGAGTGTTAAGCTCAGATATCCCCAGCTGGGAATTCAAGCTAGAAATGTTAATGCTTTGTTCAGGGGATAGAGTATTCAGACTAGGAAGAGGCTTGGAGGCACTACTCTGAATGCTTTTTGGTGTCTGCAGCAGTCGGCTGTAGAAGACTGGCCACATAGTGTTTTTTAACGTGGTTGCTAGACACCTTTTGGTTTCTCATTGAACCAGGCAGGGAAGGCAGAATAACAGTTCTGTTACCTTTTACGTAAAGAATAATGATAGATGGTCTGCAGGATGGTTCAAAAGCTTGTTTGTCATGGATCTTCTCCCCAACTGGGTCCCCAGCTTTAGGGTCCCACATGTAGGCAGCAGTGATCCCCTTCTCCGTACAGGTGGTGGTGTCAGAATTATTTGTGTTATACATCTTGTCTCTGACTTCTTTGATACTCTGTAAAACATTCAAACATTTCTCAAATTCATCGTCATTAACCACCTTCCCAGATTTATTTAAGCCAGGCACATACATAGGAACTTCAAAGAAAACCTAATATTGAGTGCGTTTTCCAAATATTCACCTAGGCAGGTTACTTAATGCTCTCTGAGATCCATGCAGCTTATGGTACCAACTAAGACCTGAACTTAGCGCCCTAGCAGTCAAAGCCTGTTTGATCATGCCATTGTCCCTCTATACAATGCTGTTCAATTCAGCTTTAAACGAGTTGCTAAATTGCAGAGAAACTCCTAGAGCAGACGTTGAATACCTATAAGCCTTACTGGCAAATGCAGGGCTGTTATCTGAATGAAATGAATGAACTGCTCCCATTGACACTAGGTACTACAAATCTTTTACTACTGCTGAAGCACTTGAATTTCGATGTGGCTAAACCCATAGGGATTGAGAACATGGATCAATTTCTACCAATATATATTTATATTGGTTACCTGAATGGAGGGGACGCATGTGGTCCTAATAATTTCACCCAGAAGGGGATATTTGAGATCTTTTGACATTGGAGGATTTAATCTGCTGACAAATGTCACACTGCCTTACATAGTGATAGTCTGTTGATATAAAGTAGGACACCAGTAGAGTTGCTGTAGCATTGCTACGGTTGCAATAATTTCTGCATGAGCAGAAGTGAACCCCTCATGGGCTTCTTTGATAAAATCTAATGTAGACAGATTATCAAGTATTATTCTATTTCCCAATCCTGGTGTCACAACTACAGGAATGTTATCTGAATTAAGCTGGTAGGAATATTTAGGAGGAACACCTGCAGGAGATTTCCCAGTTTGCTTGGTTGCACTTAAGGCTGTAAATATTTGTGGTGATTTCCGTTTGAGATCTGGTCAGGACTGCTACTTTAACAGTCTGAATTAATACTTTTGCCTTTAGGTCAGCTGCACAGTTCTCTTTAGCATGAATACCATCACACTGATGGCCCAAAGTATGCCTCACATGGACCAATTGAACCTTGTCTTGTAAGACAGCTACCTTTCCCCAAAGCTGTTTATTCTTTATAGACATTCGCTTTGAATTATTGAATCCATTAAACCACCAATGCTGCAAATCAACATTGTAACCTTGCACTCCGAAGGCTGAATCGGACACAATAAATGTGGGAACTGATGATGCAACTAGCAGGGCATGTAATTCTGCATGTTGTGCCGTACTATCAGCTAAGATTTTAATGTGGGCGCACTGTGGCATGAATTCATTCCCTTTCACTGCAACTTGTTCCGCCACACAAGTATTTGTATTTAGTTCTTACCACAGGCTTGGCAGAGCACTCTGTATAGAAGATGCTCTGGTAAGTCTTAATGGGTAATGTAGCTGGATCATACTGAAACTTCACATCCACAGTGTACCCATCTCAGGTGTAGTGAGTGTACATTAGGAATGGTTGTCTTTGTGGCCATCTATAGTGCTGGTACAGGAGAAACAAAAAATTCTTTCAATAGAAGCAAAATGCGCTTTTGCTAGTGAATACAATTGGGACTTGTATGTTATGGGAATGTTCTGACCCTCACTGTAGGCCGGATAGGTATAACCATAGTGATTCAGTATGACTCTGATAACAAGGTTGGTTTTAATGTCAGTGTGCACATTCAGCCACAGTTTGGATGAAAATGTGGGAGAAATCATGTCATTCAAGGGCTTCACTCTCTCAGCATAGTGAGGCAAGTAAGTAAGTCCAAAGTTAAAAAATCCCAGCAGGGACTGCAACTGTTTAAATGTGTTGGGAGGCTGTAATGTTTCACACTTCTGAAGGAAGTCTGGGGCTAGACCCTTGCAGGAAAAATTCATTCCTAAGAATGTCATGATCAGGTAGGTAATCTTTCTTCTTTTTAAAATTAATGTTGTGACCTTGTGATGTTAATATGGTCACTACTCTGTCTAAACTGGTTAGATGTAGATTCAAATCATCATCAGTAAGATAGCTATTATCAATGTATGACAATACCTCAGAAACTGGTTATAAGATCACCATAATTCATGCTGAAAATAATCTAGGGCTATTCTTATAGCCCAAAAGCAAGCACCAGAATGAAAATCGCATTCCGTAGAAGCAGAAATTGGTTAAATGTTCACTTTCCGGTGCCATGTTTTGACTAAAGAAGGCATTGGAAATGCCAAGGGTTGTTTTGTATTTTTTTTGCACCAGGTTGGTTATTAAACCTGTGCTATGTATGTTTTGTGTTGCAAGTGTTCATATATGCGCATTCAAATTTCGATAGTCTAAGACTATACTAGGGATGGGAAAAAGGGGCGTGTTCATTGGTGAGAGACAAGGGACTATTATCCCCTGGTTAGCAATTGGTCTAATATTGCTTTAATAACAGATTGTGCTTCTGGTTTAAAAGGGTATTTAGCTTGTGGTTGTGGTTGCTGCAGAAGGGAATAACATGTAGACTAGAGTACTATTGTTACGTCTGCTTCGCTGTCTAGAAGCTCTCTTGCCCAAGTTCTGTTTCACAGGAGGACTTGCAGCTAGATCAGCATGTTTCTCATAAAGCCCTACTATTTTCTTTTTCTTTACTGGGGTCTTAGAGTCCAATCCTTCTCCTCCCTCTTTACGCTTAACTCTGTCTCGAGTCCAGCTTTACTTTTCCTAATGCATTCTTCGGTACTCGGATCAGCTCCCCCTCTTTGTTCTTTTATCTTGTGAAAAGCGGCTATCCAAATACTGATACCATTCAGACTGTTCGATTTTCTTGTGGTGTTTTAAGTAATAACCACCCCTGACAGATTCCCGAAAAGCAGGTGATCCAGTCTTTCTTTATCTTTCTGTTTTTCTTTTCTTCTGTTGCAGATTTCTCTTTAACAGAACCCTCAGTGTGATTTTTAGGTTTTAAATATGCCTTAATGCCAATGGGTTATGAACCAAGGGTATCTCTACCTACATAGGTAAAAACGTCCGCAATAATTTTTTGTATTTCCTGTTCATCGTTAGGAACTGCTTTCAGTCCCTGATGTATAGACAGAAATCAAAGCCTCTCCCTTGAAATTTCTTAGGATGATAGAGGATACTGTAGAGATGTTTCCCAATAATTCCATCCCTAAGCCCAAAACTAGTACTCATTTGGTACTTGCCAAAGTACATCAGGTAGGACTGCTAATGAAGACATGCCATGCATACTGATATAAATGCATGCAACGATGCATCACCAGGTGTTGCATTGCTCTACGGGAGGCACCATTCCTCTTGGGGAGACGGAGTCAGTATTCTGTGTTTATCTTGGGGGATCGTATACGAAACACTGCTTTGAACTGATTGGTCTTACAAGTAATCCAGAAAGCCTTTTCATGAAGCTTTGTGGGTGCTTTACCCATGATGGTGTTAATAGATTGTGAACTAAAAGTTTGTAATTGTGCAGGAGCGACAGGTCCTTCTGTGACAACAGGTCTGTTGCTCAAGGTACGTGTACCAGCGGATCCACCACTGCGTACTCGTGATTCTGCCCTGAGGCAGCATCAATAGGTTTGAACTCCACCCATGAGTAAAATGTTTCAAAGGCATATGCTGGATGTACAGCTATTACAAAAGTAACTGCAGCCCCATCGGGGACAGCTAAAGCTTTGAGATACTGAGTGACTGCTTCCCTGAAATGTCTTCATACTACAATAGGTGCTGTCATAATAAAAAGATTAAATTGAAACTGGAAGCAAAGAATAAAAAAACCCATAGAAACAGAATAACATTTTATGAGTCAAGCTTGACAAACCTACGGCAGTAGGTGCTCCCTTATCCCAAGTAGGAGGTAACAATGATTACGTATCTTTAATGACATGATAATGGTTCATGTGTGTATGAATAGTGAAAAACCTCTCAAGGCGTAACGGTAAGATATGATCCTCAAGCTGGACACCAACAGTTATGACTCTGGTGTAACTCTACAACGTGTGCTTTCCCACTCACAGGTGACACAGGTGAACTTGGTTCAAAGTACCAGCGATTTATTTGAAATACAGGTTATTGCAGCCCCACCGAACACTAGTGTGTAATTGACATAGAAGTATTGTTATTGGGTTACTAACAATCCCATCAAGGAATTAAGGCACCATATTAACAAATCTTATTTCATTATTCACAATACCACACACTCACGCAAGGTACTAAGAAGAATGAACACTTTTAAGTAAATGTATTTATTATAACAGGAATAACCTGTTTCTCAGTTTGTCTAAAACAAGTACACAGAATGAAGAGCATCTGTTACCAGGCATGCTAAAACAACGTGTGGCTTAACAACGCAGTCAATACCATGACTGTGTTGTCACCACGAGTTCCATTACAATGCAAGTCAATACAACAACTTACTTTAGGGAAGCACTGGACTTTGGAATAGTTTAAATTACTATTCCAACTCAAGTCGGTGTATCAGAAGGGAAGGTGTTGGACTTAAAATCCAACACCAGTCCAATACCTCATTCCATAAAGCAAGTTGTTGTAATGACTTGCGTTGTAATGGAACTCGTAGTAACGTCGTAGTAGGTGTACTTATTGCATTGTAAAGGCACTACATTGTAATGCCTGCATTGTAATAGATGCTTCCCACACAGAATATTATTTTTCAAAAAAGCAAGAAGGAACAGTATTAATAACAAGAATAAAATGAACATTTCTAACCTTGTTAAAGTCTCATATGGAACCCCTAATTTCTACTTCGATGCACTATACTAAGAGAACATAGAAGACAGAGCAACTTGCAGTCTGGTGTTTCTTAGGGAGAAGAGACACATGACATACTTTGTTGACAGCTTTCATTATCAGGGGAGCCGTGAAGACAGTGTCTTTGCGAAGGGCAAACACACACTGCGGTCGGTAGCAGTTAGTCAGTCTTCCTCTGGGACTTGGCTTTACCAGTTTCAGGCTTCAGGCGAGATGTAGCACCTGCAAAGTTTGCTGGCAGTAGGCGAGACTGTCTCTGGCAGAATGTCGGGTAAAACTCAGGGGGAAGGACCTCTACTGACAAGTGGTAGTCCTTATATACTAAATCTGAGCAGAAATTAGAATTTCTGATATAAGTTTAGGAATGTCTGAGATAGATTATGTGCATCCAGGAGCAGCAAGAGAGAAGGAGATGTGCTTTCTGTGGACCCCCTGCCGGTAAGGATTTAGGGAACTTGGCAAAGCTGCTGGCCATAGCCTCTTTCCATTCTTCAATTTAATAATGGTTTTTTAAGGAAATATAATATTTTAGTGCAGTCCCAATCCTGTATGTTAGAAGCATTGAGACAATATTCAGCTGAAGCTCACTGTGCATATGGCATAGGCAGAAAGGTATCTCCACAAAGACATGTAGTTGGTGTAAGAATTGCACAATATGTGAGCCATATCGAACAAGGAATTCTTGGCAAGCAACAACTGTTTGCAAAAGTGATCTATGGAATGCAGGTTACGTAGCTGTGATACCTGAAGATGGCTAGTCAATAACTGCTGAAAAGATCTGCGGTCATTTGTTTGTTTCACTCATTAGGAAGGGCTTGTCTCTTTGTCTATTGAGGGAGAAGAAAGTAGCAGCGAGGCAGGGCGGGTTCAGGAAGATGGTGCTGCACAATAGTAAAACAGAATATTTAGGGTTGGCTTGCCATAGTTTATCTGAACCCAATATCTCCAAATTTAAATCTTCGTTGTAAGAGGCAGACTTAGGAAAGGGAGAATCACTGAGAATTTGTTGCCACTGCAATTTATTAACAGCATTGGAAACAATAGTTATCTTCTTAGCAAAGCATTTTGTAAAAACAGCATGTAGATCCTCACAAGCAGTGTAAGCAAATTCAGTGGCGTACTCTAGCAAGGAAGAAAGGCAGAGTCCTCATCGGTAATAGGGCTAATATTACCCTCTAACAAGTTCCTTTTTATAAACTTCTCAAACAACACCTATTAATTTTGCTTGGAAAGGGGGTCAGAGCTTTGCTGGGGGGCATTGGGCGGGGGGTTCGAAAAATGCCAGAGGAGGACATCCTCTAACGAGGGTCAGGCTTATCCTAGTCTTCCAGTGCATGAGCACTGGAGACCAGGAGAAAAGAATAAACACCTTCCTAATCAATAACTTTCTGGTGCCAATTCTAGTTTTTTTTCAGCAAATGTGTCATGTCTAAGACTTGTGTAGAGTTAAAAGATACTTCTGCGCTTCACCTTCAATATTACTGGTCATGCACAAGTCTCTAGGTGCAAGGTCCCATGCATTTAATGTTTCCCAATCTGTTGGTTGAATCTTCTTACCCTTCAATAACCACATATGTGTAAGGTAACCAAGCCACAATAATTCCGAGGTGCCACTGTATGGAAGCTGAATATCTAATCTTTTTGATGTGATGGTATGCCATTTTGAAACCCACAAACAAGTATTCAGCTGTTTTTTTATGGCCATTTGGATTGTTGGAAATCCATTCAGCGCAGCTGGTTCGCTCTTGTTGAAGTGCTTGCTGTTTTGAGAGCCCATGCTATTTAACCATCAACTAAATCACCCTTCACTCATGCAACCATTTACAGACACAGTAAGGTATTAGACAGTCCTTGACACTATTTTTCTGTGGCTCATACTCAACAGTCAAGACAATTAACAAGAAGGTAGGTATACGAAGTAAACATAATAGAAATACAGACACAAAGAAACACCGAATAGTGTTAGAACCAAAGGCAACACAAATACAGAAGAGAACAATAAGGCATGTCCTAGCAATGGCACGTAGCACTAGTTCACCAAGGGATACACATTTATTCCTCACCGGTAGGAAATGCTGCTGCGGAAAAAGAAGGCACCAAAGGTGTCTGGTCTTCAAAAAGACCCCCAGCCTTGCCACCAAAAAGATGTAAGGTGCTAAAGGTGTGTGGCCTCTGAAGGGGACCCACATCCTTGCTGCCACTGGGAGATGAGGCAAGACAACAGAGGAAAATGTGAAATAAGGGTTTAAAGTTAGGTACACATCCAGCTCTTGCTTTCAAATGTATGACAAAAAATCACCCTTGGTGTAGCTGTCACACATGCCCTTATTAATGA
The DNA here is from genome assembly GCF_964204655.1 of Triturus cristatus. Taxonomy (NCBI): domain Eukaryota; kingdom Metazoa; phylum Chordata; class Amphibia; order Caudata; family Salamandridae; genus Triturus; species Triturus cristatus. The sequence goes on along the minus strand of NC_140582.1, from coordinate 372,254,423 downwards.
GCTCACTCTAGCAAATCAGACACAGGCGCATAGAATAGTGGGCCTCTTTTCATCCCACTCTTGCACATAAATATAGTCTAACAACGGTGCCTAACTTGGTACTTTTTCTGACCGGAGCACCACCTCCACAATGTAATCAATGCACAAAATCAATGCATACATTATAACAGTCAGTCTATATTTACCTGTGCTTTGTTTGTATGTACAACCTCATTCCTGTGTTGGTTAATCTGACCACTTAAGCTCCTGGTATACTGCAACCTTATTTACTTTTGGCAAAGATGTGGTGTGTGCATTTGCAGCATATACCTCCAATTGAGCTCTGCCTTGTACCATATCTTGGAGGCAGTGTTCTGACTTGGGTGCTTTGCTATAATTCCATTACATTGCACCCATAGCTTGGCCATTAAGGATGCAATAGACATAAATTATTGTGTTTTCTTTGGCAAATCAGCAGTGGTGCCCAGTAGTAGTACTACAGGTGACAGAGTCAAAGGAACTTCAACCATGGTGCTTAAATGCTCAAACACCTTAGTACAAGAGCTACAAATCTTTAAACATACCCATCCATGCCATAGGATGATATGCCACATTACCATTGCACTCTTTTTACATTCAATCCTTAAAGTTGGAGTCAACTTTTCTATATTATCCAGGGTATAAAAAACATGATGGAAGCATTTAAACTGGATCAACTTGTGCTTATAATTAATCTGTGCTTCTTCGGCTTGAGCACAACAATACGTCCAGCATCTATCTATGAACTGATAACCCAATTCCATTTTCCACTCTTGTTTGTCTTTCAGAGGCAGTCACAGTGATCTGGCCATAACCTCCGAATACAAAAAGATCGACTTACCAACATCATTTCTTTGGATTAATTTGGTAAGTAAAATGAACGTTTTGGGTGGGTAGGTATGCCTATGAATGCAGTTTCTTGACTTACCGCAGCTGATTTTATGTTACAAAATTCATATAAATTATTTTAAAATATGTATTTTAAATGTAGAATTAAAGAACGATAGTTACAGCACTATTGACTGAAATTAAATTATTTAATTTTTTTAATTAGATAACATTTCCTCAGCAACGTTAAGTTTGAAAATAGATCACCACCTAAAGAAAAAACGTGCTTTTTATGCATAAAAAAATATTAAAAGTGATGTATAGAATTAAATAATTTATTTATATGTAATAGAATGTATTGATACATACATTTTAAGCGCAAAAAAGTTATTGAAATGTGTTATAATTAAGTTAGAAAATGTATTTGTATATGTTTTAACATTAAGTTATATTTATTTGCATTTGTAACTATTTGAAATAATGTTATTTAATTTAATATAATTTCCTATGTAGCTTACATTCCTCCATTGTTTTCTAAGGGAGGGTGTTGAATTGCTGGAGGTTGACCTTGAGTGGTGCTAGACTTACTCCTGCTTTTTTTTAGTAGTGAGTTACACTTGCAAGTTAGGCTCCATCCTCCTTGTGCAGTGGGTGGAGACATGTAAATCTACACTTTTGAGTAACTTTACACTTGTATTTTGTGAATAACCAAAAGTAGTATACTTACTTAGAAGAGTAAAAGTAAATTTACACTGGTAAAGTAGTCACAAGTTAACTTAACCATTGTGAATAGCACAGTGTGTGTTTAAAAAAACTGAAACTTTGCATCATAGAAATCTAAGCAATTCAAAGAAGTAGTAAGGTCATAAAATGAGCCAAGCATGATCAATGGTAATCTCTTCTGTATATTAGCAAAAGCTTTTAGTGTTAAGGTACTTTTTAAAAAAAATGAAAATATCTGGGCGCGATCACCATAAAGAGCGTCCCTAAAATCCACTCTGAATTAAGTTCTGTTGAACACAATTGAAGCACAAACAGAAGATGGATATGTTGAATTTTCTGTGTGGAACCTCCAATTGTAAGCTCTCTTAATATCGAGCACACTTTAAAGATAAGGTTACATGACAACAAAAGGCTAGATCATTCAAGAGCAGACATACTTCCAAGGTGTTCAACAATCACAGCCAAACTTAGATATTTGATTTATAACTCACTATTACACATTGCCCAAATTTGCATAATTCGAAGGTGATTCTTGTAAAAAGCAATGTTCTATACTTGAAATTTGCATACCCATGTCATCAAACTGAATTGAAAAGGCTTGATAAATGGGTGCTGGGGGACTGATTGCCAGTGCAGGCATATTTCGAGGAATTTTTATGTTTTACTCAGCTAATCGGTTTTCTCAGATGGATTTCTAGAGCAGTTATCCTTCTACTGAAATGCATCTACAATTCTCATCTTTTTTTAACACAGTAAATTATATAATATTGATTAGATATGACAACAGCCTCTTAATTGCACGGATAGCTTTGGCATGTCCAGAATTTTCCGCTCATAGCTTCAATTACAGCTGTGAAGCCAAATCATCCTCAGTAGCAATATTCCGTTGCCATGTAACAAATTAGCATGAATACCTTTCATTAAATATTTCTCCAGCTCTTGTTCTTGCTGTAGCGTTTGGGTATTTTTCATTATGAACCTCAGCTTTCTTAAACTACGTACGAGCAGCATCCTGCTGATCCGTTAGGACTGTAATTTTCTTTGTGGCATACATTACTAGATATTGCATTTTGTTTTCTTTCATGTCATGTATCACACGCTAAATTAATCAACATAACGTTTTCTCCCAACGCTTTGCACAATTCATACCTTTGTAAGGTGAGATCCCAGACATGGTTGGCAATAATAATAATCCTATTAAGTTATGTCAAAATGATGATTTGTTTGCTCAAAAAGTCCTCTTGAAAACTTTCGATACTACACAAAGTTTGCAGAGACTTTTTTCAGCTGACTTTTTATTTTACATAGAATCAAAACGGCATTTTCATGGTATAAAAACCAATTTCGGGACGCCATAGACATGCATATAGTATTTATGATGATGTATGTTTATTTTTTTTAACTTTTCATCCGAAATGGAGCTGTAAATCACCTGCTTCAATTGAAAAAAAGCCATACAAAAGGCACGATTACGAAGAAAACATCTACATATCTCCATCACCAAAAATGATGCTAAGGTGTCAGTAGTGTGAATTGCACCACAGTTGTCTGTTTGCTGTGTTCCTGTATGAGTCTTGGACCATCCCCTCCTTGTCAGCTCCACGGTCGTTGTTGTTGTTGTTCTTATTATTATTATTATTGTTATTATTGTTGTTGTTGTTGTTGTTATTATTACTCCTAGTGCTTTTTTTCTTTCTCTTTTTTTCAAATTCTACCCTGATTGCAGTTTCTTTCTTTTCATTAATGGCTGGCGCGACAACGGGCTTTTTACAAAATTTGGGGGCATATTAACAACAACCGGCGATAATTATCTCTAAGCGCACTTAGCACTAGGATAATTATCGCCGGCTAGCGTGAATTTTTATCGCTGAGATAGCGTGCTATTTGCAACGCTTATCTCAATAGCGATAAAAATCCTCACGCTAACAGGCTAACGTGAGATTATCGCTGGAAACCCAGCGATAATCTCACGTTACCTTGTTGATAGGGACAGGCAAACTTAGCCATGATATCCTCCTTCCATAGGATATCATGGCTAAGTCAGAAAAATACCAGATGTAAAAAAGCAGCGTTAAGCGCGGTTAGCGCTGCTTTTTTTGTCTCTAACAGGGTTAGCGACATTCTTGATAATAGGAGAAATGTCACTTAGCGACATTTCTCCTATTATTTTACTCTGGAACGCCCCCTTTGCATCTCATTAGAGATGCAAGGGGAAGCGTAGAGTAAAAGGGTGCTAACATGCAAATTTGCATGTTAGCACCCTGTTGTTGATAGGGCGCTAGTTTTATCTCTCCTTTTTTGGCTTTTAAAGCCAAAAAAGCAGAGCTAAAGCCCTTGTTGATATGTCCCTTGGTGTTTTCAATGATTTATTTTGGTAGCATACACTTTCGACTTAACACTAGTTGCAGAGGGAATGCCAGCCAGAGACTACCCCTTGGCAGTCAAACCCCTTGGGTCACTTGCTGCAAGATGTGCACCGCATGACTAGCGGCTGGTGCACCCAAGCTCAAGTATGTCATCATGGCTTGTATCGTGTGACAGGTGACCTGGATGCATGTGGTGTCAAGATGGAGGAGAGCCTTCTTTCAGCAGGTGACAGTAAGTCATGTTAATATTTAATTTGGTTTGCATGTTTTACAATATCGAGGACAGAAATATTGAACTGCATAAATATCGAATCCACATGAACAACTAGCACTATATCATCAAGGTAAGAATGTCCAAGGAAATGCAAATTTACTATTCTAACTTTATATTTGCTTACTTTGACGATATAGTGCATGTCGATATTTTTGAGTCTGTGTGCAGGTCAATATTAGGAACTTGATACTGCGGTAGAACATCGAGCGCATATTTTTAAACACGTTTTCTTGATGTAGCATGTTTTTGCCATTAGTATGGCCTCATAATTGTAATGTGAGCTGCCAGGAGCAGGGTTTTGGTTGTGTTGACCTGGAGAGAGATCGGAATGCTGTCTAGGCAGTTTTGACTCATCATAAAGTAGCACAAAGAGTTAATATGCCTGCTGCAAAGAACGTGACCATGCAGATCACACAACTGAATTTTATGTGGATAGGTCCGTGGGTTACTACTTTGGTCATAGAGATCCTTTTGTTACTTACAGATCATAAGTTACAATCTTAAAATGGCACAGTGACCTATGAACTGTCATCAAAGTTCTGTATGGTATAGGTGAGAATGGTATATTGTCTTTCATTATCCTAATGTTGCTAAAAGATTTTCATTTTTGTGGAAATACATTCTTATTGTTAAAGCTAACCCCAACTACTATGGTACATTTTAATTCCTGAGTTTGTGCTTCTCCAGACTGAACACTGCCAAAACTGAGTGCTAGTATGGATGACATGTGGTTCATACATCATCCCCCATCTTGAAATCCTCATTCTGTTATGTAACATTTCCTGTAGACTGATGTACACACTGATGATTCATTGTCTCTAGATAATTTGGTGCTCTGACACCCTACACTGGTATGAGTAGCGCTATACAACAAAGTAAATGCATGTGAGTTAGGGGCTATGGAGAGATGAGAGACACTTTTGGAGTGTGATAGTAAAGGAATCTGCGAAAGGGGTAATTGATGGGGGGGCAAAAACGATTGTCCCACCTTGCACCACCAGCCCTTATGCCAATCCTGACAGTGATAAATAATTTCAAAAGAGAACACTTTGACATTTACTCGAGTGAAAAAAGAGGGAGGCTGAGGATCCTTTATATTAAAAACATTTGTAAGTAAGCTGTCCAGTCCTTTAGAAAATAGTGCAATTTCTACAGATTTCATGGAAAAAATTATGATCTTTGATCTAGTTCTATCTTGTTTTATACAATTAGTTGAATCTACAAGACTCACTAAGAAAGAAATGAGTACATCTGCAGCCAGAGATTTACTACCTTAAATTGGATGTACATTTACTCCTTTCCGAAATTTGCACAATTTATCTGCATTACAGCCGTAGATCTTCATAAATTGCAGCTTTCCATGTGTAATCTGTGAGGTCGGACTGAAAATCACCTTTCTATTGCTGGTCTCCATGTTTGTTAGCCCCCACAATAGCTCCATATGGCAATCCTGGTTTAGAAAGATCCAGTCTGAGTAAGATAACCCTAAGGGAAGATGAGGTTTTTGTTTGATCTCTGAAGGTCTCTGTAATGAAGAGGTCAGGAGTCACTTAGATAGAAGAGAGGAGACCCAATATTGGGCTAGTTCTCTGAAGGCAAGCAAAGAGTGCAACAGAGCTTGTCGCACTTCCTTCTGAACATGATGAAGGTTGTCCTTTGGAAGCTACAGTATACATAAATATGTGTCCATTGTGAAGCCCAGGCAGTCTATGGATTGTATCAGCACACAATGATTGCTTTGAAGTCTACGATGAAGCCCTAAGAGTGTAAAAGGTGGAAGTTGAGTGTGAGGTTGAAACAGAGGGCTTCCAAACATTGTACCATCTGTAGAATGTCATCTAGATTAATGATTCATTGGATGTCTTGAATCCTTAGTAAAAAGACAACAGTCCGGAGAAGCTTGGTAAACCACCAAGAGGAACAGGAGAGGCCAAAGGGAAGGCATCAGAGTTGCCAGAAGTAGCCTTGCCATTGGAGCAGCAGTGATTGCCAGAGTAGACAATGGATCATGATGGAGAAGTAGATGTCTTTGAGACACAGATCCTCTAGTGGCAGAGAAGAAGTGTTCTCGAAAGGAGATGAATGCCATCCTTCTCAAAGGGGCAATACACCATGAAGGAGTTCAAGAATCGCAGGTTTTTTACTGGTCTCAGGCTTTTGAATTTTTGGGGATAAACAACATGGAGCTTACAAATCCTCCTTGAACATGGGTCAGGATGATGGCTCTATTATGGAGTATTTCCTGCACTTCCTGGTTTACTAGTGTGAGAAATTGGAATTGATTTGGGTGTGAGCTCTGGTCAATCAACAGCCACAATCACTTGCAGAGTAACTGCAAAAATGTAATAAATGAATCTGTGCTGAAGGCTGCGGAGCTTGGCACAAAAAGCAGTCAGGCTTAACTTAGAGGCAATTTGTAAAGTGTTTATGCAGCACAAAAACAGTAATAAAGTGAAATCACAACACAATAAAAACCCTACACCAATTTAGACAACTAGAGTAATTTTTCGTAAATTATCTGACACCAAAATGACAAAAATCCAATGTGTAGAGCCGAAGTTATAAATGTAAAAAAGAATTTAGGAAAAACTAGAACCTAAACGGTCAAAGCACCATCCAAGGACATTTAGTCACACAAGACGGGGTCAATGTCGAAAAATATAGCCAACTGAGATGGAGCATGGTTTGGATACAAAAAGGGTATTGGGCCCAGTCAGCGCTTGCCTTTGGACTTAAAAGAAATTTTGAGAAAAATGTTGTGAGAAGGTAAATTTCACCCGGACAAGGCTGCAGGCGATGTCGGAGTTGGGAGCATAGACGTTGTGGAGCCCTGGGTCGATGCCGCTGTGAAGCTTTATGTGTTTGTTCTTAGTATCTTTTTAGGAAGTCAAAAATCTCCAGCAAGATGAGGCAGAAGGCTCTAGCTGAAGACTGTTATAGGGCCTTGGGGATACCTTTTTGGTTAAGGACTGGCGAATAGAATTTGCTGCTGCAGAGAAGAACATAGAGGGAGTCAGCCGACGAGTGATGCACCTTGGATGAATAGATGAGCAGGTTGGTCCCATTCTCCCATCAGTTCTCAAAGCGGTTTTGGGCCAAAAGTCCTCAGTTTTGGCTTTTGACCAGCTAAGCATCTTTAGTACCACAACCAAGGGTCCAGGAGTGGTGGGACACCACCTGGGGGTTCAGGGCTCACTCAGGCTGGGTCCACTTGCTGGTTCAAGATAGTGGGAGCTTTTTATGTCCCTGTGGCTCTGAACAGGAAGCCAGGAAAACTAGCCCTTGAAGTCACTCAAGCTGTCCTGGGTTCAGGTGAAGATGCAGGGCTCAGCAGCAGGACTGGCCTCTGAGAGTTCAAGGCAGGCTCCAGGCAGAAAAAGCTGTTTTTTCAGGTACATCAAAGCACTCAAGCAGAGTGTACAGCAGGTCACAGATGTAGGCAGTCCTCTGAGAGCCCTTCTGCAGGTCCAGGAGTGAACTAAAGAGTGGCTCTGAGGGTCCTATTTTTATATTTGGTGCCCTTCATCTAGAAGGTTGGAGAAGCTTCTGGAAAGTGTCTTTGAAGTGCATGGAATTTTCAGACTCCCCTGACCTGGCTACAATCAGGCTGAAGTGACAATGTGGAGGTGATAAGTCCTTACTGTGAAGGCAGAGCACAGCCTATTCAGTTGCAAGTGGGTATTTACACCCCCACCATCCTGCCTGCAGATGGCCCATTCAGGCACACCTAAACTCTCTATTCTTTAACTGGCTGGGGGAAATTCATAAAACTTAAGACATGTTGCAGGCACAAAAGGAATAAGGGCAGGGAAATGACAATTTTCTAAAAGTGGCATATTCAAAATTGTAATTAAAAAGCTGACTTTACCATTAAAGAAGACTTTACATTGCAATTTCATAGATACCAAATATGAACTGGCTACCTGGTCCCAATCAAAATGAATGTAGCACTTATTAAATATAATAAAGCAACTCAATGCTATCTTATGGGACAGACAGGCTTCACATTCGTGAAAAACGGCATTAGGAGTTTGAGCTACCAATGGCATACCTTAGGGGTGGCTTATATGCAATAAAAGGAGTGTTTAAGGCATGGCAAGGAGTGTTATATTGCAAGGTCGACATGGCAGTTTGAAACTGCATTCAAGCTGCAATGGCAGACTTGGGACATGTTTTATTGGGCTATTTACAAGGCTGGTCCAATATGTGTGACATGCCCATTAGTAGCATTTAATTTACAGGCCCTAGCTATATGGTATACCACTCAACAAGGGACTTATAAGTTAATTAGATTCCAATCAGGTGTAAGCCAATTTTATCTATGATTAAATGAGTGAATATATGAGTACTTTAGCACTGTTTAGCAATGGTGAAGTGCACAGAGTCCTAAGGCCAACACAAACAATTTTAGCAAAAATAGGAGTAAAGGAGGTAAAAGGTTTGGGGTGACACTGCAAAGAAGGCCAAATCCAACAAAACCACCCTCCAGAATAAAGCCAAGATAGACTAATCAATACCTTGATGGGTTTCCCTGCTCAAGAGATAGAACATGGACAATGGCTCTCTACTGCATAGGCACTTGTTAGTTCTTCGCCCTTCTGAATTCAGATGGTTTCCTCTATTTACATTCTCCTGAGCCACTGAACTGACCAATGGAGAACCCTTATCCACACCTGTGGTCTCCATCTGTGCAGCAACTGTGAGAAGTTGGCCTGATATATGCTGTCCACTAGTTATAGTGGGCACCTTGTATCAGTCCAAACAACCCCTTATGGTGATAGGTTAAAGACAACCTTTATTGAAAGCTATCCTAGTGGTAGTTATGGAGAGCAGCCTTCAGGCTAAGTCTTGAAGGAATGTAAAGCAGCTTGTTTTACCAGTCTATAATCTCTTGAATGACCAAATGAAAGGACAACCACACCAGGTATATATTTAAAATATATATATTTAAGATAAAACACACCCCCTAGTCTCATTATGAGGCTGGAGTTCGAAGTACTTAAGTTACAAGTCAGTATTCAACAGTAAAAGCACAAATACACGTTTGGGCCCTAGGGGCGTACCAAACCATATACCAATAAAGTGGTATAAGAACCTCGACTGAACTAGACACAAGGCCTAGAGCCTGTAGAAGTGCTTGGACCACAAGGAACCACCCAAGGTAGTGACACAGGGGACCCACGGGGGACGTGTGCAGTGTGAGAACACAGCCGTGAATCGCCATTAACTTCTATGGGGAAAGTCGTGGTTGGAAATTAAGAGTTTAAGGACACTTAGAGGATGACTACGAGCGAACCCTTTTGGACTTAGAGGTTTCTAGGGCCAACACCCACGGGAGCACCGGAGTACTCGAGTTACCTCACCCAGGGAAGCCGGGTGCATAGGTGTCAAATGGTGTCGGGTCGCGTCACTGTTTTCAATGGAAGCTGCTCAGGAAGTGCTGCTGCCATGAAGAGAAGTGTCCAGAGAGATCAAAGCCTGGATCTAGGTTGGAAGGAACCTGAAAGCAGAGGGGACAGAGTCTGGGTCACTTACCAGTGACCAAGGGCACGATAGTCCAGTGCCCACAGATGTCGGGTGCTTCAGGTGAGTTGACGGGTGTCTTGACTCTTCAGCCACGAGGTCCAGGAGGTGTTGACGACAACCAGGAGCTCGATTCGAGCTGTCCCACAAAGTTTGTCGAGTGCTGCAGTGTCGGCGACCCGGATGGACCCAACAAGCCTTGGTAACGGCAAGTCACGTGGAAATAGAAAAAGGACGTCGGTGCAGACCAGCAAGGTTTGGGGGACTCACCCAGCAAGGGTAAGTTGGGGCATGTCCGGAGCAACCAGGAAAGCCCAATCAGAAGAGGAGTTGCCTTTGTGGGGACCCACTAGCCAAAGGGCTAGCGATCGCGAAGGAGCCTCAAGCAGTCGAACTTGAAACCGGCCCACGGGTCACTCGTGGAGTGGAGGCCAGAGATCTTCAGTGCACAGGGACACCAAGTGTGCCCCCAGTGCAGGACTTCAAAGCACCAGAGAGTGCTCCCGCCCAGCCCCAATACACATCTGCCTGTCTCAGGAGGTGGTTACACCTCCCTGGGACAGGAAACCTATTTTCCAGGCCTCCCCTGCCGGAGTTTCGGTCAGCAGCAGGAGGCCAGAACCGTGTCTGTGGCAGTGGCATCAATTTGTGATGCCAGGGCTTTAGAAAGTCTTTACCGGGTAGACCAGTGTGAACATGTCTCTCCCTCTAGAAGGGTGGAATGCTACCCCTGCCGCTAGAATTGGCGGGGGGGTAGTATTCCAAAGCGTTTGACACCAAACACAACATGTTTCCGTGCAGCCAGTCCAAAGTTAGTATTTACCGCGAGGTTATAATGCACTTAAGAGTATATGGTCAGGCTGCACCACAAACTGCATGAGAAGAGGTACTCCGAATGCTGCAGAGGGGCTCTGCTCATGCAGGGGCACGCTCTCACATAAAAACCAAGCACTCTGCCTTCAGGATTGTTAAGGCCTGCCATAGGAGTGACTTATAGGTTTTATATGTGTGTGCAATAGTAGTGATATAGGTAGCCTATACCACAGTAAGGGGTGCATACACCTCATTACCCAGGCTGCAGTAGCAGACCTGTGGTGTCATTTTGGAGTGCTTCCCAGGAGTGGCATAATACATGCTTCAGCCCCTGGTAGGCCTCTGAGGTACCTATGCCCTGGGTACATAGTATACCATATACTAGGGACCAGCAGCGGTCCGTGGAGGGAGTTCCGTGGGGCGGAAAGGCGGGGCGGGGGGTACTAAACACCAGAACATGGATAATTGGAGGTAAGTAAACAATTAAATAAATAAAACGAATTTTGTAGCGCGCCCTTCATCACTAAATGCAGTGCAGCGCGCGCTACAAAATTCGTTTTATTTATTTAATTGTTTACTTACCTCCAATTATCCATTTTCCGGTGTTTAGTACCCCCCCACTCTGCCCCTCCCCCACCCCGCCTTTCCGCCCCATGGAACTCCCTCCACGGACCGCTGCTGCTAGGGACTTACATGGCACTCCAGAATCCAATTAGAGATGTACCTAATGTACATGGAATCCATTTTACAGAGAAAGCAGGTAGACTGGGGTCCTGAATAGCAGGATCCCAGTCCAACTAAGTCATAAACCAGCAAAACACCAGGCAAAAGTGGGGGAAACCATATAGTCAGATTCCACCTTCCTACAGCATCTAACCTTAACTTGCTCACAAATGCATCCCAGGTGACAGACAGTACCGCCATGGCAACAAGGTTATGTGATGCATTTCACCCCCTGGACCTGACGTCTCTTGACCACCCAAGAAAAACTCTGCCCATAATGGCAGCAGTTTAACACTGCATTCAGGCTGCATTGGCAGGCCTGGGACATGTTTTAAGGTGCTATGCAATTGAGTAGCACAATAACTGCTGCAGGCCCACTGGTAGCATTTAGTTTTCAGGATTTGGGTATATGGTATACCACTCTACAAGGGACTTCTAAGTAAACTAAATATGTCAATCAGGTGTAAGCCAATGAAATCATGTTTAGTGGAGCCAGTATAAGCACTTAAGCATTGGTTAGCAGTAGTAAAGTGCTTAGAGACCTAAGGCTAACAAAAATTAATTTCAACACAAAAATTGAGGTACGTAGGCAATAGGTGTGGGGGAAGACCACCCTAAGTCTGACAGGCCTAACAACTAGGAATGCTTTGTCTGGTAAGAAAGAGTGTAGGGGTAGGAGTGGAATTGAATATGGGCTTCGAGAAAGTTAAACCTTGAACAGTTTGGAGAATTCAGGGGTTCGATGTATTATGTCTCCAATTATGAAGGAAAGAGACAATGCAGCCCTCTACAGGAGTTGAGGGAAGAGAAGGAAGAGAAAAGAAAGGTAGAGGGCTCACCTGAAGTAGAACTAGGGCTGAAAGGTGCCTCCTCAACAGCCTTTTGTGAGAAGTCTCCTCTTCTAAATGAAAATATGTCACTGAAAAAGTGGGAAATTTGCCAGGCTTCTCCAGGAGTGAGGAAGCAGTCTGAGGCCTGTCCCTGGTGGCCAGTAAGACTTACTATGGCACTGGCCAGCCCATAAACATGTAATTTACAGAAGTCATTTTTGACAGTGGATTGGGCTCGAATCAAGGAGGAGAAATTGTTTACACATTTAGAAATTTCCTTGAGGAAGGGTTCCCTGAAAAGGAGACCTCCTAAGTCATTCTTGTGTTTGTGAGTGCCCCTATGGCCAATCTTAGGGTCAAGGGGCTCTCAGCTGTAATGTTGTGTTGGTATGACCGAGGAGGCATACAGCTCTTTGTGCCTAATACTGGAGGGAGGGAAAGTCAATCAACTCAGGAGAAGAAGCATCACATTCAGCCTTTTATTTTTCTTTTTTTTTTTAAACTGATTCCAGATACACTGTTTGAGAAATAAAGAAAAGTGACTGAGATTTTGATGTCAACTTGGATATGAAATGGATGTATGGAAGACAGATGTCATTGAACAAACAATAGGAGCTCCATGTCTAAGAGTAAGGTTCATGACTGAACCAAATAAGCTTTTCCCCTGCATGTCAGGTCCGATCTGCATACAACAAGTATGGGGTGAGAACATTTGAAAAGTCCTGAAGAAGTCTCTGGGAAGACACGTTGGCTACATTCGATGGCTAACATAAGAAGAAACAGGAACATCAATTTAGGACAATGAAGAAATATTTAAACAAATTCAAGTGGAGTCTTTGCATTATTTGATTCAAGTTATTTGGAATGTACAATTGCTTGTATAAAGGAATAAATAGTGAGTGCTGATCACTTTTGCTAAAATCACATTCTACCATGTCTATTAGGCTGCTCAAGATGCTGGCAATAACAAGTCCATAATGCTAGAAACATTATAGGGCATGGCCGATGACTTCCCTAGGATCATGGCAAACACAAGGAGATGACAGACGGAGCGCTGAAACGTTTCAGACACACACCCCCAGTCACAGATCTTGGTTGAATCCATCCTTGTTCTTTAGCTCACTTCACCACCCCAGTTCAGACACAGCTTTATACAAATCAGTCTTGACCCTGTGCCTCATGGGACCAGTCGAGCCCGAACTGCCAAGCCATGTCTTCCCTGGACCGGAAACAATCATATTGGGACCGGTTTTGGGCAAACAGCCCTCATCAGCCAGGCCAGTTACATCCAGTGGCAAAGTGAGCAAAGGATCCACATCTGGGCATACCCTGCCAACTTAGGGTGAACAAAGCAAACACAAGGAGATGATGGACGGAGCGCTGAAACTTTTCAGACACTCATCCCCAATCACAGATCTGGGTTGAATCCATCATCGTTCTTTAGCTCACTTCGCCACCCCAGTTCAGACACAGCTTTATACAAATCAGTCTTGACCCTGTGCCTCATGGGACCAGTCGAGCCCGAACTGCCAAGCCATGTCTTCCCTGGACCGGAAATAATCATATTGGGACCGGTTTTGGGCAAACAGCCCTCATCAGCCAGGCCAGTTACATCCAGTGGCAAAGTGAGCAAAGGATCCACATCTGGGCATACCCTGCCAACTTAGGGTGAACAAAGCAAACACAAGGAGATGATGGACGGAGCGCTGAAACTTTTCAGACACTCATCCCCAATCACAGATCTGGGTTGAATCCATCATCGTTCTTTAGCTCACTTCGCCACCCCAGTTCAGACACAGCTTTATGAAAATCAGTCTTGACCCTGTGCCTCATGGCAAGAGTCCAGCCCGAACTGCCAAGCCATGTTTTCCATGGACCGGAAACAAGCATCCTGGGACCGGTTTTGGGCTACCAGCCCTCATCAGCCAGGCTAGCTTGAATCCAGTGGCAAAGTGAGCAAGGGACGCACTTCTGGGCGAACCCTGCCAACTTAGGGCAAACAAATCAAACACAAATAGATGATGGATGGAGGGCTGAAACTTTTCAGACACTCACCCCCAGTCACAGATCTGGGTTGAATCCATTATCGTTCTTTAGTTCACTTCCCCACCCCAGTTCAGACACAGCTTTGTGCAAATCAGTCTTGACCCCATGCCTCATGGGATCAGTCCAGCAAAAACTTGCAAGCCATTTCTTCCCTGGACTGGAAACAAGCATCCTGGAACTGGTTTCGGGCTAACAGCCCTCATCAGCCAGGCTAGCTTGAAAACAGTGGCAAAGTGAGCAAGGGACTCACACCTAGGCATACCCTGCCAACTTAGAGCCAACAAAGCAAACACAAGGAGATGATGGGCGGAGCACTGAAACTTTGCAGACACTAACCCCCAGTCACAGATATGGGTTGAATCCATCATCTTTCTTTAGCTCTCTTCGCCACCCCAGTTCAGACACAGTTATATGCAAATCGGTCTTGACCCTGTGCCTCATGGGAACAGTCCAGCCCGAACTGCCAAGCCATGTCCTCCCTGGCCTGGAAACAAGCATCCTAGGACTGGTTAACAGCCCTCATCAGCCAGGCTAGCTTGAATCCAGTCGTAAAGTGAGCAAGGGACCCATGTCTGGGCATACCCTGCCGACTCAGGGAGAACAAAGCAAACACAAGGAGATGATGGACGGAGCGCTGAAACTATTCAGACACTCACCCCCAGTCACGGATCTGTGTTGAATCCATTATCGTTCTTTAGCTTACTTTGCCACCCCAGTTGAGACACCGTTTTATTCAAATCAGTCTTCACCCTGTGCCTCATGGGAACAGTCGAGCCCAAACTGCCAAGCCATGTTTTCCCTGGACCAGAAACAAGCATCCTGGGACCGGTTTTGGGCTAACAGCCATCATCAGCCAGGCTAGCTTGAATCCAGTGGCAAAGTGAGCAAGAGACCCATATCTGGGCATACCCTGCCAACTTAGAGCGAACAAAAGTTAAAGATGATGGGTGGAGTACTGAAACTTTTTGGACACTCACCCCCAGTCATAGATCTGGGTTGAATCCAGCATCGTTCTTAAGCTCACTTTGCCACCCCAGTTCAGACACAGCTATATGCAAATGAGTCTTGACTCTGTGCCTCATGGGAACAGTCCAGCCCGAACTGCCATGCCATGTCTTCCCTGGACTGCACACAAGCATCCTGGGATGGTTTCGGGCTAGCAGCCCTCCTCAGCCAGGCTAGCTTGAATCCAGTGGCAAAGTGAGCAAGAGACCTACATCCAGCCGCGGTCGGTAGTAGAAGTTCCTGCAGGGCGGTGACGTGAGGAGGAGGAGGGGCAGGGTGGAGGGTAGTAAACTATGGATTACGGAGGTTTACAGGTAAGTAAACATATAAATTAATAAAACGAATTTCGTTGCGTGCACTGCATCGCTTTTGGGGATGCAGTGCACGCAACAAAATTCGTTTTATTAATTTATATGTTAACTTACCTGTAAACCTCCGTAATCCATAGTTTACTACCCCCCACCCTGCCCCTCCCCCTCCCCCCGTCACCGCCCTGCAGGAACTCCTACTACCGACCGCGGCTGCCTACATCTGGGCATACCCTGCCAATATAGGGAGAACAAATCAAACACAAGGAGATGATGGATGGAGAGCTGAAACTTTTCAGACACTCACCACCATTCACAGAACTGGGTTGAATTCATCATCATTCATTAGCTCTCTTTGCCACCCCAGTTCAGACACAGCTTTATGCAAATCAGTCTTGACTCTGTGCCTCATGGGAACAGTCCAGCCCGAACAGCCAAGCCATGTTTTCCCTGGACTGGAAACAAGCATCCTGGTACCGGTTTTGGACTAACAGCCCTCATCAGCCAGGCTAGCTTGAATCCAGTGCTAAAGTGAGCAAGAGACCTACGTCTGGGCATATCCTGCCAATATAGGGCGAACAAAGCAAACACAAGGAGATGATGGACGGAGCGCTGAAACTTTTCAGACACTCACCCCGAGTCACAGAACTGGGTTGAATTCATCATCATTCTTTCGCTCTCTTCCCCACCCCAGTTCAGACACAGATATATGCAAAGGAGTCTTGACTCTGTGCCTCATGGGAACAGTCCTGCCAAACTGCCAAGCCATGCCTTCCCTGGACTGGAAACAAGCATCCAAGGATGGTTTCGAGCTAACAGCTCTCATCAGCCATGCTAGCTTGAATCCAGTGGCAAAGTGAGCAAGGGACCCACGTCTGGGCATACCCTGCCAACTTAGAGCGAACAAAAGTTGAAGATGATGGGTGGAGTACTGAAACTTTTTGGACACTCACCCCCAGTCATAGATCTGGGTTGAATCCAACATTGTTCTTAAGCTCACTTTGCCACCCCAGTTCAGACACAGCTATATGCAAATGAGTCTTGACTCTGTGCCTCATGGGAGCAGTCCAGCCCGAACTGCCAAGCCATGTCTTCCCTGGACTGCAAACAAGCATCCTGGGATGGTTTCGGGCTAGCAGCCCTCCTCAGCCAGGCTAGCTTGAATCCAGTGGCAAAGTGAGCAAGAGACCTACATCCAGCCGCGGTCGGTAGTAGAAGTTCCTGCAGGGCGGTGACGTGGGGAGGAGGAGGGGCAGGGTGGAGGGTAGTAAACTATGGATTACGGAGGTTTACAGGAAAGTAAACATATAAATTAATAAAACGAATTTCGTTGCGTGCACTGCATCGCTTTTGGGGATGCAGTGCACGCAACAAAATTCGTTTTATTAATTTATATGTTTACTTACCTGTAAACCTCCGTAATCCATAGTTTACTACCCCCCACCCTGCCCCTCCTCCTCCCCACGTCACCGCCCTGCAGGAACTCCTACTACCGACCGCGGCTGCCTACATCTGGGCATACCCTGCTAATATAGGGAGAACAAATCAAACACAAGGAGTTGATGGACGGAGAGCTGAAACTTTTCAGACACTCACCACCATTCACAGAACTGGGTTGAATTCATCATCATTCTTTAGCTCTCTTTGCCACCCCAGTTCAGACACAGCTTTATGCAAATCAGTCTTGACTCTGTGCCTCATGGGAACAGTCCAGCCCGAACAGCCAAGCCATGTTTTCCCTGGACTGGAAACAAGCATCCTGGTACCGGTTTTGGGCTAACAGCCCTCATCAGCCAGGCTAGCTTGAATCCAGTGGTAAAGTGAGCAAGAGACCTACGTCTGGGCATATCCTGCCAATATAGGGCGAACAAAGCAAACACAAGGAGATGATGGACGGAGCGCTGAAACTTTTCAGACACTCACCCCGAGTCACAGAACTGGGTTGAATTCATCATCATTCTTTCGCTCTCTTCGCCACCCCAGTTCAGACACAGATATATGCAAAGGAGTCTTGACTCTGTGCCTCATGGGAACAGTCCTGCCGAACTGCCAGGCCATGCCTTCCCTGGACTGAAAACAAGCATCCAAGGATGGTTTCGAGCTAACAGCTCTCATCAGCCAGGCTAGCTTGAATCCAGTCATAAAGTGAGCAAGGGACCCACGTCTGGGCATAACCTGCCAACTTAGAGAGAACAAAGCAAAGACAAGGAGATGATGGACGGAGCGCTGAAACTTTTCAGACACTCACCTCCAGTCACAGAACTGGGTTGAATTCATCATCATTCTATAGCTCCCTTTGCCACTCCAGTTCAGACACAGCTATATGCAAATGAGTCTTGACTCTGTGCCTCATGCGAACAGCCCAGCCCGAACTGCCAAGCCATGTCTTCCCTGGACTGCAAACAAGCATCCTGGGATGGTTTCGGGCTAACAGCTCTCCTCAGCCAGGCTAGCTTGAATCCAGTGGCAAAGTGAGCAAGAGACCTACATCTGGGCATGCACTGCTAATATAGGGCGAACAAATCAAACACAAGGAGATGATGGACGGAGCGCTAAAACTTTTCAGACACTCACCCCCAGTCACAGAAGTGGGTTGAATTCATCATCATTCTTTAGCTCCCTTCGCCACCCCAGTTCAGACACAGCTATATGCAAATGAGTCTTGACTCTGTGCCTCATGGAAACAGTCCAGCCCGAACTGCCAAGCCATGTCTTCCCTGGATTGCAAACTAACATCCTGGGATGGTTTTGGGCTAACAGCCCTCCTCAACCAGGCTAGCTTGAATCCAGTCGTAAAGTGAGCAAGGGACCCACGTCTGGGCATACTCTGCCAACTTAGGGAGAACAAAGCAAACACAAGGAGATGATGGACGGAGCACTGAAACTTTTCAGACACTCACCCCCAGTCACAGATCTGTGTTGAATCCATTATCGTTCTTTAGCTTACTTTGCCACCCCAGTTCAGACACAGCTTTATGCAAATCAGTCTTGACCCTGTGCCTCATGGGAACAGTCCTGCCGAACTGCCAAGCCATGTTTTTCCTGGACTGGAAACAAATATCCTGGTACCGGTTTTGGGCTAACAGCCCTCATCAGCCAGGCTAGCTTGAATCCAGTGGCAAAGTGAGCAAGAGACCTACGTCTGAGCATACCCTGTCAATATAGGGTGAACAAAGCAAACACAACGAGATGATGGACGGAGCGCTAAAGCTTTTCAAAAACTCACCCTGAGTCACATAACTGGGTTAAATTCATCATCATTCTTTCGCTCTCTTCGCCACTCCAGTTCAGACACAGCTATATGCAAATGAGTCTTGACTCTGTGCCTCATGGGAACAGTCCTGCCCAAACTGCCAAGCCATACCTTCCCTGGACTGAAAACAAGCATCCTAGGATGGTTTTGAGCTAACAGTTCTCATCAGCCAGGCTAGCTTGAATCCAGTCGTAAAGTGAGCAAGGGACCCACGTCTGGGCATACCCTGACAACTTAGAGAGAACAAAGCAAACACAAGGAGATGATGGACGGATCACTGAAACTTTTCAGACACTCATCCCCAGTCTCAGATCTGTGTTGAATCCATTATCGTTCTTTAGCTTACTTTGCGACCCCAGTTCAGACCCAGCTTTATGCAAATCAGTCTTGACCCTGTGTCTCATGGGAACAGATCAGCCCGAACTGCCAAGCCATGTTTTCCCTGGACTGGAAACAAGCAATCTGGGACCGTTTTTTGTCTAACAGCCTTCATCAGCGAGGCTAGTTTGAATCCAGTGGCAAAGTGAGCAAGGGACCCACGTCTGGGCATACCCTACCAACTTAGGGCGAACAAAGCAAACACAAGGAGATGATGGACGGAGCTCTGAAACTTTTCAGACACTCACTACCAGTCACAGATCTGGGTTGAATCCATCATCGTTCTTCAGCTCACTTCCCACCCCAATTTAGACACAGCTTTTTGCAAATCAGTTTTGACCCAGTGCCTCATGGGATCAGTCCAGCCCGAACTTGCAAGCCATGTCTTCCCTGGACGGGAAACAAGCATCTTGGGAACGGTTTTAGGCTAACAACCCTAATCAACCAGCCTAGCTTGAATCCAGTGGCAAAGTGAGTAAGGGACCCACGTCTGGGCATACCCTGCCAACTCAGGGCGAACAAAGCAAACACAAGGAGATGATGGACGAAGTACTGAAATTTTTCAGACTCTCACCCCCAGTCACAGATCTGGGTTGAATTCATCATCGTTCTTTACCTCTCTTCGCCACCCCAGTTCAGACACAGCTTTATGCAAATCAGTCTTAACTCTGTACCTCATGGGAAAAGTCCAGCCTGAACTGCCAAGCCATGTCTTCCCTGGACCGGAAACAAGCATCCTGGGACCGGTTTCAGGCTAACAGCCCTAATCAGCCAGGCTAGATTGAATCCAGTCGTAAAGTGAGCAAGGGACCCCCGTCTGGGCATACCCTGCCAACTTAAGGCGAACAAAGCAAGGATCATGGCCATAACGGAGT
The DNA here is from genome assembly GCF_964204655.1 of Triturus cristatus. Taxonomy (NCBI): domain Eukaryota; kingdom Metazoa; phylum Chordata; class Amphibia; order Caudata; family Salamandridae; genus Triturus; species Triturus cristatus. Next base: position 372,234,460 of record NC_140582.1, on the reverse strand, counting down.
ATGAATGAGACCATATTAGGGTCTACCTCGGTGTGGAACAAGTCTTATCACGTAGAGTATGCCTTGTCCATTCTTCTTTGAGAGTAAACCTCAAAGGTCTATCCAGTGGTTTGCAGAGCCAATGTCTAGCAAACAGGGTCATACAGTCAATGGGGGAACAGTATCTGGATATAAGGTGGAGATGATGAATGGGGTCAAATATAGGTTCATCCTTTAAATCTAGAAAAGATGTACTCTTCAAAGCAAAGACACTGTGGTAGGAGCTAGTGCCTGATGCAGTAAGGCATCACCTAAGTCACCTTCAAAGGTGAGGCCCACTTCCATTCCCAGTTTCTCACTGTTTGCCAGGGAGAAAAGACTAGGCCATCTTAATCACTTGTATTTTCCATAAGCCTGGCCTTGGAAAAAGAAGACCCTGAGTTTGAGCGTAAATATGAATTAGTGGGTTGTTAAGCAGGAAGCTTATGTGGAGACTCAGGGTAGAAGTGCTTGCACTTTTGAGTGTTTTTGGTTCACCTACTAGTATATCCATTAATTAACATATTGACATATGTTTTGGCCCTAATTTTTTATGATGAGCAAGAATTTAAAGGCTAAGGTGGTTAATTCATAGTGAGAGCATCTTGGATAGCAGCTAACCATGCTGATGATAGGTATTCTAGAGAAAACAATAAGGAAGCCTCAGGTCTTTTATAAGAGTCAGCCCCAGCTTTGAAACCTAACTTGTTGAGATAAGAAGGGAGGATGGAGGCTCATTGGTAAATTTCTCTATAATATAGGGCATCATTTGAATGTCAGTCAGACCACCACGGACAGTCCATCGGTGGCAGTCAAACCCAGATCCGGCAGAGAGGTCCGACGCCACATTATGATGCAGTCGGTCGGACTGCATTGGTCAAAGAGACCGACCAACGCTTACAATGGGCTTAAGGAGACCGTTGGCATGTTGGGTGGATCAAATTCCCTACAATAGGGGCAGTGCCTGATGAGGCACTGCCCTAGGGATTACAATGTCCCTTTCCAAAAGCCTTTCCATGGTGGTCTGACTGCTATGGAAAGGCTGTTGAAAATGGACTTTGGGGACTCTAAAAGGACCCCCATCCCATCTCGGCCTCTGTTATGAGGACTGGGGCACCTGTGGTTCCCCCCATACAGCCATACCCAGTGTGCCAGGCACCACATCGTGGCTGGCACATGGTGCATGGATGTTGCAAACCATCCCCTTTTCTATTGCCTATTCAGGCCGCAGCACAAAGTGCAAAGAAAAAAGCTATGATTCTAACCGTCTACATGGCAGTCACATCATAATTTGACAGTTGGGACCACCGACTTCTTGTTGGTTGATCCCAATCCCGCTGCAATAATCAGGCCCTTAGATGGTTTGGAAGAAAATGAATGGTCCTCAGAGGGTTATATATAATCTTTCAAAAGGTTACATAAGGATTCTTTAAAGTAATAAAATAGCCTTTTAAACTTATTTACTCTATACTTTTTCCATCTACCACTTTTTTTTGCTTAAGATGAACGGACTTGGGCAACTGGAAATCCATTATTCGTCATGAAAATCGCAAGGCACTGTGAGACAAGTCATTCAGCTTGTTGCTGGTAGAGTTTCAAGTGGAGGAGAAGAGTGCAAGCAGTGAGCACATATCAATAAAGGGCGCAGAGCATCTTTAAAATGGGGTAAGATAGAGCATGATGATGTGCGAGTGACGGAGAGTTATGGAGAGGAACAACAGCAAGGAGTGCTTTGCAACAAAAGACATGCAGCACCTTAAAAAGGAGTACCAAGTCACATGATGTTATGTTACGCAGATTTGTAGAGGGCATTATCACCCCGTAAATTAGCCTGCACTTTTGGCACAGGAAAAGGGAAAGTGTCAAAGAGAAAAGTAAAAATAAGATGTAGAGGAAGAATTATATAATTGGAGGTGATCGCTCTACATCTGTAACTACAAATACAGTGATTGAAAGAAAGGGAAATCAATGAAGAAAATCTCAGAGAATGAAAAGAATTGTAGTAAATTGGGAAAGGAAAATGGTATGAAGAGTAAGATGGAAGGAGTAATAAGGAGTCGACCTGAATACAAAACTAGGAGCAACGAAAAATAGTACATCTCGGTTTAGGAGCTGCAATCAAACGAGGAAGGTACATGAGACGTTTGATGTTGTATTTGTTGACATCTTAATACTCTATATTGTTGTAATGCTGCTGGGAGCTGAAATAACTAAAGCATTACACCATATAATGACACTCCTTACCTTTAATAAAATCTAGATTTCCTTGTTGCAATCTAGGAATATCCCAATTTTATCTCAAGGACAAGAAGGTGCCACTTGATTCAGTCTCCTTGTCTTGGCCAAAGATAAAATAAAAACAGCCAAATTTTCCAAATTTAACGAACTGTGACAATTTTGACAAAAGGAAAATAACTCTGTACAACTCAATGGTTGTGTTTATGAAAGCAAGAGTCACATTCAACGTTATTTAGAACACTTTCTGTCTTATTTAGACAGATTTTGTGTCTATTCTCACGTTTAGAATTTAATGAACATGAACATTTTCATATGCCTTACTTTTACAATCGGGCTTTCGTTTGAGTTTGGTCTTTTCATAAGGAAGTACAAATGTTCCATATTCTCACAACCATTTGTTTAATTCAGATTTGCACTGTTTTGTTTCTTTTTATTGCTGCTACAGTGATGTCATATTATAATCGTAAGAATTGCAAATGATTTGCATCTCCGATATTTTACAGTCCGTCTTTTTTCGTGTCATGTTTTTTTAAAAGTGTCAAGCACACAAGGGCACATGACATCAAACAATGGGGCAGATTTATCAAGACTTTGTGCTAGTGCAACGTCACATAAAATGACGCAACCCATCGCAAATTCTTGCTAAACTATTTGCTTTCCAGTAAAGAAAATTTTGGATTGGAAAGTTGTCTAAAAGTAACTCAAATAGCCTTACTTTGCATTACTTCACATCAAGGGGGAAACTCATGTGTGGTACATGGCCATTACCATACTACTATCCAAATCTTTTAACAAAGCCCAATCCACTAGAATTTGTAGACAGCGCTATGTGCCAAAGGTTATACCCCTGTGAAGTAGGTGCAAAGTAGGAGAAATGTTTTTTTTCTCCAAACTGTTGAAACTATGCATGACTGCTGTTCTATATAGCACTCATACAGTGTGTTTCCGCAACGCTGGGCCCATGTATGAAAAGGAACGGCCGTCCATACGTGCCAGTCGGTTACTGTGCACTATGCACAGGACCCAGTTAAGTGATCGCAGCACGCACATGGGTTGATAAGGCACCACCAAGTCTTGGATATATTGTAGGCCTGTACCAGATATATACTTGTGCATATAGAACAAGGCTTTAAACTGTACTCTCTTTTCCACAGTGAGCCAGTGAAGCTTGCGGAGGAGGTTAGAAGCAGAGGCATGTTTCGGAAGGTGATACAGAGCAGAACAGAAATCTTTATTCGATCTATACATAAACAGACCATAAAAGCACAATTTCATCAGGTAAAAACGTTTTAAACTTTTTTCATGCCTTATTATAAACAAGATTATCTATACATTTTGATCCATGAATGCTAAAATTCATGACAGCAAGCCCCTCGCCCCCTTCTATTCCTCCAGCATGCCCACAGAAAAGATGCAAAAGACACACTATTGATGGACGGAATGCAGAACAAATCAAAATATTCACCCCCAGTCAAGAGATCTGGGTTAAATCCATCATTCTTTTGCTCCCCATGCCACCCCAGTTTAGACCTGGCTATATGCAAATCAGTCTTGTCCTTGTGCCTCATGGGAACAGTCCAGCCCGAACTGCCAAGCCTGGTCCTCCCTGGACCAGAAACAAGCATCCTAGGACCGGTTTCGGGGTTTCACCCCTCTTCAGCCAGGATAGCTTGATTCCAGTGGCATGGAGAGCACGGGACCCATGTCTGGGCATACCCTTCCCACTCGGGGTGACAAATGCAAAAACAACAGTTGATGCAACCATAAAACAAACGTGGGGATTAGGAAGAGCTTTTAAAAAATGCAGTGCCGCTCTGCATTGCATGAAGTTTTGTCACCTTAAGATTAGGAGGAGGAACATTTCTCTTTCGGTAAGGTAAAACTTGCAGAACAGTATCAGATGTAGCTCACACTGAGGTGAAAAGTTGTCACAGGGACAGGGGCCCAAGTCAGCATACTTAAACCTCTTCTCTGGGCACCCAACCATCAGAGGGATTAGATTCAGGCAGAAGCGCAACCAAATAAATCTGTGGTTGAGCTACAGTGACAGAGGAAAGGTAAAAGTAATCTTCCCCCGGACTTGGCAGGATTTGGTCGTAAACTGCAAGCACCTGTAAGTGCCTGTTCTTTTCCCTACGGTCACGATTAGCCTTCTGTAAATAAAGTTCAATTATTTTCCGTTTAGAGACGGAAGATGATACAAAAGTCTGGCCGCGAACTTCTGTACTCCTTGTAGATATCAGATGGCTGCCTTATATACTCCTATATACAGAATGTTGCCATAGTCTATACTTGCTAGTATCAAAGCCTGTATCACTGTCTTTTGGGTTGACAGCTGAATCATCCAAATTATTTGTTTACTCCCTTCAGCACTGCAAAGTAGGTGGAGGCCACCTTAGCCAACTGAAGTTTAAGGGAGAGACTCTGGTCCAGCCAGAAACCAAGATTCTGTACCTTAGGAGACAGTCAGGGAGGACCCCTAGAGACTCCTGCCAATGCTATGGACTCCTGAGCCAAGGATTCTTGCCAAGACCATTATCTCGGTCTTCTCGCCATTAGTTTGAGGGAATTGCTGTTCATCCAAGTGGAAATCCCACTTAGACCTAAAATAAGGGCTCCAGGGTTGTGACCCTGTGCAGATGTCAAAAAGAAAATCATCTGTGAGTCAGCTAGGTAAGCTAATAGGGTCAAGACACAGCTTTCCACCTCATCCGCCAGGGGGCGTACCTAGTAATTGAACAGCATTGGGCTTAGGGCTGAGCCCTGGGAAATTCCAGAAGTCAGACCACACGTCTCTGATCTAGCATTGGGCATGAAACCTGAAACGTATGATTTCAGAAATCAGGTCAGTCAGGCTAAATCCGGTTCCTGGAGACTCAATGTATCCAATCTTTCCACTAGAATTAAATGTGACATAGTGTTAAAGGGCAATATAAGATCTAATAAAATAACTGCGGCCGTTCTACCCTTATCCAGAAGTCATATTTGATGTTCGGTGACTCCTAGAAGGGCGGTTTCAGTGCTGTGTCTAGCCCTAAAACCCAGTTGTGAGGGGTGTAAAAAGTTTCGGTCTTCCACAAAGGTAGTAATCAGCGAGTTCATGTTTGTTTCCAAACATTCTGGAGTAGATGGGCAGCATAGAAATTGGTTTAACCCCTTCGCCGCGGCACTAATTTTGCCGCGGCGCTGGGGGGGTTTGGGGTGAGCGCGGCGCCGCCATGCTCTTGACGGAACCACTGAACCACTCCGTCATGAGCCACGGGCGCGCTGTGCTCATGACGGAGTGGTTCCGTCACGACTCCGCCCACTTGCATTGTTCACCCGCACAGGGCTGGAATCAGTGCCGCGTAGGCGTAGCGGCCGCAACGGCCGCAGAATGACGGAACCACTCCGTCATGAGCACACGGCGCCCGTGGCTCATGACGGAGTGGTGCCGTCATGAGCAGGCAAGGGGTTAAAGTTTAACCAGTTTGTAGGGTTGAGGTTAGGCTTCTTTAAAAGTGGTAGGACCGTAGCAAGCTTTCATGTCTGTGGACAATAAAACTCTTGTAGTGAGGAATTAAGAAGATTTACCATCAGTTCAAGTAGATCAGGGTCCAGAAGGCAGAGCTTAGTCTATGGAAGGGAATCTAACGGGGAACCTGATTTGATCAACTGCTATATAGTCACAAAACGGGCAATGTCCATAATAGACAACAACTTAATTTTAGGAGTCCTAGGAAGCATATTCAGGGTGTCATGCTCACCCACTTGGACAGGCTCCCATGTAAGTTAGTGTTGATGCTCACCTTTATCCAGCAGAATGAGAAAATTTGCATGTAGGACGTTTAGGCATCACTGTCAGCATGAGAGGAAGGCAGTGTCAATGCTATTGTATTACTTCATTATATTGTTAATCTCCGTCTGTAATACATCTGTTTTGTTAATGACTTATTTACCACACTGTAATTTACCTTTCTTTATTTTGCTTTTAACTTTCTTCAGCATTAATGTGTTAATGTATTTTATTATATCTTCCTTTTCTTTTACCTTACTTTTACTATTTTACTTCGCCTTCACCATGCCGCTAACAGATTTCAGTGTATTTTACTTTATTTTATGTATCTTCATTTTAGTGTTTGTTTTCTAAAAGCAGATTGTTTCAGTATTTATTATTGGCTAGGATGAAAGTTGAAATAAATGAAACATTTTAAAATAAATGCATTTCCATAAATATGGTATTATAGGATCATGCCATTAAGCTATCAGGCAGTAAAAATATCCTCAAACCCCGGAACACCACCCTTTCCACCTCAGTTACTAACTATTCTTCTTCGAGATTGAAAGTTGATTTGAGTAGAGTTTGCCTTCCACCAAAATATTATGTATTCAGGTAAATGGCCAGGGGACACCAAACACCATAAGGACAGATTTTGGGAACTGTAGCTTCCACCTCAGCTGCAGAAGTCAGATGAAGATAAAAGATGATGAAGAGCATGGCTGGGGTGCCTAAGGAAGATCATCTGTAGAGCTCAATATGATGCTGATAAAAGAAAGCGATCTAATGACCGTAGAGACGCAGCATTGAATGTCTGTCAAGTGGTGTTACAGTGCATGTGAACAATATCCACCAGTGATTCTGTATTTATCGTTAATTTAGAGCACTTTATGAGCGTGAATGTCAATAGCTATCATTTTGAAAATTAATGATTATACTCTTTTGCCACTATCCAAATGGGTGGCCACCTTTCTTTAATACCTTGAACAGGAAATTGTATATTGGTAATTTATTTGTGGCTGAGTCTTTGATCTAAATGATACACAGTTATCGCAATAATGCTGAATTTACAGTGGAATTGAACCATAGTTAAGACTTAGGGTTGACCCTGAACAAATGATCTTGGAAAAAAAGGGGACCCACTGTTGCTGCCCTGCTGTTTCTGCCCCTGCTGTCTGGGGGCTTGGAGCTCACTGCCATCATCACCCTGGTCCTCATAGGGGACCGGAGCACCATGGACATACCCGGCCACAGTGCTTCACGGCATCTACAGCGCTGCTTCATCAAAATGAGGACTACAAGTCCCAGAGTCCCCAGCCCCACGTCAGGTGCCACCGGTGAGAGGGAGGCGTGGCCATCGCGCTTATAGCGCTGCCTCTCACACCGCGGCACAGGACCCACTGTTGCTGCCCTGCTGTTTCTACCCCTGCTGTCTGGGGGCTTGGAGCTCACTGCCATCATCACCCTGGTCCTAATAGGGGGCCGGAGCACCGCAGACATACCCGGCCACAGCGATTCATGGCATCTACAGCACTGCTTCATCAAAAGAGTCCCCAGCCCTATGCCAGGTGCTGCCGGTGAGAGGGAGGCGTGGCCATCGTGCTTATAGCGCTGCCTCTCCCACCGTGGTGCGGGACGCGCGTGGGCGGTGCCCGGATGGCACCCGGGCCAAGGGCTGGCCCGTCCTTGCCCGTCATCACCAGGAAGAGGCAGGGCCACGTCTCTTCGCCTTATGTTCCGGGATTATCTTGGGTAAGACTTTGCTCGCCTGCCCCCCTGAGCTTGACGACCACGCTGGATGTAGGTAACATCTCTAGCTGGCTTTGCCTTGGTGAACCCCTTGGACTCATGTGAGGAATAGTGTAAGGACTAAGGACTTGGAGTGGGTTTTTGTGCACTGGGGAAGCCTAGATGATTATATATATATTTCTTCTGATTGGGTTAACCTTATTTTTTATTTTTTTTATTCCCTACCTTGCTAAGTGCTATATTTGATTTACACACACTCTGCTCCCATTAGTCTAAATATTAGCCATATCTACCCCATGCATTGTAGATCACGGGGAATCTCTGGTTTGACTATCTGTAACGCAGTTGCTAGCTAGGAGGGTACATCCTACGATTCACCCTAAGCCCGCAATGGGGAGACGCGCTTGTACTGTAAAACAACCTTGCCCGCAAAAAACGTCCTCTTCCCTGTTACCACTGACATCAATTGATAGAATATTGCAGAGGGCTATAGGTGTGGTAACAACAGAGATTGAACTCACTGAAAGGCGGTTATCACTAACCCCAGATCTTTGTCTTCCGCCTTCAGAATTGTCCACTTCTAATGCTCTTACCCCTAACCACTCCCCACCATCCCAGGTGTCAGTGCCTCTACTATCTCTAAGCCAAGAAGCTACATCTGGAATAGAACCTTGCAAGGACGGCCCTGCCCCCACCTTGCGTAACAACGGGAAGCGTAAGCAAGCAAACGGGGGGCACCTAAGAGTAAGAAACTTAGAGGGGGCCCAATAGATAGTGTGGCATCCTCGGATATCCTTAATGCCTCCAAAAATTGAACTGCTAATGCTCAAATGGGATCCACCCGATCCAGCTTGGGTGCAAGATATGACTAGAGATTTACTAGCCCAAATCAGAGAAATTGTGAAGGAGGAGGTTTCCCCTTTATCAGATTATATACACAAGCTAGAGAGACTTGTGGACAGCAGACAAGAACTCATGGGTCTTAAGCAAACTCAATTAGTGATGAAGAGGACCGACTTTAGTCGTCAGGTAGACACCTAAGGTCAAACTCCTGCCGTTAAATTGGGTGCCCACAAGAGTGCACATCTCACCAGCATTGGGGGTTTTAGACGGCCTAATAATAATGCTTCCAATAGTGACCAACTAGCTAGGCTGTACATGCCAGGTTTAGGTGTACAGCAGGAGCAAACTCACACAACCAACACAATATGCAGGAACTCTAACTGTGAAGCTAGGAATGACATTACAGCCTCCACCAGCCAGAGACTAGGTAAAAGCACTACTAGTCAACTAGGGAACACCGAGTGCAGAGAGGGATATGGGGAGGGAGAGAGCTCAGCGGACAGTATAGAAGTAATAACTCAGCCTAGCATAAATTTGCCACCAGACTCCCCCCCCTCATGTGATTATCCTTACAGGGGTACCTTCGCTCAAGAAGGGCCAGCAAGAGTCTCACCTAGATCTCAGGAACAAATGCTTATTCTGGCTGGCAAGGAATAGGCAGTTTCCCTATGATAGGGCGGGAGACATTATAATGGTTTGCAGAGCTGGTGGGGTGAAAAGGCATAAAAATGAACCAAGGCAAATGTGTGGTTATAAACGTTAAAAATCCTCAGACCGTATGTTGGTTATTAAATCAGAATCATAGGCCTCAAGAGTACCACACAGAGATCCAAGCACTACTTCTGGACCATTTCTATCCCCGCCATCCTACACTACACAGGGCCAGTACTCCCTTAGACCGAGGGTCAGTGCACCATCGTGACTATAACTATCCTACCTCCAGACCCTTATTATACAGTGTCCCAGTAAGAAATAGATTTCACTGTCTTGAGGAAGTGGATTGACATCCAAAGAAACTAGGAAAGGGACCTGCAAGGCCCCATGTAGAGTCTAGGGAGAATAGGTTTCCCCAACCCAGATTGTACATGAATCTCGGGGTATGACAAAATATCCTCGAATTGGGTTTAACATTACGACAGGTGGATTGTGACATAACAAGGTCAGGGAAAGAACCCTTTTAGCCAGCAAGCCCCCGCAACTATTGATCCCCTTAGTTCTGGGGATTTGGTGGAAAAACTGCATAATTGGCCACCTACCTGCCCTCCCTTGTATTTAGTAGGGGATGTCCATATATCTAATTCTCGTGCCACGGTGGCCCCTACCTACAACCTGAGCCAAGAAAGGAATTTAAAGATCTTATCCTGGAATGTTGCTGGTCTAAAAAGTAAGCTGTCCTGCCCTGATTGGGGGCTTTTTGTTGACCAGTTTGATATCTGCCTATTCCAGGAGACATGGGCACGGGAAGATTCTCTCAGGGTGGGGTTTGCCTCGTTCACCATCCCAGCGATTTTGGGAGGCAGGGGCAGACCATCCGGGGGTTTATATATTTGGGTGGGTTCACACTTGGGCTGCACGGCTAAATCCCTGGACTCTGGGTTTAGTGATATTTTATGTGTAGTACTTATTTTCTCTACCAAGTTGGAACTGGCCTTTGTTAACATCTACTATCGTCCTGTGAGTGTGACTAAGGAATCCCCGACTTTTGACCAACTTAATTCTTTCATGCCAGTTGTCTCCCCAAATACTTGTTTAGATAATGGGGGGTGATTTTAACTGTCAACACAAGCCCCTTCCAGATATGGTTGATGCAATTCCCACTGAAGAAGATGTACAGTGGTTAATTCCTGAACCCCAAATTCCACCAATTAAGACCTGGTCCCCGCTGGCAATACAGATCAATGCATTCACACTAGCGCACTCCTCACAAGTGTGCAATGGTGGCACACCCTCGGATATACCAGGGGACCTAATATTCAATAGAATTGGCCAAGCTTCTCTTTTGGATTACATCCTAGTGGAGACTAGGCTGTAGTCCAGAGTCCGTGACTTCATTGTCCTCCCACGACATGACAGCGATCAAAATGCTTTATCATTAGTATTGGAGTTGCCAAATCTGGGAACTCATGTGCCCATTAGTATTGCTGTAGACAGTGGCCTAACCCTCTCTAATAACAAGAGGAGAATTATGTATGCAGCAGTCATTCCAGTGTTAGTAGAACTGGGTGAAGTGGTAGTCGCGGTGGATAACACCACTTCTATCGACAAGGTTGCAGACTTACATGCAGATCTGGTCGTAAAGCTTGCTGATGTATTCTACCCAAAGGCACATCCAAAGGGCAAAAAGAGGGCCATCCGCTCATGGTTTAATGACAGCTGCCGTGTGGCAAAACAAGCTTTATTGGAGGCCATCAATGCAAAAAACAAGCCATTAATCAAAGAAAAGAGGACGCTGTACAAAGAGACCATTAGGCTAGCAAAGGAGGCCTGGGAAATGTACAGATGGGATGCTCTGCAAACTCCTCTGGCTAACAAAGATCAAAGAGAGTTCTGGTCCATAGCTGCCACTGGTAGTTTTCAGGACAAGGCTGCTATTGAACCTAATATATCAGCAGAAGCCTGGGAAGCTCACAGCTCACATTCAGGCCCTATATACCGCAAAGAATGTGGAGATGTATTTCCAGTTTTTCCTAGTGCTAACCATGATAAACTTATTGAATTCACTCTCTGAGAAGTTTTAAGTGTGATAAGTAAGCTCCCTATAGGCAAAGTGCCGGGAATGGACAAGAACCCGGGGGATCTCTTCCGGGCAAAACCAGGAATTTGGGAACCATATCTGTGGGCTCTATTTAATGCCATCTTGAAGGGCATGCCAATTTCCGAAACCTGGGCAGGGGCAGAAATAGTCCCAGTTTATAACAAGCATTAAAAATGCAATAGGTCTCGCCTTTCATTAAGTTAAAGCCATTTGCTTTGCTATACAATACCATTACCAAAGCAAATGGCTTTAACTTAATCAAAGGCGAGACCTATTGTATTTTCAATGCTTGTTACAGTTCTTGTAGAGTTTCTGATTTAGGGGATTACAAGACTGGCAATACCAAAGAGCTGAAGGGAGAGGATCTCTTACTCCAGGGTGCACAAGGTTGGAAGGGCGGGTGGAGTCATTTTGGTTTGGAAACGAGGCTATAAGATCTAATATCAACTTCTCTAGTGGGAGAAACTATATCTAATCCACTTGCCACATCATTCAGTGAAGCGAAAATATGAACTGGGTTTGGAATACGTAGACCCTATTGATAACCACCAGAACCACCCTGCAAATTGACAGTCACCTCTCCACTCAAGTCTATGAAACCAACGAACCTGCTGCACAAACCTCCAATCGCTATGAACTGTATATAAATATGATTTCAGTGTTTGCTTCACAGGGTATTTGTTGTTGAAACTTCTACATAATATTCCATTTGATTCACTGAACTATAAACCGTGAAAACTATCAGGTAAGAGATAAAATCCATTTCAAACTCCAAATTAAAAAAAACACATTTGCAATACTCATCGGAAATGACATTTCATTCAGCCCCTCATGCTCTTCCTACTTCTACACATACATGCGATGTGTATACATGTAGACTCATGCACGCCAACTCAACAAGTAGATGAGATGCAAAGACTGCCCTGCCCATACTTGTATGTTTACGCTTAAATACCTTTTCTTTCTCTGCAGGACTCACGTGATTAGTGGCAGACTTAATTTTATTCATTTTCTCCGTGTGGATGGCACACTCCTTTTTCAAGTCGTCAATTTCTTTAACCATGGCTTCTGTGGTCATCAGGCTGTTAAGATCTTTTAATTCTAGGATAAACCATTGGAAAAGAAAGATCAATGCATAACTGAATAAGTATTAAAGAATAAAAGCAGCCACTTCAATGAGATAAACAATGTGGATAACTGTACAGTTGCATTACACAGAGGATCTGGACTGCAATAAAACCTCTGAGCATGTGCAATACTAAAAAAAATAATGCAGGGTCTGCTGTGAGCTGCATGACATAAGGGTATCACGAAACATGTTTAGGTAGCAGGGAGATGAATGACTAAAATCCACGCACCAATAAAGTAAGAAAACTGGTATAAATCAAGTAGGTAGACCTGGACTCTACTGCGTAATGAAGGTAAGCAGATGGGCAAGGGTTAGGGATCAGAGTTGACTTAAATGAAGAATTGTATTCACTCAAGTTATTACTCAAAGTGGAATTACCTTTACTGGAAGGTGCCCATCGTTAGGGTAAGCAAAGACAGCTCAACTTAAATGAGGTAAATGAAAACAAGCGGCCGTGAGGCCGCAAAAGTGATCGAGATCACGATCAAACATCAAAGCGGCCGCAAAAGTGAAAGTAATTGCGGTCAAGTGCAGCGCGCGCGCCCGCGCACATGCACTGTAGCTCTAGGCTGTCCTGGTAGCACTTTTTTGGAGCCCTCTCAAAAGGTCTCGCCAGACCAGCGCATGCGCTGGGTCAGGCGAGACCTAAAAAGGGGTTGCCGCTTCTCCCTGCAAATTATAGACCAATCAGTTTGATCGACGTTATGCAAAAACTATTTGCACGGGTAGTTCTTGACCGTTTGCAGGGGTGGATGGGAGATCATGATATTCTAAGCCCTTATCAAGCCGGATTCAGGAAGAACATTTCCACCGTGGACCAAATCTATAGACTCCAACTTATATTTTGGAAAATGGTGAGAATGGAGGGTGGCAGCCTTTATTTGATCTTCGTGGATCTGAAGATAGCTTTCGATTTGGTGCCCAGGGCCAAGCTATGGGGGGTACTTGGAGATGTGGGGATTCCCCCTTACCTTCTGAATATACTCATTAGATTGCATGTAGGCAGGTTTGCCCAAGTAAGGTGTGGAAAAGGAGGTGAACTGACCGCCCGATTTTCAGTCGACAGGGGTGTAAGGCAGGGGTGCGTGCTCACACCTACCCTGTTTTGCCTCTTTGTCAACTCGCTGGTATCCCACCTTGCAGAGGTCAGGAACAACGATGCCCCCAAACTAGCAGGTACCAAAGTCCCCACAATGATGTTTGCGGATGATACTTTGCTACTGTCAAAGTCTCCGATGGGCATTCAGAGGGTCCTGGACAGCTTTGCCACTTTTTGTGGCAAAAGGGGTTTGGAGATCAATACCCTGAAGCCAAAGTTTATGGTCTCCAATCAAAGACAAGCCACCCTAACCCAAGTCTGGAGGGTACCATCTTGGACAGGGTGTCAGTGTTTGAATATCTACGGGTTACACTGACAGAAAATATGGTATGGAGCCCACAAATTGCTAAAGCAAAGCTAAGGCTAGCCCAGACTTCTGGGGGATTGCCAAATTATTGAGAAATTCCACCTCTAAACCTGCTGGGCCTATAGTTGAGATTTACAAGGCCCAAGCCAGGGGCACGGCAATGTATGGGGCTGAACTCTGGGGGCATTGCTGCTGTGGACCTGTGAGCAAGGTGGAAAATAATTTTATGAGGCAGATCCTAGGTCTCCCCGCTAGTACCTCCCTTGTTCCCCTGCGGTTGGATCTAGGAATTAGACCGATTGAGGAGGAGTTGGACCTTAGACCCCTAACTTTTTGGCATAGAATGTGGGTGACTGCGGAATTGGCAGCATACAGAACAGAACTAAAAGAGATATTGAGCCTTCCGGGAGTGGTACAAATCCCCTGGTTTGCACATATAAAGGATGAATGCACTAAGATGGGAAAACCAACATTGTGGAGCAACCCTGAGGAAGCATGTGCTGCAACCTCACGCTCTGAAGTGGTAAAAGCTTACCGTTCGAGCAAGCTTGCTGCTGTTCAGGGATATTCCTCTGTAGGTCAACTGACGGCCCAATTTTTATTGCTAAAAGATGATTACAGAATGGAATCTTTTTTAGATGACATCCAGCCATTTCTGGCGAGAAAACTGTGTGTTCAGTTTAGAATGGGCATTCTGCCGCTCCGTGTATTCACATGCAAATAGACACAGTCTTCTCCTAGAGAATGCCCAGCATGCAATTGGGAGGAAGAGATGGAGCTTCATGTCTTTTTCTTTTGCCCGGGTTATATATTAATAAGGAAGCGCTGGCTTGTCCAACTGTGCAGGAATTTATGGTTTGTTCACTGTGCTGAGGCATTTAGTGTTTTGAAGTCTGACACCTGTAAGCCCATTGTCTTTACCGTGTCAAGGTTTCTGACTTCAATGTGGCGTAGGCACATGACTTTCGTAAACTCGTTAGTTTAGTTGCAGCAGCACATCATTGTAATTTTCTAGGGTTTTAACTTGCATTTTAAAATGTTAACTGTTTTAACTTTAAAATGTATTTAGTTTTACTTTTTATATGTGCATATACAGCTTGTATTTCAAAGGTATGACTCTGATTGTTGGTTCAAATATCTCCTCTGTATGACCCGTATTGAAACTATTTGCACAGTTGTGTGTTTCATACTCATTGTCCTTTGCACAGTATTTATCTTGCACATGCACTTTATTGAGCCACCGGATATGGAACTATGTCAGTGCCTAATTACAGATTGGGATGTCATTTTATTGGATTGCCCTTTATTGTCTATTTTCTTGTATTGCATTTACTGTTTTTATTGCATACTTTTATGGTCGTAATGACCAAAATAAAGGGTTCTGAAAAAGGGAAAAAAGGAATAGAACCGAATCTGAACAGGAGAAATTTGCTGAGAATATACTGGATGAAGTAACACTACCAGAAGAATGACATGTAACCACAATGAGTCCTAACAGTGTTCTGTGAATGATTGGAGTGCTTAAGAAACATCTCAGATATTTTATGAAGTACCTACTGGTCATTGATGCGAGGGTGATATTGGCCGTCATGCCAGTATTTGGTGAGCCGATGACAACTCATTAATGAACATATGATTGTGCACAGCAAAACCAGCACAGGTACTAGGTTCAAGCTCAAAACCGCATAAGATGTGGGAAAATGTGTGCTAAAATGTTATTAGTGAGATTTCAGCTACAAGTAAAAAGGTTCATTCATGAGAACTGAAGTCCCAGCAGGAACGTAGCTAAAAGTGTTATGATGTCTAAATAGTTGCAGCTGCCTAATTCTGTGGCAAATGAAAGAAGAATAAAAATGATCAGGCTAACATTTTAGCCTAGTGAACAAAAGGTACCACTGATCCAAGAGGAACATTTTTTACGTATGTGTTGGATTCCTATGAATCATATTCACAATAATTCAATATATTCCCTCCTTCTCCCTTCTTCATGGAATGTCACAATCTTCACTCTCTTACTCAGCCAGAGGTCAAAGTGGGCGGGATCGGAGGGGCATGATGTGCCCATACTTTTTGGATTTATGAAAAGCCGCTTCCCTACTTTTTGTAAAAAGACAACCATTGTGTCATTCAGTGAGTCTCCTGTGCTTTGAAACCAAAGCCAGGGAGACAACTATACAAGCATTTCTGCCAGGGTGCCTGCTTGCCTGACCGTAATGCAAATGTGTGCAAAGAGTTAATCGGCAAATGTAAAAGATGCTCAGGAACCGGTGCTGGCTTTAATTGATTGAATCACTCGAAGATTTATGATGACAAAGATTTATTATTTTTGAGTGGTAGTACAAAGTGTTCACAACTGAGCTATGAAGTGTGTGCTTTTAATTGTAATTGCATGGATATAGCACTTACTACCCCTGACGAGGTGTTGAAGGCACAGTTATGTAAATAAAAAATTTAAATAGATACATTCTGGGTACTACTAAAATGTATATTTTGGAAGCACCATTTTATCTTAAACCTTTTTGTGCATTTTGTAGCAGTCTAGCTTATACTATGTGTAAAGCAAGTTTAGAATAATGAATTACATATTCACAATACTTATTTGCTATTCAAACTGCAAGTCAAAGGTTGGAGCGGAGAACTCCGCACATGAAAGGAAGATACGGGTCTATCTTTTATTGTGGGGAGTTCTCCATCCTCGGCTGAGTACCCACAGCTGGTAAACTTACTATTAACTCATAGTTTGTGAATAGGAAAACAAACGTAAGCTTACATAAAAGTGCAAGTTTACTTTAGTGAATAAAGCCCTAAATAATCTAGTGCAAGTCAATGAAATAAAAGAAACGTAAAATAAACTCGGATCCGGGAGGGACAGGCCCACCTGCTGTTTTTGCGCCAGCATTTGAGTAATTCTTACTGTTGTCATACATGTGCTTATGTTTCAGAAGGAAGTCTCCAACAATGATATGCCAAGTTTTGTTTTCGGGAAAGTCGTTTAGTAAAGGCTGAGATCTGTCGAAGGTATAACAGCACGCTTATTCGATGCTTAGATCTGCACAGATACAAACTACACTTTGGGTGGGATGGCATACAACACAGTGCTACGGGTGTTCATTTGCGCTGAGCTGCTCTACAGCGTTTGTGACACTTTGAAAAGATGTTCTGGTTTGCTTTTTTTAACAGCTGTGGTCAGTGTCACTTTTCAGATAGAAAAACTACTCTAAAGAAAAAAGAGAGAGAAGAATAATAATGTGTTGCTATTTACACGGTAAAACATATTGGGCCAAGTGCCATTTTGCTCCACTAATTGTGACTTCGTCAGTAAAACAAGACCTTTTTGCAGCTGCAAAAATGCAAAGAATAAACTAGCACATGGTGTCATTATCATTAAGGGACTGATTAAAAGTGTCTGGGTGTTAATTAATTATTATCCAATCGGATAACCAGAGCTTGGTTTTAATCACCTATAATTATCACCTATTCAAAGTTTTACCTAAAAAAATAGGGAACTATATGCGGATTCTGATACTTCCCACAAAAAAATGTGCATGTCTCTTTACTTACTGTTCATTTCGCACCCCAAAAATTCTGCCATGCTTGACCTGCGAAAGTTTAACATGCGGTGTAGATCTGACTGATTCCGGTAATTACCGGGTCTGTAAACATTTCCGCATTTATAATGGTAATCCCTGCACAAATAGCTATTTGCACCTGGATTGCAACTGACAGGGGCACCTGTCGTTAATCCTAAAAGAGTAGGGCGCTAAAAAGGTATTCTGTGAAATGTAATAATACCACAGAGGCATTTAATACCATTGGGCGCTACTGAACGGTGTGCTTCAGGTGCCACTTGCGCGTTGCTGTGTCACGCACACAGCTACATGGAAACCTCTATGTAGAAAAATACACCTATCACCCATTAAACTGAAAATGTTCGGGGATTGCATTAATGGCTGCCTGCTCCCAGGGCTCCACCTTATCAGTGTTTATGAACACGAAATTACCAGGAGCCGTTTGGAGGTTTGCAAAATAGATCATTAGAAGGTTGCTCACAGCTGCTGGTAATGAATTCCATTTGCACCGCCTCCCCTTTCCGATAGGCTATTTGTATCTCCCTCTCGCTCCCGGCACGAGGATGAGCATCGCGGCACGTGACCCAAGACCCACAACAGGAGCAGAGATATTTTACCGAGATTAGAGTTCAGAAAACATGGCGATTTGTAAAACACTCCACGAAGAATCAGATCGTACCCTCTGCACAAAAAATGATGGGTTTTAATATGGAAGGTGTCAGACATGAAGACCACGTGCTTATTGTGAGAAATAACAGTTAACCTTTCTCCAGTGGCTGATGGAGGCCAATGCGGTATTTTACTATCAACATTGGCAGGTGATTTATTACCACTGTTTCTACTCCAGTAAAAGCACATTAGGCTCTGCTTGATGTATCATTTGTTATCTTCAACCTTCATGCACACTTTCTGCATGCATAATCTCCTCCTTCAAGCAAATTTGGAGCAGGGAAAATGCAAATATCCAAGGCGCGGTGGTTTCTTGATGCAAAAGCGAGTTGAGGAGAGAGCATCGCAATGCCATTTGCACGTGGAAAATACCTGATGCCTGCAGAAAGTTCCAGCCTTTACGATCCAATGACATAATGCATCTCAGTATCAGTTATGCATAATGGTGCATTAGTGAAGATTCAGGAGTGACAGAAAATAAATCACTGCCATCCCCTACAAGCTTCAAAGCAGAACAGGGGGATGCGGAATAATATTCAGGTCATCGTACCCTGCACCACTTCCTCTATCCAAACTGTATTACCATATGATTTTTTGCGGTATCATGCATATAAGTTTCCTTCCCAGTGGACATTACTCACCTTTAGAGCACTTTTGAAATCAGCTTTCATAAAGTAAATACACGCAAACGTTTAGCTATTAAGTAGTGCAGAATTATGTGGAAAGATGTAAGAACAGTGTGGTCACAAATTGCTCACCCACTATTGGTGACCAGTCTGTCATTTTACCCTGCAAACTATGGTCCTGATTACGAGGGTGAAACTGCCACCGACAGCCTGTTGGCGTCGGTTTCACCACCATCGTAACCAGGGTTTCCGCCATTTATCCATGGCAGTCGGAAACGTGCCAGATGGAAAGACCGTCCACTACAGTTCGGACAGGTGGACTGTATCCGTCCGCCTGTTGGAACTCACCACAGTACCAGCATTGTGGATGTGCCTGCCAGGCACCACAGTTGGGATTATGATATTCCTTTCCGCCGGTCTTTTCGCTGCGGTCAACCCACCATGAAAAGGAAGGCGAAAACAGATTTGGGGGTTCGTAGTGGGCCTGGGTCAAGGACACTGGGGCGCACCTATGGTGCCCCTCTACATATCCCTGCACCATATGAGTGCAAGGATATGCAAGTGCCTTTATTTTGTGCATTTTAGCGAAGGCTGCTGAATGCATCCCCACCACAATGCAAAATATAGGTGATGAGACCACCGTGGTGGCGGTTGCATCGTAATTCGGATTGTGTGGAGGCGACCTCATTAGCGGCCAGTCCCAAATCCGAAACGATGGCGCATCGTAATGAGCCCAATGTATTAAGGGGTCGTGCCACAATATCTCCAGTCCCAATGACCTGTCTAATGAATAATAATTAGGCAGTTCACTACTTGCGACCTGTGTGGTTTGCTACTTGCACAGAATTGGTTCCCTGGAAGGAACAACAAACGACCATTTCTAAATTTGTATTTCTAAACGTAAAACTTTTTTCTGTTTTAAACAGCTGGTGTTCATTAAAGGAACTTGCACAGCTTTAAAATAAGCATATTCCCTTTCTGGGAGACACATTATGGGGGGAAGTAGTTGTCCGCAGAACAGACTGCCCCAACAAAGTTGCCAGACAAAATTCCGAAAGGGGAAGCTGTCCCCTTTGTGTAAGGGTTAGCACTTCTTTCGAAGAGTTGGTACCTAATCAATGTGTTGTGACTGCAATTGCATTCACAAACCATTCATACATCCCTTTGTCCAGGATTTGTAAAGCTCTGCAAACCAACCTTGAGGGTCCCAAGGCACTGAATTGTAGGTAAAAGGAGGCTAAGTGATTTGCCCAGAATCACAGAATGTTGACGCTAAAGCTAAAGCTAGAACCTTGTTCCCACCGGCTCCAGGTTTACAGTTCAGGTCTTACGCCACAGCCTCTACATCCTCTACATTACATCCTCACATAACTTATTGTCAAAATAGGATTAAAGATAGAAAAAAGAATCATTTTGGAAATACGAGTCCTGTATTTTTGTGAATAAAAGAGCTTGCAATCACAAAAGGGGTCTGTACATGATTCCCACGTTTCCTTTGCCAAATCTGCTAAATGTTGATAATACAGTTGTGCATCCAAGATAGTTAATTTAAAAATGGAGAAAGGTGAATTAACTTCCATTCCTACACTGGCACCCATGTATAATGTTTGATGTGTGCAATCCTTAGTATATCAATTCCAATACTTAGCAATCTATTTGTTGCAGCTACTTTTAGACATCTGGAAGGCAGCAGCTTCATCCCAAGATAATAATGATAAACAAAAAAAGGCCTCAGAAATGGCTCTGTTCCTATGGGATATGCATCCCTAATTGTCATGTTATTGTTCCTTCGAAATTCCGTGTATCACAGCGGAAACTGTAGTTTTAGAATAAAAATGATCTGTCACCCACTGTTATGGACATATGAAAATGAAACTAAGGTGAAACTGAGGCATATATTTTATTTAAAAGTTGTATTCTTGGATCATAAATGTATATATATATTCACTAAAAATACACAGGTTTCAGAGATGTTATAGTTAGGAGTTAGTATTTAAAAGACCTTAGATATTCACTAAAAAAACACAGGTTTCAGGGATGTTATAGTTAGGCTGCCATTTCACTTGTACAAAAGCAGAGAAATTCAGCTGTTATAGTTAGCTGAGTTAACTATAACTCGTGCCCTTGCAATGCACTGTTAATTATATCACATATTACATCACTCATGACATGGTCAGTGACATCACTGATGACATCTCAAATTACATTGCTGATGACAACATCCTGTGAGTGTGAGTGTTTCTAAAAAGTTTTTAAGAATATTATATATATACACCAAGGTGTATTAGAAGAATGAGTGGATGTTATGAGTGTCTGTATGGATGATGTAGTGGGTATGTGAGTGACTGTATAAGTGAGTGATTAAACGTGTATTAGTGAATGCATGGGTGAATGACCAATCTGCGTGAATATCTGTATCAGTCTGTCAGTTGTTGTGTAAGTGGCTGCATGGGTTTGTGAGTAGCTACATGAGTGTCTATATAGGTTAATGATTGGTTGTCTGAGTACCTGTATGGGTGCCTGAGTGTCTGTGTGGATGGGTGGGGGTGTGTGTGACTCCCTGCATGGATGTGTCAGTGTGTATGGGTTCATGAGTGCTAGGCCTGGGCAAAAATTTTGTTCCGTTCGCGGAAATTGCGATAATTTGGCATTTTTGCGTTCCGCGGAGAGCGCGAAAATGTCAAAAATTCCGGTTTCCGCAGCTTGGCGATAATTTGTTTCTTGCTCGCGCTGTAAAA
Source organism: Triturus cristatus (assembly GCF_964204655.1). NCBI lineage: Eukaryota > Metazoa > Chordata > Amphibia > Caudata > Salamandridae > Triturus > Triturus cristatus. The sequence goes on along the minus strand of NC_140582.1, from coordinate 372,212,963 downwards.
TGATACATTCTCGCGCGCGCGCGATCGCCTTACCTGAATCCCTGCGTTCGCCGACAAGTTTTCTTGATCCGGTCGCGTTCTCCATGAGATGTTGTATTGTTTTTAGCCATTTGCGCTGTCTCGCGACAGTTCGCGCCCGCAGTGACGTCATGCGTCGCGCGATCACGTCTTTCTTCTCGCGATCATGCACCGCGAGAACAACTCAAAACAAGATGGCCGCGCCCGCAAGCAACCACATGGGTAAGTTGGCGACCCGCAACCATGCAGAAAATCTCGCGAACATGCCGGAAAAAAACTTCCGCATCTTCGCGATATTTCTGCTTGTTTGCGATAATTTTAAACATTCTCGCGATAATTTGCGAAGGTTAATTCCGCAAATTCCGCCCACCCCTAATGAGTGCATCTGCAAGGGGCTGTATGGGGGAGTGAGGGTGCGTATGGCTGTGTTGATGAGTGAATGGATGTCTCAGTGGTATATTTTTGAGTAACTACTTATGTGAAAGGCAGTATATGTGAGTGTTGGAGTATATCAGTCACTATTTGTGAGAGTGAGTGATTGTGAGAGTGGCTGTATGGATGAGTGTGTGCTTTTGTCAGTGATGTATAAGAGAGTAAGTATGTGTTAGTATCTGTTTGAATAAGTGAGGTGGTATGTGTATAACTGTATAGGTAAGTAATGGCAGTGTGATTGATTCTTTGGGTGACTGACTAGGTGTGTAAGGAATTCGAAGGGTTAGTGGCAGTGTGTGAGTGTCTGTATGGATATTTGAGTGCATATATCAGTGGTTGTATTGATGAGTGACTATATGAATGAGTGGCTGTATGGGTGAGTGAGTGGATGAGTGTGTGGATCTATGAATCAGTGAGTGTGTATATAGTAACTGGTATTGGTGTGTCTATGGTTTCGAGAATGGTAGTCTCCATTTTAGAGTCTGTGTTTGAAAGGTTATATTAGGGTGCGAGGAGGTGCATCAGATATTAAGTGGATGATGTCATCAGTGGTCATTTCAGATGTCATCAGTGATGTCAATGACCATGTCATGAGTGATGTAATATGTGATGTCATCAGCAGTGCATAGCGGGGGCACGAGTTATAGATAGCTCCGCTGAATTTCTCTGCTTTTGTACGAGTGAAATGTCAGCCTAACTATAACGTCTCTGAAACCTGTGTTTTTTTCAGTAAATTTCTATGTTTTTTTAAATGCTAATACTAACTATAACTTCCCAGAAACCTATGGTTTTTTTCATTGAATTTCTAAGGTTTTTTAAGTTCTACTTTCTAATTATGCCTACATAGGTAGTACATGTACAGAAAGAGGAAGAAAGGCACATAAAGAAGCAGGAGGAGTGCAGAAAGAAGCAAGAGAGGTGCAGAAAGAGGCAACAGATGTGCAGAAAGAGGCCGACTTCCACTGTACATTTCCACAGACTCATACAAAGTAGCTTAATCACTAATCCTTCTTCCAAGATATCTCAAATCTCACTTTTCTCTTGAAGGTTTACTATTAATTGACTGCTCAGAATGTTAGGCCTACCAAATGTAAACCAGCAATCCTAACCATACCACTGTTGTAAGTCTGAACAAGTTTGTGAATGTATGCATGCGTGTGCCTCCGCTTTTACATAGTGGCATGTTACATAAAAATAAACATACAAATACTTGAATACCTGTGTTTCAAACAGCATACTGTGCAGAAAGAAGCAACAGAGGTGCAGAAAGAGGGAAAAGGGGTGCATAAAGAGGCAATAGAGTTGCAGAAACAGGCAGGAGAGGTGCAGAAAGAGGAAAGAGAAGTATAGAAAGAGGCAAGAGGGATGCACAAAAAGGGAATAAGGGTACAGAAAGAGGCAAGAGGGGTGCAGAAAGAAGCAAGAGAGGTGCAGAAGAAGCAAGAGAAGTGCAGAAAGAAGCAACAGAGGTGCAGAAAGAGTTAAGAGGGGTACAGAAAGAGGCAGCTGTGGTCCTGAAAGAGGGAAGACAGATAAAGAAACAGGCAGGAGAAGTGCCGAAAGAGGCAAGAGAAGTGTTGAAAAAAGCAACAGAGATGTAGAAAGAAGGAAGACGAGTGATGAAAGAGATAAGAAAATTGCAGAAAGAAACAAGAGAGGTGCATTAAAAAGCAAGAGAAGTGCATAAAGAGGCAAGTGAGGTGCAGAAAGAGGCAAGAGAAGTGCACAAAGAGGCAAGAGAGGTGCAGAAAGAGACAAGTGAGGTACAGAAACAGGCAAGAGGGGTGCAGAAAGAGGAAAGAGGGGTGCAGAAAGAGGTAAGACTGGTACAGAAAGATGCAAGAGAGATGTGTACAAAAATAACATAAGTGCAGAAAGAAGCAATAGAGGTGCAGGAAGAGGCAAGAGAGCTGCAGAAAGAGGCAAGAGAGTTGCAGAAACAGGCAAAAGAGGTGCATAAAGAGAGAACAGGGGTGTAGACAGAGGCAAGAGAGGTGCAGAAAGAGGGAAGAAGGGTGCAGAAAGAGGCAAGAGAGGTGCAGAAAGAAGCAAGAGCAGTGCAGAGAGAGCCAACAGAGGTGCAGAAAGAGGCAAGAGGGCTGCAGAAAGAGGCAACAGAAGTGCTGAAAGAGGAAAGAGAGGTGCAGAAAGAGGCTAGAAGGGTACAGAAGGAGGCAACAGGGGTGTAGAAAAAAGCAAGTGAGGTGTAGAAAAAGGCAACAGTGGTGCAGAAAGAGGCAAGACAGGTGCAGAAACAGGCAAGAGAAGTGCATAAAGAGGCAAGAGAAGTGCTGAAAGAAGCAATGGAGGTGTAGAAAGAGGCAAGAGAAGTGATGAAAGAGACAGAGTTGCAGAAAGAAACAAGAGAAGTGCAGAAAGAAGCAACAGAGGTATAGAAAGAGGCAAGAAAACTGCAGAAATAGACAAGAGAGTTACAGAAACAGGCAAGAGAGGTGTAGAAAGAGGAGAGAGGGGTGGAAAAGGGTAAGAGGGGTGCATAAAGAAGCAATAGATATGCAGAAAAAAGTAAGAGAAGTGCAGGAAGAAGTAATAGAGGTGCAGAAAGAGGCAAGAGAACTGCAGAAAGAGGCAAGAGAGTTGAAAAAACAGGCAAAGGAGGTGCAGAAAAAGAATACAGGGGTGCAGAAAGAGGCCAGTGGGTTGCAGAAAGAGGCAAGAGAGGTGCAGAAAGAGGCAAGTGAGGTACAGAAATAGGCAAGAGGGGTACAGAAAGTGGCAAGGGAAGTGCAGAAAGAAGTAACAGAGGTACAGAAGGAGGCAAGAGAAATGCAGAAAGAGGAAAGATATTTGCAGATCCAGGCAAGAGAGGTGCAGAAAGAGAGGTGCACAAGGAGGGAAGAAGGGTGCTGAAAGAGGCAGGAAGGATGGATGAAGAAAAAAGCAAGAGGGGTGCAGAAAGAAGCAAGAGAAGTGCTGAAAGAAGCAACAGAGGTGCAGAAAGAGGGAAGAGGGGTACAGACAGAGGCAAGAGAAGTACAGACAGAAGTAACAGATGTGCAAAAAGAGGCAAGAGAAGTGCAGCAAGAGGCAACAGAGGTGCAGAAACAGGCAGGAGAGGTGCAGAAGAGGGAAAGGGGTGCAGAAAGAGGCAAGAGAGATACAGAAAGAGGGAAGAGGGGAGCAGAAAGAGGCAAGAGGGGTACAGAAAGAAGCAAGTGAGGTGCAGAAAAAGGCAACAGTGGTGCAGAAAGCTGCAAGACTGGTGCATAAACAGGCAAGGGAAGTGCAGAAAGAAGCAAGAGAAGTGCTGAAAGAAGCCAGAGAAGTGCTGAAAGAAGCAACAGAGGTATAGAAAGAAGCACGAGCAGTGACGAAAGAGACAAGAGAGTTGCAGAAAGAAACAAGAGAGGTGCAGAAAAAAGCAAGAGAAGTGTAGAAAGAGGCACGTGAGGTGCAGAAAGAGGCAGGAGAAGTGCAGACAGAGGCAAGAGAGGTGCAGAAAGAGGCCAGTGAATTGTAGAAACAGGCAAGAGGGGTGCAGAAAGAGGCAAGAGAAGTGAAGAGGCAAGAGAGTTGCAGAAGCAAGCAAGAGAGGTGCAGAAAGAGGAAAGAGGGGCACAGAAAGTGGCAAGAGTGGTGCAGAAAGAGGCAAGAGAAGTGTAGAAAGAAGCAACAGAGGAGCAGAAAGAAGCAACAGAGGTGACTAAAGAGGCGAGAGATACAGAAAGAGGGAAGAGGGGAGCAGAAAGAGACAAGAGAGTTGCAGAAAGAAACAAGAGAGGTGCAGAAAAAAGCAAGAGAAGTGCAGAAAGAAGCACGTGAGGTGCAGAAAGAGGCAGGAGAAGTACAGAAAGAGGCAAGAGAGGTGCAGAAAGAGGCAAGTGAATTGTAGAAACAGGCAAGAGGGGTGCAGAAAGAGGCAAGAGAAGTGCAGAAAAATGCAAGTGGTGCAGAAGGAGGCAAGAGAAGTGCAGAAAGAGGCAAGAGGGGTGCAGACATAGGCAAGAGAAGTGCAGACAGAAGTAACAGATGTGCAAAAAGAGGCAAGAGGCAACAGAGGCGCAGAAACAGGCAGGAGAGATGCAGAAAGAGGGACCAGGGGGGCAGAAAGAGGCAAGAGAGATACAGAAAGAGGGAAGAGGGGAGCAGAAAGAGGCAAGAGGGGTACAGAAAGAAGCAAGTGAGGTGCAGAAAAAGGCAAGAGGTGCAGAAGGAGGCAAGAGAACTGCAGAAAGAGGCAAGCGAATTGTAGAAATAGGCAAGAGGGGTGCAGAAAGAGGCAAGAGAAGTGCAGAAAAATGCATGAGGTGCAGAAGGAGGCAAGAGAAGTGCAGAAAGAGGCAAGAGGGGTGCAGACATAGGCAAGAGAAGTGCAGACAGAAGTAACAGATGTGCAAAAAGAGGCAAGAGGCAACAGAGGCGCAGAAACAGGCAGGAGAGATGCAGAAAGAGGGACCAGGGGTGCAGAAAGAGGCAAGAGAGATACAGAAAGAGGGAAGAGGGGAGCAGAAAGAGGCAAGAGGGGTACAGAAAGAAGCAAGTGAGGTGCAGAAAAAGGCAGCAGTGGTGCAGAAAGATGCAAGACTGGTGCAGAAACAGGCAAGGGAAGTGCAGAAAGAGGCACGTGAGGTGCAGAAAGAGGCAGGAGAAGTGCAGAAAGAGGCAAGAGAGGTGCAGGAAGAGGCCAGTGAGGTGTAGAAAGAGGCAAGAGGGGTGCAGAAAGAGGCAAGAGAAGTGCAGAAAAAAGCAAGAGAGGTGCAGAAGGAGGCAAAAGAAGTGCAGAAAGAGGCAAGAGAGTTGCAGAAGCAAGCAAGAGAGGTGCAGAAAGAGGAAAGAGGGGTGCAGAAAGAGGCAAGAGTGGTGCAGAAAGAGGCAAGAGAAGTGCAAAAAGAAGCAACAGAGGAGCAGAAAGAAGCAACAGAGGTGAAGAAAGAGGCAAGAGAGATACAGAAAGAAACAAGAGTGGTGCAGGAAAAAGGAAGAGAAGTGCAGAAAGAAGCACGTGAGGTGCAGAAAGAGGCAGGAGAAGTACAGAAAGAGGCAAGAGAGGTGCAGAAAGAGGCAAGTGAATTGTAGAAACAGGCAAGAGGGGTGCAGAAAGAGGTGAGAGAAGTGCAGAGAAATGCAAGAGGTGCAGAAGGAAGCAAGAGAAGTGCAGAAAGAGGCAAGAGTGGTGCAGAAAGAGGCAAGAGAAGTGCAGAAAGAAGCAACAGAGGTGCAGAAAGAAGCAACATAGGTGAAGAAAGTGGCAAGAGAACTGCAGAAAGAGGCAAGAGAGTTGCAGAAGCAAGCAAGAGAGGTGGAGAAAGAGGAAAGAGGGGTGCAGAAAGAGGCAAGAGTGGTGCAGAAAGAGGCAAGAGAAGTGCAGAAAGAAGCAACAGAGGAGCAGAAAGAAGCAACAGAGGTGAAGAAAGAGGCAAGAGAGATACAGAAAGAAACAAGAGAGGTGCAGGAAAAAGGAAGAGAAGTGCAGAAAGAAGCACGTGAGGTGCAGAAAGAGGCAGGAGAAGTACAGAAAGAGGCAAGAGAGGTGCAGAAAGAGGCAAGTGAATTGTAGAAACAGGCAAGAGGGGTGCAGAAAGAGGTGAGAGAAGTGCAGAGAAATGCAAGAGGTACAGAAGGAAGCAAGAGAAGTGCAGAAAGAGGCAAGAGTGGTGCAGAAAGAGGCAAGAGAAGTGCAGAAAGAAGCAACAGAGATGCAGAAAGAGGCAAAAGAGGTGCAGAAAGAAGGTTAGAGGGATGCAGAAAGAGGAAAGAGGGGTACAGAAATTGGCAAGAGAGGTGCAGAAAGAAGCAAGAGCAGTGCAGAAAGAACCAACAGAAGTGCAGAAATAGGCAAGAGGGGTGCAGAAAGAGGCAACAGAAGTGCAGAAAGAAGCAATAGAGGTGGAGAACGAGGCAAGAGAAGTGCAGAAAGAGGAAAGAGAGGTGTGGAAAGAGGCAAGAGGGGTGCAGAAAGAAGGAACAAGGGTGCAGAAAGAGCAAAATAGGTGCAGAAAGAAGCAAGTGAAGTGCAAAAAGAGTCAAGAGAAGTGCAGAAAGAGGCAATAGAGGTGCAGAAAGAGGCAAGACAAGTGTAGAAAGAGGGAAGAGGGTAAAGAAAGAGGTAAGAGAGGTGCAGAAGAAAGAAGCAAGAGAGGTGTAGAAGGAAGCAAGAGAGATGCAGAAAGAAGTGATGTGCAGAAAGTGGAAGAGATGTGCAGAAAGAGGCAAGAGAAGTACAGAAAAAGAAAGAAATGTGCACAATGAAGCAAGAGAAATGCAGAAAGGGCACATAAAGAAGCAAGAGTGGTTTGCATACCATTAGTACTGATTTAACATCCACATTTAGCAATAAGTACCCGGTGACCATTCCAGGTTTGCAAAGGCCTTCCATCATGCTGTAACACCTGTCACTGCATTTTTGGTAACGTTTGAGCCAGAAACAATTTTTTGGTTCAAATCTTCAGATGATGGATTACGTGGCAAATGCAGAAAATGTCTAGTTATGCGAAAATCTGTGCTTCCGGACAGTCGCATAACTCCATTGGCCCTGCTCGTACCTCCGACTAGGTCCTGAAGTGCTCCTCAGTGGTTCCTTTTTTTTTGTCTCACTGAGTTTATAGTTTAGCTTCTACGGAAATGAGGAAGACTAAACCTGAGATTACCACTCCACAACACATAATTACTCTCCATAACACATAATCCCACTCTTCTTAATCCCTATAGACTAAATACCATATACTTTCTATTCACATAATTTCACTGCACACAACGTACATCCACTCCACTCCAAAAAACATTATTAAAAAACTTTTACATTTACAATGCCAATAGCCCTAACTTTCACAAATGCAAGACCTATTACATTGCAAATGCTTCTTTAACTAGTAGTCACATTTACAAAGTGGTGGAGAAAGGGGCCTGGACCTCTGACCTGTGCTCAGGAATTCCGCTGCATAGCAGTTGCAGGAGGTACCAGGAGGGTGTCTTAGCCCCATAAGTCCCTCAGCAGTAAAGTAGACTTAATTCCCTAACCAGTAGTGTGCCAGGAGGCGCATTTGCAGAGTGGTAGAGAAAGGGGGTGTGGCCTCCAAAGATCTCTTAGCAATCCCAATGTGTTGGACTTACTGGAGGTAACAGGAGGGGTAGATGGCCACCAAGGACATGTTTGATGGCTAACTACCCCTCCTATTACCTCCAGTAAGTCCCAGACAGGAGGATTGCTAAGTTCTCATAGCAGGCCACGCCTCCTTTCCCCACCACTCTGCAAACGCACTCCCTGGTACACTCCTGGTTAGAGATTGAAGTCCCCTTCACTGCTGGGGGTCCTTAGGGGCCAACTAGCCTACCTGTTACCTCTAGTAAGCCCCACACAGTGAGATTAATGAGAGGTGGACACAGGCCATGCACCCTTTGTCCACCATTCTGCAAACACACCTCCTGGTGTGCTCTTGGTTGTGGGATGCAGTCCCCTTGCCTCCTGAGGGTCCCTGGGGGCCAACTAGCCCTGCTGTTATCTCTAGTAAGCCCCACACAGCTGGATTGCTGGGAGTGGTCAGAGACCAGGCCCCCTTTTCACACCAATCTGCAAATGTGCCTCCTGGAGCACTGCTGCTTGGGGGATGAAGTCCACTTTAGTCCTGGTGTCTTCAGGACACAAGAGGACCTCATTGCACCACCAGCAGTGTGCCAAGAGGTGTGTTTGCAAAGTGGTGTAAAAAGGGGCTTGGCCTCAGACCACCTCTCAGCAATCCCACTGTGTAGGGTTTACTGGAGGTACCTGGTGGGCTAGTCAGCCCCTAAGGAGTCTTAGACTTCAAGGGGACTTAATCCTCCAACCCAGAATGCACCAGGAGGCGTGTTTGCAGAGTGGTGCTGAGGGGGCGGGGTCTCCAGTGAGATGCTGGCTTCTGTGACCCCTCTTCCCTTAATACTTTTTGTGCCCTGGGGACCCAATCCCCTAGGGCCTGAGCCCTTTAAAAAAAAATTAAAAACAGGAAGGGGGTCAAAGCGGACCCCCTCCCGAGGCCGATTTTGGCCCCGGGGACCCCATCCCCCAGGGCATGGCCGATTCTACTCTTTTTTTTTAAATACCTACATTTAGAGGAGGGAGGCCGCCGGCCCCCATTCCTGAGGCCATTTTTTAAAATCAATAATTGTTTTATAAAGGAGGGGAGCTGCGCAGCCCTCCTCCCTAGGCTGATTTTGGCCCTGGGGACCCCATCCCCCGGGGCCCAGCCTTATTTTAATTTATTCAAGAAAAGGGAGGTGGGCCGAGTGGCACCCCTCCCGGGTCCTTTTTGGCCCCGGGGACCCCATACCCTGGGGTTTGACCTCTTTGTTGGGATGCAGGGGAGCCTAAAGGCTCCCGCGGTCCCTGCCTGCTCCCCGCCTCCTGCTGGAGCCAGCATTGCTTTTGGACAAAGGGAGCTGCTAACATGCAGCTCCCGTTGCCCAAAAGCAATGCTGCTTCACTTCATGGAACAGAGAGCAGTTTTCCTGCTCTCGCTTCCATGAAGCGCAGCACAAGTTTGCTATGGCAGGGCAGGTTCTCCCGCCCTGCCATAGCAAACTGCAATGTCCCATGGGTGGGCACGCCGGGACATTTTTTGAGACGGCCCTGGGGGGTGGCTGTGCCCAGGGCCACGGAGGGCTCCATGAGGGGGGGCCATGGCCTCCCTCCAACACGTGTGTTGCCCCGGGGAGGTGGTGGTCCCCAGGGCTGGGGGTCTGCAATGGACCCCCATATTTGAATAAAGTGTGCCCCATGGAGATGGTGGTCCCTTGGGAAGTGTCGGGGCTTGAGCCCCCCACAGTTAGTTTTTAAAAGTAGCCAGAGGAGTTGATGGTCCTCGGGGCTTGGGGGGCCCACAAGGCCCACCTGCCCAAAATAAATTAAAGCCCTGGGGAGGTGGTGGTCCCTGGGACAGCGTGGGGTAACAGGAGCCCCCTCATGCTTTGTATGAAAGAGCCCCTGCACATTATTAACAAAGCCTGGGGAGGTGGCAGTCCCCAGGGCTGTGCGGGCCCTCACGTGCCCCCGCTACATAATTATGTATTGCCCCCGGGACCTGGCCCACCTGGGGGCTTAAAACAAACAAAGCCCGTACTTCAATTTTTTTTAAAATCCCACCAAAAAAAAAATGTTTTTTTGGTCCCGGAGGTCCATGTGGGAACCTCTGAGCAGGCCTAGGGAGTCAGGGTATTTCTACCATGCCCCCTTTTCTTATTTTTATCATTTTCTTCACCTTTTTTCTTGTGACTCAGTTCAACCGAGTCACAAGATGGCTGCCAACACTTCCTGGTTTGAAGTGTTGGCTGCCAATCATAGTCAAGCTAGTGCTCTGGTGGGTTCGCAGATCTACCGCAGGCACCAGATACTAATATTTTTTTAAGTGGGAATTTCTCTGTAATGACTGAACGGATTTACACCATTTAAAGCCAAGAGCTACCTCTCTGACAAATTTGGTGTAATTCCGTTCAGCAGTTCGGGCTGTAGCTGAGACAAAATGTTCCTATTGAAATAAACATGGAGAAAACGTGTTTTGGTTTGGGACCCCCCTTTTTTCTTGGGCCCCACTTGAAGAATCACCCCGAAACTTAGAAGACAGGAGCTGACCTGAGTGGGCTGTTAGTTTTGAAAATTACGTGAAGATTTGTCAAACGGCACCAAAGATATAGGCAAAAGAAAAAATGCTTTTTAAATAGAAACAAGACCCTAACTATAACTACCTACTGGCGACCACCATTAGGTAATATATGGTTTCCATAGGAAAAGCATTTTTTGACTTGACTATAACTTGGCCAATCTGCATGAAATTTTGCCAAAAAGTGTCACGGTGGGTACCCACTGCACAGATTACCCCCAGACTATTGATTGGGATAGGTTGGGGGTAATCTGTGCAGTGGGTACAGATAATTTGGAGCGTGAAATAAGGTACTGTTTGCAATGTTAATTTCAATAGGAACCTTCAGCCAACGCTACAGCGCGTGAACAGACTTACACCAAAGTTGGCAGGGAGGTAGGTGTTGGTTCAAGGAAGTGCCTTTTGTCTTATTTGGCGTAAATCCATTCAGTAGTTTTTGAGAAATGTAAGTTTACAACTATAGTGATACTTCTGGCCACGGATATTTCTGTCAGGGACTGTCCAGGACTATGTCTGGAGCACAGTCAGGGACTAGGGCAAGGACTGGTGACTGAGTAGAAAACATAAGCAGAAAGAGGAATACAATGTTGCTCAGGATCACACAGGAAGTCAGGGGAGAAAAGGGATCCAAAGGGTAAGCCTGATATATATATATATTCACTGAAAAAACCATAGGTTTCACACATGTTATAGTTAGCGGAAATTTTACTGATAAAAAAACAATGAAATTCCCCCATTATAGTTAGTGCAGGCAACTATAACTCACGCGACCGCAATCCTCTGCTGATGCTAATACTGTATTTAGACACTTATTTGCCCATGTCTTCTTCCATACATTTTTAGCTATAAATATATTACAAATATTTTTTTTTCATAAAGACACATATGTCATCAGCAGAAGATTGCGGTCGCGTGAGTTATAGTTGCCTGCACTAACTATAACGGGGGAATTTCATTGGTTTTTTATCAGTAAAATTTCCGCTAACTATAACATGTGTGAAACCTATGGTTTTTTCAGTGAATTTGCAAGGTTTTTTAAATGCTAATTCCTAACTATAGCGTGTGTGAAACCTATGGTTTTTTCAGTGAATTTGTACGGTTTTTTAAATGCTAAGTTACTTTACGCCATTCGTGGCGTGCGCGCCCACTTAACGCAGTTCGTTCCGTGCGCGCACGGTGCGCTTCGCGCACCGCGCGCCCACTTTACGCAGTTAGTTCCGTGCACCGCGGGCCCACGTTACGCTAGATGGGCCATGTACGCACGATGCGCTTCGCGCACCGTGCGCACATGGAGGACATATGATGCACTTCGTTTTGAAAGGTAATATTTTAATTTTTCGTATATTTTATAAGCCATGCACAAATGGTGCCCTTCGGGCCCCATTTTCACACGGGGAGGAGAAAGTGTGGATAATTTTTTTTTTTTTTTAATTTTTTACCGTACGGTAAGCGTAATCGGCAAAATTACCAAAAAAAAAAAAATTCCGTTTTTGGCCTTGGGGGATCTTTGGGGACTCCCTCAACATGGCTAACGGGGGAATGGCTATGTGTGTGGGAGCTGTCTAAACAGCCCCTTTACATGTTTTTGGGCTTTATATTTTAAAAATCACTCTCGGCCGCCGCTTCCTGGTTTCGGCCGATTCGAATGTTTACTAAGATCTAAGAGCCAATCAGAATCGCGCTCGCGCACGCCACTGTACGCGTACGGTAAGCGTACCGTAAGCGCACCGTAAGCTGGCTCAGATATATATATTGATTTAAAGGCTATTTTCTCAGAATCTACTGAACAGATTTACACCAAACCTACAAAAGGCACTTCCTTGACCTGAGGACTACCTCTCTGCCAAATTTCTAGTAATTCTGTTCAGCCGTTCGGGCTGTAGCCCTGTCTAAAGGTCCTATGGAAAAATGCATGAGAAAAACGCGTTTTGGGACCCCCCTTTTATCTCAGCCCCCGCTTGACGAATCCCCCCGAGACTTTCAGGGTAGGAGCGGAGCGTAGCGCCCCACCTATTTTGAAAAATTCGCGAGGATTCGTCGACGGGCACCAAAGTTATTCAAAATAGAATGTTGCGGATTTCCTATGGAAACGTGGTCCTAACTATAACTGCCTACTGGCGACCGCCAGTAGGTAATATATATATATATATATATATATATATATATATATATATATATATTCACTTAAAAAACCATAGGTTTCACACATGTTATAATTAGGTGGATATTTCACTTGTAAAAAACCAATGAAATTCCCCCGTTATAGTTAGTTCAGATAACTATAACTCGCGCGCCCGCAATCCACTGCTCATGACGTCACATATTACATCACTCATGACATGGTCAGTGGCATCACTCATGACATCACTGATGACATCATCCTTGTGATAGAGTGGCGGTCGCGCGAGTTATAGTTATCTGAACTAACTATAACGGGGGAATTTCATTGGTTTTTTACGAGTGAAATATCCACCTAACTATAACATGTGTGAAACCTATGGTATTTTAAGTGAATTTGAAAGCTTTTTTAAATGCTAATTCCTAACTATAACGTGTGTGAAACCTATGGTTTTTTCAGTGAATTTGTACGTATTTTTAAATGCTAATTTATTTATGTATAATTATAATTTTTTTTGGGGGGGGTTTTCACCGTGCGCGCACCCCTGCGATCTAAAAAAAAAAAATTACATTTTTTTTTTCTGCCTTCGGGTTCCTTCAGAGACCCCCTGACAAAGGCTAGGGGGTCAGGAACTCTCTACCCTGCCCCCTTTTCACGTTCGCCACCTTCCTTTTTCACTGTCGCACTGAAAACAAACAAAATGGCGGCCGACACTTCCTGATTTCGACTGATTCGAACATTGACTAACATGTAACCACCAATCAGAATTACGCTCGCGCACGTTAGGGTGCTCGCACGGTGCTCGCACGGTGCGCACACGGTGCGCGCTTATAGATATGTATATGATTTTAAATGCTATTTTCTCAGGAACTACTGAACAGATCGACACCAGACCTGCAAAAGGCACTTCCCTGACCTGAGGACTACTTCTCTGCCAAATTTCAAGTAATTCTGCTCAGCCGTTCGGGCTGTACCTTCGACTAAAGGTCCTATGGAAAAATGCATGGGGAAAATGCGTTTTGGGACCCCCCTTTTTTCTCGGCCCCCGCTTGACGAATCACCCCGAGACTTTCAGGGTAGGAGCTGAACGGAGCGCCCCACATATTTTGAAAATTTCGCGAGGATTCGTCAACCGGCGCCAAAGTTATTCAAAATAGAATTTTCAGATTTCCTATGGAAACTCGGTCCTAACTATAACTATCTACTGCCAGTAGATAATATATATATATATATATATATATATATATATATATATATTTATCGGGAGTGAGGATGTAGCATTCGCTACAGGAGTTACACCAGGTTCCAGTACTCACCATTATTCAACATCGGGACCAGAGGCTGCAAGTTTGCGGGGCTCGGAATGCCACATTGTTGGGACACCACTTGGTGTTTGGAGGCCCTTCACTCTACGGGTCTTCGCAGCGAACTCCAAGAACCAGCATGCAATTGGCCCCGGTGAGCACGAGTGAACTGCAGATTACAGGCGGAGCACCAGCACTTCGTTGGGTGTGGCCATGAGAGCGTCACAAGACTCATTAACGACCGCCAGGTGAGAGATACGGCTTGGAAACCGGCACTGAGGAAAGCATTATCGCTGAAACGCGTCTGCCAAAACGTTTCCAGTTTTGAAGGCACCCGTGCAGTATTGTGGAATAAAATCCTGTTGTAAACCCAGCATATGTCGGGCTCATTTTGTAGTGACGAGTGAGCGTTGGACTTCATATATATATATATATATATATATTATCTACTGGCGGTCGCCAGTAGATAGTTATAGTTAGGACCGTGTTTCCATAGGAAATCCGCAACATTCTATTTGGAATAACTTTGGCGCCGGTTGACGAATCCTCGCAAAATATTCAAAATAGGTGGGGCGCTCCGCTCCGCTCCTACCCTGAAAGTCTTGGGGGGATTCGTCAAGCGGGGCCCGAGAAAAAAGGGGGGTCCCAAAACGCGTTTTCCCCATGCAATTTTCCATAGGGACCTTTAGTCCAAGGTACAGCCCGAACGGCTGACCATAATTACTTGAAATTTGGCAGAGAGGTAGTCCTCAGCTCAGGGAAGTGCCTTTTGCAGGTCTGGTGTCAATCTGTTCAGTAGTTCCTGAGAAAATCAAAAGTAAAATCGTTGATATATGTGGGCGGAGCCTAACCACACATCTCATCCTGAGATCTGATTGGCTGTCAGCACTTCATCCAAGAAGTGTTGGCAGCCATCTTGGGACCAATATACACGATAGCACCTCATTAAAAAGCATTGCAGTTAATAGAAGGTTTTAAGACTTTAGTTACATTATAAATCATTTGTTGATGGTACCATACTCATTTTAGGAATTGTGGTATGTTCTAAGGTGATTTCACCATGTGAAAAAGCCTTCTGCTGGGATATCATGATTGAGAGACAAATATTTTCTCATGCTTTTCCCACAGAGGTTTGGAAGGTGATCTATAAGCTAAACTGAGAGCTTATTTTCTGTAAATTCACATTATCTTTCTCAGTCATGTGAGAATGAAGTCTGACATTCTCAGTAAAACATGTACATCCAACAAGGGCAGAGACTGTCAGTTGAATCCTTTGTGTTCTACTGCAGCTTCCCAGAGTGTTCCAAAGAACAACTGGAGCGCTAACAGTCCTACTTATGATAAACGTATGGCACACCTGAAGCCATCTTGCTTGGATTAAAGTGGTAACTCTTAAAACATTTAATTTAAAAAGGAACAAAATGAGGGGGTTCATTTTTCCATAAAAAGTATGATTAGTGCTGCAGAAAGAAAAATTAGGGCACATTTTCAGTGACTTCTCAAATCCTCTTCTATTTCATAAAAAAATTCTGACATGCAGACTGAAACATGCACTTTCAATACCAGCAGCAGTTTTCCCTGGTGAGCAGTAGCTTTACTACAGAGATCTAATGAGCAAAAAGAGTGCTAACATTCTGAATTTATGGCAAATGTGTGACACATCTGAATGCCTTCTTGATGGAATCAAAGTAAAAAACTGAATGTATTTCCTACTGAGGAGACTGCAGTAAATGAGGAAATTTGGAAACTTCATAACAAATAAGTCTCCCAAGATGGCCACCAGAGACAAAAGAGCCCAAATGTAGCCCAAATATCACCCAGATGTAGCCCAAATGTAGCCCAAATATAGCCCAATGACAGAAGTGTGCAAAACACTTATTATTTTGTGTTTTTGCAGTGTTATATAGTGCAGACTTGTCAGGTATTGGAGTGCTTTACATGAGCATTGGTTACATCACACAAGAACAAATTCATTTTGGTTGTAGACATGGGGAGACTAAGTGATTTGACCAGAATCACAGAATGTCGAGCTGAAGCAGAAACTCCAACCTGGTTCCCCAGTTGCAAAGTCTGCAGTTCTGGAAGTAACACCACATCCTCTCCCCTAAGTGCAACATTTAATCAAGTGGTCAACTGGATAAAAAAACATAAAGATAACAAATAATTTAAAAGTGCTTTGTCTCTATTTGAAAACTCAGAAAATATGTCCTTATTTTAGTCTTTTAGAGCACTAACCATAATTTTGATGCCAATAAGACCCTCTCATATATGTAATTTCTAAAGGAAATGCTCTAGGTATTACAGTTTTGATTACTTCAAGATGACGTCAGGCGTTCCACACTTTTGTAATAAATATAGAATGTTAGCAATCTAATTGTTCATTAGGATACTGTTGAGAGGCAGAGGCCAGGGGCACGGACTCTGAAAATTGAAGGCAGGTAGGAGGGTGCAAAGGCAACAATTTAACCACACTGAGCAGGCAGGAAGGGCCGTGGCAGCACAACAGACTATGGAGGGCAGTGAAAAGGGGGGGCAGGGGCCACAAACCAACAATACAGGACTAGCAAGAGAGGCTGTGGCAATGTAATAGACCATTGTGGGCAGAAGGAAGAGGCAAAGGTTGTACAACCATACATGCCAACAGACCTGATTCAGCCAGGAAACGTCCAATGTTTTTAAGCTCAAA
This sequence comes from Triturus cristatus, assembly GCF_964204655.1. NCBI lineage: Eukaryota > Metazoa > Chordata > Amphibia > Caudata > Salamandridae > Triturus > Triturus cristatus. The sequence goes on along the minus strand of NC_140582.1, from coordinate 372,196,814 downwards.
TGGGCTTTATTTGATCTGTCTCCTGTCTACAATCTCCTCTTTTTCAATGTAACTCAAAGGCGAAAATCAATACCCCAGTTGTTTTTCAAAATCTCCCTCTTACCAAGCTCAAATGTGTCACTGACCATGTCATGAGTGATGTAATATGTGACGTCATCAGCAATGCATTGCGGGCGCGCGAGTTATAGTTAGCTGAACTAACTATAACGGGGGAATTTCAATGGTTTTGTACAAGTGAAAAGTCCAGCTAACTATAACACCCCTGAAACCTATGGTTTTTTCGGTGAATTTCTGAGGTTTTTTAAATGCTAATTCCTAACTATAACGTGCCTGAAACCTATGGTTTTTTCTGTGAATATATATATACATACATATATATATATATATATTATATATATATATATATATATATATATATATATCGACAAACTCCTCGTAAGTTTCCTCGATTCTTTGAGCACAAAGGAGCGTAGACCACATCAAATTGGCGGTAGAATGCGTTTATTTTCCTCCTTACAGCGATGTAGCAGCCATTACGCGTTTCAGCCCCGGAGGGCCTTGATCACATGACACGCTGGTCATTAGTCACATGATTTTTAAACCATTTTTTTCTCATTGCTTTTTTTGTAATTTAAAGTGCAAGTGTGCTTAAAAGTGACAGTGCTTTATACCACATTAATAAAATGAAAACAAAGCATTAGCTTACTGACATTATCCCAAATATTAAAAGCACTCACAAAATGATATCCATAGTGTAAATATCTTTTCAGGGGCAAGAAATGTTAGTTCAGTGCAAAATTCGCAATACAGTACAGACAGGATAAAATCCTAGTGCAAATTACATAAAGTCAAACTGTGCAAACATTGCAAATTAAAAACAAATTGCCCACAAATAGTTACTTTACTTAAAATCATAGCATAAATGCCATGTAAAGTAGCTAGTTAAAAACCCAAATTGATGCGGTATTGGGAATCAAAGATGGAAAGTAAAAATTGTAAAAAGATGGAAATTATACATACAGATTTTTAAAAGTACTAATTAAAAGAACTGTATTATAATGCATAAACAATTTTTACTGCGTGAGGGTATTTTATGGCATTTGGTCTAAATTAATCATCCATCTAGTAGTTGTTCTTAGATGGACGTGGACTTGTCAAAGCATTGCTGATCACCCAAATAAGAGTGTTCAAATAAAGTGTGTTAAGTGCAAAGCAGCTATTTATTAAAAATAAATAAATAGAGTGCTAAAAGAGTAGTTAGTTTAAAAATATGTCATGATAAAATAATAACCTTAATGGTTTTATTAATCTAGGATCAAGGAGAACAGCTGTCAGGAAGGCCTGTTAGTATGCTCAGTTATATATTTGGGTGAGCAATGATTATGGTATTTAGATTAAAAACAGGCCATTGTTGGAACTATAAAAATGTATGGAGGTCTTCAGTCATGTTTAGACCTCCTGGATGCTTACAATCTAGTTCCAAAATATATCTGGTTTCGAGTCTGCGTAGAGATTTTTCCCTGTCGCCACCTCTTTTAGAGATAGGGATCGCATCAATAATAAAAAAAGTTAAAAACTTTGGATCTGATTGATGCTTCTCCTTAAAATGGCGAGCCACTGGGTAAGATTGATCAGCATGTTTAATTGCCCGAATATGTTGCAAGATTCTCTTGTGTCCCTGAAGCTTTGTGCTGCCCACATATCTTAAACCGCAGGGACACAGAAGAACATATACCACATGATCAGTTTTGCATGTGAGGGCTTTATCAATCTTGATTGCCTGCGTCTTAAAGGGTGTGGTGTAAGATGTAGTGTTGACACCGTTTTGGCATGCCTTGCAGGTTTTGCATTTGGTGAAGCCCAGTCTGCTGGAGAGCCAATTGGATGCTGGTTTGTCAACTGGGTTGTTTTGAACCAAGATATCCTTCATTGAGGGTGCTTTGCTGTAAGTAATAGAAGGTTTCAACGGCAACAATGGCCTATTATTGGGTCATTTAGTAAAATAGGCCAATTCTTTTTAATAATCTGGTAGATTTCTTTTTCCTGATTACTAAAGCCCAAGATAATTCTGAAATTCCCTCTTAGGGGAGTAGTTTTAAGAGATAGGGGACCTGTTTCAGTAAGCTGTGGTTTGGGTTGGAGCAATTGAGCCCTAGTTTGTTTCATGCTTTTCTGAATTGCTGTTTTGATACATTTTTGGGAGTATCCCCTCTCTATGAACCTGTCTTTACTTGCTTGTTGTGCTGCTGATAAATCAGTTGGATTGCTGCAAATTCTACGCAACCTAATCATCTCACCGTAAGGGATACTTTGGATTAGGTGTTGGGGGTGGGCACTGGACGCGTGTAGTAAGGAATTTCCCGCTGTTGGTTTCCTGTGTACTTTGGTTACCAGTAACCCATCTTTGATATAGACTTCAACATCTATATATATATATATATTACCTATTGGCGGTCGCCAGTAGGTAGTTATAGTTAGGACCCTGTTTCCATAGGAAAACCGCAACATTCTATTTTGAATAACTTTGACGCCGGTCGACGAATCCTCGCGAATTTGTCAAAACTAATGGGGCGCTCCGCTCCGCTCCTACCCTGAAAGTCTCGGGGGGATTCGTCAAGCGGGGGCTGAGATAAAAGGGGGGTCCCAAAACGCGTTTTTCCCATGCATTTTTCCATAGGAACTTTAGACACAGCTACAGCCCGAACGGCTGAACAGAGTTCCTTGAAATTTGGCAGAGAGTTAGTCTACAGGTCAAGGAAGTGCCTTTTGTAGGTTTGGTGTAAATCTGTTCAGTAGATTCTGAGAAAATAGCCTTTAAATCAATATATATATCTGAGCCAGCTTACGGTGCGCTTACGGTGCGCTTACCGTACGCGTACGGTGACGTGCGCGAGCGCGATTCGGATTGGCTGTTAGATCTTAGTAAACATTCGAATCGGTCGAAACCAGGAAGTGGCGGCTGCCATTTTCTCTCTCGCACTCTGAGAGGGGGTTAAAAAACAAAGAGCAAAAACCTGTAAAGGGGCTGTTTAGACAGCTCCTAAGCACCTAGCCATGTTGAGGGAGTCCCCAAAGTTCCCCTAAAGCCAAAAACAGAATTTTCATTTTTTCGATAATTTTGCCGATTACGCTTACCGTACGCATACGTTAAAAATTATTAAAAAAAAAAAATATCCACACTCTCCCCACCCCATGTGCAAATGGTGCCCGAAGGGCACCCTTTGTGCATTGCTTATCTAGAATAGAGAAAAATTAAAAGATTACCTTTCACAACGAAGCGCATCATATGTTCTCCATGTGCGCACGGTGCGCGAAGCGCATCGTGCGTACATGGCCCATCTAGCGTAACGTGGGCACGCGGTGCGCGTAGCGCACCGCGTGTCCACCGTGCGTGCACGGCACTAACTGCGTAAAGTGGACGCGCGGTGCGCGAAGCGCACCGCGTGCTCTCTGTGCGGGCACGGTGCGCAAAGCGCACCATGCGCGCACGGAACAAACTGCGTTAAGTGGGCGCGCACGCCACGAATGGCGTAAAGTAACTTAGCATTTAAAAAACCGTACAAATTCACTGAAAAAACCATAGGTTTCACACACGTTATAGTTAGGAATTAGCATTTAAAAAACCTTGCAAATTCACTGAAAAAACCATAGGTTTCACACATGTTATAGTTAGCGGAAATTTTACTGATAAAAAACCAATGAAATTCCCCCGTTATAGTCAGTGTAGGCAACTATAACTCACGCGACCGCAATCCTCTGCTGATGCTAATACTCTATTTAGACACTTATTTGCCCATGTCTTCTTCCATTAAATTTTAGCTATACATATATTACAAATATTTTTTTTTCATAAAGACACATATGTCATCAGCAGAGGATTGCGGTCGCGTGAGTTATAGTTGCCTGCACTAACTATAACGGGGGAATTTCATTGGTTTTTTATCAGTAAAATGTCCAGCTAACTATAACATGTGTGAAACCTATGGTTTTTTCAGTGAATTTGCAAGGTTTTTTAAATGCTAATTCCTAACTATAACGTGTGTGAAACCTATGGTTTTTTCAGTGAATATATATATATATATATATATATTACCTACTGGCGGTCGCCAGCAGGTAGTTATAGTTAGGACCACGTTTCCATAGGAAAACCTCAACATTCTATTTTGAATAACTTTGGCGCCGGTCGACGAATCCTCGCGAATTTCTTAAAATAGGTGGGGCGCTACGCTCCGCTCCTACCCTGAAAGTCTCGGGGGGATCCGTCAAGCGGGGGCTGAGATAAAAGGGGGGTCCCAAAACGCGTTTTTCCCATGCATTTTTCCATAGGACCTTTAGAACGAGCTACAGCCCGAACGGCTGAACAGAATTACTCAAAATTTGGCAGAGAGGTAGTCCCTAGGTCAAGGAAGTGCCTTTTGTAGGTTTGGTGTAAATCTGTTCAGTAGATTCTGAGAAAATAGCCTTTAAATCAATATATATATCTGAGCCCGCTTACGGTACGCTTACCGTACGCTTACGGTAAGCGTACGGTGGCGTGCGCGAGCGCGATTCTGATTGGCTCTTAGATCTTAGTAAACATTCGAATCGGTCGAAACCAGGAAGCGGCGGCCGCCATTTTGTGTATTTCACTCTGAAAAAAAAGAGTGAAAACAAGGAAAGGGGGCAATGAGGAGAGTTACAGACCCCCTAACATTTGTAAGGGGGTCAAAGAAGGACAGAAAAGTACAAAAAAAACATTTATTGATTTTAAAAAAAATCACGGGGTACGCGTACGGTAAGCTTACGGTAAGCGTACGGTAAAAAAAATAAAAAAAAATAAATGAAAAGCAGATTTAAGAGTTTAGATATTAGGGAGCTCTAAAAAGAGCTGTTGTGTTTATGAAGTCATTTTTTTAGTGGTACCTACAAGTAAGTACCGATGCAGAGTCTAAGGTTCAAGAGGAAGACTCTGTTCCCTTCATCATTGAAGTGCACACCATCTCCTCTATAAATGTCTTGCATGTCATAACGCAAGTTGTTGTGGTAAATGGCACCCATACCATAGTCACGGAGGAAAGCAGAAACAGATTTGTTGACGTGCTTTCTTGCTTTGTCAATCTGTGGACAGAAATGATTGGACCAGTTCCATTTTTGCCTTTGGCATATGTTGGAAAACACAAAGGCAGTTTTAGGGAAAAGTGTAAACAGTTGTGCAAAGGTGTCCTTCATAAGCATTTCCAGACCTACCCCAGTCAAAGTGCCTAGGTCATTGCCACCACAGTGCACTATTATGAGGTCAGGGTGTTGGATTTGAATGAAGGATTTCACCAATGGCATCAATTGGTGCCACTTTAACCCTCTCTGACCAATCCATTTAATGTCTACATTTGGCAAAGCAAGGTCTCTCACCATACCTGTTTTCTCTGCAAACTTTTCACTCCAGAAGACATAGCTGTGCCCTACAATCCACACTGTGAACATCTTCAAAGGAGAACTGGATGCACTCAGGAGGTGTCTTTCAGTAGAAGGCAATATGAAAAGAAAGACAGTTTGGAAATGGAGGCATACATATTTTTTTCAAAACAAAAAGAACTGATTGGCTGTTTCATACCATTCTAGAATAAAAACTAGGCTGTATGTGTAAATTAATAGAAGCATGTTTTGTATTGGTAAAAAAAAATGTGTAACCAAAGAACAGTACTATGGATTTGCTGTTAGGTTTGAAAAGTCAAGCACTCTTGCTCTGTGGAATTGAAACATTGTTTGGCGAACTTCTGACCTAACTCAACACAGCAGTGTTCCATGAGCTGTTGCTATGGTAGCAGGCAGAAGTCAAGTTGGGGGAAGGGTACTAGGCAGAAGTCAAGTTGGGGGAAGGGTACTTTTGGAAAAGGGTTGGTTTTCAACCAATAGAAATGTGTGATTACATTTGAAAAAAAGGGGGAAGCACTGAGATTTGAAACTTACAAGTATATGTGTGGAAAAATAGAGGGAAAGTTTGCCATTATCTGGTTCTGCTGAGAGGAGAGAGGTGAACACAACAGAGATCCTGGCTCTGATAATCTGCTGTTTGAGTGTCACATTTCTTTCACAACTAACTAATTTTAAAGGTGAGTTTACAGTTTGAGAGGGGATGTATGTGGTAACTTAAGAAATGAATAATAGAAATGGAAATTGTTTTTGTTGTAGTTACACATGGTGGTTTCATAATGTGTCAGTCTGTGAAAGTGATTTTCACTTGCCCCGAAAAATAAAAGAGCAGTAAGTGTGCTTTCAAATTGGCAAAGAAATTTCGTTTTGGGACTAATGTGAAAACATGACTCTGTGTGCAGAGAGGAATTATAGGCAGAGATTTATTGCGTATTGCTCTGGTGATTTCACAGTTGCATTAGATGGAAAGGGGGAGCGAATTTTTGGAGGAAGAAGCAGAGTCTTAGCACACACCCATGTGCTTGCCATGTATAGTCATGCACAGTATTTACAAGCGAGTGGGGTTTTCAGGTTTCAGTCTGTAATGCAAATACATTCAGCATCACTAAGGCTGGTTGCCCTTGCTGGAGTGTAGGCAGTCACCGAGAATACACATGGTGGTGGTCTGAAAAAACAGTTTGGACATGTGCATTTAAATAAATCAAAAAAAGTGGTTTCATAATGTGTCAGTCTGTAAAAGTGATTTTCACTTGTAAAAAGTGATTTTCACATGCCCCGAAAAAAAAAAGAGCAGTAAGTGTACTTTCAAATTGGCAAAGAAATTTCGTTTTGGGACTAATGTGAAATCATGACTCTGTGTGCAGAGAGGAATTATAGGCAGAGATTTATTGCGTATTGCTCTGGTGATTTCACAGTTACATTAGATGGAAAGGGGGAGCGAATTTTTGGGGGAAGAAGCAGAGTCTTAGCACACACCCATGTGCTTGCCATGTATAGTCATGCACAGTATTTACAAGCGAGTGGGGTTTTCAGGTTTCAGTCTGTAATGCAAATACATTCAGCATCACTAAGGCTGGTTGCCCTTGCTGGAGTGTAGGCAGTCACCGAGAATACACATGGTGGTGGTCTGAAAAAACAGTTTGGACATGTGCATTTAAATAAATCAAAAAAAGTGGTTTCATAATGTGTCAGTCTGTAAAAGTGATTTTCACTTGTAAAAAGTGATTTTCACTTGCCCCGAAAAAAAAAAGAGCAGTAAGTGTGCTTTCAAATTGGCAAAGAAATTTAGTTTTGGGACTAATGTGAAAACATGACTCTGTGTGCAGAGAGGAATTATAGGCAGAGATTTATTGCGTATTGCTCTGGTGATTTCACAGTTGCATTAGATGGAAAGGGGGAGCGAATTTTTGGGGGAAGAAGTAGAGTCTTAGCACACACCCATGTGCTTGCCATGTATAGTCATGCACAGTATTTACAAGCGAGTGGGGTTTTCAGGTTTCAGTCTGTAATGCAAATACATTCAGCATCACTAAGGCTGGTTGCCCTTGCTGGAGTGTAGGCAGTCACCGAGAATACACATGGTGGTGGTCTGAAAAAACAGTTTGGACATGTGCATTTAAATAAATCAAAAAAAGTGGTTTCATAATGTGTCAGTCTGTAAAAGTGATTTTCACTTGCGCGGAAAAAAAAAAGAGCAGTAAGTGTGCTTTCAAATTGGCAAAGAAATTTCGTTTTGGGACTAATGTGAAAACATGACTCTGTGTGCAGAGAGGAATTATAGGCAGAGATTTATTGCGTCTTGCTCTGGTGATTTCACAGTTGCATTAGATGGAAAGGGGGAGAGAATTTTTGGGGGAAGAAGCAGAGTCTTAGCACACACCCATGTGCTTGCCATGTATAGTCATGCACAGTATTTACAAGCGAGTGGGGTTTTCAGGTTTCAGTCTGTAATGCAAATACATTCAGCATCACTAAGGCTGGTTGCCCTTGCTGGAGTGTAGGCAGTCACCGAGAATACACATGGTGGTGGTCTGAAAAAACAGTTTGGACATGTGCATTTAAAAAAATCTGAAAAGTGGTTTCATAATGTGACAGTTTGTAAAAGTGATTTTCACTTGCCCAAAAAAAAGAGCAGTTTGTGTGCATTCAAATTGGCAAAGAAATTTCGTTTTGTGACTAATGTGAAAACATGACTCTGTGTGCAGAGAGGAATTATAGGCAGAGATTTATTGCGTCTTGCTCTGGTGATTTCACAGTTGCATTAGATGGAAAGGGGGAGCGAATTTTTGGGGGAAGAAGCAGAGTCTTAGCACACACCCATGTGCTTGCCATGTATAGTCATGCACAGTATTTACAAGCGAGTGGGGTTTTCAGGTTTCAGTCTGTAATGCAAATACATTCAGCATCACTAAGGCTGGTTGCCCTTGCTGGAGTGTAGGCAGTCACCGAGAATACACATGGTGGTGGTCTGAAAAAACAGTTTGGACATGTGCATTTAAAAAAATCTGAAAAGTGGTTTCATAATGTGACAGTTTGTAAAAGTGATTTTCACTTGCCCAAAAAAAAGAGCAGTTTGTGTGCATTCAAATTGGCAAAGAAATTTCGTTTTGTGACTAATGTGAAAACATGACTCTGTGTGCAGAGAGGAATTATAGGCAGAGATTTATTGCGTCTTGCTCTGGTGATTTCACAGTTGCATTAGATGGAAAGGGGGAGCGAATTTTTGGGGGAAGAAGCAGAGTCTTAGCACACACCCATGTGCTTGCCATGTATAGTCATGCACAGTATTTACAAGCGAGTGGGGTTTTCAGGTTTCAGTCTGTAATGCAAATACATTCAGCATCACTAAGGCTGGTTGCCCTTGCTGGAGTGTAGGCAGTCACCGAGAATACACATGGTGGTGGTCTGAAAAAACAGTTTGGACATGTGCATTTAAATAAATCAAAAAAAGTGGTTTCATAATGTGTCAGTCTGTAAAAGTGATTTTCACTTGTAAAAAGTGATTTTCACTTGCCCCGAAAAAAAAAAGAGCAGTAAGTGTGCTTTCAAATTGGCAAAGAAATTTCGTTTTGGGACTAATGTGAAAACATGACTCTGTGTGCAGAGAGGAATTATAGGCAGAGATTTATTGCGTATTGCTCTGGTGATTTCACAGTTACATTAGATGGAAAGGGGGAGTGAATTTTTGGGGGAAGAAGCAGAGTCTTAGCACACACCCATGTGCTTGCCATGTATAGTCATGCACAGTATTTACAAGCGAGTGGGGTTTTCAGGTTTCAGTCTGTAATGCAAATACATTCAGCATCACTAAGGCTGGTTGCCCTTGCTGGAGTGTAGGCAGTCACCGAGAATACACATGGTGGTGGTCTGAAAAAACAGTTTGGACATGTGCATTTAAATAAATCAAAAAAAGTGGTTTCATAATGTGTCAGTCTGTAAAAGTGATTTTCACTTGTAAAAAGTGATTTTCACTTGCCCCGAAAAAAAAAAGAGCAGTAAGTGTGCTTTCAAATTGGCAAAGAAATTTCGTTTTGGGACTAATGTGAAAACATGACTCTGTGTGCAGAGAGGAATTATAGGCAGAGATTTATTGCGTCTTGCTCTGGTGATTTCACTGTTGCATTAGATGGAAAGGGGGAGCGAATTTTTGGGGGAAGAAGCAGAGTCTTAGCACACACCCATGTGCTTGCCATGTATAGTCATGCACAGTATTTACAAGCGAGTGGGGTTTTCAGGTTTCAGTCTGTAATGCAAATACATTCAGCATCACTAAGGCTGGTTGCCCTTGCTGGAGTGTAGCACTCTGGACATGGGCTTTTTAAAAAATCTGAAAAGTGGTTTCATAATGTGACAGTTTGTAAAAGTGATTTTCACTTGCCCAAAAAAAAGAGCAGTTTGTGTGCATTCAAATTGGCAAAGAAATTTCGTTTTGTGACTATTGTGAAAAGAAATGTAGTAATATATTTAAATACAATAAAGGATTTTTTTTTTAGTTTTTTTCAGGTATTGCTGAAGAGCAGTGAACAAAATTTAAGATGCCTACAAAATCCAGAGTTCAAAAAACGCTAAAAAAAAAACTATATTTGAAGACAACTGGAGGACCAAAGTTAGTAGAAGATGCTCATGTTGGGAAAAAGAAAAAATCTTCTGGTAAGCAGAAAAAACAATTTCTTAAAAATATATTCAAAACAAAGAAAAATGTACAAAATGTCTGTACTGGAAAGAATGTTACAAAAGGAAGAGAACAGGAAAAAATTGAGAATTTAGTTAATGCAAATATACCTTCTGCAACTGAAAAGATTTACATAAACAGAAAAACAGCGTTTAAAGAGATACGTAGAAAAATGTTTCAGAGAAGAGTTATGTCCAATTTGATAAAGGATGTGAAGAAATATAAGCAAAAGGCAAAATATTACAAGAGAAAAAAAGAAATTGAAGCCATTGCAGCAAAGGCATTAGAATTAAAAAGGAAACTATTCATATTAATTTTGAATAGGATGCGTACATTAGATAAAATGGTTAATGTACTGAAATCACAAAGCAAAAGCAAAAGAGTAGTAAACAGAACAAACTTTTGTAAAGTGTTTTTAGGAAAGTGGATGCATAGTTCAAGTAGTGAACCTTTTTTTAATGAAGAGAGCTATTTTCAAAGTAATAGTTTGCTGCATGCAGTTGACACCAGAGGTCGTGCTTACAAAGTGAAAAATGGTTGCATAATGGAGAAGGAGATAATGGTTCCAAGAGATGAGGTACAAGTGATGGCAGATGAGGCAATGGGGAGACGTCCTAAAGCCCCAGTGTACACTTGGAATTGTAGTAGTATTTGCACTGTGCGTCAGGATTCTATTGACAAATTTCGAGAGTTTCTTAGAGAATATAGTAAAAAAAGTGTAAAACAGAAGATTAAGGTGCTTCAAAGTCTGGATCCATGCAGAGTGAGAGAGAATACTGGTTTGCAGGGTCATTCTCTGGCTTGTCTATCTAGAAAAGTGTGCAATAGTGTTTTCCATCATTTTAGGATGCTGGCTGTTCATCATACTGAAATGAGAAAGTTTGTGAGACGGTTGTATTTTGCCAAAAGTCCAGCAATAAAGTTAAATGAATTGAATAGGGCTCTGTTCCGAGGAACGGTATCAGATGTAGAGAAGGTTGTTGATGAAATTCAGTTTTGTTACTTTGGTCCTGAACAAAACAGTGCAGAGAAGGACACAGTAAATGAGGAAGAAGTGGAAGAGAATGTAGAACCTTCTGTAAGTAAGACATTTAATGATCACATAACAAAATTTGCAATAGTCTCTAATGAAAGACCAAATGTTACTTGTATTTGTTGCCGCAGAACTCATTATAGAAAACAAACTAGGAATGTTGATCTCTACAGAAAGAGTGAAAATGAAGATAATTATAAGTGGAAGGATTTTGCCACATATATATTTCTAGAAAATTGTTTTGAATTGGGTGAAGATCAGCGTATTTGTAAATACTGTTACAACAAGTTAGAGGAAAATAGAATGCCGACCAGAGCTGTACATAATAATTTAGAATTGGATGCTATTCCTGCTGAACTTTCTGAATTAAATACATATGAGTCTATACTCATTCAATGTGTTCATCCGTTCCAGACCATAGTACGTATGGAGCCCAAAACTGGTAAATTACCTCCTTCAGATTTACTGAGAGGTTTAAAAGGTAGAGTGGTGTATTTGCCCTTGGATTTGAAAAAAAATATGGAAACTATTGATGCGGATACTTTGGAAACTGAACCATTAATTATTCTGGTTAATGGTGTACCTACAAAGAATAAGAAGATTTGGCAGGAGCTGGTAGATGTGCGGAAAGTACAAAGAGAAAATTTGTATTTGAAAAAAAATAACAAATGGTATGAATCAATTTATATAGAAGAAGAAGAAGAAGAAGAAGATTTTCAAGAAGACACAGAAACACCAACTGGACAAATTGAAAAAGTGGACAAGTCAAAGGAAGAAGAAATTTATGAACATTTTAGCATACATCCTCTTCATTCGAAAGAAGTTATGGGAGACAATATTGATCTCTTTCAGATGAAGAAAGCAAAAGGAACTCCTGTGAGTGTATGGGAGGAGAGCTTGGAAGCTCGATGTTTTCCTCAGCTGTTTCCTAAAGGAAAAGGAGGACGATACGATGAACGTCCAGAACAGATTCCAGCTTCAGAGTATCGGACTACAAGACTATATGCTGAAGATCCCAGATTTCGACAAAGTATTCCTTATTTGTTCCATCTTTTATATGAAAGCGACTTGTCTGCACTGTCTTATGCAGTAAATCACATTTTAAAAAGTGGAGTACATTTACAAAATGTGTCTGCTAAGGATTTTATGGAGAAAGTGCAGCACCGAGATGATCATTTGGAAACACAACTGATCAATCTGATGGCTTGTCAGCGTGGGACAAATGAATATTGGTACCGACGCCATGGTGAACTAAAATGCATGTTACGGAATTTAGGAACACCAACATGGTTCCTTACCCTAAGCTGTGCCGAGTACGCTTGGGATGATTTACTGGATTTTCTACGAGAGGCCAATTCAAACATTAAAAACATCGAATACAAGACAGCAGGAGAACTGTGCTCATTGGATCCGGTTAATGTTTGCAGATATTTCAATCATAGATTTGAGGCTATGATGTCCTTCATCTGCAATAAAAAAAATCCACCCCTTGGAGAAGTAGTGGATTTCTTTTGGAGAAAAGAGTACCAGGCAAGAGGTGCTCCTCATATTCATATGCTGTTGTGGATCAAGGATGCCCCAAAGTTTGGAACAGATGCTGATGAAGCAGTGTTATCTTACATTCAAGAATATGCAACATGTGCTATACCAAAAAGCACAGAAGAGAACAAGTTAAAGGAGCAAGTTTTACGTTTCCAAAGTCATCGGTGTGGAAAATACTGTCGACGGAAATACAAGAGCAAAGAAAAATACTACACTAAATGTCGATTTGGATTTCCTAGACCTGTTCTTTCAAATGGAAGAGTAAACAGTTTTATGTCAGCTGTGAGACATACTATCACAAGAAAATCACCTAAGAATACCTACAACCTTAAAAGAAAAGAAGAATCAAAAAATATAAATGACTACAACCCAGTCATTTTATCCATGTGGAACGCTAACATGGATATACAGTATGTAGCTGACAATTCCATTGCTGTTGCACGATATGTAACGTCTTACATTACGAAATCAGAAAAAACAGAATTGAAGGAAATGTGGGAAGAGATTTCTCACGAGAAGACTGTCAGTAAGAAGCTGTACAGTTTCAGTTTGAAGATGTTATCGCATCGAGAAATTGGATCCTACGAATGTTCAGATAGGTTATCTTCTGCAAGTCTCTACTCGAAGTCAAGAAGAATAATTTGGGCAAGTTTAGGCCTTGCAGCAATGAGAAATCGGGTACTGAAATCTGTAGGAGAAATTGAATATTTGGTCGAGAATGACCCAGAAAGTACAGATATATTGAAAACAAACATGTTGGACACATATTATCCCAAGAGAAGTCAACATCTGGAGAACATGTGTCTCTATGAAGTGCTGCAGAACTACATTTATTCAAGGAAAGCCACAGAAGACATCAATAATGGAAAATATAAAGTCGTTGGTGAAGAAGGATGTTTGGTGAAGCAAACAAAAGGAAGTTTGATAAATCACCGGAAGCTGAGTTGCGACACTACTGACAAGAAAGAATTTTACTACTTGGCTCTTTTACAGTTGTTTAAACCATGGCGTACAGAGGATGAACTACTGGGAGAATTTCAAAGCTATGAAGATTCATTTAATGCTTGCAAAGACAGCATACAATGCAATACATTCACAACTTATCTGCAAATGTTAAATGAAGAAATTGAACAGGAAACTACAATTGCAGCAGAAATAGCTAGAGACAGTTCTCAGGACAGCCAAAGTTCAGGAACACACAGTCAAGATCCCCTAGGACAACAGATCATTGAAAATGAAGCATCAATAGCCATGAATGAAGTGGAAACGGCTATGAATCAAGCTCAAGAAGAATTTATAGACTTAGAAAATTTGGAAAGACAACTGAATCAAGAGCAGCAACAAATTTATGAAGAGATCAAAAACAAAATTGATCACGGATTTCTACATGTAAAAAAAGAGTGCTCATGCACATCATTTCATCCAATCAGGATGTATGTAAGCGGACAAGCTGGAACTGGAAAAAGTTTCCTAATAAAAGTCATCAGAAGCTACCTACAGCAAAAAACGGATTCTACTTTGTCTTGTGTGGTTACTGCTCCAACTGGGTTAGCAGCATATAACATAAAAGGAATCACCTTACATCGTTTGCTAATGTTACCAGTGGAGCATGAGAACAAAATACAATTCAACAAGCTAACTGGAGAAGCATCCTTGGAAGTTTCAAGAGTATTGAAGAAGATGCAAGTTCTCATTATTGATGAGGTGAGCATGGTATCAAAACTAATGCTTGCCTTTGTGCATTTAAGAATGCAGCAAATTTTGAAGACAGACTATGACATGTTATTTGGTGGAAAACACGTCATAGTTTTTGGAGATCTTTTGCAACTTACTCCAGTTAAAGGACAACCAGTGTTTAATACTGTGACACATGAAGACACGAAGAAGTCATTGGGAAGCATCGGAAATACAAATATTTGGTCCTTCTTTGAGTACAAGGAACTTACTACTAATATGAGGCAAGCAAACGATGAAGAATATGGAAGTATTCTGAAAGATTTCAGGATTGGACTACTGACAGAAGTTGGCAAAAAAGCATTACAGAGTCGGCTGCTACATAATTTATTTCCAAAGGAAGAAATAGTTGCAGAGAAGATATACAAGAACATTGCAGAAAACAAAAGTGTCATCTGCTTAATGCCAACTCTACGTGAATGCTCAATATTCAATGAGGAGCTTTTGAAATTGGAAAAGGAAGAGATCAGGAAATTGGAAGCAGTGGACAAAATTGAGGATGGAAGAATTACTGTCACAGTAACAGGCAAACTGAAAAATAAATTGGACTCACTAGAGAAGAACATCTCCAAAACAGCTGGATTAGAAAAAAATCTATATGTTTGCATGAACTGTAGAGTATTTTTAAGGAGAAATATGGATGTTGAAAAAGGTTTAGTTAATGGAGCTATGGGAAGAGTTGTGGGTTTTATTAATTACCAGAAAAAAGAAGGAGTTGAATGTTTAAAAATAAAATTTGATCAGATAGATGAAGTTAAAGATATTTGTCGTTGTACAGTTCGTTTTATGCTTGTGAAAGACTTATATGTACGTAGGAAGCAGTTTCCGTTTTCTCTAGCATATGCTGTAACTATTCACAAGTCTCAAGGATTGACTGTAGATTGTGCATTTGTGAACATTGGTTCAACTGTGTTCAAAGAAGGTATGGCATATGTTGCTTTGTCACGAGTCAAAACATTATCAGGTTTATTCATGATAGACTTTGATGAGTCAAAAGTTAGTGCTGATACAAACTGTGTAAAGGAGTATAATAGATTAAGAAGAAGCTATGCTCCTCATTTAGGTCAGTATCCTGTGTTGGAGAAACGTGTAGTTTCTCGTAAAAGAAAAAATGAGAATATCTGTAGTGAAGATGTAGAGAAGAGGAAAAAAAAGAGGAGTGATGTAATTGCAAGCAAAAAGAAAAAGTAAAATGAAGAACAGGTTGTAGGATGTCATTTTGAAAATAGCTCTGGTGTCAACTGCTACGCAAATGTAGTGCTGAATGTTGCATTTTATCTGGAAAGTTTGCAAGAGCAGATAATAGTAAATCAGGGAAAAAGATTCTGTTCAGAGCTGTCTCCTTTTTCAAAAGCTGAGTAAAGATAAAACTCAAATAGAAAGTGCTACTGACATTAGAAAACTTTTAGATGTATGTTCAGGACGAACACAGTTTTCTCAAAATGAACAGCAAGATGCACATGAATTTTTGATGTATTTTCTTCAGGTAGTGGAAGAAGAAGGAGTTCCCATTGACATTTTTTTTGGTCTCTCTTATAAATGGGAACATAGTTGTGATAATTGTTATAATATATGTGGCTCTATTGTTGATAATGAAAGGTTTATTTATTTGACATTGCCAGAGAGTAAAACAGTCACTTTTGCAAAATTAGTTAAAGATGCTAATCATAGCATGAAATGTGGTGAGTGTAATTCTGACATGTTTTCAACATTAATTTTAAAGGAATACGGACAGTATGTAATTTTAATGATGCAACGATGTAGAGCTGATGGTTCAAAATTGGATACTTTAATAAAGAAGTTTACAGGACAGCAATTATCAATTTCAGGAAAAACTTTTGTAACTGTTGCAATAATTTTCCATGATGGACCTACTGTTACTTCTGGACATTACACAGTTTATCTTAAATGTGAAAAAGGCTGGACACTGTGTAATGATTCCCAATTGATTTTCAAACAACGTTTGCCTTTTGATTTAGCAAATTCCTATCTAATCTTCCTGAAACCTAAATTTTAGAGAGACTTGGCAAGATCTGGACAAAACAATTTTACCATTTTACTGGATTACCATTGCAATTTTGTAAAAAAAAGATTTTTTAAATTATCATTTGGCCTAATGGAAAGATAACCAATTGTAATGTGGACTTTTTTTAATTTTTAATGAAACTTTGAAAAACCAATAATTTAGAGATTATCGGTAACTTCTGCACATTTTAAATTTTGGAATGTTATTGGACTGCCATTGGAAATTTTTTCAAAAATGTTTTAAAAAATTACTATTTGGCCATGTGGAAAAGTAACCAATTCTATTGTGGACTTAATAAATTATTCAAAAAATTTTCGTGAACCAAAATGTTACAGAGAATCGGTGAGATCTGGACAAATTAAACTTTAGAATTTTATTGGATTACCGTTGGAAATTTATTCCAAAAAAAATTTTTAAATTACTATTTGGTCTAAAGGAAATGAAATCAGATGTATTTTGGAGTTATTTGAGATATAATATTGTGATTATACTTCTGAAACAAACATATCAGACGGTATTTTAAAGAAATAACTATTGGTATTAGATGATATTTTTTTACAATATTATGCATTTCTATAATGTTAAGTTTAAGTAAAAAAAGAATCAGGGCATTTTTAATACAATCTTTGTGATTGGTATTTTTTTTTGCCCGCTGTAAAATGATGAATGCAATTGCTTTCACAATTTATAGTGAAATGCAATATATTCTGAAAACAGCAAAAATAAGGCAAAAATATTTTTTGGAAAAAAATGTAAATATGTGTACTGTATTATAAAATGTTTTAAAAATATTAATACTTTTTTCTTTTTTTCCAGATAGATATAGAAAATTTTCGAAAACTACAAACATTTTTAAAACTATTTTTTAAAAAAACAAATGAATAAATATTTTTTCAGTGAGTATGGTAAGTCAATAATAATAATTGTAGTCTCTCAAGGACAATGTAATGTGATAAATGATTTTTAGTGTTTTTTTTTTTTTTTTTTAAAAAAAGTACGCGCACCGTACGCGTACGGTAAAAAAAAAATAAAAAAAAGTTTTTAAAAACATATGTAAAAAAAAGATGAAAGATAAGGTTGGCTCTTAAAAGAACCGTTGTGTTCATGCAGGGACAGAGGAAAGGAAGCATGGGAAAATTATTCAAAGCGACAAATGTGCTGATCTATTTTGTTGTTCACTAGGGAAACACTGGTCTCCCTATGGCAAATTAGATCTTTACAAAATGTGCAATGAATATCAACCTTCCGAAATCGAGGGTTCATTTCCAGAGGGCCAGCAAAAGGAGATTCTCCCCCCACAGATGAAGGGCTCACCTGACCTGCAGAAGAAGGAGTCAGCCCTGCAGATGATGGTCCAGGCTGAGCTACTGTGGATGTACTGGCTCGTCTTTCTGAAGAGTTACCTCCAAAAAGATGACCATGTGTCCTTCTGTGTACATCCTGGAGGTGTCTCTTCATGGTGTGATTCCCAAAGGAATACTTCCTGTTAGGATTACCTCTAGAAAGTACACGCTTACACAGCTTACAAGTCACTAAGGGTGCATTTACCTTTTGCTGGCCTTCAGGAAAAGTAAAATAATCCCATACATAAGAGGGCTTTTGTTTCCTCGATCTCTGCCTCAAGACAGTGCTGCTAGTGCTAGCCTCACTCTCAGAAGAGCTCTGCTGTTCTGCCATCGTATCCCAAAGACAAACCAGCTCCTTCTCCCAAGGGATCACAAGCAGAAATGAGGGGAATGGGTGTGGTGTAGGAGAGTTCTAGAACTGAAAGTAGTTTCAACCAATCAAAAGTTGTGTTTCATGATCACATGACCTACCGTACGCTTACGGTACGCTTACGGTACGCTTACGGCAAAAAGTACGCATGCGCGTAAAAAAGACACGCGCTTGCGCGCATGCGCATAACAGTCACTACCCGACACTTCCGCGTAACGTGCGCGTGTAGCGTAAGCGCGCACGCGTCCCACGCGCAGTACGCGCGGCTACGCAAAGTGCGTAACTATACGCAAGCAGCGTAGATAGATTACGGACGTTGCGAAAACCGTACGCTTACCGTGAGCTTACGGTACGCGTACTAAAAAAATATTTTTTTTTTAAAAAAAGTACTGCAAATACATTTTACATGTTTATTTTAAAAAATATATTTAAAAAAACATATTAAAGAATTTTAAAAATTTAATCATAGTCTTTATAAAAGGTAAGATAATTAAATTAAAAATATGTTAGAAAAAAAAAAAAAAAAAAAAAAATTAGCATTTAAAAAACCTTGCAAATTCACTGAAAAAACCATGGGTTTCACACACGTTATAGTTAGGAATTAGCATTTAAAAAACCTTAGAAATTCAGTGAAAAAACCATAGGTTTCACACACGTTATAGTTAGGAATTAGCATTTAAAAAACCTTAGAAATTCAGTGAAAAAACCATAGGTTTCACACATGTTATAGTTAGCTGGACATTTTACTCGTAAAAAACCAATTAAATTGCCCCGTTATAGTTAGTTCAGCTAACTATAACTCACGCGCCCGCAATGCACTGCTGATGACGTCACATATTACATCACTCATGACATGGTCAGTGACATCACTCATGACATCACTGATGACATCTCAAATGACATCACTGATGACATCACTGATGACATCATCCAGTGAATGTGGGTTTTTCTGAAAATTAAATATGTTTTATATATGTATATCTCAAGGTCGATGGAAGAATAAATGGGTATATAAGTGTCTAAATGGATGATTTGTTTTTGAAAAATTGATTGTTTAACTGACTGATTAAGTGTATCATAGTGAATACATGTTTTAGTGAGTAATGTTTAAATATGTATATATCTGTATCAGTCTCTCACTTTGTGTATAAGTGGCTGCATGGGTTGGTGAGTAGCTACATGGGTGTCTATATAGGTTATTAGTTGGTTTTTTGAGTATCAGTCTGAGTGTCTGCATGGTTCGGTGGGGGGTATTACGTAGTGCATAGGTGCATGAATGAGTGACTCACTGTTTGTATGTGTTGAACAGACCATGTGTGCAGGACTGCATGGGTGGATGAGTGTGTGTATGGGTGTGTTAGTGAGTGAATGACTGTCTCAATAGTGTCTTTATGAGTAACTACATATGTTTAAAACTAGTATATGTGACTATTGGTGTATATATGTGAGTATATGCAAGGGTGAGAGATTGGAAGAGTTCCTGTAAGAATAAGTATGTGTTTCTATTAGTGATTGTTTAAAAGACTAAGTATGTGTAAGTTTCCGTAGAAGTAAGTATGGTGGTGTGTGTATAACTGTATATGCAAGTAAATGTATGTTTGATTCTTTATTAGTACGAGTGACTATGTGTGTGAGTAACTCTATGGATGAGTGGCATTGTGTAACAGGATGTATAGGTGTATGAGTACATATGATGAGTGAGTACATGTATGAGTGACAGTATTGGACTGTTGGTGAATGAGTGGATGTGTATGTGGATCTTAGAATTACTGAAGAGGTTGTTGTAACTGGTATTGGTATGTCCATTGTTTTGAAAATTTTAGTCTCTATTTTTGAATGTGTGTGTCAAAGGTTATATTAGGGTGAGAGGAGGTCTGCCACTCTATCACAAGGATGATGTCATCAGTGATGTCATCAGTGATGTCATTTGAGATGTCATCAGTGATGTCATGAGTGATGTCACTGACCATGTCATGAGTGATGTAATATGTGACGTCATCAGCAGTGCATTGCGGGCGCGCGAGTTATAGTTAGCTGAACTAACTATAACGGGGCAATTTCATTGGTTTTTTACGAGTAAAATGTCCAGCTAACTATAACATGTGTGAAACCTATGGTTTTTTCACTGAATATATATATATATATATATATATATATATATATATATATATGTATATATATATATATATATATATATTCACTGAAAAAACCATGGGTTTCACACACGTTATAGTTAGGAATTAGCATTTAAAAAACCTTAGAAATTCACTGAAAAAACCATAGGTTTCACACACGTTATAGTTAGGAATTAGCATTTAAAAAACCTTAGAAATTCAGTGAAAAAACCATAGGTTTCACACATGTTATAGTTAGCTGGACATTTTACTCGTAACAAACCAATGAAATTGCCCCGTTATAGTTAGTTCAGCTAACTATAACTCGCGCGCCCGCAATGCACTGCTGATGACGTCACATATTACATCACTCATGACATGGTCAGTGACATCACTCATGACATCACTGATGACATCTCAAATGACATCACTGATGACATCACTGATGACATCATCCAGTGAATGTGTGTTTTTCTGAAAATTAAATATGTTTTATATATGTGTATCTCAAGGTCGATGGAAGAATAAATGGGTATATAAGTGTCTAAATGGATGATTTGTTTTTGAAAAATTGATTGTGTTACTGACTGATTAAGTGTATCTCTCACTTTGTGTATAAGTGGCTGCATGGGTTGGTGAGTAGCTACATGGGTGTCTATATAGGTTATTAGTTGTTTTTTTGAGTATCAGTCTGAGTGTCTGTATGGTACGGTGGGGGGTATTACGTAGTGCATAGATGCATGAATGAGTGACTCACTGTTTGTATGTGTTGAAGACAGCATGTGTGCAGGACTGTATGTGTGGATGAGTGTGTGTATGGGTGTGTTATTGAGTGAATGACTGTCTCAATAGTGTCTTCAGGAGTAACTACATATGTTTTTAACTAGTATATGTGACTATTGGTGTATATATGTGAGTATATGTGAGAGGGAGAGATTGAAAGAGTTCCTGTATGAATAAGTATGTGTTTCTATAAGTGATTGTTTAAAAGACTAAGTATGTGTAAGTTTCCGTAGAAGTAAGTATGGTGGTGTGTGTATTACTGTATATGCAAGTAAATGTATGTTTTATTCTTTATTAGCATGAGTGACTATGTGTGTGAGTAACTCTATGGATGAGTGGCATTGTGTAACAGGATGTATAGATGTATGAGTACATATGATGAGTGAGTACATGTATGAGTGACTGTATAGGACTGTTGGTGAATGAGTGGATGTGTATGTGGATCTTAGAATTACTGAAGAGGTTGTTGTAACTGGTATTGGTATGTCCATTGTTTTGAAATTTTTAGTCTCTATTTTTGAATGTGTGTATCAAAGCTTATATTAAGGTGAGAGGAGGTCTGCCACTCTATCACAAGGATGATGTCATCAGTGATGTCATCAGTGATGTCATTTGAGATGTCATCAGTGATGTCATGAGTGATGTCACTGACCATGTCATGAGTGATGTAATATGTGACGTCATCAGCAGTGCATTGCGGGCGCGCGAGTTATAGTTAGCTGAACTAACTATAACGGGGCAATTTCATTGGTTTGTTACGAGTAAAATGTCCAGCTAACTATAACATGTGTGAAACCTATGGTTTTTTCACTGAATTTCTAAGGTTTTTTAAATGCTAATTCCTAACTATAACGTGTGTGAAACCTATGGTTTTTTCAGTGAATTTCTAAGGTTTTTTAAATGCTAATTCCTAACTATAACGTGTGTGAAACCCATGGTTTTTTCAGTGAATTTGAAAGGTTTTTTAAATGCTAATTCCTAAATATAACGTGTGTGAAACCCATGGTTTTTTCAGTGAATTTGCAAGGTTTTTTAAATGCTATTTTTTTTTTTATTCTTCATTTTTTTCAAACATATTTTTAATTTAATTTTCTTATCTTTTATAAAGACTATGCTTAAATTTTTAAAATCCTTAAATATTTTTTTTATATATATTTTTTAAAATAAACATGTACAATTTATTTCCAGTTTTTTTTTTTTTTTTTTTTTTTTTTTTTATAGTACGCGTACCGTAAGCTCACGGTAAGCGTACGGTTTACGCAACGCCCGTAATCTATCTACGCTGCTTGCGTATAGTTCCGTACTTTGCGTAGCCGCGCGTACTGCGCGTGGGACACGTGCGCGCTTACGCAACACGCGCACGTTACGCGGAAGTGCCGGGGAGTGACTGTTATGCGCATGCGCGCAAGCGCGTGTCTTTTTTACGCGCACGCGTACTTTTTGCCGTAAGCGTACCGTAAGCGTACCGTAAGCGTACGGTAGGTCATGTGATCTTGAAACACAACTTTTGATTGGTTGAAACTACTTTCAGTTCTAGAACTCTCCTACACCACACCCATTCCCCTCATTTCTGCTTGTGATCCCTTGGGAGAAGGAGCTGGTTTGTCTTTGGGATACGATGGCAGAACAGCAGAGCTCTTCTGAGAGTGAGGCTAGCACCAGCAGCACTGTCTTGAGGCAGAGAGCGAGGAAAGTAAAGCCTTCTTACGTTTGGGAGTATTTTACTTTTCCAGAAGGCCAGCAAAAGGTGAATGCACCCTTAGTTACTTGCAAGCTGTGTAAGCGTGTACTTTCTAGAGGTAATCCTAACAGGAAGTATTCCTTTGGGAATCACACCATGAAGAGACACCTCCAGGAAGTACACAGAAGGACACATGGTCATCTTTTTGGAGGTAACTCTTCAGAAAGACGAGCCAGTACATCCACAGCAGCTCAGCCTGGACCATCATCTGCAGGGCAGACTCCTTCTTCTGCAGGTCAGGTGAGCCCTTCATCTGTGGGGGGAGAATATCCTTTTGCTGGCCCTCTGGAAATTAACCCTCGGTTTGCGAGGGTTGAAGTACGGTGCGCCACTTGTCACGATCTAATTACTTATAGGGAGACCAGTGTTTCCCTGGTGAACAGTAAAATAGATCAGCACACTTGTCGTACCGTCTAATATTCCCAATCTTTCTTTCCTCTGTCCCTGCATGAACACAACGGTTCTTTTAAGAGCCAACCTTATCTTTCATCTTTTTTTTTAAAAAACTTTTTTTTTTTTTTTTTACCGTACGCGTACGGTAAGCGTACCTTTTTTTTATTTTTTAAAAAAAAACACTAAAAATCATTTATCTCATTACAAAGTCCTTGAGAGACTACAATTTTTATTTTTAACTTACCATACTCACTCAAAAAAATATTTATTCATTTGTTTTTTTAAAAAATAGTTTTTAAAATGGTTGTAGTTTCCGAAAATTTTCTATATCGATCTGAAAATAAAGAAAAAAGTATTAATATTTTTTATCCATTTTATAATACAATACACATATTTACATTTTTTACAAAAAAATATTTTTGCCTTATTTTTGCTGTTTTCAGAATATATTGCATTTCACTATTAATTGTGAAAGCAATTGCATTCATCATTTTACAGCGGGCAAAAAAAATTAACAATCACAAAGATTGTATTAAAAAAGCCCAGAATGTCTTCTCACTTAAACTTATCATTACAGAAATGCATATTATTCTAAAAAAATATCATCTAAAAACAATACTTTTTTCTTTAAAATACCGTCTGATATGTTTGTTTCAGAAGTATAATCACAATATTATATCTCAAATAACTCCAAAATACATCTGATTTTATTTCCTTTAGGCCAAATAGTATTTTTTTTTTTTTCCTGGAATAAATTTCCAAGGGAAAACCATTAAAATTCTAAAGTTTAATCTGTCCAGATCTCACCAATTCTCTGTAACATTTTGGTTCACGAAAATTTTTTGAATAATTTATTTAGTCCACAATAGAATTGCTTACTTTTCCACATGGCCAAATAGTAATTTTTTAAATCATTTTTGAAAAAATTTCCAATGGCAGTCCAATAGCATTCCATAATTTAAAATGTGCAGAAGTTACCGATTATCTCTAAATTATTGGTTTTTGAAAATTGCATTAAAATTTAAAAAAGTCCACATTACAATTGGTTATCTTTCCTTTAGGCCAAATGATAATTTTAAAAATCTTTTTTCTACAAAATTGCAATGGTAATCCAGTAAAATGGTAAAATTATTTTGTCCAGATCTTGCCAAATCTCTCTAAAATTTAGGTTTCAGGAAGATTAGATAGGAATTTGCTAAATCAAAAGGCAAACGTTGTTTGAAAATCAATTGGGAATCATTACACAGTGTCCAGCCTTTTTCACATTTTAGATAAACTGTGTAATGTCCAGAAGTAACAGTAGGTCCATCATGGAAAATTATTGCAACAGTTACAAAAGTTTTTCCTGAAATTGATAATTGCTGTCCTGTAAACTTCTTTATTAAAGTATCCAATTTTGATCCATCAGCTCTACATCGTTGCATCATTAAAATTACATACTGTCCGTATTCCCTTAAAATTAATGTTGAAAACATGTCAGAATTACACTCACCACATTTCATGCTATGATTAGCATCTTTAACTAATTTTGCAAAAGTGACTGTTTTATTCTCTGGCAATGTCAAATAAATAAACCTTTCATTATCAACAATAGAGCCACATATATTATAACAATTATCACAACTATGTTCCCATTTATAAGAGAGACCAAAAAAAATGTCAATGGGAACTCCTTCTTCTTCCACTACCTGAAGAAAATACATCAAAAATTCGTGTGCATCTTGCTGTTCATTTTGAGAAAACTGTGTTCGTCCTGAACATACATCTAAAAGTTTTCTAATTTCAGTAGCACTTTCTATTTGAGTTTTATCTTTACTCAGCTTTTGAAAAAGGAGACTGAGCTCTGAACAGAATCTTTTTCCCTGATTTACTATTATCTGCTCTTGCAAACTTTCCAGATAAAATGCAACATTCAGCACTACATTAGCGTAGCAGTTGACACCAGAGCTATTTTCAAAATGACATCCTACAACCTGTTCTTCATTTTCCTTATTCTTTTTGCTTGCAATTACATCACTCCTCTTTTTTTTCCTCTTCTCTACATCTTCATTACAGATATTCTCATTTCTCCTTTTACGAGAAACTACACGTTTCTCCAACACAGGATACTGACCTAAATGAGGAGCATAGCTTCTTCTTAATCTATTATACTCCTTTACACAGTTTGTATCAGCACTAACTTTTGAGTCATCAAAGTCTATCATGAATAAACCTGATAATGTTTTGACTCGTGACAAAGCTACATATGCCATACCTTCTTTGAACACAGTTGAACCAATGTTCACAAATGCACAATCTACAGTCAATCCTTGAGACTTGTGGATAGTTACAGCATATGCTAGTGAAAACGGAAACTGCTTCCTACGTACATATAAGTCTTTCACAAGCATGAAACGAACTGAACAACGACAAATGTCTTTAACTTCCTCTATCTGATCAAATTTTATCTGTAAACATTCAATTCCTTCTTTTTTCTGATAATTAATAAAACCCACAACTCTTCCCATCGCTCCATTCACTAAGCCTTTCTCAACATCCAAATTTCTCCTTAAAAACACTCTACAGTTCATGCAAACATAAAGATTTTTTTCTAATCCTGCTGTTTTGGAGATGTTCTTCTCTAGTGAGTCCAATTTATTTTTCAGTTTGCCTGTTACTGTGACTGTAATTCTTCCATCCTCAATTTTGTCCACTGCTTCCAATTTCCTGATGTCTTCCTTTTCCAATTTCAAAAGCTCCTCATTAAATATTGAGCATTCACGTAGAGTTGGCATTAAGAAGATGACACTTTTGTTTTCTGCAATATTCTTGTATATTTTCTCTGCAACTATTTCTTCCTTTGGAAATAAATTATGTAGCAGCCGACTCTGTAATGCTTTTTTCCCAACATCTGTGAGTAGTCCAATCCTGATATCTTTCAGAATACTTCCATATTCTTCATCGTTTGCTTGCCTCATATTAGTTGTAAGTTCCTTGTACTCAAAGAAGGACCAAATATTTGTATTTCCAATGCTTCCCAATGACTTCTTTGTGTCTTCATGTGTCACAGTATTAAACACTGGTTGTCCTTTAACTGGAGTAAGTTGCAAAAGATCCCCAAAAACTATGACGTGTTTTCCACCAAATAACACGTCATAGTCTGTCTTCAAAATTTGCTGCATTCTTAAATGCACAAAGGCAAGCATTAAGTTTGATACCATGCTCACCTCATCAATAATGAGAACTTGCATCTTCTTCAATACTCGTGAAACTTCCAAGGATGCTTCTCCAGTTAGCTTGTTGAATTGTATTTTGTTCTCATGCTCCACTGGTAACATTAGCAAACGATGTAAGGTGATTCCTTTTATGTTATATGCTGCTAACCCAGTTGGAGCAGTAACCACACAAGACAAAGTAGAATCCGTTTTTTGCTTTAGGTAGCTTCTGATGACTTTAATTAGGAAACTTTTTCCAGTGCCAGCTTGTCCGCTTACATACATCCTGATTGGATGAAATGATGTGCATGAGCACTCTTTTTTGATATGTAGAAATCCGTGATCAATTTTGTTTTTGATCTCTTCATAAATTTGTTGCTGCTCTTGATTCAGTTGTCTTTCCAAATTTTCTAAGTCTATAAATTCTTCTTGAGCTTGATTCATAGCCGTTTCCACTTCATTCATGGCTATTGATGCTTCATTTTCAACGATTGGTTGTCCTAGGGGATCTTGACTGTGTGTTCCTGAACTTTGGCTGTCCTGAGAACTGTCTCTAGCTATTTCTGCTGCAATTGTAGTTTCCTGTTCAATTTCTTCATTTAACATTTGCAGATAAGTTGAGAATGTACTGCATTGTATGCTGTCTTTGCAAGCATTAAAAGAATCTTCATAGCTCTGGAATTCTCCCAGTAGTTCATCCTCTGTACGCCATGGTTTAAACAACTGTAAAAGAGCCAAGTAGTAAAATTATTTCTTGTCGGTAGTGTCGCAACTCAGCTTCCGGTGATTTATCAAACTTCCTTTGGTTTGCTTCACCAAACATCCTTCTTCACCAACAACTTTATATTTTCCACTGTTGATGTCTTCTGCAGCTTTCCGTGAATAAATGTAGTTCTGTAACACTTCATAGAGACACATGTTCTCCAGATGATGACTTCTCTTGGGATAATATGTGTCCAACATGTTTGTTTTCAATATGTCTGTACTTTCTGGGTCATTCTCAGCCAAATATTCAATTTCTCCAACAGATTTCAGTACCCGATTTCTCATTGCTGCAAGGCCTAAACTTGCCCAAATTATTCTTCTTGACTTCGAGTAGAGACTTGCAGAAGATAACCTATCTGAACATTCGTAGGATCCAATTTCTCGATGCGATAACATCTTCAAACTGAAACTGTACAGCTTCTTACTGACAGTCTTCTCGTGAGAAATCTCTTCCCACATTTCCTTCAATTCTGTTTTTTCTGATTTCGTAATGTAAGACGTTACATATCGAGCAACAGCAATGGAATTGTCAGCAACATACTGTATATCCATGTTAGCGTTCCACATGGATAAAATGACTGGGTTGTAGTCATTTATATTTTTTGATTCTTCTTTTCTTTTAAGGTTGTAGGTATTCTTAGGTGATTTTCTTGTGATAGTATGTCTCACAGCTGACATAAAACTGTTGACTCTTCCATTTGTAAGAACAGGTCTAGGAAATCCAAATCGACATTTAGTGTAGTATTTTTCTTTGCTCTTGTATTTCCGTCGACAGTATTTTCCACACCGATGACTTTGGAAACGTAGAACTTGCTCCTTTAACTTGTTCTCTTCTGTGCTTTTAGGTATAGCACATGTTGCATATTCTTCAATGTAAGATAACACTGCTTCATCAGTATCTGTTCCAAACTTTGGGGCATCCTTGATCCACAGCAGCATATGAATGTGAGGAGCACCTCTTGCCTGGTACTCTTTTCTCCAAAAGAAATCCACTACTTCTCCAAGGGGTGGATTTTTTTTATTGCAGATGAAGGACATCATAGCCTCAAATCTATGATTGAAATATCTGCAAACATTAACCGGATCCAATGAGCACAGTTCTCCTGCTGTCTTGTATTCGATGTTTTTAATGTTTGAATTGGCCTCTCGTAGAAAATCCAGTAAATCATCCCAAGCGTACTCGGCACAGCTTAGGGTAAGGAACCATGTTGGTGTTCCTAAATTGCGTAACATGCATTTTAGTTCACCATGGCGTCGGTACCAATATTCATTTGTCCCACGCTGACAAGCCATCAGATTGATCAGTTGTGTTTCCAAATGATCATCTCGGTGCTGCACTTTCTCCATAAAATCCTTAGCAGACACATTTTGTAAATGTACTCCACTTTTTAAAATGTGATTTACTGCATAAGACAGTGCAGACAAGTCGCTTTCAAATAAAAGATGGAACAAATAAGGAATACTTTGTCGAAATCTGGGATCTTCAGCATATAGTCTTGTAGTTCGATACTCTGAAGCTGGAATCTGTTCTGGACGTTCATCGTATCGTCCTCCTTTTCCTTTAGGAAACAGCTGGGGAAAACATCGAGCTTCCAAGCTCTCCTCCCATACACTCACGGGATTTCCTTTTGCTTTCTTCATCTGAAAGAGATCAATATTGTCTCCCATAACTTCTTTCGAATGGAGAGGATGTATGCTAAAATGTTCATAAATTTCTTCTTCCTTTGACTTGTCCACTTTTTCAATTTGTCCAGTTGGTGTTTCTGTGTCTCCTTGTAAATCTTCTTCTTCTTCTTCTTCTTCTTCTATATAAATTGATTCATACCATTTGTTATTTTTTTTCAAATACAAATTTGCTCTTTGTACTTTCCGCACATCTACCAGCTCCTGCCAAATCTTCTTATTCTTTGTAGGTACACCATTAACCAGAATAATTAATGGTTCAGTTTCCAAAGTATCCGCATCAATAGTTTCCATATTTTTTTTCAAATCCAAGGGCAAATACACCACTCTACCTTTTAAACCTCTCAGTAAATCTGAAGGAGGTAATTTACCAGTTTTGGGCTCCATACGTACTATGGTCTGGAACGGATGACCACATTGAATGAGTATAGACTCATATGTATTTAATTCAGAAAGTTCAGCAGGAATAGCATCCAATTCTAAATTATTATGTACAGCTCTGGTCGGCATTCTATTTTCCTCTAACTTGTTGTAGCAGTATTTACAAATACGCTGATCTTCACCCAATTCAAAACAATTTTCAAGAAATATATATGTGGCAAAATCCATCCACTTATAATTATCTTCATTTTCACTCTTTCTGTAGAGATCAACATTCCTAGTTTGTTTTCTATAATGAGTTCTGCGGCAACAAATACAAGTAACATTTGGTCTTTCATTAGAGATTATTGCAAATTTTGTTATGTGATCATTAAATGTCTTACTTACACAAGGTTCTACATTCTCTTCCACTTCTGCCTCATTTACTGTGTCCTTCTCTGCACTGTTTTGTTCAGGACCAAAGTAACAAAACTGAATTTCATCAACAACCTTCTCTACATCTGATACCGTTCCTCGGAACAGAGCCCTATTCAATTCATTTAACTTTATTGCTGGACTTTTGGCAAAATACAACCGTCTCACAAACTTTCTCATTTCAGTATGATGAACAGCCAGCATCCTAAAATGATGGAAAACACTATTGCACACTTTTCTAGATAGACAAGCAAGAGAATGACCCTGCAAACCAGTATTCTCTCTCACTCTGCATGGATCCAGACTTTGAAGCACCTTAATCTTTTGTTTTACACTTTTTTTACTATATTCTCTTAGAAACTCTCGAAATCTGTCAATAGATTCCTGACGCACAGTGCAAATACTACTACAATTCCAAGTGTACACTGGGGCTTTAGGACGTCTCCCCATTGCCTCATCTGCCATCACTTGTACCTCATCTCTTGGAACCATTATCTCCTTCTCCATTATGCAACCATTTTTTACTTCGTATGAACGACCTCTGGTGTCAACTGCATGCAGCAAACTATTACTTTGAAAATAGCTCTCTTCATTAAAAAAAGGTTCACTACTTGAACTATGCATCCACTTTCCTAAAAAAACTTTACAAAAGTTTGTTCTGTTCACTACTCTTTTGCTTTTGCTTTGTGATTTCAGTACATTAACCATTTTATCTAATGTACGCATCCTATTCAAAATTAAAATGAATAGTTTCCTTTTTAATTCTAATGCCTTTGCTGCAATGGCTTCAATTTCTTTTTTTCTCTTGTAATATTTTGCCTTTTGCTTATATTTCTTTATATCCTTTATCAAATTGGACATAACTCTTCTCTGAAACATTTTTCTACGTATCTCTTTAAATGCTGTTTTTCTGTTTATGTTAAACTTTTCAATTGCAGAAGGTATATTTGCATTAACTAAATTCTCAATTTTTTGCTGTTCTCTATTTTTTGTTACATTTTTCCGAGAACAGACATTTTGTACATTTTTCTTTGTTTTGAATATTTTGTTTAGAAATTGTTTTTTTTGCTTACCAGAAGATTTTTTCTTTTTCCCAACATCAGCATCTTCTACTAACTTTGGTCCTCCAGTTGTCTTCAAATATAGTTTTTTTTTTAGCGTTTTTTGAACTCGAGATTTTGTAGGCATCTTAAATTTTGTTCACTGTTCTTCAGCAATACCTGAAAAAAACTAAAAAAAAAATCCGTTATTGTATTTAAATATATTACTAAATTTCTTTTCACAATAGTCACAAAACGAAATTTCTTTGCCAATTTGAATTCACACAAACTGCTCTTTTTTTTGGGCAAGTGAAAATCTCTTTTACAAACTGTCACATTATGAAACCACTTTTCAGATTTTTTAAAAAGCCCATGTCCACAGTGCTACACTCCACCAAGGGCAACCAGCCTTAGTGATGCTGAATGTATTTGCATTACAGACTTAAACCTGAAAACCCCACTGGCTTGTACATACTGTGCATGACTATACACGGCAAGGACATGGGTGTGTGCTAAGCCTCTGCTTCTTCCCCAAAAAATTCGCTCCCCCTTTCCATCTAATGCAACTGTGAAATCACCAGAGCAAGACGCAATAAATCTCTGTCTATAATTCTTCTATGCACACAGAGTCATGTTTTCACATTAGTGCCAAAACGAAATTTCTTTGCCAATTTTAAAGCACACTTACTGCTCTTTTATTTTTTCAGGGGCAAGTGAAAATCTCTTTTTACAATTTGAAATCACTTTTACAGACTGACACATTATGAATCCACTATTTTTGCTTTATTTAATTGCACGTGTCCAAGCTGTTTTTTTTTCAGACCACCACCATGTGCATTCTCTGTGACTGCCTACACTCCACCAAGGGCAACCAGCCTTAGTGATGCTGAATGTATTTGCATTACAGACTTAAACCTGAAAACCCCACTGGCATGTACATACTGTGCATGACTATACACGGCAAGGACATGGGTGTGTGCTAAGCCTCTGCTTCTTCCCCCAAAAATTCGCTCCCCCTTTCCATCTAATGCAACTGTGAAATCACCAGAGCAAGACGCAATAAATCTCTGTCTATAATTCTTCTATGCACACAGAGTCATGTTTTCACATTAGTGCCAAAACGAAATTTCTTTGCCAATTTCAAAGCACACTTACTGCTCTTTTATTTTTTCAGGGGCAAGTGAAAATCTCTTTTTACAATTTGAAATCACTTTTACAGACTGACACATTATGAATCCACTATTTTTGCTTTATTTAATTGCACGTGTCCAAGCTGTTTTTTTTTCAGACCACCACCATGTGCATTCTCTGTGACTGCCTACACTCCACCAAGGGCAACCAGCCTTAGTGATGCTGAATGTATTTGCATTACAGACTTAAACCTGAAAACCCCACTGGCTTGTACATACTGTGCATGACTATACACGGCAAGGACATGGGTGTGTGCTAAGCCTCTGCTTCTTCCCCCAAAAATTCGCTCCCCCTTTCCATCTAATGCAACTGTGAAATCACCAGAGCAAGACGCAATAAATCTCTGTCTATAATTCTTCTATGCACACAGAGTCATGTTTTCACATTAGTGCCAAAACGAAATTTCTTTGCCAATTTCAAAGCACACTTACTGCTCTTTTATTTTTTCAGGGGCAAGTGAAAATCTCTTTTTACAATTTGAAATCACTTTTACAGACTGACACATTATGAAACCACTATTTTTGCTTTATTTAATTGCACGTGTCCAAGCTGTTTTTTTTTCAGACCACCACCATGTGCATTCTCTGTGACTGCCTACACTCCACCAAGGGCAACCAGCCTTAGTGATGCTGAATGTATTTGCATTACAGACTTAAACCTGAAAACCCCACTGGCTTGTACATACTGTGCATGACTATACACGGCAAGGACATGGGTGTGTGCTAAGCCTCTGCTTCTTCCCCCAAAAATTCGCTCCCCCTTTCCATCTAATGCAACTGTGAAATCACCAGAGCAAGACGCAATAAATCTCTGTCTATAATTCTTCTATGCACACAGAGTCATGTTTTCACATTAGTGCCAAAATGAAATTTCTTTGCCAATTTCAAAGCACACTTACTGCTCTTTTATTTTTTCAGGGGCAAGTGAAAATCTCTTTTTACAATTTGAAATCACTTTTACAGACTGACACATTATGAAACCACTATTTTTGCTTTATTTAATTGCACGTGTCCAAGCTGTTTTTTTTTCAGACCACCACCATGTGCATTCTCTGTGACTGCCTACACTCCACCAAGGGCAACCAGCCTTAGTGATGCTGAATGTATTTGCATTACAGACTTAAACCTGAAAACCCCACTGGCTTGTACATACTGTGCATGACTATACACGGCAAGGACATGGGTGTGTGCTAAGCCTCTGCTTCTTCCCCCAAAAATTCGCTCCCCCTTTCCATCTAATGCAACTGTGAAATCACCAGAGCAAGACGCAATAAATCTCTGTCTATAATTCTTCTATGCACACAGAGTCATGTTTTCACATTAGTGCCAAAACGAAATTTCTTTGCCAATTTCAAAGCACACTTACTGCTCTTTTATTTTTTCAGGGGCAAGTGAAAATCTCTTTTTACAATTTGAAATCACTTTTACAGACTGACACATTATGAAACCACTATTTTTGCTTTATTTAATTGCACGTGTCCAAGCTGTTTTTTTTTCAGACCACCACCATGTGCATTCTCTGTGACTGCCTACACTCCACCAAGGGCAACCAGCCTTAGTGATGCTGAATGTATTTGCATTACAGACTTAAACCTGAAAACCCCACTGGCTTGTACATACTGTGCATGACTATACACGGCAAGGACATGGGTGTGTGCTAAGCCTCTGCTTCTTCCCCCAAAAATTCGCTCCCCCTTTCCATCTAATGCAACTGTGAAATCACCAGAGCAAGACGCAATAAATCTCTGTCTATAATTCTTCTATGCACACAGAGTCATGTTTTCACATTAGTGCCAAAACGAAATTTCTTTGCCAATTTCAAAGCACACTTACTGCTCTTTTATTTTTTCAGGGGCAAGTGAAAATCTCTTTTTACAATTTGAAATCACTTTTACAGACTGACACATTATGAAACCACTATTTTTGCTTTATTTAATTGCACGTGTCCAAGCTGTTTTTTTTTCAGACCACCACCATGTGCATTCTCTGTGACTGCCTACACTCCACCAAGGGCAACCAGCCTTAGTGATGCTGAATGTATTTGCATTACAGACTTAAACCTGAAAACCCCACTGGCTTGTACATACTGTGCATGACTATACACGGCAAGGACATGGGTGTGTGCTAAGCCTCTGCTTCTTCCCCCAAAAATTCGCTCCCCCTTTCCATCTAATGCAACTGTGAAATCACCAGAGCAAGACGCAATAAATCTCTGTCTATAATTCTTCTATGCACACAGAGTCATGTTTTCACATTAGTGCCAAAACGAAATTTCTTTGCCAATTTCAAAGCACACTTACTGCTCTTTTATTTTTTCAGGGGCAAGTGAAAATCTCTTTTTACAATTTGAAATCACTTTTACAGACTGACACATTATGAAACCACTATTTTTGCTTTATTTAATTGCACGTGTCCAAGCTGTTTTTTTTTCAGACCACCACCATGTGCATTCTCTGTGACTGCCTACACTCCACCAAGGGCAAGCAGCCTTAGTGATGCTGAATGTATTTGCATTACAGACTTAAACCTGAAAACCCCACTGGCTTGTACATACTGTGCATGACTATACACGGCAAGGACATGGGTGTGTGCTAAGCCTCTGCTTCTTCCCCCAAAAATTCGCTCCCCCTTTCCATCTAATGCAACTGTGAAATCACCAGAGCAAGACGCAATAAATCTCTGTCTATAATTCTTCTATGCACACAGAGTCATGTTTTCACATTAGTGCCAAAACGAAATTTCTTTGCCAATTTCAAAGCACACTTACTGCTCTTTTATTTTTTCAGGGGCAAATGTAAATCACTTTTACACACTGACACATTTTTTTTTTTTTTTTTTGAAATTTTTTATTAGCATCATGAGTAACATCAGCTACATATATAAACAATGTCAGTTAACTCATATAAGATAAAGCATCAATCAAAAACAGTACTGAAAAGCAATATTTCCGTTAAATTGTTAAGACATAATTACTCCCCAAATTTCCTGTATCTTTCGTTTTTGCCTCAGTCCCTTAGTCATCGCTAAAGTGTTTTCCATATCGTAAATGTCTTTAACCAGAAGCCACCATTCCATGACCGTGGGGGGATGGCTTTGTATCCAGGCCCTGGCAATAGTTAATCTAGCACATGTGAAAAGTATATTCATCAAATCACGAGATCTATTTTTTACCCCAACAACTCCGATCAAAATATCCAATGGCGTAAGTATAATGGGCCTAGCCAATTTAGTCGAGATAACACCAACTACATCCTTCCAGAAAATGGATAGCTCGGGGCATGAAAAAAACATGTGAACAATGTTTGCCCCCTTAAGTGCACATTTAGGACATTTTGTACGGTCATTCGGGTCGTTCAGATCATTATTAAAAGCCCATTTTAGTATCCTGTCTGGTGAGTAATACAATTGAAACACAGTTTTAAACAGCTGTAACTTCAGACTAGATGATTGAACTGCATTATTTAGGCTATTTAATGAGGAAGTTATTAAGTCTGATGTTACATTCACACCCAACTTTGTGCTCCACTTTTCTGCCACCTTACTAATATCATCCTTATTTAAGATAGAGAAAGTCTTATAACCACACCTGATCAGTGCCTTGTCAGAATCCCTATACATACAGCTCCAGATTTCGGATTCAGATATACTATCAAGGCCTATTCTATGGGTAATATAATCCTTGATCTGATTATATTTAAACCACGCCCTTTCTGATACTTTATTCATCATCTTTAACTTTTCAAAATCAAAAAATCCAGTAGGGTCATACAAATCTCCCAAATTATTTATGCCATTATCCGAGAGCATAGAAGTAGCTAGATCGTGAAAAACACCTGGCAACCCTGGGTTATACCAGAGTGGTGTTTTGGTGTGAAATAGGGAGATGTTATTCCTAACAAGAATAGATCGCCAGATGCTCACTGTGTCCCGAATCGTCTTGAACCGTACTCGTTTAAAGTAGTTGGGGTCATTAAGTCTGTACAGAAACATAGTAGCGTCATCCCCTAATGTAAATTTGTGAAAATAAAGACATTTGTCAGAAATAAGTAGGCTACGAAAACGAGTTAAAAAAGCAGCCCAATAATATAATTTAAAGTCTGGTAGCCCGAGTCCACCTTGGTCATAGGGGAGTTTGAGCAAAGATATCGCCCGCCGTGCTTTCTTATACCCCCATATGAAGCTGCTGATGATGCCCTCCAGTCTGCTAAAGTAAGTGTTACATACTCTTAAGGGTATGGACCGAAAAAGATAAAGAAATCTGGGTAAGATCTTCATTTTAATTAAGTTAATTCGCCCCAAAATCCCCATTGGAAGTTTGTGCCATTTCTTAAGAAGAAGAGAAGTTTCTTTTAATAAAGGTTCGTAGTTGAGTGCAATTATTGAATCAATACTAGAAGATATTTTTACCCCGAGATATGTTGCCACATTACATATTCCATCTATTGGTGTTAGTGAAGTAAAATTTGTAATTATTTGTGTTTTGCTGATATTTAACCTATACCCTGATGCCATACCATATTTATCTGCTTCAATACCTATACCTGATATAGCTTCAGGGACATTTGTAGAGAAAACCGCTACATCATCTGCGTAAGCAGTTATTTTTAATGCATTAAGGCCATTTTTGAACGGTACAATCATCTCTTGTTTGTGCAATGCAATCAAAAAGGGTTCTATTGCTAAAGCAAATAGCAGAGGAGACAGAGGGCACCCTTGTCGAGTGCCGCGTTCAATTGGAAAGATAGGTGAGCACAGTCCTGAATAGCATACTTTACCCCTTGATTGATCATATAGGGATTTAACCCATTTTAAGTACTGACCTTTTATGCCGAATGCAACCAAGGCTGCCCAGAGGAAGTCCCACCCCACGCGATCGAAAGCTTTCTCCGCATCTAAAAGGATCATTCCGAGTGGGGTGGGATACGTCCTAGCAACATCAAATGCCGATATAGCAGTATTAATGTGTGCGGTAGTATCCCGTTTGGGGATAAACCCGTGTTGAAATGGTGAAACCATCTGTGGCATTAGTGACGCCAGCCTTGTTGCTAGTATCTTTGCAAAAATCTTTGCATCGGCATTGATTAATGATATAGGTCTATAAGACCCTCTCTCTTGTGGGGGTTTCCCCTTCTTAAGAAAAAATATAATTTGAGTGCGATTCCAGGACTTTGGAGCTTGTTCACCTTTACCAATAGCTTTGATAACCATAATCATAAGAGGAATTAATTCTTCCATGCATTTTTTATAAAGTTCTATGGGGATTGAATCTTCGCCTGCAGCTTTTCCCAGTGCTAGGGAATTGATAGCTGCCTGTATTTCATCAGCTGTTATATCTGCCTCCAAGTGATCGGCTTGCTCATCCTTTATATTCTGTACAGCATTTTCTGTCAGATATACTTTTATATTATCTCCTATTGGAATTGTTTCAGGCATATATAACTCTTGATAGTATGTGGCAAACTGATATAAAATTGATTTAGAATCTTGATATAATTGTCCATCGTCACCTTTTATTTCCTTGATCAACGCTTGGGCTCGATCCTCCGCCACTTTATATGCCAAAATTTTTCCTATCCTCTCCCCACTTTCATATTGATTTAGCCTATATTTAGCTAATTTAGAAATGCTTTTCTCCCTAAAAATATTTTTCAAAACTAATCTTGATTCCATCAATTTTGCATTTAAATCTTCGATTTCTTTAGCCCTTGTAGTGGCGGAATTAACTAGCATCTTAGATAGCCTCTCTTCGATATTAGATATATCATCTAGTAATTTTTTATTATGAACCCTATAGATTTTATTTTGCTGCCAAACGAACTGTTGTGTAAACCCACGGATACTGGCCTTACAAGCATCCCATACCATCAGAGGAGATGTAGTGGACCCATTGATATCGATAAAATCTTTTATATGTCCTTTCAGCAAACTCACAAACTTAGCATCAGAAAAAAGATACCGGGGAAAAGAGAAGGGTCTAGGTGGATGTCTGTCCGTTTCAATTTCTATTATGAATGAAATCGGGTTATGATCCGATGTCACCCTAGGGCATATTGACATTTTACTAGTTGACAGTATAGAGTTAGAGGCAAAAACCATATCGATACGCGAGCAGAGCTTATGGGCGGATGAATAGTAAGTATACCCTGCTAAGTGTGGGTGAAGATATCTCCAGGCATCCTTGATTGCATGTATATTAGCCAAATCTAAGATGGCAGCCCTCGTCTTACGCATCCTTTGCAACGCACCCTTTCTGGTTGTGTCCATATTATAATCCATAACACAATTAAAATCACCCAACACTATACGTTCCCCTTCCCAAGTAAGTAATTCCATATTGACCTGATCAATTATTCTCGGTTCATCCTGATTTGAAGCATAAACCCCACAAATTATATATTGGAGGCCTTCCAAAGTCACTTGTACCATGGCCCACCTGCCCGCTTTATCCGTCATTTTTTTGTTGACTTCTATTTTAAGCTGTTTATGCTTCAGTATGGCCACCCCTCGAATTGAAGCATTGAAGTCTGTACAGACCAAAAGATCATAGCCTAACTGATTCAATAACTGTCTATCCTTATATGCAATATGAGTCTCAGTTATAACTACCATCTGTGGGTTATGCATCCTAAGTTCCTCATATACTAGTCTCCTCTTATTCCGATTGTTAAGCCCAGCCACATTCCAAACTAGAAGTTTTAGTTGATACATTTAATTGATATTGTTATTATAAATTCTGACAGAGCTTCTACCCAAAAAAAAACCATAGCATTCTTGCAAACCATATAAGCTTCTCTTAGCCAAAAGAACATAGATATATTTGTACTCATGATGCATTTTTTTATTTTTTCCCCTCCCCCGTTTCCCACCCAGTAGCTCCCCTCTGGTCCCCCCATTTCGGTTGACTGCCGTTCCCTTGGCAGTCGGTGAGCGGATAAAACACTGTTAGGGTCCAGGCTTTCAACACTAATCATATGAAAACAACAGCAACACAAAAGAAAGAGGAAGAAACCTGTGCTACCCAATGTGCTACCCAATGTTCATAGGAGCAATCGCTCAGTTACCATATAAACTTTTAAAACTAACCAAGATATAACTGAAAAATCAACTAAAAGCGTATGCACTGAGCATTAGCATTAGCCTTAGACACTATCATAGTTGTTAGCTTAATCATTTCCCCTGTCGCCAGGAGGCAATAGCATTTTCAACCTCATTTACTTCCCCAAAGAAATAAGGTCGGTCGTTTTTAATCACTTTCAACTTAGCAGGTTCCTGCAAATAAGCTTGATATCCAAGTTCTTTAATTGGATCAATGAATTGCTTCAGTTTCCATCGTCTTTCTAACGTGAGTTTGCTTAAATCAGATCTCACAAAAAAGATAGTAGAGTCAATGGTGACTGGAGTGTTAGGCCGTGCTTTTAGAGAAATAGCTTGTCGAAGCAGATAGTTGCCTATATAAATCAAAACCGGCCGTGGAAATTTACCACTCTTATCTTTTTGAAATAGGGGTAAGCGATGAGCCCGTTGTATCTGAGAGTCCCAGTCCCAATCTGAAAGGTCGGGAAATGCCTTTTGAAATAGTTGGGTAACATATGCTCTTGGGTCCGCCCCCTCCGCTCCTTCAGCAATACCAAAAACACGGAGATTCTGTCTTCTCTGTCTATTTTCTAAATCTTCCAGTTTATTTTGCATCTGAATTAATTGAGAGGCATGTTTATTCACTTCTATTTCAGAGCGCTGTGATTTCTCCTCTGTCACTACCACTCTTTGCTGTAGTTCCTCTATATCTTGAGATACTGACCCCAATTTGCTCGCCATCTCTTGCAAAGAGGTTTGAGTTCTGTTATTATCCTCCCTCATTTGCTGATAATGTTCTTTAGCTTCTTGTTTTTGTTCATGTAGGAGTTGTAAGATTGTCTGAAAAGAAGCAGACACCTCCCCTTGTGGATCCCATTCTGTTGGCCCGTTAGATAAGGAAGAAGCGACATTTTCCGTGTGTAATTCTTGTATGTTCTCTTCTGTCGGAGTAATTAATGCCTCATCTGTAGGCCCAATTAGAGTGTCAGGCAAGTCATGAGTTAGGTCTTGGGTTATACTGCCACTGCTACCACTACTGTTATTCTTGTTAATGCTACTGTTGCAGCTCTCTGACAAAGAAGCGGAGTTGTCTTCCGTAAATATCGTGTTAGGCACCGAGGGTACTGAAGGTACTGAAGGGTGTGGCTGATCCAATAGACTTTCCCCCAAAGACCCCAAAGACCCCAAAGACTCTGCCGATTCCTTATTCAGGCCAGATTTATCAAAACTATCGGTCTTTGCTTTTGTCGCCTTTGCTACATTAGGAATATTGGTCTGGGTAGGGCTGAGTGGTACAGTGATCTGGTTTAGGTCTTTGGAGATAATGTTTTGATCGTTGGGGCTGTTACCAGATAATCTCATTGCCATAGATTTAACACCGCCCTTAGCCTGTACCCATTGTCTAATTGGGCTGTTCTCCGCAATCATTTTCGTAACATTTGGTTTGGATTTGCTTGTAATTTTAGTAGCTTTATTCTTATTTTTGCCCTTTAATTTCTTTGTGGTAAGTGTTTTATTTTTGTCTTTGGTCGCTTTTAACATCGTGCTACTACCTACATCGTTGAGATCCACATATTCTTCATCTGTCTCTGCGATGTCGGTATTGTCAGTATTTTCAGCGCCCTCACTTTCTCCCACGCCCTCAGTGCTCCCTTTATCTGCAGGCATGCTGGTTGTATTAGTTATTTCAAAGTGAGGGGTGCTCATACTAGTATCAGCATCAATATCAAAACTAGTCAATTTATTCACCAGTTCTACCGGTTCATTATCTTCTTTGGTTAGAGTTTTAGACAGACTAGTTAACTCTTCCTCTGCGCCAGCCAACTCAGTAGTGTCTGTTGTAAATAGCATAGTTGCATTGTTTAAGGTATCATCGATCTGTGCTGCGGCACTAGAATTCTCAAACTCCTCTGTTCTCACTTGAGTGCCCTCAATTACTAATAGGTTATCAACTGTGTTATCAGCAGCAGCACAATCAGCTGCATAATTTTTCTTTTGAGTCGGGTATTTCTCCCCAAGTTTACCTAAATGCAATTGTTCTGCATCTAAGGCTACATCCGTTGCGTTCTTAACACATGAAATTTTCTTACTTGTTGTAAGTTCGTTTGTGGCTGCGATTGAGAGTAGCAGGGGGGTCGTCGCTCTCCCGCTAGCAGCTGTTGTGCGGGTCGTGCGCGTAGGAGGTTTTGGAGCCATCGTGCTGCTGCTCCCGCTGCCGCTCGTCTCCTCTGGCTGTGCTGTTGCCGGTGCTGCGGGGGAACGCAGGCCAAACCAATTGAGTACCGTCAGTCTCGTCCACCTCGTCAGACTCAGCCAACTCGGCCAGCCGCGCGAAGGTTCCTGACTTGTTGAGGCTGCGGTATTCTTCGCGGTATTCTTAGCGCTAGCAGCCCGTAGCTGACTCAGGATGCGGTCACCGATCAGCCGTAGCTGCAACATTCAACGCACCCCTCTGTTCCTGCAGTTCACGTAAGTCTTTTGGCATATGAAAAAAAGCAGAAAAGCAGAAAAACAGAAAAGCAGTCACTCCAGTATTGTGTTGCCGTTTTCCAATCGCGTTGCCGTTTTCAAGATCACGGTTTTCAGATCATTTTGTTTGGTATCCGACTGGACCCGTTTCAGTGCTCACCACTCCGGCGGTGTCAATCCGCCATCTTGGCACACTGACACATTATGAAACCACCATGTGTAACTACAACAAAAACAATTCCCATTTCTATTATTCATTTCTTAAGTTACCACATACATACCCTCTCAAACTGTAAACTCACCTTTAAAATTAGTTAGTTCTGAAAGAAATGTGACACTCAAACAGCAGATTATCAGAGCCAGGATCTCTGTTGTGTTCACCTGTCTCCTCTCAGCAGAACCAGATAATGGCAAACTTTCCCTCTATTTTTCCACACATATACATGTAAGTTTCAAATCTCAGTGCTTCCCCCTTTTTTTTAAATGTAATCACACATTTCTATTGGTTGAAAACCAACCCTTTTCCAAAAGTACCCTGCCCCCAACTTGACTTCTGCCTAGTACCCTTCCCCCAACTTGACTTCTGCCTGCTACCATAGCAACAGCTCATGGAACACTGCTGTGTGCAGTTAGGTCAGAAGTTCGACACACAATGTTTCAATTCCACAGAGCAAGAGTGCTTGACTTTTCAAACCTAACAGCAAATCCATAGTACTGTTCTTTGGTTACACATTTTTTTGTACCAATACAAAACATGCTTCTATTAATTTTCACATACAGCCTAGTTTTTATTCTGGAATGGTTTGAAACAGCCAATCAGTTCTTTTTAATTTGTAAAAAATATGTATGCCTCCATTTCCAAACTGTCTTTCTTTTCTTATTGCCATTCTACTGAAAGACACCTCCTGAGTGCATCCAGTTCTCCTTTGAAGATGTTCACAGTGTGGATTGTAGGGCACAGCTATGTCTTCTGGAGTGAAAAGTATGCAGAGAAAACAGATATGGTGAGAGACCTTGCTTTGCCAAATGTAGAGATTAAATGGATTGGTCAGAGAGGGTTAAAGTGGCACCAATTGATGCCATTGGTAAAATCCTTCATTCAAATCCAACACCCTGACCTCATAATAGTGCACTGTGGTGGCAATGACCTAGGCACTTTGACTGGGGTAGGTCTGGAAATGCTTATGAAGGACACCTTTGCACAACTGTTTACACTTTTCCCTAAAACTGCCTTTGTGTTTTCCAACATATGCCAAAGGCAAAAATGGAACTGGTCCAATCATTTCTGTCCGCAGATTGACAAAGCAAGAAAGCACGTCAACAAATCTGTTTCTGCTTTCCTCCGTGACTATGGTATGGGTGCCATTTACCACAACAACTTGCGTTATGACATGCAAGACATTTATAGAGGAGATGGTGTGCACTTCAATGATGAAGGGAACAGAGTCTTCCTCTTGAACCTTAGACTCTGCATCGGTACTTACTTGTAGGTACCACTAAAAAAATGACTTCATAAACACAACAGCTCTTTTTAGAGCTCCCTAATTTCTAAACTCTTAAATCTGCTTTTCATTTATTTATTTTTATTTTTTTTACCGTACGCTTACCGTAAGCTTACCGTACGCGTACCCCGTGATTTTTTTTAAAATCAATAAATGTTTTTATTGTACTTTTCTGTCCTTCTTTGACCCCCTTACAAATGTTAGGGGGTCTGTAACTCTCCTCATTGCCCCCTTTCCTTGTTTTCACTCTTTTTTTTCAGAGTGAAATACACAAAATGGCGGCCGCCGCTTCCTGGTTTCGGCCGATTCGAATGTTTACTAAGATCTAAGAGCCAATCAGAATCGCGCTCGCGCACGCCACCGTACGCTTACCGTAAGCGTACGGTAAGCGTACCGTAAGCGGGCTCAGATATATATATTGATTTAAAGGCTATTTTCTCAGAATCTACTGAACAGATTTACACCAAACCTACAAAAGGCACTTCCTTGACCTAGGGACTACCTCTCTGCCAAATTTTGAGTAATTCTGTTCAGCCATTCGGGCTGTAGCTCGTTCTAAAGGTCCTATGGAAAAATGCATGGGAAAAACGCGTTTTGGGACCCCCCTTTTATCTCAGCCCCCGCTTGATGAATCCCCCCGAGACTTTCAGGGTAGGAGCGGAGCATAGCGCCCCACCTATTTTGAGAAATTCGCGAGGATTCGTCGACCGGCGCCAAAGTTATTCAAAATAGAATGTTGAGGTTTTCCTATGGAAACGTGGTCCTAACTATAACTACCTACTGGCGACCGCCAGTAGGTAATATATATATATATGTGTGTGTGTGCACACAAATAACAACATTCAAAATCAAAACTGCACTTGACCAAATGGAAATTCGGCTAGATAAATACGAGGAGGAAATTAAACTAAAGAAGAAACGGAAATTTTTGAGAGACAAGTATGACTATGCCAACGGCAGGATTCTCACATTTGGTAGCCGATATGATGGTGCAATCAAGCAGTTTAAACAACTGAAAACATTCAGAAAAGAACCGGAAGTGGCTACGTCTGAGTCTGGATCAGATATCTACTCAGATTTGGAGGAGGTGCCCGTGACTGCTGGTGATCAGGTACCAACTTTTACGCCCCTTGAAGGATATCGTTTTTTACAAACAAATATGACTCTAAGATCTCGACCCCCAGAGACAGTACGTGGAAAAGGAAGAGGAAGAGGCGCAAACTTAAGAGGAAAAAGACAAGGAGAGGGGGAAAGAAACGCCAAAGAAGTAATGCCGCATGGGAGACAAACACGGCAATCGAAGCAGAAGTAATGGGTGAGAGAAATTTGACAGTTTTAAACTTATCTTCCCATGTTTTGACTAAGGCGGAGGAGTCGCTGCTTGAACTTGGTTTGACTTTTTGCCCAACGGCAAATTTTGATTATACCAGAACTCGAATTGATGTGTTTCTGTTTGTCCGCAAGTTGAAATTGATGAAAATGTTTTTACAAAAGAAAAAACGTGCTTTGGAGTGTGGTACTTCTGAAAGTGCTGTTAGTTCTAGTGCCCAAATTTCTAAAAATCTGTGTTTAGAGGACATAGAAGGCCTTGCGTCTGCAATGGAGTTGTGTGGGGATGGAATTGGTGAGAGGGATGAACGTTTCATGTTGGAACAAATGGGTTTGGAGCTTTCTGGTAAAGTTCCCACTAAATTCAAACCCAAGTCCACTTTCAACCCCAACACGCCACACGACTCACTCGACACTTTCCATGAAGTAGTCACCAGGGATCTGATGCATATTTGGGACACCATGAAAAACAGACATGCACAGAATTTAACGTCTGAACAATGACAGTCATTATCCACTCTGAATAGTGATCCGGGGTTTGTAATCAAACCCTCGGATAAAGGGGGCAATGTTGTCCTTTGGGATATCAACCTGTACAAACAAGAGGCCAATACACAATTGATTCTTTCTGGCAATTACACCAAATCAAGCAGGGAAGACTATACTTTGGCAGCGAATGTTTATTATAATAAACTTGGGGAATGGAGGAAGAATGGCCTTTTAGAGGAAAATGAATA
Source organism: Triturus cristatus (assembly GCF_964204655.1). Classification (NCBI taxonomy): domain Eukaryota; kingdom Metazoa; phylum Chordata; class Amphibia; order Caudata; family Salamandridae; genus Triturus; species Triturus cristatus. Next base: position 372,151,873 of record NC_140582.1, on the reverse strand, counting down.
CCGATTCCTCTATGTTAAACATCCGGTAGCACCCTGTTTTTATATGTTACCTAAGGTCCATAAAAGTCGAACCACTCCCCCTGGCAGGCCAATAGTGTCAGCTAAAGGTAGTTTTCTTGAGAACACCTCTATCTTTTTGGATGCTGTCCTTTCTCCCTATGTTTTGTCTCTTCCGTCATACTGCAGGGACAGTACAGATTTCATTAACAAAATTGAAGGTATAGGGTGGCAGGAGGGTTTTTGGTTGACAACAATTGATGTGGTTTCTTTGTATACCTGCATTAGACATTGTGATGGAGTACAGGCATGCAAACATTTCCTCAGGGACAGGTCTATCTTCCTGTTTGATCAAACAAACATGCTTTTGGACATGTTGATTTTTTGTCTAAATAATAACTTTTTCCTCTTTGAGGATCAATGGTTCAAGCAGGAGGTTGGCACGGCGATGGGAAGTTGCTTTGCGCCGAGCTACGCCTGTATGATGATGGGATGGTGGGAGGGGCAACTGTTGTGGACGGAGATGAATGAATTTTTGACGAAAAATATAGTCTTTTACACTAGGTATATCGACGATATTTTTCTGATATGGGGTGGATCAAGATCAGACCTTGATAGACTTTTTGAGACCTTTAATAACAACAATGTTAACCTCCGTTTTACACATAAAGTTGCCCAGGATGAGATGGACTTCCTTGATGTACGAGTTAAGATTGAAGAGGGCGTTTTGACTACTAGCCTATATAGGAAGTCCACAGCAGGGAATAGCATTTTACATGCTAGGAGCCACCACCCTTCCAGATTAAAGTGGAGTATCCCTTATGGGGAATTATTGAGGGCCAAACGCAATTGCAGCTCTGATTGCAGTTTTGAGAGAGAGCAGGAGACAATGTTGCAAAGGTTCCGAGAGAGGGGTTACCCTGAGGATGTCCTTTTGACTGCTCAGGATAAAGTAGCCAAACAGAAGAGAGCCACGTTATTGACAAAGAGACCTGTCTCTGAAGAAAAGGGCAATACCATTAGAATGATTACCACATTTAATGTGGCGGCAAAAGCTGTCAGCCACACGCTCAACAAACACTGGCATTTGGTCAGAAGTGACCCAGTGGTGGGTACAAGTGTTAATGCACATCCTCAAATTACCTATCGCAAAGCACGTTCCTTACAGGATATGCTGGTGCGAAGTTATTTGGGAGCGGGTAAAAAGCTGACATGGATCCAACAACAAAAAGGCTTTTTTAAATGTGGGAAATGCAAGGCCTGCACTACCAGCAAAAATGTTAAGACTTATCCCTTACCCACAGGGAAGACTGGTCTTATTAAGAAGTTCATTAATTGTAACTCTGATTTCTGCGTTTATGTCATTAGGTGCCCATGTTCTAAATTGTATGTGGGAAGTACAATTTTTCCTGTAAAAAAACGTATCTTGGAGCATCTCAGGGCAATCAGAAATGTGGATTTAAACTATTCAACAGCCAGGCATTGGTTAAAACATCACAATAAGGATGCTAACTGTTTTTCATTCTTTGGAATTGACAGGGTGCCGGCCAACCCCAGAGGGGGAGATAGTGAAAAACAACTAAGAATCCTGGAGTCACAGTACATTATTCTTCTTGCGTCTAAGAACCCCTTTGGCCTTCATGAAGATGAGGAACTTTTTGTACATATTGGATGAACAGTTAATGGAAATAATTTTCTTTCAGTATTCAGATTGGTTGTAAGATTTATTTTTGCTCCTAGGACAATGTTGTCCAATTGGTACCCCCTGCTCCCTCCTGCTATATTCATAATCTCGTAGTGAACAATTTTTGTGATTTAATATTTCACTCTGACTTTTATTTTATGGGACCATGTGTAAAGGGTCACATGACCTGTGTTTACTGGAGTGTTTGTATGGAAATAATTTTATGTGAAAATTATATTTGTTGTTTTCAGTAACATAGCCACTTGGCTCTCTAAATTTTACTTGCACTCTTCTGTTTATTAATGTCAACATTATGCACTTGCGTTTGTAAACTTTGAGGATCTTTTCTTTCCTTCTTCTCACTTTGAGTTACTTGAAGTCTTTTGTTTATTACATTGCTCGGATAACGACCAACGCATGGTCCGCTTTCTATGTATACACTCACTAGAAATGGTGGACGAGTGTTATACTTTTTGTGGCCAGTGAAGAAGAGCGTCTGCTCGAAACGCGTAGCCATTAAACTTTCTGTTGAATAACGAACCTTGGAGTGCGAGTGTTCCTTTGTGGATTAAGTGCTGTGGAATTTTCATCAATATATATAATATATATATATATATATATATATATATATTACCTACTGGCGGTCGCCAGTAGGTAGTTATAGTTAGGACCACGTTTCCATAGGAAAACCTCAACATTCTATTTTGAATAACTTTGGCGCCGGTCGACGAATCCTCGCGAATTTCTCAAAATAGGTGGGGCGCTACGCTCCGCTCCTACCCTGAAAGTCTCGGGGGAATTCGTCAAGCGGGGGCTGAGATAAAAGGGGGGTCCCAAAACGCGTTTTTCCCATGCATTTTTCCATAGGACCTTTAGAACGAGCTACAGCCCGAACGGCTGAACAGAATTACTAGAAATTTGGCAGAGAGGTAGTCCCTAGGTCAAGGAAGTGCCTTTTGTAGGTTTGGTGTAAATCTGTTCAGTAGATTCTGAGAAAATAGCCTTTAAATCAATATATATATCTGAGCCCGCTTACGGTACGCTTACCGTACGCTTACCGTAAGCTTACGGTGGCGTGCGCGAGCGCGATTCTGATTGGCTCTTAGATCTTAGTAAACATTCGAATCGGCCGAAACCAGGAAGCGGCGTCCGCCATTTTGTCTCTCGCACTGAGTGTTGTTTATCAAACATGATGGCCAAAAACATGTTACGGGGCTGTTTTGACAACTCCCTCCCACATAGTCATGTTGAGGGAGTCCCCAAACATCCCCCAAGAGCAAAAACGGTTTTATTTTTTTTTCGGCAATTTCGCGGGGTACGCTTACCGTACGCTTACCGTACGCTTACCGTAAGCTTACCGTACGCTTACGGTAAAAAAATAAAAATAAAAAAAACACTATCCACACTTACCCCACCCCCTGTGCTTTTGGTGGCCGCAGGCCACCAAATGTGCAGGGCTTATTAATAGAGAAAAAAACGTAATTTTGGCAACATGAAATTATAAAACCGAAATAAAAAAAACACTATCCACATTGACCTCACCCCCTGTGCTTTTGGTGGCCGAAGGCCACCAAATGTACAGGGCTTATTAAAGTTGATAAAAACCGTGCACGGAACGAACTGCGTTAAGTGGGCGCGCACGCCACAAATGGCGTAAAGTAACTTAGCATTTAAAAAACCGTACAAATTCACTGAAAAAACCATAGGTTTCACACACGTTATAGTTAGGAAATAGCATTTAAAAAACCTTGCTAATTCACTGAAAAAACCATAGGTTTCACACATGTTATAGTTAGCTGGACATTTTACTGATAAAAAACCAATGAAATTCCCCCGTTATAGTTACTGTAGGCAACTATAACTCACGCGACCGTAATCCTCTGCTGATGACATATGTGTCTTTATGAAAAAAAAATATTTGTAATATATGTATAGCTAAAATTTAATGGAAGAAGATATGGGCAAATAAGTGTCTAAATACAGTATTAGCATCAGCAGAGGATTGCGGTCGCGTGAGTTATAGTTGCCTACAGTAACTATAACGGGGGAATTTCATTGGTTTTTTATCAGTAAAATGTCCAGCTAACTATAACATGTGTGAAACCTATGGTTTTTTCAGTGAATATATATATATATATATATATATATATATATATATATATATATATATATATATATATATATATATATGTGTGTGTGTGCACACACATAACAACATTAACAATAAAGGAAATGTGGGGTAAAGCACTTGGGAGCTACACACTGTAGGATTGAAACTCAGTAAGTTCCTCACTCACAAGGATATGCATGCAAAGGCAGGGTCTGTGGAGCTGATACCAATGGTGGTGTTATAAATGCAACTCAAAGACAACAAAGACAATACTCACATTGAACAAGAAACACTACTTAGGTTGTCATCTGTGCCAATGGATCCTGGCGATCAAACAGGAACCCGCAAGGCAGTAACAGCAAGGGGGTAGAACTAAATACAAGCATAGTAGGAAAGGAGATAGCAAGGAGAAGTGCTTAACAGGGAAAGGAAGGAAATCACAGCGCACACTTGGGAGAAAGCAAGTAACAAACATACAAGGTAATAGAGGCAAGACAACAGAAATAGAAAGACAGTAAACTAGGAACTGGAAGCAAGGAAATAGGAAGAAAGGCAGGGACTGGAAAAGGAAATACAGAAGGGGAGGCTACAAGGGTATACTAGAATATTGCTGGTTGAGGAATCGAGAAAACAAAATAACACTGAAGGCAGTGCTGTAGCAGGAACTAGAATTGAGCTAAAGCTCAGGAGCCAAGGTAGCACTGCAGGCAGTGCTAATTCAGGAACAAGGAAACTAGCAACAGTTCAGGAACAAGAAATAAGCTCAGGAAACACTGGAAACAAGGATATCAAAAGTTCAGGAAAAATTGGAAAAAAGGATATCAAAAGATCAGGAAACAGTGGAAACAAAAGTCGGTCTCACCGGTACACAGGTACAATGACCAACACTGGACTGAAGGGAGCTGGAGCTTACAAGAGCTCGTAGTAATCACATGCATCAGGTGTGAGCAGGCTAGCAGCGGCCAGCCACAGGTAAGTTGAATTCCTCCACCCATCCTTGGCCTGCAGAGGTGGAGATGAAGCAATGAGGAGGGAATTCTATGTAATGGAGTTTCAGGCATGAGTAGGCACAAAATCCGGCATGGATTGGGAATGGATTGCAATTTCTAAGTTGCGTCAAAATGGCTGGAAGTCAGTATATGCATGAAGGGGAGGGCCTGGAAGCTTATTAGAACACTGGAGAGTACCACAGTTCAGCTCCCTGGTGGTGGACATGAGAATGCAGGGAGTGAGTCATGAAAATTTTGCGATGAATCGCATATGCACGCGCCAATAGGAATGCTCTGATTGGCTGGTAGCGGCCTGAATAGAAAGTTGCAACCACCGTTTTATCTATCGGGACCAGTTCCCAGGGCTGAAAGTGTGTGTGAAAGGCCCCAAATGGGGACAGGGTGGAGATACTCTGACCCCATGGTTGAGAAATGGAAGTGTTAGTGACACAAGTTAAGTGTTCACATTTTATTTTTTTAATCATGTGTGATATTTGTGATGACGCCACGACTGCCAGCGTGTGCCCCGTGTACCACCGTGGGCACGTCGTGACTAATGACATTACGAATATTGGTGAATCATTAATGTGCATTCTTATTGAGATATTGAGATTTTGATATATGTTTTTATAGAGTTATTTATATAATGAGTTATATATAGTGATGGTTAGAAATAATGATATAGTTATAATTTATGAATGTGGTGGTGGCTATTGAAATCCTGCTTTTACTTTCTGCTTTTATTAGGTAACTGAGGGGATCACGATGACCAATGTCATCACGATCTCCGGAGTCGCCTCAAAAACAGAAAATAGGTTTTAGAGATGGTTGTTCTAGAAATACACTAGAAAAACAAGAGTTTGAAGTGTACAGTAATAAACCTCTAGTGTGTAGAATACTGTAATGTGTGTGCATATATGTGTTTTTACTTTATGGAAAAGGTGATATCATCATGTTTAATGACATCATTGCGATGTCCCGAATAACCGTGAATACGGGAAAAATGTCTGAAACGTGGTATTTAAAAAAACTTAGTACAAAAATATGAGTTTACACATGCTTTGAAAGAAGTATGTATATAGTAATGTGTGTAGGGCAATCTTTAGAATGGATTTTTTCACACATAACTTTTGGGTGTGTTGGTGGTCATTTGAATGTTTGCTTTTGTTTTCTGTTTTCATGAAGTGGGATTGTGACGTCGTCGCGAAGATCCCCAGAAACTAATTTTAAAAATAACTTTAGAAAAATAATCACTATATTTCGGGTACTAGGGTGGCTCCGACAAGAGCTGTTGTGCTGGATTTGTGTATATGGCTGCTACACATAAGACCGGATGCAGAGTTTCACGTTACTTAGAAACACCCTGCTGCCTTCATCTGTAAAGTGCACTCCATCATTTCTATAAATTCCATACATGTCAAAACGCAGATTTTTGTTATAGATACAGACCATACGATGGTCTCTGAGGAAGGCAGAAACAGTTTTATTAACATGTTTCCTGGCTTTGTCAATATGTGCACAGAATTGATTTGACCAGTTCCATTTCTGTCTTTGGCATATATAAGAGTACACAAAGACAGTGTGAGGGAAAACCAACATCAGTTCTGAAAAGGTATCTTTCATTAGGATATCCAGCCCTACCCCAGTCAATGTGCCTAGACCATTGCCACCACAGTGCACAACCATAAGGTGAGGAGTTTGGGAATCGACAATGGATTTAACCAAAGCCATCAACTCATGAAACCTTAACCTTCTCTAGCCAAACCAAATATTCAGCACATTTGGCAAACCCAAGACCCTGTCAATACCTCTTCTTTGCAACCTCTTTAGCCCAATAGAAGTAGCTGTGGCCCACAATCCATACAGAATTTTTTTTTTAAGTTGAGGAGCTATGACACAATTTAAGTAATGGCAAACTTTAATTTCCAACTCAGGACTATGTAATAAACTGTTGTGCAGTATTTAAATGTTTAAAAACGGAAGCTAAATATAGGTTTGGATTCCCATTTTTTTTGCGATTATCCTACGATCATTGCAAAAACATTGCAAACATGCAGAGACATGAACCTCCTTGTGAGAGAGAGGGAAAGGCATAACAGAGGCTAACCATTCACAAGTGGAGATGCAATGGTCTAAAATAAAAAGGCATGATTTTATTTGCTGCTTTTCTCATGATCATAGAGTGGAAAGTTGAAGAGGTTGCCATTTTAGACTTGCTTTGTATGAGAGTGGTGTACCATTCTTGTGCTTAGTTTTTACAAATCCTAACAGTGTCAACACTTTCCAAAAAGAGCTAAAACAACATATATATTCTACAAACTCAATTCGCTGGTATGTATGTAACTTTTTAATTATTTAAAAAAATATACATTAGAAATGAAGATGTATATTGGAGAATGATAAATAAGAGTATCACAGTAATATGAGAAAAATATCAGATGAACTATCTATTAGAGGGCATGTATTTAAGAGGTTAGTGGTGAATGTTTTGGGAAGTAGGAGAAAAATGAATTACTGTCTGTTTATTACATTGTGTATTTTATTGAAAAATAACAGTATAGTTTTGTGGAAAGTTGCAATGAGGAACTAAGAATGATTTAAATGTCTAAACATCATTTGCAGAATAGACACATCAGTCATTTGCATTCTGGGAGTTGTCGTACTTTTGGTAACATTATTAAACAGGATTAGTGTAGTGAGAAATAAAAAAGATGAGATCATGTTGTCTCTGTGTATATGAATTAGAAAGAAGTACTACTTGCTAGGTGTATATTGGGAAGTGTTTGTCAATGTGGTTATTAACTTATATGACCACTTTGCATATGCTTTGTAGGAGAGTAGGATCTGCTTCTTATGGTTACCCCCACTTTTTGCTGATGTTTCACTGTTTTTCGACATTAGTCTGGCTGGGGCCCTGCTATTCAGGACCCCAGCCTAGCTGCTTCTTCTCTAAATTGATTCCTAGTACCTTAGGTACACCACAGATTGGATTCTCAGGTGCCCTTATAAGTCCTTAGTATATGGTATACTATGCACCCAGGGCATAGGTACAGCAGAGGGCTACCAGGGGCTGAAACATGTATTATGCCACCCCTGGAAAGCCATGCAAAATGACACCACAGGTCTGCTACTGCAGCCTAGGTAAGGTGGTGGATGCACCCCTTACTGAGGTATAGGTTCACTATACCTCGGCCTATCACTGCACATAGTAACCTATCAGTCACCCCTATGGCAGGCCTTATCAATCCTGAAGGCAGGGTGCTTGGTTATATGTGAGAGGGTACCCAGGCATGAGCTGAGCCCCTCTGCAGCCTTCGGAATCTATTTCCCGGGGTTGTCAGTGTTGCAGCCTGACAATATACCTTATGCATTACATCTTAAACGGTTAATGCTAGCTTTGGACTGACTGCACGACACATGTCATGTTTGGTGTCAAACACCTTGGAATCATACCCCCACATCAGTTCTTGATGTGAGGATATGATCCCTCCCTTCTAGAGGGAGAGACATGGCAGTACAGGTATACCCGGTAGAAATCTAATAGAGCCCGGGCATCACAAAATGGATGCTGCAGCCACAGACACGGGTCTGGCCTCCTGCTGCTGACTGAAACTCTGGCAGAGGAGGCCTGGACAGTAGGTTTCCTGTCACAGGGAGGTGTAACCACCTCCCAGACAGGCTTATGTGTATTGGGGCTGGGTGGGAGCACTCTCTGAGTTCTTTGAAGTCCTGCCCTGGGGGCACATTTGGTGTCCCTGTGCATAGTCCAGCTCAAACCGGTTCAGGGGCTTACAGCTCCTGCTCTGGCGCAAAACTGGACAAAGAAAATGGGTGTAGCCACCCCTCTTTCCAAACCCTCCCATAGGTGGGTCCCCAGAGCTAGTCCAACCCCTTTCTTAGGTAGAAGTAAGGAACCTCTGTAACCAGAACTTTAGATATCCCTGGACGAAACTCTGAAGCTGAATTCTGGACCTTTGACGCTCTACTCAAGACTAGAGGACTGAAGAAATCTCCCTTGGGGTCAAGGAGTGACTCCCCTGCTTGGCAGGCACCAACGAAGCAATTTGCCCGTCTGCATCTCCGAAGCTCCTGCCGGACTCCGAAGTATTTGCAGCCCAGGAAGAGGATTTACAGACATCTCAGAGGCCGACAGGGGTCCCTAGCAAAGCTAGCTGAGTAACGTGGAACCAGAACTCCTGGTCACCATGCACTTTTGCAAGTGCATTGACTTCTCAACATCTCTTGAAGTTGTGCTTTGGCTGACTTGTAGCCCCCACCTCAAGCACAGAATCTACTGAAGATTGTCGGCCTACTCACCCTGAGTGATCCGTGGGCCACCATTTTGTGTTTCATCTTGAGGTCCCTTCGTGGCCCCCGGTCCATCCACTGGTGGGTCCCTGAGGGGGTAACTTTGATTTTCTTTGGGCTTCCCTGGTTGCTCCAGACATGCCCTGACTCCCTACCAAGTGGTGAGTCCCTCAGACCTTGCTGGTCTGCACCGAAGCATCTTTCTCCTTTCTGCGTGGGTTGCTGTTGCCAAGGCTTGTTGTGTCAAATCCAGGCACCGACGCTGCAGCACTCGACATCCTTTGTGGGACTGCTCGAATCCAGCTCCTGGTCATCCTTGACACCTCTTGGTCCTCGTGGCTGAAGAGTCAAGCTTCACCTTCTTCACCTGAAATCACCTGACATCGATGGGCATCTGCCTATCGCCTTCCTGGTCACTGGCTAGTGACCCAGACTCTGTCCCCTCTTTTTTCAGGTTCTTCTCATCTTCGAACCAGGCTTGGATCTCTTTGGACACTTTGCATCTTCCCTGCAGCAGCACTTCTTCGCCAGCTTCCATTGAAAACGACGACGTGACCCAACACCATTTGACACCTATGCACCCGGCTTCCCTGGGTGACGTAACTCAAGTACTCTGGTGCTCCCGTGGGTGTTGACTCTAGAACTGTCTAAGTCCAAAAGGGTTTGGTCCTAGTCTATCTCTAAGTGTCCTTAATCATTAAAAATCTAATCGTGGCTGTGTTCTCAGACTGCACACGGCCCCCATGGGTCCCCTGTGTCACTGCCTTTGGTGGTTCCTTGGGGTCCGAGCGATTCTACAGGCTCTAGGCCTTGTTCTTATACCACTATTTTCGTATATGGTTTAGTCCGCCCCTAGGGCCTAACGTGTATTTGTGCTACTTTACTGTAATATTTGAAGTGTAACTTATGTGTTTTGACCTCTAGACTCATAAAGAGACTAGGAGGGTGTGTTTAGAAATAAATACATATGTTTCATAAATATACCTGGTGTGGTCTCCTTTCATTTAGCCGCTCAAGAGATTATAGACTGGTAAAACAAGCTGCTTTACATTCTTTCATAGCTCTCCATAGCTACCACTAGGATAGGTTTCAATAAAGGTTGTCTGTAACCTATCATCAATAATGGGTTGTTTGGACTGGTGCATGGTGCCCACTATAACTAGTGGACAGCATATACCAGGCCAACTTCTCACATGCTTAGATGGTGATGTCATGTCCTTTAGGATTGTCCCATCATGTACATGCCGATTACATGCATTTTTTTCCATCCTCAAAACATAACGGTTCTACAAAGGTGACCTTTTACCTAGTAGCTTACTCTTGTCTCTCCGACATCAGGCTCTCAGTACCCTATCTTAATCCCTGTACCTGACATACATAAACATGTCAGCAGGCACAGCAGATTTATTCTGTATTAGGGTCACCACTTTTCCATCCATGGCCAACAGCCAGCTGTGCATGATCATGTTTGTCTTGAAAAGGATTAGCAGAGGATTAGCTAATGTTTTCAAAACATATTGAAATTCAGAAGAAACCCTGGAGTGACCACTTTAGAATAAAAGACCCTCACTCCCCCTTACAGAAGGAGAGGAGAAATCCTTCCAGGCTGGATCGAGACTCTGCAGGCTGATCCTTCGACAGGCAGAGACCTGACATCCCTTGCGGGGTGCCATCCTCAACGCAGAAACGGGGTCCTTTATTCAGAACCATCAGGGGGATTCTTGTCTCCATTGGATATATCCTGACATTTACATACACATGCTTCACCTACATATCTATGCTAGGTACATTTAGGTAGGCTACGTATGGTAGGAGTATGCCAATGCTATTGGTTTATATAATCTGCTTTTATTCATCTTTTTAGCACTATGGTAGAAATGTATCAGCTATTTACGATATTGGTGCTAGCGATCACCTTTGTCTGCTCATGTCTTTTGATTGTTGCAGCTAATATGTTTCACACTAGACTGACGCTTGACCAATAAATAATTATTGAAACCGTTCCAATCGTCAATCTATGTGTATTCTGATTAAAGTAAATCACAAGTGACTGAGCAAAAAGATACTGGGGCAGATTTACAAGCCCCTTGCGAGACATTTACGCCGCCGTTGCGTCACTTCTGTGACACAGCGGCGGTGTAAACCATGCGCCATGTTGCGCCTTATTTACAACGTGACGCATCTTGGGAGATGCGTCACGTTGTAAAGCCCTGCGCTACATTAAACCTCCGTCAGGTTTAATGTATGCAGGGTGGGCGTTCCGTCGGAAAAAGCCTTGGAAAAGTGATGCAGTGAAATCTACAAGATTTCACTGAGTCACTTTTCCGACGCTGCTGCGTCAAAACCCTGCGCCTGCTTGAAGCAGGCGTAAGGCATGACGCAGCATGTTCGGTATGGGCAGCCCCTGAGCATTGCTGGAGTTGCGTCGTGCTTGCGACACGACTCCAGCAATGTGCCGCCCTTATGCCATCAGATGCGTCACGCATCTGTTTATCCTTGCGCCATGATGCGCTGCATTGTAAATGCGGCGCATCTGTGGTTGCGCAAGGGTAAACTTGCGTGACGCATATTTCCTGGCGCATCCCTGCTGATTTGCAGGGATGCGGCAGGAAACATAAATCTGCCCCACTGTATTGTTTTCCACGATGATTGAGGAATCAGGGTTGTCATGTTCAGTGATTGACAGAAACTACCTACACCGCTGTAAAATATAGTGGGGTGGTAGTGGCACCTAAGCTAGCTAGCCTAATGGTTGACTCATCCTGTGAAAGTGTCTTGAGTCTGTCTGCACACCAAGCTCTCAGTTTAGGTCATCCAAAAGGCGCAGGCCCTGGGGGGTCCTATGAACTACATGACATGGCTCCGCCAATGTTGGTTTGGTTATCATATTAACACTTAAATCTGGGTAGTTCAGTCGTGCTTTATCAGAAAACCCTACTCACACTTTTCAGAGACATCTGAAGTGGTAAAGACTTTCTGCCTCCTCTGAGCAGGTACACCCTGTGTATTGGCTGAAGGTCTAGAAAAGCTTGTAAGAATTAAAAGTTCCCATATTATGCTAAACTCTACCTCCTAAACCTTTACTTTCTTCTCCTTTCAAAATGACTGAAACTGCGAGTAGCAATGGAAGCATGGAAGGAGACGAATTTGCTAACACTCTAAACATAACAGACAACTGCAGACAGGCAGTAACTGAAATTGTTGGAACATGGATTACCTGCAACAGGTGGCCATGTTACTTTCGTGATTGAGGCACATGAGATGTTCGGATCAGAGGTATTCTATTCATGGGTGAAATTCCCACCTGCAGATCCACAGACACATTCATTCCATGAATCCATTGAAGTGGATCCACCAGAAGAATACATCCCATACGAGGACATGTAAGTCCTGTTAACTTACCAGCAACATAAAAACTAGTTTAAAGGCACCCTAAAACACACAACTTCAGTCGTAAGACTCGGTCTGCTCAGCACAGGAGGAGTGACATGGCCGGTCTTAGCGACTTACACTCCACATCCTGAGATAGACACGCTCCCAGTAGAAGAAGTACGTACACTTTACAAAGAAGTAGTCAGGCTATATAGACACATTGCCCAGTTCATCATGCGAACACTCACATCACAACCTGCAAGATCGACTCCACCTGGTACAGTTCAGACCCAGCACATACCAATAGTTAGTCCACAGACACTAAAAGCACTAATGGGTCCGCTCCCTTCAAAAAGGGATCAAGTACCATCCTGGATTGCTAAAAAAATAGCACAGTTGGAAGCAGTATTTCCCCATACGGGTCCTCAGGAAAATCACAGAATGCTAACAATTTGTTTGCCAATGGGAATGGTTCCTTTGCTTGAGAATTGTGCCACATGGGGAACAATCTTTGCTGCAGTATAGATTAGTATACACGGTGCCACAACCATATCAGTTATTCCTGAAGTATTGAAATAGATACAAAATGAGTACGGGCAGGACCTGCCCTGGACTTGGGGATGAAGCTGATGGGTAATTTTGACCAAGTCTTGGCAATTATGCTAAGCAACATCAAGGGAGAAGCAGCAGCTATGGCTATATGCCAACGCTTAAGGGAAACAGCTCCTACAAATCAGGGGCGTGCATTACCGAAAAGTATCTAGGAAACCTATGCTTCACTAGGTAGAGATAGTTTGGGAGACAACTCAGGGGAACCACAAGTGATGTTTTGTTCTGATAAGGATAACTCAAAGCAAGCACCCATTTCTTCTAAAAAAGAAATAGGATATTAATAATCAACAAATAAATTAACAATAAAAGAAACACTTCATGATCAAGGGGTGGGTCTCCCCAACGGGAGTCCTTTGAAAAGAGGTACAACCTTAGGAATCTTGATAACATTAGGAAACCTGACAGGTATCAGAATACTGATACACGTTCCTTTCGTTCCTTTCAGGGTTCATCAAAAAGCTCGGAGAGGCAAGGAAGGTCAGAACAAAAAATTGAAGATCGACCAAAGGGAAAAAGGGATAACACATCGCACTTCAGGTTTCATTATCAAACATTAAGAGCAACATAAAGCAAAGGCTCAATTCAAAAAGAAGAAAGTAGTTGGCTTAAAAACTATTAAAAATTATTAAAAACATGCCCAAGTTACTGAGGACTCAGCTTCTGAATGGGGAATGGGCTGTGACAGCTCGGCAGAAGTAACAATAGCTCGCCAGAACCTGAATAAATGCATCACAGTGGAAACACCTAATATAAGAGTGAAATTAATCTCCAAACAGAAGATCTCAAGAATAAGTAAAGGTCTGTTTTGGGAAAATTTGACATTTGGATACAACATCCTGTTAGCAGAAAAAAATTGGCTGCCTGTATTTATAATGGATTGCCCAAGAGGTGAAAGCGTCATTTTGCCTGCTCTTTCCGACCTTGTTCTTGTTTCCTTAAAACACTCAGATGTGCGGGAGTGGGCACAAGCGCTAGCTCCAGCATTTTACCGCAACCATGTAAGGTGGGACGTGCAGTTCAAACACCATGAGATCCCATTAAAAACGACTCCAACTCCACAGGGACAGTACCCTATTAAATATGAAGCGAAGAAACACGTCAAATAAATCTTAGACCAACTTGAATACCAAGGTGTGATTGAAACTTGCACTTCACCAATGAACAACCCTTAGTTTCCCATAATGAAACCTGACAACACATATCGTTTGGTATTAGATTACAGACACTTGAACACATGCACCAAAACATTTAAAGTTCAGAATGCACATAGTGCCACATTCATGAATAATATTGTGCAGAAGAAATACAAAACACCACTAGATATCTTGAATGGATTCTTCTGCCAAAATATAGCTCCTGAAAGCAGATATTTGATCGGATTTTCTGGCCTCTGTACTCAGAGTCAGTTTTGTCATCTGCCCCAGAGTTATAAGAACAGCCCCGGGTTATTCTTGGCAAGAGTGTCAGAGCTATTACAAACTTGCGATAAAGAGGCAGTGTCCTATATAGATGATATTTATCTGATGGACGATGAATTACTTGAACACTTGTGCAGGGTGAACAGCATAATTTGCCAACTTGGGCTACAAATTTACTTTCAAATGATGAAAAATTGCCCATCTCAGTGTCCTATTTTTGGGATATAATTGAAGGCAAAAGCCGGGCCGCTAACTTTTTAGAAAAGTGTGCGCTAATCAAGCCTCCAAAGACTCTGAAGAGTTTACAATCCATTTTAGGATTTCTAAATTTCAGCAGAACATACATTCAAGACTACTCAGAAAGATTCAAACATTTCTACAAACTAATCAGACCAGATTTCACAGCAAACAAGTGGACTCAAAACCATAGACACTCTACGTTCAGTGCAGGCTGACATGATAGGTTCTAAACACTTACAGACACGAGTAAATGTCCACAACCTGGTAATATGGGTCATTCCCGGGTTATCAGGGTATACTTACATCACATTTAATAAAGGTGAGACTGTTCCAATCGCATACAAACCTCATTTGTACACGAATGATGAAAATCGATTTCAGCTACAGAAAAAATACTGATAGCAGTACAGACTGCTGTAGGGAGAGAAAGAGCACTAGCAGAGGGAAAAACGTATCATCATGGTTGTAACCCAGTACAGACTTTAGAAGGCACTGCATCCACAATGGATACAATGGGCTACTTTTTTCACTGCAACAGATGTAGAATACAGATATGATCCTACACTGAAAACTCAAGCATTCCTGCAGTGCAGACATGAATACCCTCTCCCAAATATTATCTTGTCTCTAGATCAGTATGAATTTATCATTTACACTGATGGTTCTGCCCAACCGGCTATTGGAAGTAAATAACAATATAGTACAGCATTTGCTATAGGGAAAGGCCATATGCGGGATGGCAAGGTACATCCCAGCAATACAACTATACAATCTCGAGATTGTACAACAGCAGCTGGCTGAACTGAAAGCCCTGATACTAACATTACAGTATACGGATCGGGAATTTCCCACACTGATTGTGTGAGATTAATTTTACTGTGTGCAATCTTACAATGAATATCTTCACTACTGGGGCCAAAATGGGTTCTAAAGACCACAACGGTGACATGATAAAACATAATTTGTTACGGGAACAAGTGGCAAAGCTGAAAGCATGGCAGCCATGGGCGCAAGTTATTCACACCTTGAGTAATCAGCGTTTTGGCATACACATTGAAAGGAATTCACTGGCTGATGAAGCCACCAATGCGACAGTGTGAACTGCTGCCATTGCCGCAATCACTCTTTCACACATGAGAATTGACGGAGATACATTAGTAGCGATCAATGCCACAAAAAACAGCTCTGTTGACCTGCCAAAAGGCTTTGCGCTCAACTACTCCTTCAAGTTAGATGTGCATAACACACCATTTGCTCAAATTCCTGGGGTGGAGGATAGAATAATACCAAACAGAGATCGCAGATTAGGTTTAATACTAGCTGCACACAAGGGTCTGGGATCCGCACACACAGGAGCCACTGCAACAATTCCATTATTGAAGCAGCGCTACTGGTTGTCGGGGTGAACAAAACAAACAAAGAACTATGTCCTGACGTGCGATATTTGCCAGCAGATGAAGTGTTCCACTCTTCACAGGCCACCACAAACACCACTACTGATTTCAGACAGACCTCTCGCATGTTTCTATTTGGATCACTGCGGCCCTTTAAATTCAGACTGGGCTTACAAGTACATCTTAGTGGCAGTGGATTCATGCTCTAAATTCCCATGGTTTTGGCCCCAGTGCTTGACTGACACTCAAACTGTTATAAAGGATTTCCGAGTCTTCATCGGGACATACACAATTGGCACGTTACATTCTGACTGTGGCCCTGCGTTTAGCTCTCAGGCTTACAAGGAAGCCATGGAAAGTATGGGCGTGGCCTTGCGGTACTCCTCCTCCTAAATCCTGAGGGAAATTCGGTAGTGGAGAGGAAAAACCAGGACCAAATGCAATCCTTGACAGAAATGGTATTAGGCGCGGGTGGTACATGGGTCAATCACCTATATGGGGTCTAGAGGGCACTCAATAATATGCCAAGAAAATCCTTGGGAGGTCGTACCCCTTATGAAATCCTGTTTGGGATAAGAATGTGGGTACCTAATCTCAATTGTGCCAGCACTGTGGCGGATGCAAAACCATTTCAAATGAATGTTTTACAGGAACTCAATGAATTCCAGGCATTGCAAAGCAATGTGCAAATCAAACGCACCGCCACTGTGGAAGTAAGTTCCGGCAAGACCTGCCTGTGTCCCGCAGTTTGGGGACCTGGTCAGTGACAAGATTGTAGACAGAAGAGAATTTGGACCATCCTACAGAACAGCTGTACCTGTCCTGGTGGTAGTGGAAACAAGAACAGTACTTCTTCCGCCTCTTGCCAGCAAAAAAGAGAAAAGATTCATCTCTATTGATCTGATCAAACTGTATCATGTGGCTGATTCTCAACAGTAGGCCGCGTGGGGTCCTGAGTAGCTGCAGATCTCCTCTTGCTACTATACAGGAAGTTCAGATGGAAAGACTAATAACCTTTAAAGACTCCTCTACACAAAGTGAAGGAATACCGAATAATGGAGCACAAATCACTCCAGTTGAAATTGACAAACATCAAGAAGAAACAACAATGCAAGTTGCAATTCGGCCCAACAATGATGTCTACATTAATATGCCTTCAAACAACACATCTGCCAGTTTTACAAAACCTGCAAAGCTACCTAAGATAGATCAAACTGCATCTGGCTACTACATCAGCTTCAATAATTTCTCCTCAGATCCAAGTGAGCCTGATCAAACGCCACCCATTTCAAAGAAAGAGAAAATTCTACAATTCTATTGTTTCTTCAAAAAGACTTACTTAGTGCCACCATGGTTGCATATTTGGTGCGCAATAGGGGTAGTATACCTGTTAATTTAGATTGGCACATTGACTGTCTTTTTTCTGCTTCTGAACGGACATTATCTTCCAGAGAGCTCTGCAGTACAATCCGTGAACTTGGTCCTGAAACCACATACGTCATCACACCATGCACAAAGAGACTTGTCCCTGGTGAACATTACAGCAATTCCAATACCTGATGGTATAGTTTGGGATAAAGTTTCATATGATGTATTTGGTCCTACTGAACATTTGAAAAGTCCTCATTTGTTTAAAATTTCTTTAAATGATTTCATTACTCCCAGTACACTCTCTGATGATCGGGACATTGAAACTGTAAATACTATGCTTTCAGATTTAGAACAGTCTGCTGCATTTTCTTACAGAGAATTGTATGAGGATCCAACCGACTACAATACCATGTTTTGTTACCAGCATTATGGTCATCATTTTTTCCATAAAGCAAGTGTACCACACACTGCTAATGTGTGACATCAATGGGAACATTGCCTGACACCACCAAAGGGTAGTTCTGCCACATTCACCAGACATTTGCATACTTCTCAGGGTTCAATACATCAGACCCAGAATCGTTTTTCTACAAACTTGCACAGACTAATGCAACTGTAAAAAAGATTATGCTGACTAATACAAAACTGATATATTCAGCACCTTTTATCTCCCAACTGTCTATACAGGGTTTCGATTACTGGAGAGACACCATAGACATAAAATCTATCTAGGCACAAGTGAGTGGCAGGTTCAAGGAACTGAGGCTTTATTTAGAGCTTGCCTCCTACCTTTACAGATGATTTTCCTGAACAGAACAGTACAACAATCTGTTACAGGTTTGCAAAAATCAAAGACCTGAGAACACCAAGCATCCCCTCACCTGCACCTATCAAAGGTATCACAAATAACACACTAACAAGTAAGGGGACACATGGTCCAAATACATACAATTCATCATCTCCCAATTGGAAAGGTTGGTTAGTTTGGCCTGTAGACACAAATATGTGTAACTCATGATTCAAGGGTACCACCGAAGGGTTTAGTATCCATAGGCCCAAGCCATGATATGTACACACAGACGACCTAGGGTTAGTGGCTTCCTATAGTGTCTGGAAGTTGTGCCTAGATTAGCTAAAGACCTCAACACTATCACAGGTGAAACAACACTTGTCCCTTTTGTCAGACAACATGGATCTTAGGGGTGATTTCTTGTTAGGTCCCAAGAAACACCGTAGGAAACACTTCTTATACACCATCTATAATGAGGTTTGGAAACTCTCTCAACAGGAAGCTGCTGAGAGAATTCATGAAATAGATAGAATTAACCTAGAAAAGGCCTTAGCTGTGGTAGACAATAGCATGAACACACTCTTGTCTTGTATTTATTCACTGGGCAACATTGTGTTCTCAGCTATCGACATAATGGAACAAGGTTTGTCTATTCTCCAACATAGTCAGTCTCAACTACGCGCTATTATGCTTCTACGTTGGACGCTTCAATCATTAATTTCTAGACACAAATCTATTTTGGCTTACAATCTGACCAACAGACAGTTGACCATGGCATGCAGAGATGCGAAGTACACCATGCTGCTCAGTGAAAACCTAGAGAAGTCACATTTTACTGTAGCAGAGTCACCGTCCATGGAATCCATGGCTATATCACATTGCCAATCACAACATTCCAATTCTAATACTGCCTGAAACATTACCCAGTAGGCAGGTATGAAGCATTGGGCGAAGGGTACATACAATAAACCTGGGAGTTACCTTACACATAAAGGTGCAGGAACTAGGAAAATGAAGTTGGTCTTTAGTGTGTACAGAAATATCGCTTCACGGAGCATGTAATGCGTCAACAGCAAACTTGTCCTACTACCTGAAGGGCTCCCCAGCTGATGTAATTCATCCAGTTTTTGAGTTACTTTCCAATGGGAGTTACTTGATGCTGAATGACCAAGGCTGTTGTGGTATGACGTACGGCATTGCTTATCTAGTGACCGTCAACTCCAGGGTTATTTGTTGTAAGCAAGTATTGTTTCCCCCAGCGCGCACAGCTAGGGAGGCACCACTGTAGCCTTCACTGAATGTTTATAACATAGGGTTTGATTCTCTGAGCTGACTGAAAGTCATGCTATTTAAGGAAAATGTATCATGTGGCTGATTCTCAACAGTAGGCCGCGTGGGGTCCGGAGTAGCTGCAGATCTCCTCTTGCTACTATACAGGAAGTTCAGATGGAAAGACTAATAACCTTTAAAGACTCCTCTACACAAAGTGAAGGAATACCGAATAATGGAGCACAAATCACTCCAGTTGAAATTGACAAACATCAAGAAGAAACAACAATGCAAGTTGCAATTCGGCCCAACAATGACGTCTACATTAATATGCCTTCAAACAACACATCTGCCAGTTCTACAAAACCTGCAAAGCTACCTAAGATAGATCAAACTGCATCTGGCTACTACATCAGCTTCAATAATTTCTCCTCAGATCCAAGTGAGCCTGATCAAACGCCACCCATTTCAAAGAAAGAGAAAATTCTACAATTCTATTGTTTCTTCAAAAAGACTTACTTAGTGCCACCATGGTTGCATATTTGGTGCGCAATAGGGGTAGTATACCTGTTAATTTAGATTGGCACATTGACTGTCTTTTTTCTGCTTCTGAACGGACATTATCTTCCAGAGAGCTCTGCAGTACAATCCGTGAACTTGGTCCTGAAACCACATACGTCATCACACCATGCACAAAGAGACTTGTCCCTGGTGAACATTACAGCAATTCCAACACCTGATGGTATAGTTTGGGATAAAGTTTCATATGATGTATTTGGTCCTACTGAACATTTGAAAAGTCCTCATTTGTTTAAAATTTCTTTAAATGATTTCATTACTCCCAGTACACTCTCTGATGATCGGGACATTGAAACTGTAAATACTATGCTTTCAGATTTAGAACAGTCTGCTGCATTTTCTTACAGAGAATTGTATGAGGATCCAACCGACTACAATACCATGTTTTGTTACCAGCATTATGGTCATCATTTTTTCCATAAAGCAAGTGTACCACACACTGCTAATGTGTGACATCAATGGGAACATTGCCTGACACCACCAAAGGGTAGTTCTGCCACATTCACCAGACATTTGCATACTTCTCAGGGTTCAATACATCAGACCCAGAATTGTTTTTCTACAAACTTGCACAGACTAATGCAACTGTAAAAAAGATTATGCTGACTAATACTAAACTGATATATTCAGCACCTTTTATCTCCCAACTGTCTATACAGGGTTTCGATTACTGGAGAGACACCATAGACATAAAATCTATCTAGGCACAAGTGAGTGGCAGGTTCAAGGAACTGAGGCTTTATTTAGAGCTTGCCTCCTACCTTTACAGATGATTTTCCTGAACAGAACAGTACAACAATCTGTTACAGGTTTGCAAAAATCAAAGACCTGAGAACACCAAGCATCCCCTCACCTGCACCTATTAAAGGTATCACAAATAACACACTAACAAGTAAGGGGACACATGGTCCAAATACATACAATTCATCGTCTCCCAATTGGAAAGGTTGGTTAGTTTGGCCTGTAGACACAAATATGTGTAACTCATGATTCAAGGGTACCACCGAAGGGTTTAGTATCCATAGGCCCAAGCCATGATATGTACACACAGACGACCCAGGGTTAGTGGCTTCCTATAGTGTCTGGAAGTTGTGCCTAGATTGGCTAAAGACCTCAACACTATCACAGGTGAAACAACACTTGTCCCTTTTGTCAGACAACATGGATCTTAGGGGTGATTTCTTGTTAGGTCCCAAGAAACACCGTAGGAAACACTTCTTATACACCATCTATAATGAGGTTTGGAAACTCTCTCAACGGGAAGCTGCTGAGAGAATTCATGAAATAGATAGAATTAACCTAGAAAAGGCCTTAGCTGTGGTAGACAATAGCATGAACACACTCTTGTCTTGTATTTATTCACTGGGCAACATTGTGTTCTCAGCTATCGACATAATGGAACAAGGTTTGTCTATTCTCCAACATAGTCAGTCTCAACTACGCGCTATTATGCTTCTACGTTGGACGCTTCAATCATTAATTTCTAGACACAAATCTATTTTGGCTTACAATCTGACCAACAGACAGTTGACCATGGCATGCAGAGATGCGAAGTACACCATGCTGCTCAGTGAAAACCTAGAGAAGTCACATTTTACTGTAGCAGAGTCACCGTCCATGGAATCCATGGCTATATCACATTGCCAATCACAACATTCCAATTCCAATACTGCCTGAAACATTACCCAGTAGGCAGGTATGAAGCATTGGGCGAAGGGTACATACAAGAAACCTGGGAGTTACCTTACACATAAAGGTGCAGGAACCAGGAAAATGAAGTTGGTCTTTAGTGTGTACAGAAATATCGCTTCACGGAGCATGTAATGCGTCAATAGCAAACTTGTCCTACTACCTGAAGGGCTCCCCAGCTGATGTAATTCATCCAGTTTTTGAGTTACTTTCCAATGGGAGTTACTTGATGCTGAATGACCAAGGCTGTTGTGGTATGACGTACGGCATTGCTTATCTAGTGACCGTCAACTCCAGGGTTATTTGTTGTAAGCAAGTATTGTTTCCCCCAGCGCGCACAGCTAGGGAGGCACCACTGTAGCCTTCACTGAATGTTTATAACATAGGGTTTGATTCTCTGAGCTGACTGAAAGTCATGCTATTTAAGGAAAATGTGACATTAACTTCAGCTCAAGAGATCTTTGATCTCCATGTTGCAAGGTCCTTGGCAGAGATACAGGATCTGGTCCGTACAAACTTCCCACCGCATTTCAGAGAAATGGTCTATCGTATCTTTAACATGTCTGATACACGAGGGATAGTACACTTATTTAGGAGCATTAAATCAGGTCTGTTGACCTCCTTTCAAACCATTTTCAGAGTGATTCCTTCATTCATAAACTCTGTACTTGGAAACATTATTGGAGGGCTTTCTTTCATCCTGATTTCAGTAGCAGGCATCCTGATTTTAATTATTTTGCTTTGCAATGGATGCCAACATCACTTGAGACATGGAGAGAACACTGCTGTAGCGACATTGTCGTGAGCGATTGGTGTTCTTCCTGGGTATACCTCGACTTTGAGAGCTGAGTGCACATTGGTTCCTGTCTTTCAGATCGGCCTGGCTTGACTGCATTCTGTCAGTATTTCACTGCCTCTTTTGTGGATTCGGACGCGTGTTGGACCTCTGCCGGACATACACATGCTTCTGGCGCCTTTACAGGTCCAGTTGTCCGCAGCGTATTCCCATGTTGATGATGGCATTCCTAGAGCCTCCACTGGATGCTTCAGCTGCTGTTGGAATGGAGATCAACTTTACTACGGATGTGCAGGCATCAGTCTCAGGCACACAGGCATCTAATTCTTCCCCGAGGCTGCCATGGGAACCAGTGATGACCACCTCTGCTCACTTGATATCATACTGGAGGTGCTAGATGGACTGCCTCCTGCGGATGACATGTTCAGTAATGTTTAGTCTTCAGCGCAGGATTCTTAAACAATCTGGCCTCTCCTGTGCTGAGAACCATTTGGACATTTTTAAACATGTACCAAATTGAAGGTGAAATTGACTTTGGTTTTTTCTTCTCTGCTCTATCTGAACATAGTGGCTTTCAAGATGCTCAGAAAAACATTGCAAACATATAGAGGACCTTTTATGAGCACTTTTCTAGGGAAGAATGCTTTTCAATATAGAGCTTACTTTTATGAAACTTTTAAAGACTTTTTAAAGTTCTTTTTTAGTATGCTTTAATATACATGATGTTATGCCTTTTTTTAGCATTTCCAATTACTTAGCTGCCCTTGTTGACCTTTTGATGAGGAGTGGGTGTCATATCAAAAATAAAAAAGATGAGAACATGTCTCCGTGTATATGAATTAGAAAGAAGTACTACTTGTTAGGTGTATATTGGGAAGTGTTTGTTAATGTGGTTATTAACTTATATGACCACTTTGCATATGCTTAGATGGTGATGTCATGTCCTTTATGATTGTCCCATCATGTACATGCCGATTACATTCATTTTGTCCCATCCACACGACATAACGGTTCTGCACAGGTGACCTTTTACCAAGTAGCTTACTTCTGTCTCTCTGACATCAGGCTCCCGTAACCCTATCGTAATCCCTGTAGCTTACATACATGAACATGTAGCCAGGCATGGCAGATTTTTTCAATATAAGGGTCATCACTTTTTCATCCATGGCCAAAAGCCAGCTGTGCACGATCATGTTTGTTTATAAAAGGATTAGTAGAGGATTAGCGAATGTTTTCAAAACATATAGATTCTAGAAGAAACCCTGCAGTGACCAATTTAGTATAAAAGACCCTCACTCCCCCTTACAGACACAGAGGAGAATTCCTTCCAGGCTGGACCGAGGCTCTGCAGGCTGATCCTTCGACAGGCAGGGATCTTACATCCCTTGCGGGGTGCCATCCTCGACGCAGAGACGGGGTCCTTCATTCAGAACCATCAGGTGAGGGGTTTGGAATTCCACAGGGGATTCTTGGCTCCATTAGGATATACCCTGACATTTCCATACATATGCTTCACCTACATATCTAGGCTAGGTACATTTAGGTAGGATGCACATCGTAGGAGTACGCCAATACTATTGTTTTATATAATCTGCTATTATTCATCTTATTAGCACTATGGTAGAAATGTATCTGCTAGTTACGATATTGGTGCTAGCAATCACATTTGTCTGTTCTTGTCTTTTGATTGTCGCAGCTAATATATTTCACACTAGACTGACGCTCGACCAATAAATAATTATTGAAGCCGTTCCAATTGTCATTCTTTGTGTATTCTGAGAAAAGTAAGCAAGAGTGACAAGGTGAAAAGTTACCGTATTGTTTTTCAGGATACCTGAGGAATCAGGGTTGCCGTGTTCAGTGGTTGCCAGAAACTCCCTATACCGTTGTAGAATACAGGGCGGTGGTAGTGGCACCTAAGAGCTAGTTGGTCTAACGGCAGACTCATCCTGTGGAGGTGTCCAGAGTCTGTCTGCACACCAAGCCCTCAGTTTAGATCATCCAAAACCTATGGTCCTGATTAACATACTCTATGATCTAGCATGCGAGGGCAACTCGGCAAGTGGGCCTTTGGAGGGTCAGTTGGAAGGCATTCCGCCAACAACAGGCACAACATGCAAAACGCCTTTCAAACCACCTTCCTCTTTTTATCCGTTGATGATAAAAAACACTATTGACACGTTTCAAGACCAAGTCACAATTGATCTAAAAAGCCTAAACGGAATGACGTACAAAGGGGTAAAATATGCCAAAAAGAATGTACATGAACTTCAATACCACCTATTAATGACTAAAATCAAAAACAATAAAGAAATAGTCGTGCAAGGCGCCGACAAAGGCGGTAATGTGGTACTGTGGAAGAGAGAAGACTATACCAAGGAAGCATTGAGTCACCTGGAGGATAAATCATGCTATGGAAACAGTAATAGAACAGCTTGGAACGCAACACATGCATCCTTCCGAGTAAACTTGATGGCATGGCGAGAGAAGGGCCAGCTAACAACAGATGAATATAAATATTTGTGGATAGCGAATCCAACAATCCCAATTTTATATTTTATACCGAAGGTGCACAAGGATAAAATCAATCCACCAGGGCGGCCTATAATATTAGCTAGGAACAGTATATTCGAGAACACCTCCAAGTATGTTGATTATTTTCTTCAAGAACATGTTCAAAATTTAAGTTCCTACATCAAACACACAGGTGACTTTTTCACAAAAATTAAAAACTTCCAATGGAAAGATGACTATTATTTGATTACCCTCGATGTTACGTCACTCTATACTTCTATCAGGCAGAATGATGGGCTTCGAGCCATGAAATATTTTCTGGCTAAGAAAGGAATACAATATGAAGAACACAACAAAATGATTGTAAATATGGTCGAACTTGGTTTAATGAATAACATCTTCATGTTTCAGAGTGCAATGTACCAACAATTGAGAGGTGTGGCGATGGGGGCCAGCTTCTCCCCCAGCTACGCGTGTTTACACATGGGCTGGTGGGAGGAGCAGGTCCTCATGGCTAAGCACTCTGAAACCTTCACCAACAATATCAAATGCTGGTGGAGATTTATTGACGATTTGTTCTGTGTATGGCAGGGTACAGACGAGGGAGCAATTGAATTTATTGAGTCCTTAAATAAGAATGATCTCAACCTCCACTTCACATCAAACATTAGCAAAACCACCATAGTATTCCTGGATGTTGAAGTATATGTGGAACATGAAAAAGTGGAAACTAGACTTCATAGAAAGCCCACTGCGGGAAATGCAATCCTACATGCGAGCAGTGCACACCCCAACCATCTAATTCAAAGTATTCCCTTTGGCGAACTTCTGCGTATTAAACGCATATGCAGCCATGAGGAGGCCTTAAAGCAAGCTCAACAGGATTGCATTAAACGATTTAGATCTAGGGGATATAGTAAAAAATGTCTGGACAAGGCTCTCATTAAAAGTAATTTGAATGATAGAGATAAGGCATTGGAAAAGAAAGCACAGCAAAATGTCCCTAATGACACCGCTAGTGACTTTAGATTCATCTTAGACTATAACCAACAGCAATTGACAGTAAGAAAAATCATTAACAAAAACTGGTACCTTATAAAACAAGACCCCATTATAGGTAAATTGGTACCAAGGAAACCATCTATAACTTATAGAAAAGGAACATCAATGAGAGACTCGCTTGTTGATAATGACCCATGTGGCACACCAGCCAAGGGATCTTGGCTGGCACAAAGACAGGGATTTTTTAAATGTAAGACCTGCAAAGCCTGTCAGCATAGGGTGTCTGTAACAAATTACTCAACTCCTTTTGGCGGCACCAACAAAGAAATTACAAAAGCTCTAAATTGCAAGACAGACTATGTGGTTTACCTATTGGAGTGCCCGTGTAAACTAAGGTACATTGGTAGTACTATACTACCAGGTCATAAAAGGGTGCTCCAACATCTACGAGCCATCAAGAACAATGACCAGGCGTACCCGGTAGCTTGTCATTTTTATGAAAAACATGAAGGCATCTCCAAAGATCTCAAATATTTTTTCATTGACTCTGTTCCAAGGAACAAAAGAGGGGGTGATAGGGAGAAATCCCTTAGACTATTGGAGATGCACTATATCCTAAATTTAGACAGCAAACATCCTAACGGGCTCAACAGTTCAGAGGAGCTGCATGCTAGTCTATAAGTTACAATATTTTTATGAATATTTAAAAGCAGTATTCATTAATTTGATAATAGGATATACAGGTTTTATACATTATTATACCAACGCGTTACCAAACTAATCCTTTTTACCCTGATCATAATATTCTATGAGCCGCCTACTACTATATTATATCAACTAGATTCTTGGCATAAATGCAAACACAATATAATTCTCAACTATTCTCCGTTGAGTGTTTCTCCCGCCTTGAAATCTCTCTTAAACACTATAGTTTTAATCACCTTGGTTTTAAGCAGGTAGAATTTGCACATTCATAATTTTTTATATATACAATTTTTTAGTATATATTTTTTATACATACATAAAAAATCTTTTCCTCACTTCCCCGTTTTCCCTCCCTTTCCCTTTTTGATTTAGATGTCAGGGCATCAATTCTGTTCAACATATAATCAAATTGAAGTTGATATGATACTAATAGACATTATGTCTGCCCAAATCCAACATATTATAACTTATAAGGCCCAGAATTTACACAACTCCACAAATGACGAGGTACTGAGAGAACAAACACAAAATACTTTGTTCCTATGACATGATTCCATCACATTTTGGAAAAATATTATATCCATGATGATGTTTTAGATATTTTAACATACATTGTTTAATATTTAATATTTATTATGTATATTTATATATTTATTTATATATTTATATATTGACAACATACATATATATATTTGCTTTACCATTTAAACTATTGTGTCAAATTTGGATGTGTATTTATTTACATTTTTAGCTACATATTCGGAATTGAGCATTCATGTCTCTTTTTATGTGTATTTATGGCTATATTTTGCACATTGATAATTCTACCTTACCTCAGCCTATTGTGGGAAAATCTATGAAGGTATCGACAAATAATTTGTGTTGTGAATGACGTATTCAACTGATACTTCAAATTCTTTTTGAGTGAGTTATCGGGGATTTATCTCAACATTAGGAGTCATTATGACTAAAATATTGTTATTGTTGAACAGTCTATGCAAATTTGATTTGTAATATAACACTATATGCACTAGAAATCATGAATTAAATGTTGCCCAATCACATTGAATAACACACAAAAAAAAGAAAAAATAACCTTTAAAAACCAAATGCCATTGGTAGATCTGCGTCATGTGATCAAGTCCCCCAGGAGGGATGAAACGTGTAATGGCCGTCTTGTCTGTTCGAGTCAACGAATAAAACAGATATTCAACAAGAATCCTGTGGTCCGTGCTCCCTTTACTCGGCTTTGTTGGACACTATTCGATGAAGGAGAGTACTTGCGAATATATATTTATATGTGTATATATATATATATATATATATATATATATATATATATATATATATATATATATATATATATATATATATATATATATATATATATATATATATATATATATATATTATTTTCATCATTGCTCCTTCTGTCTCCCCTTGCCCAAGGCAGGCAGGTCGTTCGGTGTCGGTGAGCGCGCCGACGTTTTGAATTCCCAAATCAGCAAGTATAACGACCACCACAGAGCTGTTCTTTCACCAGATCTTTTTAATTTAAAAAGATCTGGTGAAAGAACAGCTCTGTGGTGGTCGTTATACTTGCTGATTTGGGAATATATATTTATATATATATTCACTGAAAAAACCATAGGTTTCACACAAGTTATAGTTAGCTGTACATTTCACTCGTAAAAAACCAATGAAATTCCACGTTATAGTTAGTGCAGGCAACTATATCTCACGCGACCGCAATCCTCTGCTGATGACATATGTGTCTTTATGAAAAAAAAATATTTGTAATATATGTATAGCTAAAATTTAATGGAAGAACACATGGGCAAATAAGTGTCTAAATACAGTATTAGCATCAGCAGAGGATTGCGGTCGCGTGAGTTATAGTTGCCTGCACTAACTATAACGTGGAATTTCATTGGTTTTTTACGAGTGAAATGTACAGCTAACTATAACTTGTGTGAAACCTATGGTTTTTTCAGTGAATTTGCAAGGTTTTTTAAATGCTAATTCCTAACTATAACGTGTGTAAAACCTATGGTTTTTTCAGTGAATTTGTACTGTTTTTTAAATGCTAAGTTACTTTACGCCGTTCGTGCTGTGCGCGCCCACTTCACACAGTTCGTTCCGTGCGCGCGCGGTGCGCTTCGTGCACCGTGCGCGCACAGTGAGCACGCGGTGCGCTTCGCGCACCGCGCGCCCACTTTACGCAGTTAGTGCCGTGCACGCACGGTGGTCACGTGGTGCACTACGCGCACCGCGTGCCCACGTTACGCTGGATGGGCCATGTACACACGATGCGCTTCGCGCACCGTCCGCACACGGAGGACATATTATGCGCTTCGTTGTGAAAGGTTATCTATTAAATGTTCATGTCTATAACATGCCATGCTAAAAAGGTGCCCTGCGGGCAACTTTTGCACACGGGGGGGGGAATATGTGGATTTTTTTTTTTTTTAATTAATATTTTTGCCGTACGCGTACGGTAAGCGCATTCGGCGTTTTTTCGAATTTTTTTTTTACATTTTTGGCCTTGGGGGTCCTTCTGGGACACCCTAACCAAGGCTAGGTGGTTAGGAGCTGTCTAGCCTGCCCCTTTTCATGTTATCCAACTTTGTTTTTCCTCCCCCCCTCAGAGTGCGAGAGAGAAAATGGCAGCCGACACTTCCTGGTTTCGACCGATTCGAATGTTTACTTTGATCTAACAACCAATCAGAAACGTGCCCGCGCACGGCACCGTACGCGTACGGTAAGCTTACCGTAAGCGCACGGTAAGCGCACGGAGCGCTGCCACAGATATATATATTGATTTAAATGCTATTTTCTCAGGAACTACTGAACAGATTTACACCAGACCTCCAAAAGGCACTTCCTTGACCTTATGGCTACCTCTCTGCCAAATTACAAGTAATTATGTTCAGCCGTTCGGGCTGTAGCTGTGTCTAAAGGTCCTATGGAAAAATGCATGGGGAAAACGTGTTTTGGGACCCCCTTTTTTTCTCAGCCCCCGCTTGACGAATCACCCCGAGACTTTCAGGGTAGGAGCGGAGCGTAGCGCCCCATTAGTTTTGAAAATTTCGCGAGGATTTGTCAACCGGCGCCAAAGTTATTCAAAATAGAATGTTGCGGATTTCCTATGGAAACAGGGTCCTAACTATAACTACCTACTGGCGACCGCCAGTAGGTAAAATATATATATATATATATATATATCCCCTTGTGAGGAAGCCACCACAGAGGATAAACTTCTTTCCTACGAAGGCTCCACTGGCAGCACGCTGTCACCATTCATCAAGTTCCGCGGCTCAACGCGTTTCGGGTTTCCCCTTGCTCACAAGCCTCACAGCAGAGAAACAAAGTCATCTTTGATTGGAAAGACCTGCTTTAATAAATCATTGCCGCCCAAGTGGGCGTGTCTTACCACTACAGTTGGCGTGTGCATACAGATGCATTATGGTAAAAGCAGTCCAATCAACAAATTTAACCACAGTGGGTGATGTTAATGTTTCAAAATTGCGCTTCTTAAAAATCCTCAGTGGGTTGACGTCAGGTTCAAGGCGCTGTCGTGGCACTCAGCAACCCTTTCTTGTTGAAGACCTCTGCTCCACTTGGCATTCGGTAGTCCGGTGCTTAGATCCGCAAAATTTGCGGCGGGTCTTCCTCGCGACTGGGAAAAGGCCGCTAATATCCACAAAACAGAACAGGTTACCCCTTGTGAGGAAGCCACCACAGAGGATAAACTTCTTTCCTACGAAGGCTCCACTGGCAGCACCCTGTCACCATTCATCAAGTTCCGCGGCTCAACGCGTTTCGGGTTTCCCCTTGCTCACAAGCCTCACAGCAGAGAAACAAAGTCATCTTTGATTGGAAACACCTGCTTTAATAAATCATTGCCGCCCAAGTGGGCGTGTCTTACCACTACAGTTGGCGTGTGCATACAGATGCATTATGGTAAAAGCAGTCCAATCAACAAATTTAACCACAGTGGGTGATGTTAATGTTTCAAAATTGCGCTTCTTAAAAATCCTCAGTGGGTTGACGTCAGGTTCAAGGCGCTGTCGTGGCACTCAGCAACCCTTTCTTGTTGAAGACCTCTGCTCCACTTGGCATTCGGTAGTCCGGTGCTTAGATCCGCAAAATTTGCGGCGGGTCTTCCTCGCGACCGGGAAAAGGCCGCTAATATCCACAAAACAGAACAGGTTACCCCTTGTGAGGAAGCCACCAAAGAGGATAAACTTCTTTCCTATGAAGGCTCCACTGGCAGCACCCTGTCACCATTCATCAAGTTACGCGGCTCAACGCGTTTCGGGTTTCCCCTTGCTCACGAGCCTCACAGCAGAGAAACAAAGTCATCTTTGATTGGAAACACCTGCTTTAATAAATCATTGCCGCCCAAGTGGGCGTGTCTTACCGCTACAGTTGGCGTGTGCATACAGATGCATTATGGTAAAAGCAGTCCAATCAACAAATTTAACCACAGTGGGTGATGTTAATGTTTCAAAATTGCGCTTCTTAAAAATCCTCAGTGGGTTGACGTCAGGTTCAAGGCGCTGTCGTGGCACTCAGCAAACCTTTCGTGTTGAAGACCTCTGCTCCACTTGGCATTCGGTAGTCCGGTGCTTAGATCCACAAAATTTGCGGCGGGTCTTCCTCGCGACCGGGAAAAGGCCGCTAATATCCACAAAACAGAACAGGTTACCCCTTGTGAGGAAGCCACCACAGAGGATAAACTTCTTTCCTACGAAGGCTCCACTGGCAGCACCCTGTCACCATTCATCAAGTTACGTGGCTCAACGCGTTTCGGGTTTCCCCTTGCTCACGAGCCTCACAGCAGAGAAACAAAGTCATCTTTGATTGGAAACACCTGCTTTAATAAATCATTGCCGCCCAAGTGGGCGTGTCTTACCGCTACAGTTGGCGTGTGCATACAGATGCATTATGGTAAAAGCAGTCCAATCAACAAATTTAACCACAGTGGGTGATGTTAATGTTTCAAAATTGAGCTTCTTAAAAATCCTCAGTGGGTTGACGTCAGGTTCAAGGCGCTGTTGTGGCACTCAGCAACCCTTTCGTGTTGAAGACCTCTGCTCCACTTGGCATTCCGTAGTCCGGTGCTTAGATCCGCAAAATTTGTGGCGGGTCTCCTCGCGACCGGGAAAGGCCGCTAATATCCACAAAACAGAACAGGTTACCCCTTGTGAGGAAGCCACCACAGAGGATAAACTTCTTTCCTACGAAGGCTCCACTGGCAGCACCCTGTCACCATTCATCAAGTTACGCGGCTCAACGTGTTTCGGGTTTCCCCTTGCTCACGAGCCTCACAGCAGAGAAACAAAGTCATCTTTGATTGGAAACACCTGCTTTAATAAATCATTGCCGCCCAAGTGGGCGTGTCTTACCGCTACAGTTGGCGTGTGCATACAGATACATTATGTTAAAAGCAGTCCAATATATATATATATTACCTACTGGCGGTCGCCAGTAGGTAGATATAGTTAGGACCTATTTTCCATAGGAAATCCGCAACATTCTATTTGGAATAACGTTGGCACCGATTGACGAATCTTCATGAAATTTTCCAAACTTTTGGCCAGCTCCGGTCCACTCCTATCCTGAAAATTTCATGGTGATTTGTCAAGCGGGGGCCGAGAAAAAAGGGGGGTCCTAAAACATGATTTCCCCATGCATTTTCCCATAGGACCAGTTGACGCAGCTACAGCCCGAACTGCTGAACGGAATTACACCAAATTTGGCAAAGAGGTAGTCCTCAGTTTAGACTCATGCCCTTTGCTTAAATGGTGTAAATCCGTTCAGTAATTCCTGAGAAAATTAGAGTTAAAAAGATAGATATATCTATGGCCTCGGAAGATCTGCGCACCCTCCCCGCACCCTCCCGAGCACGAGCTGAATGCTAATTGGCTGCCAACACTCTGAATCAGGAAGTGTTGGCAGCCAACCGAGGCACAAGAAAACCCCCCCAAAAAAGCGCAAAACACGACAAGGGGTCAGGGTAGAAACACTCTGACCCCCTAGGCCTGCTCAGGGGGTCCCACAAGGGCCCCCAAGGCCCAATTTTTTTAAAAAATCACGGGATTTTTATTTAGCACCCCCGGAGGGCTAAGTCCCGGGGGCAATATTTATATTATAATGGGGGCCCTGAGGGGCCCCCCAGCCCCAGGGACCGCCACCCCCCGGGACTTATCTGAATTATTGGGGGGCTCTCAGCCCCCTCTAGCCCCGGGGACCGCCACCCCGGGGCTTTATTATAGATGGGTGGGGGGGCTCAAAGGCCCCCCAAGCCCCGAGGTCTGCCACCCCAGGGGCTTTAAGTCAATGTATGCGGGGGGCTCATGACCCCCCCGCAGCCCCGGGGACAGCCACCCCCGGGCTTGTTTTAAAAAAAAAAAAGAAAAAACCCTGTGTGTGGGGTCTCGAGCCCCCCTCACACGCCCCGGGGACCGCCAACTTCCCGGGGCACTAATTATTTAACACAGGGGGTCCGTTACGGACCCCCAAGCCCCGGGGACCACCACCCCCCGGGGCTTTAAATTAGGGAGGGGGGCCGCACAGCCCCCGAAGAGCCAATGATGGCCCAACAGGGCCGGCTCCTGCAGTGTCCCGGGGTGCCCACCCCCGGGTCACTGCTGTTTGCAATGGCAGGGCGGGAGCCTCACGGCTCCCACCCTGCCATTGCAAACTGCTTTGCTTCATTGAAGCAAGAGCAGGGAAACCTGCTCTCGCTTCAATGAAGCAAAGCAGATTGCTTTTCCACATGGGGAGCAGCATGTTAGCTGCTCCCCATGTGGAAAAGCAATGCCGGCCCCCGCAGGAGGCGGGGAGCTGGCTGGGACCGTGGGGGATTGGGGACCCCCCATGGTCCCCAACGAGGTGGCCAGGCGCTGGGGGATGGGGTCCCCGAGGCCAGTAGTGGCCTGGGACAGGGGCCACGCGGCCCCCCTACTAAAAATCAAAAAAAATTAAAAAACGGCCCCGGGGGATGGGGTCCCCGGGACCAAAAGGGGCCACAGGAGGGGGGCAAGGCAGCCCCCATCCAAAAAACAAAACAAAAAAAAAGGGCCATGTCCCAGGGGATGGGGTCCCCGGGGAAAATTATGGCCTTCTAAAAAAACAAGAAGGGATCAGGCCGGAGGCCACGCCCCCTCCGTGCACCACTCTGCAAACGCGCCCCCTGGCGTGTTTGCAGAGGGGGATCTAATTCCCCTTGAATACTGGGGGTACCTGGGGGCCAACTAGCCCACCAGGAACCTCCAGTATGCACCAGGGGGCTGCGTTGCAGAGAGGTGTAATAAGGCCACGCCCCTTTTTACACCTCTCTGCAACAAAACTCCGTGGCGCTTACTGGAGGTACCTGGTGGGCTAGTTGGCCACCAGGGGACCTCAGGATTCAAGGGGACTTAATCTCCCAACTTAAAACACCCCACGGGGCGCCTTTGCACAGTGGTGAAGGTAGGGGGCGGGGCCTGAGGTGATATGTGTGCAAACACGCACTGTGGCACGTTTTAAGTTGGGGAATTAATTTATCTTCAATCCAGAGGTCCCCTAGGGCCCAACTAGCCCACCAGGTACCTCCAGTAAGCACCACGGAGCTGCGTTGCAGAGTGTTGTAATAAGGGGCGTGGCCTCTGAACACCTCTCTGCAATGCAGCTCCCTGGCGCATACTGGAGGTACCTGGTGGGCTAGTTGGCCCCCAGGGGACCTCAGGATTGAAGAGGAATTAATTCCCCAACTTAAAAAGGGCGTGTTTGCACATGTCATCTCAGGCCCCACCCCCTTCCTTCACCATTGTACAAATATTCCTCTAAAATCAGCCGAACTACGAATTCTGATTTACTCACCTGTTATCAGGAGAGAACCCAGGGCTGCATCTTTTAGACCAGCAGTGACCCTGAAAAGTAATTCTAAGCGTACTTACAGTAACTTGTATTTCCTTACATAGGAATCCATTGTGTGGTTTTCACCAGAAAAGTTTCTAAGTGTCCATTTTTGAAACGTACAAATATTCCTCTAAAATCAGCCGAACCACGAATTCCGATTTACTCACCTGTTATCAGGAGAGAACCCAGTGCTTCATCTTTTAGCCCAGCACTGACCCTGAAAAGTAATTCTAAGCGTACGTACCAGTAACTTGTATTTCCTTCCATAGGGATCCATTGTGTGGTTTTCAGCAGAAAAGTTTCTAAGTGTCCATTTTTGAAACGTACAAATTTTCCTCTAAAATCAGCCGAACTACGAATTCTGATTTACTCACCTGTTATCAGGAGAGAACCCAGGGCTGCATCTTTTAGACCAGCAGTGACCCTGAAAAGTAATTCTAAGCGTACTTACAGTAACTTGTATTTCCTTACATAGGAATCCATTGTGTGGTTTTCACCAGAAAAGTTTCTAAGTGTCCATTTTTGAAACGTACAAATATTCCTCTAAAATCAGCCGAACCACGAATTCCGATTTACTCACCTGTTATCAGGAGAGAACCCAGTGCTTCATCTTTTAGCCCAGCACTGACCCTGAAAAGTAATTCTAAGCGTACTTACCAGTAACTTGTATTTCCTTCCATAGGGATCCATTGTGTGGTTTTCAGCAGAAAAGTTTCTAAGTGTCCATTTTTGAAACGTACAAATTTTCCTCTAAAATCAGCCGAACTACGAATTTCGATTTACTCACCTGTTATCAGGAGAGAACCAAGGACTGCATCTTTTAGACCAGCAATGACTCTGAAAATGTAATTCTAAGTGCACTTTCCAGTAACTTGTATTTCCTTCCATAGGAATCCATTGTGTAGTTTTCACCAGAAAAGTTTCTGTCTATTTTCACAAACTAAAAATATTCCTATAAAATCGTCTGTATGGCTTAAACACATTCTTTCAACTGTTTAAAGGAGGTTGGCCATTACTGGATCCAGGATCCACCACTGAGTAAGAAAAAGTAACAATAACACTACTTACCTGCTAAGTAAATTTTCTACCATAGGATAACATTGGTGATTCTATGTGAAAAAGTTTCTAAGTGTCAACTTTTAAAATACAATAATATTCCTTAAAAATAACTACTGTAACCAAAACACTTTTACTCATCTGTTTACAGGAGATGTCCAAGGACTGAATCTAGGATCCAGTCCTGTGGTTAGAAAAGTAATCCATAAAGTAACTAATTGCATTTGACTAGAAATTCACATTGAGCTCAATGTTGCATTGTGTTTGAAATTGTGTTGCCCATTGCAACAACTGTAACTACTGTACTTAAAAGTCTATTGCCTATTTGCAAAGTATTTAAACTAAAGTATTTAATTCTGAGAAAGTATATTTTGTATTGTAAAGTATAATGTAATTATAATGTAATTAAAAAAAAATCTACAAATAAATAGTTTAGAAAATGTTGCAAATCAGTATCAACAAAATCAGTATAACAATTAATACATTAAAAATTGTAATTTACAAAACCTCTGAAAAAACCATAGGTTTCAGGCACGATATGGTTAGGAATTAGCATTTAAAAAACCTTAGAAATTCACTGAAAAAACAATAGGTTTTAGGGGTGTTATAGTTAGCTGGACATTTCACTCGAACAAAACAATTGAAATTCCTCCCATATAGTTAGTTGTACTAACTACATCTCGCGCGCTCGCAATCCACTGCTGGTGATGTCACATATTACATAATTCACGACATTGTCAGTGACATCACTGATGACATCTCAAATGACATCACTGATGACATCACTGATGGCATCATCCACGTGATAATCAGATACACCTCATCATACACTAGTATAACCTTTCATCACTCACTGTAAAATACAGAGTGCCAGATTTAAAACCATTGACATACCAATACAAGTTTCTAAACACCCACTCAGTGATTCCTAGATCTATACACAGATCTAATCACTTACCTATAGATTCACTCATACATGCTGTCAATGATCAATAGAAAACTATAAAATATACTTATACACCTATATCGACATTACACACCAGCACACATCCTAATCACTTATGAAGTCATCCTACTCACTTATGCAAACAATGGATCATACTTACTTTTACTTAGCTATACACTTATAAAAACACCACTTCATCTATTCATACAGATAATAACTCATACTTAGTGTGTTATAAAAACACTATTACAAGTATACAGTTATCCTTACAGTCACTCAATTCAATTCAATTCAGCTTTATTCGATTAAAAGAAGCATTAATCATAAAAGCATAAACACAATGCATAAAAAGACATTAAACATAATTACATTAGCAGCTGATTTCTTGATTTAAAAATAAATTTTAAAAATGCAGAAACGGAGGCTACAACGTACGGTGAATCTAACATTTGAAGGGCTAACAGTGCGGGGCGACACTGCCTGACACCAAAGGATTTCAAAACTGGAAGGATCCATCTTTTCCTGGGAATGGAGTAAAATTTACACAGTAAAACAACATGTAATGTAGATTGGATTGACATGTCGTCACACGGACAATTACAGAGTGATTTAGACCAATCATTACAAACAGGAAAACTTAGTAATCTGTGGATGATACCTAAGCGGAAACGGACTAACAAAAATCTGTAAAATCTCCAGTAACAGTTGTTATATACGGTTGTATTAGAAGGTGGGTGGAGATCAGCTGGTGTGCCTGAACTGAAATCTTCTTCATTTCTAAACACAATCTAAAATCGTTTAAATAGTTTAAGCACATTTTTTTTAAGTACTTTCTTGCAATCAAAGTCAAAGAGGTGGGATCATCGTAATATTCACAGTGATCCAATTTACAGAAAAACGATTTAACATAGGTTAACCATCTTATCCTTGGCGCCCCTTCCAGTTTTAAGACATCCCTAATGATGTTACGATTCAAGTCCAAATTATCAGAGGTCCAGATCCTATGCCATTCGAGTATAGGTTGTATTTTGATTATATCTTCTAGATAGCCAGTACCCAATTCAGTGTGGCAAATGTAAGTAGATGTGGAATCTGGAACTGCCAATAGAAACCGAAGAAATTTGTTTTCTACCGTCTGTAGGGAGGAAACATCAACAATCCCCCAAACGCCAGCGCCATAGATGGCAACAGAAACACATTTAGCGTTGTAAATTTTCAACAATTCAGACGGGGGCCTCCTTCCCAGTTTCTTGCTAAAGTTATGAAGGGCAGTCACAGTTCTCGCAAACAGGGCCCTCCTAGCTTTTACAGCGAGTTGCCAGCTTAATTTATTGTCAAATAAAATGCCCAAATATGCAAAAGAATTGATGTATTCTATTGGCTTGTCATAGACATACATGGTCTTTGGACCCCTGCTACCACCACTGCCACTGGTCATAGCAAAGGTTTTGGAGACATTGATGGTAAGCCCCAAGTTGGACATAAATTTCTCAAATGAAGAAATAACACGTTGCAGGGCAAGGGGGGTACGAGCCATTAACACAGCATCATCTGCGTATAATAGGGCTGGGATAGTTCTCGATTCTATTTGGGGAAGGTCATTACAATTTTGAACTAGATATTTTTCAAGGCCATTGATATAAAGGTTAAAAAGGAAGGGAGCGAGGACACTTCCCTGTCTCACTCCTTTTCCTATTTTAAAATCCTTTGTGCATTGACCCTCCAGCCCATATCGTACCCTAGCCTTGGCCCCTGCATAAAGTTGTCTCAGAAAGGTGATTAAAACAGTGTCAACATCAAGCTCTTCTAAAATTTCCCATAACTTTGCGTGTACAACGCAATCGAAGGCTGATGATAAATCAACAAAAGTTAAATAAAAATTACCCCTTTTAGCCACCGTATATTTGTTCATTAAAAGATTTAAATTAATACTCTGGTCCACGGTCCCCATGCCCTTTCGAAAACTGTATTGGATGTCACATAAGATTCCCCGATCCTCAGCCCAATCTTGTAGCTTATTTAGAATGACTCTACCAGCAATTTTCATGGACGAGTCAAGCAAAGAGATAGGGTGGTAGCAGGCTGGATTATCTCTATCTCCTTTCTTAAAAATAGGGACTAAAATGGAGACTAACCAAGTTGGAGGAAGACTATTTACTACAGTTGCATTAAAAAGTGAGGTTAAAAGTGGTCCCCATAATTCAAGGTTGGATTTAAAAAGATCTGCAGGGACACCATCCGGGCCTGGTGCCTTGCCCCATTGGCTAGTCATAATGGCTTTGTTTACTTCCTGTAACTCAAAGACCAAATTCTTTTCACATTGAGATCCCTGGTGAGACGACTCAACTTCTTGGGGCCCAGGAGGAGCAAGTGCATCAATAGGGCAGTCATAAAGATGTGAGTAATGACCAACCCAGGCGTTTTCAGATATTGCGACCTCTATGTTGGCTCTGTCCGAGCTAGTTAAAAAAGGAGCATTAACGGCCTTCCAGAAGGCTGCCGAGTCTTTGGATGCGGCTGCCTCCTTCAAAGCCAGCCACATCAACTTTTTTAACTCTTGTTTCCTATTTTTCAGGGCAATTTTGTACTCCCTTCTGGCATTGGCGATGTTACAGGCATTTTTAATTTTAGCATGGAGGACCGACTTCAGGTTTGAATGAGCTAGGGTGCATGAATGATCAAACCAACCATGCTTCACTGGTTTACTTTTGTTAGTTTCAATGAAGAGGGCCGTCTTAATACTTGCAGCGATTATTGTAAAATTCTTAACAATCTCGCTTGGTTCGCCATCTTCTTTTAAGCAGTACATAAGATTACTAAAGCAGTTGGAGATTATTTTATTCAAAAGATCTTCATGATTTGCGCGTTCCCAGCTTAATGCATAACCATTTTGCCTATTAAGTTTGATGTTATTAAGATCATCAATATTTCTGCCCCTCAATTTTACAGCTTGGCATTGTATCATCAAACTTAGGCTTATTGGAAAGTGGTCGCTTAAAGCCAAGTCATGTGTGTTAAATGTCTTTACTCTAGTAAAATGCCTGTTAAACATCAATATAAAATCAATTGTAGACAAAACACCACGGCCGTTAAAGGTTGGGGAAAAATCTATCGGGGGAGATGTTAACTTATTACAGAAACCCATATCGTATGTTAATAATATGTCATT
The DNA here is from genome assembly GCF_964204655.1 of Triturus cristatus. Taxonomy (NCBI): domain Eukaryota; kingdom Metazoa; phylum Chordata; class Amphibia; order Caudata; family Salamandridae; genus Triturus; species Triturus cristatus. The sequence goes on along the minus strand of NC_140582.1, from coordinate 372,111,955 downwards.
GAATAAGTCCCCTTGGACCGTGTGCGCAAAATGTGGGAGGCAGTCTTCATCATTGAAATCATATGTTAATCCGCAGATCCCTTTGCCTATATGTTTGCATAAGGGACAATTAAAATGGCCCCCTGTTGTAATCTGCAATCTGTCTACAATCTAGAATGGTTGGGATGTCATGGAATGGGGTGAGGAGCCGGTGGGGACTCATTCCAGGAGGCGGAGAGAAGCGGAGCTGGAAGTGTGATAGTTGGTGCTGTACTTATCATCTTAATTCTGCCAATAAACTTCCATTACAATACAGGAGGCGGAAAGATCCTTTATTACACTGGCGACGAGTTGCTTATGCCTGATTGGGGACAGGCAACACAGAGAAGCACCAATTCCCCTATTTGGACTTATTCGGACTTTCAGGACCCAAACCTTGAATCTCGGACCACACCTCGGACTTTCCTGACAGCGAAGACTTACAAACTCATGTGAGTTTACTTGAATTTCAATCGAATCTTAATTTTAAAAGTTTTTGGCATATGGATTCAAATCTTACCGTTACTGCCTCACGAGCCCTCACGAGACTTCACCAAGATCGTCTGTGAAGCGCACGCACTGGAACGTTGCCCTCGCGAGTCTCTACAGTACGTTGCTTTCGTCTCTATGATCGCATTGAAACGCGTTTACACACGCTCCTACGTATCACGTCATGGCAGCCATCTTGTTGCCATAGCAACATATATACGAAGCACGAAAACGAACGAGTGCGGTGTTTTTTTCAATTTCTGAACTTTATTGAACATTCACACAACAAATATAAGGAACATGATGGAATAACAAGTCAGTATTCTGATTGTGTTTGAGCTTTGTGTTAAATTGTGTGTTATGATGAAGATGAACTTCATTCTCACAATTAGTCTGAGCAAGACTGTTAGAAGAGATCATCAAAATTCTTGGTGCCATTGCTTATGTGGTCAATAGGATTTGCTAGACTGTTTTCTTCGTTCTACATTTTTCAGTGATAGTTTTAATAAATAAGTCCAATTTAGAACTGTGAGATGGCGCTAGCCTCAGCTTCCAGCATGTCACAACCGCCACCTTTTCTCTCAGAAGAAGGAGATCCGATTCTACCATGGAAAAGGTGGAAAAATGTATTTGACTCATACATTGTAGCTATTGGAGGTGAGAAGTTTTCAGCTTTTAGGAAGCAAGCTATCCTTCTTCACAATCTGGGAGTGGAAGGAAGGAATACTTATGACAGTATGAATTTAATCCCGATTGGTGAAGGTGACGGATCCCCCGGAGATGTATATGAAATGTCTCTAACAATGCTAGAAAAATATTTTGGTCCCCGTATTAATGTAGTGTTAGAGAGACATAAATGTTTTACTAGGGTGCAAGGTCCTGTGGAACGTGTTGGGGGTTACGTTGCTGCACTAAAGACTCTTGCCCGCACATGTGAGTTTGGTGACCTTTCAGATTCATTGGTGAGAGACCAGTTAGTAAGGTGCACTAACAGTGTTCGCGTTCAAGAAAAGCTTCTCTCTAAAAATCCTTCTTTGATTGAAGCTGTGGCCATTGTGGAAGGAATGGAGAACACTACCAAATGGGTAAAAGAGATTAGGAAGAGCAAAGAGGATAAAGATCAGAAGCCCAATGATGTTCATGCTATAGAGGAAGAAGAAGGTTTAGAAGACTGTAGCACCCTAGCGAAAATTTCTCTTTCGGCCAGCAACAGGACGCCCGTCGGAAAAGATACTCGCATGCGTGCACTTCCTAAAAGTGCCCATAACAGAGTGGAACATGACATTCCCCTTGTTGAAGGAAAGGGTATTTCTGGGGATAAAAATAGCTCACCTATCCACAAACCTAAATGCATGAGATGTGGCAGTTTTTCACATTTTTCAAATTATCCACATTGTTTTGCCAAAGAGGCTGTGTGCAACAAGTGTGGGATTAAGGGGCATTATGCTAGAGTGTGCAAAAGCTTAGACAAGAATCGCTCCACTCTGAAGAATGTTGAGGTTGTGCGTACTATTCTTTTGAGTGTTAAAGCTGACAATATGGAAATTGACGCAGATAGAGTGATTATGCCAGAATGCAAGATCATGGTTGACGGTTACAATTTTTCTGTTCTAGCTGATTCTGGTTCGCCATTCACCATGATTGGGAACAGACAATGGGATGAGTGTGTGGGCCTTGAAAATGTGACCTTGTTAACACCAGACATCAATCCGGTTAGTTATGGTGGAGCTAAAATTAATGTTCTCGGTTACATTGAGGCTCTTATAAAATTCAAGGATAGACACACCATGGGCAAAGTGTATGTAGCTGAAAGGGGGGATAATTTGCTGGGTTGGAGGCATCAGCGAGATTTGGGGATCATGCTTAATCCTTGTGGGAAATATCCTAAAGAACAGGTCATGTTGGTGGATTCATGGGAGGCGAGTGATGAGTGCTATGATAAATTTCCAGAAGTTTTTTCAGATGAGTTGGGCTGTCTGAAGGGATTTGAGCATCGTATTGTTCTAAAGGAAAATGCTGTACCGTGTGTGCACAAAGTAAGAAAGGTACCCAACATGTTGGCTGGACCACTTGAGGCAGAGTTGCGAAGGTTGCTTAATTTGGGAATTATTGAGGAGATTGAGGCCTCGTAATGGCTTGCGCCTATTGTTCTTGCCCCTAAAGATGGGGGTACGAGTGTCAGAATGTGTGTGGACTTGAGAGGACTGAACGAGTGGATTTGGGTGGATCGCCAACCATTGCCTAACATATCTGAGTCTCTCAGTATTCTCAAAGGAGCCAAGATTTTTAGTGTGCTAGACCTTTCCTCAGCTTACCATCAGGTTGTACTGCACAAGGATTCCAGACATCTCACGTCTTTTGTGACGCCTTTGGGAGCTTTTCGGTTTCTCCGAATGCCGTTCGGGTTGGCATCAGCAGCAGCCTGCTTCCAAAGAGTCATGAAGATGGTGCTTGGGAAGATACCCAACATTATGTTTTTCCAAGATGATATCTTGATATATGGGAAAAATGAGAGGGAACATTGTCGAACTTTGTATGCTGTGTTGGAGAAGTTGAGGGATGCTGGACTCACGGTCAAAAAACAGAAGTGTAGAGTGGGGTTGAGTTCGGTGACGTACCTAGGACATGTAATCTCTGGGAAGGGGATACAACCTAAACTGGAGTTAGCCGAATCTGTAATGAAGGCTCCTGTTCCTCAGGATAAGGATCAAGTAAGATCATTTTTGGGACTCGCTGAGTTCTATTCGAAATTTGTTCAAGGTTTTGCAAGTGTAGCTGAGCCCATTAGAGTTCTGCTTAAAAAGGGGACACACTTTAGCTGGTCTGATGAGTGTCAAAAAGCTTTTGACATTATAAAGGCTGAGATTGGCAGAATGCCCACTTTAGGACATTTTGACGTGAATTGCAAGACTGTTTTGACGACGGATGCGAGTCAAAAGGGATTAGGAGCTGTGCTTTCTCAGGTGGTAAATGGCGAGGATAGAGCCATTGCTTTTGCATCTAGGGCTCTCAAGGATGCGGAGGTGAATTATTCTTGTATTGAAAGGGAGGCGTTGAGTGTTTTTTGGGCAGTACAACATTTTAAATTTTATCTTTGGGGGATTCCCTTTTTAGTCAGAACAGATCATGGTCCTCTAGTTCAAGTCTTCTCGTGTCATTGCAGTGAGAACATGACACCC